>NC_057864.1:213641063-214241063 GCF_019393635.1 Dromiciops gliroides
TAGACACTACCATCCTCTTCAATGGTTATAGTCTTTCCTCCTTTTCTCAGTCAAAAGTCTAGAAAAAGCTGTCTACAGTCTCTGTATCCACATGTATACATTTTTTGATGCTCACTAACTTCTTAACCCTTTGTAATCTGGCTTCCAAACTCATTATTCAACTGAAATTACTCTCACCAAAGTTACCGATGATCTCTTAGTTACTAAATCTAAGTTTCTTTTCTTAGTTCTCATTCTGCCCCCCCTCCCCCCATCTTTTGCATTATCTTCTCCCTCCTCATATACTCTCTTCCCTGGGTTTTCATACCGTTACTTTCTCCTGGTCTTTCGCCTATCTAGCTATTCCTTCTCAGTATGCCTTTGGTAGCTGATCCACATCATGCTACTTAACTGTGGGTGTTTCCGAGAATCTATCCTGGATCCTCCTCTCTCTATAATGTCTTTTATTTGGGGGGGGGGGGGAACAGGGCAATGAAGGTTAATTGACTTGCCCAGGGTCAAACAGCTAGTAAGTGTCAAGTGTCTGAGGCCGCATTTGAACTCAGGTCCTCCTGACTCCAGGGCCCGTGCTTTATCCACTGTGCCACCTAGCTGCCCCCTCTCTATACTGTCTTTTTTTTTTTTAAAGTGAGGCAATTGTGGTTAAGTGACTTGCCCAGGGTCACACAGCTAGTAAGTGTTAAGTGTCTGAGACCAGATTTGAACTCAGGTACTCCTGACTCCAGGGCCGGTGCTCTATCCACTGCACCACCTAGCTGCCCCTCTATACTGTCTTGATGACTTCATCGACTCTGTGTTTAATCATGATCTCTATGCAGACAACTTATAGATCTACAGAGCCAACCTCAGTGTCTCCCCTGACTAGCTCATCTGTTAGACATTTTCTTTCTTTTTTTTTTTTTTGGTGAGGCAATTGGGGTTAAGTGACTTGCCCAGGGTCACACAGCTAGTAACTGTCAAGGGTCTGAGGCTGGATTTGAACTCAGGTCTTCCTGAATCCAGGGGCGGTGCTTTATCCACTGCGCCACCTAGTTGCCCCTGTTAGACATTTTCAAACTACATCTCAGAGAAATCTCAAACTCAACATATCCAAAATAAAACATACTATCTTTTCCCCCAAATATACCTCTCTTCTTCCAGGCTCCCAGATTTATAGCCTCAGTGTTACCCTTCTCCACTATTCTGTACCCCATATACTCAATTGGTTTCCAGATCCTGCTATTTCTACCTCTACAACAGCTCCTCCATACAACTGTTATCTGCTCACACACTACCACTCTAGTTCAGGCCCTCACCACTTCTCACCTGGATTATTCCAGCAGCCTAACTGGGCTAGCTCCAATTTGTTTTTCCAACTTTGCTGTTTATTACTTCCCTTCCTCTGCTCTGAAAATCAGCCAAAGTGACCTTCTTATTATTTCTCACAGATAGTACTCCCATCACCTGTATCTGAGCTTTCCCCATGCCTGGAATTCATTCCATGCTCAGCTCTGCCTCAAAAGAAGTCCTCTCTTCCTTTAAAACACAGCTCAAGTATCATTTTTTACATGAAGATCTTCTTGACTCTTCCAACTCTTAGTGCTCTCTCCCTCCTAAACTACTTATATTTCTTTCCCTCATCTTCTGTATAGGTGATGTGACCAATTTTAATGCCATTATTCTGGTGATTTAATTGAAAAATTCTGCTCTGTTACCTTCTAGTTGCCACTGACAGAACTGCAGTCCCAACCCTGACTTAAGACAAAAGTGTTGGGTCAAAGGGGTAGGCAGACTGGGGTTTCAACCCACTTTTTTTTTTCCTTCCAGGTGCAAAACAGATTTTTAATTAGAACAGCAATGAAAAAAAAAAGTTATTAGGGGGTGGCTAGGTGGTGCAGTGGATAAAGCACCGGCCCTGGATTCAGGAGTTCCTGAGTTCAAATCCGGCCTCAGACACTTAACACTTACTAGCTGTGTGACCCTGGGCAAGTCACTTAACCCCATTGCCCCGTTTAAAAAAAAAAAGAACAGCAATGAAATAGCAAGGGGTTAGGGTGAAGCGGTCTTAAATTGGAGTGGTATTGGCACAAAGTGGGCAGGTCTTTGCATGAGAGGTCAGGAAGGTAACAGTCTACCTAATACTCCATGAAGGGCCCTGGTAGAAGACATTTGGCCTCCCTTTGGAAAACTTTATATAACTTGTATCTTCTTTCCCAACTCAAACCCTGAGACTCCTCTGGATCAGTGGCCCTGGATGACATTCCAGCTCACATCCACAGTGATGACAATGGGACCACAGACCAGAGACGAAATCCAACACACTGTGCTTGTCAGGATGTTCGCCTATCCCAAAAGGAGTAGTACCCAGACCTGGTGGTATGTGAAAGAAGCTGAGGGGATGGGCCTGAGCAGCCAAATAAAACTTTTTTTTTTAAAGAAAGAAAAAACAACCCTGATACCAAGAGCAGAGGAAGAAACACTTTAATGAAAAGGGGGCCTCTATAGGGAAAACCTACAAAACCCAGCTCCTGGTAACAGCTCCAGAAGAGCTCAATAAATGTTAGTTGAATTGAAGAAAACTTGGAACTTAAGTGCTGACACCATCACTCCTACCCCAGTCCACCACCCTTATTCTTGAACCCAAATGTTCCAGAGCAAGAGTGTTATAACTTGGCCCCCAAGCAAGCCACTTACCTCAGCCCTAAAATGGCTCTTAACAGTGTAAGGCCAGCTTTCCCAAAGGAAGGTGTTGTTACATCCCCCCTCACACACACACCCCGACACACCCACTCCCCCCTCCACCCAACCTCCTGCCCTGAGTCCAAACACTTAGACAATGCAGAAGATCCAGAAGAGTGACTGAAATTAAGACTAGAAAGGAAAAAGATACTTGATATTATTCAGACTTTATTACTGTCCACTCAGATATAACCAGAGAGGCTATGGGTTGAGTCAATCCATCTTCCCTCAAATAACAAGGCACTTGGTCCATCCATAGCCTCCACTCTTTCTCTTCTTGTTGAGGCCAGACCCTTTTGTCTATTAGCTTCACTGTCTAGGTGGTCCATTTCTCATCAGGGTCCACTGGACAAAGCAACAGAGTTTAAGGAAATTAAGGGATGGGAGGTAGACATCTCACAATCCCTAATAACACTACTAAAAGATTCAGTAGCCTAAGGCACAGTCCTACCTGTTTCATTCGGGCGAAAGAAGCCTTGTAGGATGTACCGGTCAGGGAACAGAATTCTCAGTGCAATCTAGGCCAACAGAGACACCCCCCCCCCCAAAAAAAAAACCCCAGCAAGCTTAGATTATCGTCAGGAATAGTGCCCAGCCAACCCCAGAAACCCTGAGCCCAGTCACCTAGAACTATCCATCACCTCAGTCTCCTAACTTTTTTTTTTTTTGGGTGAGGCAATTGGGGTTAAGTGACTTCCTCAGGGTCACACAGCTAGTAAGTGTCAAGTGTCTGAGGTCGGATTTGAACTCAGGTCCTCCTGAATCCAGGGCCCATGCTTTATCCACTGCACCACCTAGCTGCCCCTCCTAACACTCTTAAACTCTGTTCCTGAGGTTGACAGAGAACAGGGCAATGTAGACAGTGGAAAGCACCATTTCCTACCAGCAGCTGTCTCATCGCTCTATAGTTTTTGCCACACCGTGTCACAGAAATCACCCAATGAATTACTTACAGGATCCCCACCCCATTCAAAGCTTAATCTGGAAAAAGGCTGACTAAATTCTCCCAGGGCCCAACCTCACATACCTTCGGATAGCGCTCTAGTTTTTCTTTCATCTGAGCTTCTCGCAAAGATCTGGTCACCAATGGTGCTTCTTCTAGGCGCTTCCTATGTCAGGGGTAAAACAGAGGAAGAGAGAAAGAGACAGAAAGCAGGAGAAGAGGTTTCAAGTTTCACTCTTCCTACAGAGAGCTCTCAAGAGCTATGTCTGGGTCTGTTCTTTGCCCTGACCCCAGAAGTCTTACTCCTAGCCATACACAAGTTCTAAGTGCCCATGGAAAATGACAGCCTAAGAAGTCTATTCAGGCAAGACCTAGGTTTTCCACAGGTTCAGGGTGTCATGTCCTTATCCCCAGCCAGACCCCGGACATACTGACACTAGGTGACACTAAAAGCAGACATCAGGTTTTTGTATCAAAAAGGATAAGCATTAGCTCCTATAGCTCAATGTCCCTTTGTTTTAAGTAGTTAGAAGAAAGGAGATTCTTTCTGGAACATAGAGGGGCTTCACCTGGAAACACATTCTGTACATAGACCTCTTTCCTATCTCCCTATAGGCCCTGGAAAGGACCTAAGACCCTTCTGGAAATACAGCATAGATGTAGTCGGATATAACAATTGATACATAAGGGAAAAGAAAACAGCAGATGGAAAACCAAAGACTCACCGTTCACTTTTTAACTGAGCCAAGCGTCTCCTCACATCATCCACTGTGATCTCAAAGAATTCATCAGGGAGCTCTGCTGGCCAGGCCTGGAACAGATCCTCCAGATCTGGGTGGCACACCACCGGCTCTCGATCCATGGGCTGAGGATTAAGAAGAGAAGGATATAGTTCAGCCACGGTTTTGGAGAATCTGTAGGTAAGAATCTTCAACTGTTCATCTCCGCACAGTATCAGATAATGTTGATAGGAAAGCTGCATCAGAGTAAGCTGGGGAGGGGAGGGAAAATAGCATTTGGCACTACCCTAATCCACTCCTGTGCTGACCAGCTCTATGGGCAGTGACTATATAGACAAAATGAGGAGATTCTTCAGCCTAGAGCTATTGGGAGCACTAAATCATTGTGTGGTTGGCAGCCCTATAGGATGAACAGGAGCTGTGCACTTCAACCAGGTCAAGGTTCTCAGAGAGAAAATGTTAAGAGGCTTCTCCAGGGGCAGATGAAGCCCCAAGCTTCTTTCCCAGCTTAAGGCAGTGGGTACACTCCCCTGTCCCTCACCCCTTCTTGGTGTAGCAGGCATTTGTACCAAAGCCGGACTGAGCATTCAGGAAGAGATCTACGGTCTCCTGGGAAGCAGACCGAGGTGACATTCTTGTCACATCTCTTTCTGGAGGTTATGACCTCTCCTAATGACTAGGACAAGAAAGAATTTGCAAAATTTCTGTTCATGGGGCAGATGGCCCTTTAAATCTTTACTCTAGCTTGTCCCTGGCTCTTGGCACTTGTGGTTGAGATGAACTGTCATCACTACTTCCTTCATAGTAAAGTGCAATGAAGGGGTGGGATAAGTAGTACCTAATTTACACTCTGTGCACAAATATTCAACAACTGTCTACTTTGGCAGGATACCATGCAGGGTCCCAGAGACTACCTGTCACCACCTTTCAGAGATCCAGGCCCCTCAAACAGAGGTATCAGGTTGCATAATCCCAGGAAATATGCTGGCCCAGACCTATCCATGTCAGGGTCTCCATTCAGTGCAGGGAGGAGCAAGAGCCAAATTAGAGCTTTGGCAAAAACCAGGGCACTGCTGAACCGGCTGCTCCCTCAGACAGACATCCACCAGCCTGGCCCACCCTTCCCTCCCCTTCATGAGGCCCCCTCCCTTTGCCCACCCTGGGGACACAGGAAGGGAGAGAGTCACTCCTGACTGTCAGCAAAGACAACACAAATTACAAGGCACAGCCAGCTCCATTTGTGGTCCAACTGAGTAATTTCAGAAAGTTAAACCAGTGAGGTCGTGTGGGTGGGACACCTCGGTGGCTTTGAGAAAGCCCAGTGGAGCCGGGCCTAACTAAAGGGTGAAGGAGCTGATTGTAGCTTTCCTCAGACCCAGAGGAGGCGGATCATCTGCCAATCTTTCCTCTAACAAAACAGCCAGACTCCTTTCTATTTGCCTACTTTGGCTTCCAGAGGAGAGACAGGTGACCTGAGATGGAAAGCAAGTGAGAAGAGCAAAGAAGAATAAAGGGAAGAAGCTCCTTTTTCTCAGGAGGGGTTTCCTTCAGAGGGACTTTGGTACTGGCCCATGGGTTCTGGCACTCCAGACTCTAGGTATAGAGAAAACAAACCTCTTCCTTGCTCTGTTCTCTTTGGTTCCTAGTACCTCCTCCTCACCCCCAACCAGATCTTTGCTTTTTGTTTTCAACTGCTTTGAAATGAGAATCCCCCGTGTCTTGCTTGCTTTCCTGACAATTCTAAAGGAAAATTATTATCCGGGGAAGTACCTTTTCCATACCATCCTATAACACGATTTTCCCATATAAGCCCATACACTAGGAGTATCTCACAGCCCTTCTATTATTCAGAGGTGATTGCTCTCCATCCTGTCGCGACCCAGTCCCCGTTAGTCTAATTTTTCTCTGTCTCCCACTGACAGAGATGGATTTCCAGGATCTCTGTCCTCTCCCTGATGCTAACTAGTCTTAAGCAAGAGAAAATAAAGGACAATTTCCACTTCCCTGGGAATAACACCTTAAGATTTGGGGCTCTGGAGAAGGGGCAAGTCTTTGGTAGACAGATCCTTTCATCCACCTGTTCTAGTTCATTTCCAGACTATCCACAGTGTCTCTCATTCCCACAGTACAATTAATTCAAGGCCAACAGTCTCAGAAAGAGAGTTGGTTAAAAAAAAAAAAAGAAAGAAAACACAAGAGCCTCCATTGCTCAACTTAGGGCCTCTTCCTGATGCATAGTTTTGGGACTAGTAGGCCATGTGTACATGTGCTCCTGACCCCAGCATATACCCTCTCCAAATTCTGGGCTCTTCTTTGTTATAACTAGATGGGTCTTACCTGGCCAGATCCTCTGCAAATAGCCAACCACTAAGTATTTCTAAAGCATGTACTATGTACCCAGCACTATGCTAGCCATGATCAGTTATATCCCAAGAAACCACTTATTTTTTTCAGAGGTGCCCCAGTCCCTGTCTAGGGCAGCTAAGTGGCACAGTCAATAGATCACTGGGCCTGGAGTCAGGAAGACCTGAGTTCAAATCTGGCCTCAAATACTTCCTAGCTGTGCGACCCTGGGCAAATCATTTAACCCTCTTTGCCTCAGTTTCTTCATCTATAAAATGAGCTGGCGAAGGAAATGACAAACCACTCCAGTACCTTTGACAAGAAGATCCCAATTGGGGTCACAAAGAGTTGGATACAACTGAAATGACTGAACAACAGCCCCTGTCACCTTAGCAAATCTGGCTAACAAGAACTGGCAAAGGACCACATAAAGATGATTCTTAGGTTGCTAACCAAGGTCCCTGGGGTCTCTAAGACTAACCTTTCCAAAGCCACAGCTGACTTCCCAGCCATTGTGGGCAACCAGTGTTAAGAGTTTTCCGTAACAGAATGCTAGGCGCCAGGCTGCCCCCCATGGCCACAGAGCCCACATTCCTAAAAGGCCAGAGAGCCAGCTTCTGTTCCTAGGAGAGAATAGGAGAGAAAAGACATTGCTCCCCAACCCGGAGGCCTGCCTCTTTACCCACAGAGACAGCCCATGTGGAAAAGGCCCGAGAGGCTGGGCCCAGTTCAGGAACAGCAAGGGCCAAACTGGTACGTGGCAGGTTGGGATTTTGAACTCTTTTCACGTCCTTTCCTATAGGAAGTGCAAAGGCCTGACTTAAGATCTGTAAAGTGCTTTGGATTTAAAGGGAAGAAGAAAGGATCATCATATGGACCTATTAAACATTTCAAATTTGAGCCATATATATGAGTTAAAGAATGGCATAATGGATAGTGCTTGTCTCACGTTCTGGAAGAGCTGGGTTCAGGCCTCACTTCTGCCACATGCTGTCTGGGGGACCCTGAGCCATTCACCCATAGGGCCCTTGGGCAACTTTCAAAGACCACAAGTTGCAGGGAAGGTGCTGCTCAACAATGGTAAAGGAAGTCCCTCACTGGGAGTTCCTTTTACTGATGACATCATAGGGAAGGTCAAAAACAAAATATGTAAGCAACTGAATGATGGTTCTATCAGCAGAGACATCTCATCAGAGAAACCGGTGCACTTTTGAACATGTGGAACCAAACCACAGGGCAAAAAGGGGGTGGGAAAGAAGGCAGCTGAGTTTAAATCTGAAATGCAAATGAAGGCACTCAGCTTTCTCCCTTTCCCTAAGCACCCTGCATGTTAAACACACTCACAGTAACTGCCAGAGAACCAAGCAAGGAGAGTGAACGTGCCTGACTTTTCTAGCACAAACAAGAAGATAACATTGGACTGGAGTGGAGAAACCAGGTACCAAGAGGACCCAGGTGGTTCAGAAGCCACCTAACCCACTTGCTGGCTGTTTGATTTCAGCCAAATCACTTATCTTCTCTCAGTTTCAACTCCCTCATCTGGAAAATGAGGGGACTGGACGACATGACACACCTTTCAGCTTTATAGTGATGACAATATAACCCTCTGAACATAGAGAAGTTTGCCAATGGTTCCTGAAGTAGGCCTCATGCAGGTGTCATCTGAGCTCAGATCTGAAGGAAAGCAGGGATTCTGAGAAGTAGAGGTGAGGAGGGACCATGGTTAATGCAATGCTGCTATTACATGCAAGGAGCAGCAAGAACAGCCTGGATGAGCTATAGAATGAATGGAGGCGAGTACTGGGGAAGAAGGCTTAAAAGGTAGAACAGGGCCTAGTTAGGAAAACCTTTAAGTGCCAGTTTATATCTGATCCTAGAGGGAACAGAGTACACCTCTACAGTTTTTTGTCTTTGTTTTAGTTAGAAGAATGACATCATCAGACCTATGTTTTAGGGAAATCACTTTGGTAACCACGTGGAGTATGGGTTAGAGTGGGAGAGAGACTCAGGGGTGGGGAGATAAATTCCTAATCCACTGAAATAATCCACTATTTTGCACTAGTTTGGTGGCTATAAGAGTAGAGAGAAGGACATATAGGATGCAGAAACAAGAGAAACAAGAAGTAGAAGCAGAAATAAGCAAATAAAACTGGATTTATGGAGGTGAGTGAAAAGTCATGAAAGACAATGATATTGAGAATCTGGGTACCTGGAAAGATGGTAATTAATACCTTGAACAGAAAGTTTGGAAGACCTCATGGGTTTTGAGGAAAAGATAGTTCTGTTTTGGAAAGTAATAGAAATTATTTTTACAAATAATCAATTACTGCCATCTGATTGAAATTCATCAACCAGTTGCCTGGGTGTGCCTTAAAATGTAAAAAGATTTGTGATCTCATCAATATGAATAGTCTCTCCAATGGTAGAAATAGCAAGCCATCCATGCCTTCTTATCCCATGTGATCTTATCCATGTTCCCCTACAGATCTTCCATTGAGGAGCTACTTAACATGCTGGATGTCATCCTTTCTCTAAGTCTTTTTATATTTCATGGTTAACAGCACAATTATCTTTCTGTTATGAGTATAATGTAGTTCAATTTAACGTATATTTACACAACACTGATTACTGGTGTATGCATTGCAATTTCTGGGCCAAGTGGTGAGACTGAGACAGAAAAGAGAATTTACTTGAAACAGTCATTCCAAGGGTAGCTAGGTGGCGCAATGGATAGAGCACCGGCCCTGGAATCAGGAGTACCTGAGTTCAAATCCAGCCTCAGACACTTGACACTTACTAGCTGTGTGACCCTGGGCAAGTCACTTAACGCCCATAGCCCCACCAAAAAAAAAAAAAAAGAAAGAAAGAAAGAAACATAGTCAGTTCACAGGAGAATCAGCATGACCACAATCTTCAGGTTTTAACTGCTCTCAAGCTACCTTAATTGCTGGAGAAGATTATTTTACATCCCAGATTAGGAAAAAAATTATATTTTTTAAAATCGGATTTTGGATCTAAAATGTTTTTATTACAGCTGAATCTTTTTTTTCTTATTCTAAAACAAGGGTTCTTTACCTAGAGTTTGTGATCTTGTTTTTAAAAAATATTTTTATAACAATTTCAAGTGCTTAGCACAGTCCCTAGCACAAAGAAGCTGCTTAATAAATGTTTATTGATTATCTGACGATATAATTGGGTTTCTTTATAATCCTGTCTATTTTATTTTACGCATTTAAAAAAAATATCCTGATAAGAAGTCCAGAGGCTTCACTATATTTGCCAAGGAAGTCCACGGCACCAAAAAAAAAAAAAAATGAAGGTCCCACAGGAACTTGATGTTTGCTTCAAACCAAATCCAATATGGCAGGGGCAGGGGCTACCTGGATTCTAAATCAAGGCAAGAAAATGACAAAAGAGGGCACGATTCGTGTATGCAAAGAAGCCAGATAATTTGTAATCGCCCTGCTTTGCAGGCTGAATAATTTTTTTTTTTAATTCGCAGGGAATAAAGCTATTTCTATCTGCTAAGTGATAAGTTTCAGGTCCAAGAAGATCCCTGCAAAGCAGACCAGGCCTTAGTTCAGAGAGGCCTCTTACAAAGTTGTATGAAGCTCAGAGATGGCTAAGCAGCACATCAGAGACAAGAGGGGTAAGGCTAAATGAGTAACTTCACTAAGGCTGCCCGAAAAAGCCAGATCACCTACTAGTCACAGGGCTGGATAGACACCCTGGCCACGGATGGGTCTAATCATATCCTACAAGAAGGGGAAGTCTGTGGCATTTCTGGTAGGAAACACCACTTTGACTCCAAATATGGGAATTAGAAGCCAAAAGACACATCACGAGTCAAGGCACTTCAAACATGAGCCCTTGGCTTTGGATAATCTCCCAGGAAACAAGATTTTTAGCAAATGAGAAGAATGGCTAAGGAGAAGATATGCTTGATCTCACCAAACAGAACCACCTTCGGAAGCACAAACTATGGGACCTAGAATTAAAAGCAGGACTTAAGTCTTGGCAAGAATGCCAAGAGTGGAGCTGAACTTCTTTCCAAATGCTGAGTGAAAGGAACCTATGGCCCAGAGAATTCAACAGGTGGGATCAAAAAAGCTACACCCTAACAAGGTCAGTCGCCTAAAGCCATGGGATACATCAGCCACACTCAACTTTATTTCATATTTCAGATCCGTGTTCTGGACTTATTTACTTCTGATCCTTTGCCTGGCAATCTGGTTCTGATTTAAATTCCATTTGCCCACTGTTCTTTAGTCACTGCAGTTTGTTATAACACCCATCCTAGGTAGATTTATGGGGAAGTCTTTGGAGCTAAGATGTTTAAGAGATATCACTAAACATTTTTTTAAAAATTGGTAAGTGATGATGGAAAAACTTCAATGCTTTTAGTTCACAGGATCATCAACTTAGGATGAGACCTTAGAGAACACCAAGACACACCACTTCATTTTATATGTGAGGAAACTGGGCCCAGAGAATTTGCACCAGGCAACACAGGTAGGAAGAGACAAAGCTGAGATTCAAATCCAGGCCCTCTGATTTGAATTTGAATTTAGCTCTTTACCTTATATTGCCTCACAATTGTTAGAATGCACCCATAAGTTGAAACAGAAAACTGTCCCAGACAAGACTGTAATAAAAATCCCAGTATCAAATTCAGTTGAAGGTGGGGGCTGTCTAAAGTATAAGTGCTCTTATACATGGCTGGGGTCGAATGGAGACAGAAGGCATGGCATCTGGAAGGCTGAGGAACTAAAAGGCCAAGGTGCTCAAGGAGATGGGAATAAAGAAAACTAATCTAGGTAACTGAATTTTACTGTGGGTGTTAGGGGGGAAGAGATGAGGAGGTCCAAGTGGCAGGATGTAATGAACTTTAAGGGAGATTTGGTTACTGAATGATGCTGGGTAGACTCTAAAAGTGGCAGTAGAGTAGAAGAAACATGTCAACTCCTATCCATGTGTCAGGTAAGAAAAAAGCCAGTCTCATAGAGGGTGCCAAGAGTTGTGGTATCTTTAGAAAAAGGAATGTGAGAAAAAATCCAGAATAAAGCTGAATGGAGAGTGGGGGAGGAGAAACCATCCTAGAGGGCAGAGTAGAAAGAAGTGCAGAATATGGAATCCTAGGGACAGAAGGACCCAGAGGTGAGAAGTCCCTTGGTTCAAAGAGTATGAGGGAGGTGAAACTGTCACTATAAAACCAAAATGTTATGTATTTTACTTGGAAGAATGGGGATCCTCTAGCTGACTTGGGGGTAATTCTGAGTCCTTGGATGGAGGTATCAGAGTTCTTTCCCAGCCTCTCCACAAATACCTGTATGAGGGCAAAGAATTTGTAATTTTCCCTTAATGTTTCTCCAAAAAGGGGGTGGGGGGGGCAGAGGCGGTGTCGGTTGATAAGCCAGGGAATGAGTGCCAATAGTAATGCTAGTATTTGGTACCTCAGTATTAACTTAAATCCTGGGAAGAGGCTTGTGACCTCTTAGTCACTTGGATGCATGATGAAGAACTATTGACTGTCTCAGAAGTTACCATCTGTGCTGTGCCCTTGATATTCCTGGTGCTAATCTGGCTCATCCGTTTATCATCATCAGCTTGTATCAGGAGGCCCACTGTGAAGTGTAAAGATAGAGCATCAACCACCACATGGACATGGTCACTGAGATTCATGATTTCATTATTCCAAAGCAAGGAGGAAAAGTCTAAAAGTCTAAGGCTTCTGCTCTCCCCCATTTTACTGTCTATATGAGAGTCCAGTAAAAGCCAGGTAAGTATTGTTTTGGGGGTATTCTCATGGAATAGGTCATTAGTTTCATCTCACAAAACAGGAAGCAATACAAGAGATCAAAGCATCAAAAAGAAACACAAAGGCTTCTGGGATCAGAATGCAACAGCGCAAGAGAGTAAAGCACAAATACGTTTGACTGGGGGCCAAGGGAGAGGGAGAACCTGGGAAGGGAGGGCATTTTTTTTCCATGCCTTTCTCCTTCTGCCTTTAATAAATTAAAAATGAGATCTGTACTTCTTATAAAATGCCCAATGTTGGGTATCTTTTTCTCAACTTGAAAATATATATATTTTTAAAAGACAGTAAGAAAATCATAAAAAAGAGAAACAGAGAGGCAGGCAGGAGTCAAGAGGAGACAAGGGACAGACAGAGTCTGACACTCTGACTTCATTTCCCTTCCTCACATGTCAATGCAATTAGCTCAAACCCATTTGGTCCTTGCTTGGCTGACTCGTAATAGAGGGACAGGGCAAGATGAATTCCCTGTGATAGAGAAGAAGCAGAGCAAGGAAAAGGGGAAATGGGAAGAGGAAAGGCTAGGGCAGGGATTGGGGCTGGCTGCTTCCCACCCCCAGATAGGGGTGTCATGGTATACTGAAGGTATAAGGGGGGAAGATGAAGATGAAGAAGATATACACAATCTTTCCTAGGAGGTCCTAAGTCTACACTAGTCCAGTTCTCAAGAGCACCTTAGTTTCTGTATCAGGAATAGGGCAGTAGAGGTGATTGAAGAGGTAGACAGAGTATCCCTAGGATACTCCCCAACTGCCACCCTGACATCCACCTAGTTCTGCTTACAGGCTTTGATTTACTCCAACTATTCCCAAAATTGGGGGAAGGGGCCCCCACAGGAATTGGTTAGTTGCATTCAAGTGCCAGCAATTTCTAGAAACTTCATAGAGAACAGTCAGGAAGTCATCTAGTTTGTCCATCTTATAGCCTTCTCCATTCACAGAACTACATCCTTCAGAGGTCTTCTCTGATAAGGAATTGGCTTGAATGAAAAGATTTCCCAGAGAATGGTAAGTCAGTCAAAAAATGTAATGAGCACCTACTATGTGGCAGGCACTGTGCTAAGAGATAAGGATACAAAAAGAGATAAAAGAAAGCCCCTGCCCTCAAGGAGCTTGCAATTTAATGGGAGACAACAAGCAAACAAATATGTAAAATAAGGCATATAAGAAATAGTTAAAAGAAGGAAGGTACTGGGTTTGGAAAAGAATTCCTATAAAAATGAGATTTTAATTGGAATTCAAAAGAGGGCTGGAAATGTGGTAGGTGGAGATGAGGAGGGAGAGCATTTCAGGCATGAATGACAGCTAGAGAAAATGCAGGGAAGGAGGAGAGGGGAGAATGGGGGATGAAGGGGGACTGAGATGGAGACAGAGAAAGCAAACAAGATGGCAGGCATTTTTGCCAGTGCTCTCCCAGCATAGCCCTCTAAACAACTTTTAAAAGTTCAGTCAAACTGAATTCTATGGGAAAAAAACACAGAAAAAACCCCAGTAAGTCATATTTTTTTGGCTGAGGAAAGCTTAGGAAGACAAAAACATAGGTGGTTTTTTTTTAATGTAGATTTCTTTCAGAATTCTTTATGTAAAGTCGAATTTGTATAATGCAAATGTACTTGTGAGAACTGTGTGTAGTTACCTTTATTATATTGGCATACCTACCCATCAATACTGAATAGTTCTCAAGCTATTTAAGTTATTCTTTATCTTTTTAAAGAACACTTTGTAATTGAATCTATACAAATCTTTAGTGTCCTTGGTAGACTGGTCCCCAGATTTTTTATTTTTGCATTTTGTAGTTATTTGGAGTGGGAGTTCCCTATTTTTGCTTCTTAGATTGTTATGATTATATGGAAATGCTGTTGATTTTTTAGGGTTTGTTTTATCTTGATTATCTTTGTTGATCTCAGATTTTCCAAGTATACCATCATATCATCAGCAAATAGGAATAGTTTTATCTTCTCTTTACTTAGCTTTATGCCCTTAACTTCTTACTCTCATTTTCTTGATGCTGCTAGCATTTCCAGAACTATATTAAATAGGAGTGGGGAGAGCAAGCATCCTTGACTTACTTTTGTCTTTACTGGAAACATTTCTAGTGTATCGTCATTATATATGATGTTAGTTTTGAGTTTCAGATATATGCTTTTTGTGATATTTTAAAAAGGTCTATGTCTATACTTAGTAGGATTTTTAGCACAAATGAATATTGTACTTTGTCAAAGGCTTCTTCTACATCTACTGAGAATAGATTTTATCATCTCAATACATAATTTTGGATGTTTTGCTTCTTAATATAATTAATTACAGCAACTGTTCTAATGTTGAAACATCATTGGCATAAATTCAATTTGATTATATCAAAATATTTCTTAGGATAAATCAATGTAATCTGTTTAACAGAATTTTGTTTAAAATTTTTGAGTCAATAATGATACTAGCTTATAGTTTTCCTTCTGTGTTTTATGCTTCCCCAGTTTATTTCTGGATTTTTGGTGGTTTTTGGGGGGGTGGGGCAATGAGGGTTAAGTGACTTGCCCAGGGTCACACAGCTAGTAAGTGTCAAGTGTCTGAGGCCAGATTTGAACTCAGGACCTCCTGAATCCAGGGCCAGTGCTTTATCTACTGCGCCACCTAGCCTGCACCCTTCTTTCTTTTTTTGAGAAAAGTTACTAATTGATCTTTAAAAATTTGATGTGAATGGGGGCACCAGCTCTGGATTCAGGAGAACCTGAGTTCAAATCCGGCCTCAAACACTAGACACTTACTAGCTATGTGACCCTGGGCAAGTCACTTAACCCTCAATGCCCTGCAAAAATAAATGAATGAATGAATAAACAAATAAATAAATAAACAAATAAATAGAAATTAGATGTGATGGGGTAGGGAGGAAGGGAGGAAGAGAATTTGGAACACAAAGTTTTTAAAAATCAATGTGAAAATGCTTTACAAAAAAAATTTTGTCATCTCTATTTTATCATTTCCTTGCATATAATTTTCCATTCTTATGCTAAGAATTGTCTGAATGTTACATAAATGAGCATAAAACCCAAAATGACTTAGAATTTCTAAAATGATCACAGTGCTGATAGAGTCAAAGCAAAGTAAACCATTTGTTTTTTGGACATATATTAACTTTTGGGTAATTTGAAACTCATATATATGGGAGGCCACAATAATTACTCCCTGTACCATATTTCATTCAACTAAGACAGAAACATGAGAATACGTTTATATCTGAGTACTCTTTCAGAAAAGTTAGAATTAAGAATTTTCTATTCATATTTTCTTTAAGAATAAAATAATTTGGGGTGGCTAGGTGGCACAGTAGATTAAGCACCAGCCCTGGATTCAGGAGTTCCTGAGTTCAAATCTGGCCTCAGACACTTGACACTTACTAGCTGTGTGACCTTGGGCAGTCACTTAACCCCCATTGCCCCACAAAAAAAAACCAACCAACAAACAAGAATAAAATAATTCCTTCATCATTAAAAAAAATTTGATGTGAAGACGTTTTATTTACAGCCTTAGTAAATTTATCTTTTCTTCTCTTCCATAGCACATATGTATAAAACAAACTGGACCTATAATGATTTTAGTCTACTCTTGTGTTCGTTTGTCCACCTGAATTCACATTGCAATAGAGTAATAGATAATCACCACATGTTGCTTTGGAAGTTCATTAAGAAACAAAAACAATGATGAAAAAAATAACTGAATTTATGATCAATGAATCTTTTCTATCAAGTAGTGCTAATAAAGCAGAATATTTTTTCCAGAATATTTTTTAATTTTAATTTTTTTTTTAAACGGGGCAATGGGGGTTAAGTGACTTGCCCAGGGTCACACAGCTAGTAAGTGTCAAGTGTCTGAGGCTGGATTTGAACTCAGGTACTCCTGAATCCAAGGCCGGTGCTTTTATCCACTGCGCCATCTAGCTGCCCCTCAGAATATTTTTTAAAAGAGGGATATTATATAATTTCTTTCTTCCTAATAAAATAATCAAAAGAAAAACAATTTGATGTGAATCTGTCAGGACCAACAGTTTTTGTCTTTGGTAGTTCCTTTAAAGCTAGTTCAATTTCCTTTTCTAAAATTGGGTTATTTAAGATCAATCTCATTTTTTGGAAAGTTTCAAGTATTTTATATTTTTGAAAGTATTCTTCTATTTCTTTTGCTTATCTCAGTTTTGTTAGTATATAACTATGTAGAATAAGTCCTGATTATTTTTATGCCTTTTAAATTTGTGGTACTTACTAGCCTGTGTGACCCTGGGCAAGTCACTTAACCCTCACTGCCCTGTGCAAAAAATAAAAAAAAATATTGTCATGATTTTATGTGCTATTTTATTAATTTGATTTTCTCCTTTATGCTTTTTAATTTGATTACATAAAGGTTTATTAAGTTTATTAGTCTTTTCAAAGAATCAGCTTTTATTTTTATTGATCATCTCCATGGTTTTTCATTTCCCAGTTATCTATTTCTTTTCTAACATTTAATATCTCCTTTTTCATGCTTATTTTAGGTTTATTTGTTGCCCTATGAATTTTTTTAAATTTGCTGGCCTATTAATGGGGCAGCTAAGTGGCACAGTGGATCAAGCACTGGCCCTGGAGTCTGGAAGACCTGAGTTCAAATTTCACCTCAGAAACTTACTAGCTGTGTGACCCTGGGCGAGTCACAACCCCAAATGCTTTGAACATCTGGGACCATCTCCAGTCATCCTGATGTATATCTTGTCACTGGACCCAGATCACTCTAGAGGAGAGAATGAGGTTGGTGACCTTGCACAGCCCTCCCTCCCTTAAATCTAATTCAGTGCAAGTCATGACATCACCCTGATATCATGGTCCTCTTTGAGAATGAAGGACAAACAACAATTTGTTGGCCTTCTAATTTTAAAAAATGAATATTTAATTCACTAATCTTTGGGTTGTGGGGTTTTTTCCCCCTTTTTTTGCTACGGTAGGGGGTAGGTTTTTCCCCAAGGATTACTTCAGCAGGATCCCAGAAATTTTGTTACACTGTTTCACCATTATAATTTTTGTTTCTATGGTTTATTCTGTGACCCACTCATTATTTAGGATTTAACTGTTAAGTCTCCATTTGGGTCTGTCTTTTGCTTGCGGTCCCTGAACCAATGACTATTTTTATTGCATTATGGTTTATACAGAATGTCATTATTGTTTCTGCCTTTTTACATGTCTTTGCACTATCCCAAAGCCCAAGAACATTGTCAATTTTTGTTTCATGTGGTGATGAGAAATACATATATTCTTTTGCAGTCCCATTTTGAAGACAACATAAGTCTTTTAGCTCTAGTTTCCCTAGCAATTTGTTCAATTCCATATTTCCCCTTTTTATTTATCTTTCTATTAGTCTTTTGGAAGGGGGCAGGACAATGAGGGTTAAGTGACTTGCCCAGGGTCACACAGCTAATAAGGGTCAAGTGTCTGAGACCAGATTTGAACTCAGGTCCTCCTGAATCCAGGGCTGGTGCTTTATCCACTGTACCACCTAGCTGCCCCTCTTTCTATTAGTCTTATGCAAAAAAGTTACAGTAGAGGCAGGAGGGGATAGAAAGATGGTAGAGCTAGGACCCTATTCTCATCAGGAATAGGTTAAAGAGGGAAAAGCATATACATCTAGAAAGATATAAAATATTAAGTTACAAAGAAATAGGAGGGCAAGGGATAGCATAAGGGATGGACTCTTTTTTTTTTTGTGAGGCAATTGGGGTTAAGTGACTTGCCTAGGGTCACACAGTTAGTAAGTGTTGAGTGTCTGAGACCAGATTTGATCTCAGGTCCTCCTGAATCCAGGGCCGGTGCTCTATCCACTGCACCACCTAGCTGCCCCAGGGACAGACTCTTAGAAGGGTGTGCAGATCAATAAATAGGAAGGTAAGGAGAGAGAATGGGGGTGGGGGGAGGGGACAGGACTGGAAGGGACTCAGAAGGGTGAGTAGATTAAGGAATAGGAGGGTAAGAGGAGAGGATAAAGGAGGGATTCTTAGAAGGAATGAAGATTAGAGAGGTAAATTAGATGTTTGAAGAGGGATATGGTAAAAAGAGGGAGAGAGGATAAACAGTGAGGACATATAATAGGATGGAGGGAAAATAAATAACTAGTAATTATAACTTTCAATGTGAATGGGATGAACTCACCCATAAAATGGAAACAGCAGAATGGATTAAAAAACAGAATCCTACAATGTTGTTTATATGAAACATATTTTAAAATGAGAGATACATAGTGTAAAAATAAAGGGCTGGAATAGAATTTATTATGCTTTAGCTGATGCAGAAAAAAGAGCAAGGGGCAGCAATCATTTTATCAGACAAAGTTAAAGCTAAAATAGATTTAATTAAAAGAGATAAACAGGAAAACTACATTATGATAAAAAAGCATTGCAGATGAAGAAATATCAATACTAAACTTGTATTCACCAAACACTATAACATTTAAATTTTTAAAGGAAAAGCTATTACAGGTGGAAATAGATAGCAAAACTATAATAGTGGGGGACTTCAACCTTCCCCTCTCAGAATCAGATAAATCTAACCAAAAAATAAATAAGAAAGAAATCCAGCCTCAGACACTTGACACTTACTAGCTGTGTGCCCTGCCCAAAAAAAAAAAAAAAAGAATGTTAAAAAAACAAAGAAATCAAAGAGATGAACAGAATCTTAGATAAGCTATGATTTAGATATGATAGAGAACTGAATGGAAACGGGAAGGAATATACCTTTTGCTCATGATACCTTTATAAAAATTGACCATGTATTATAGGGCATAAAAACTTTATAGTTAAATGCAGAAAAGCAGAAATATTAAATGCACCCTTTTCAGATTACAGTGCAATAAAAATTATATTCAATAAAGGACAATGGAAACACAGATTAAAATGAATTAGAGACTAAACAACCTAATCTTTTTTTTTTTTTTTTTTTTTTTTTTGCGGGGCAATGGGGGTTAAGCGACTTGCCCAGGGTCACACAGCTAGTAAGTGTTAAGTGTCTGAGGCCGGATTTGAACTCAGGTACTCCTGAATCCAGGGCCGGTGCTTTAACCACTGCGCCATCTAGCTGCCCCTAAACAATCTAATCTTAAAGAATGAGTGGGTTAAAGAACAAAACAGAAAGAGAAACAATCAAGAATTTCATTAAAGAGAATGACAATAATGAGACAAAATAACAAAACCTATGGGATATAGCAAAAGCAGTAATCAGAGGAAAATTTCTATCTCTAAATGCTTTTATCAATAAAACAGAATGAGCAGGTCAATGAATTGGGTATGCAATTTAAAAAAAAGAAACAGAAAAAGAACAAATTAAAAATCCCTGATTAAACACCAAATTGGAAATCCTAAAAATCAAAGCTGAGATTAATAAAACTGAATACAAGAAAACCACTGAATTAATAAATAAAACTAGGAGTTGGTTCTATGAAAAAAACAATAAAATAACCCATTGATTAATATGATTAAAAAAGAGAAAACTAAATCACCAGTATAAAAAATGAAAAGGGTGACTATATCACTAATTAAAATGAAATTGGGGGGCATCTAGGTGGCACAGTGGATAAAGCACTGGCCCTGGATTCAGGAGGACCTGAGTTCAAATCAAGCCTCAAACACTTGACTGAAAGAAAGAAAGAAGGAAAGAAAGAAAGAAAAGCAATTAAAAGAAGTTATTTTGCCCAATTACATGCCAATAAATTTAACAATAAGTGAAACAGAATATTTACAAAAATATAAACTGCCTAGATTAACAGAAAAGGAAACAGAATATCTAAATAAATATGTTTTAGAAAAAGAAATTGAAGAAAAAAAATTTAACTTCCTAAGGAAAAAAACCATCAGCACCAGATGGATTTAAAAGTGAATTCTACCAAACATTTAAAATTAATTAATTCCAATATTAAATAATTTGGAATAATAGGCAAAGAAGGAATCCCACCACACTCCTTTTATGATGCAAATATAGCACTAATAATTAAACCGGGAAGAACAAAAACAGAAAATTATGGACCAAATTCATTAATGAACATGGATGCAAAAATACTAAATAAAATACTAGCTAGGAGACTACAATAATATATCACAGAGATTATATACATTGCAACCAGATGGGGTTTATACCAGGAATGCAGAGATGGTTTAACATAAAGAAAATTATTACTTGTTACTTATACCTATCAAATTGACTAAAATGATAGGGAAAATGAAAAATGTTGGGAGGGGGTATGGAAAAATTGGGACACTAATACACTGTTGGTAGAACTACCATTTTGGAGAGCAATCTGGAATCATGCCCAAAGAATCATAAAACACTCACACTCTCTCTCTCCATATATATATATATATATATATATATGTGTGTGTGTGTGTGTGTGTGTGTGTGTACACACACACACACACACACTTTTTTTTTTGGCAGGGCAATGAGGGGTTAAGTAACTTGCCCAGGGTCACATAGCTAGTAAGTTTCAAGTGTCAGGTCCTCCTGAATCCAAGACCAGTGCTTTATCCACTGCACCACCTAGCTGCCCACTAAAACTGTATAGTCATTGACCCAGCAATACACTATTACTTGTTTCCCAATGTGATCAGGGAAAAAGGGAAAGAATCTATAAGTTCTAAAATATTTATAGTAGCTTTCTTTGAGGTGGCAAAGAACTGGAAATTGAGGGGATTCCTATCAATTAGAAAATGGCTAAACAAGTTGTGGTAGATGATTGTGATGGAATACTACTGGGATGTAAGAAATGGATGAGTTGGTTGATTTTTAGAAAAACCTGGAAAGACTTGCATGAAATAATTAAGAGTGAAATGAACAGAACCAAGGGTAACAGTATAGTAACAGCAATTCTGCTTTTTAAGGAGTTCTTTTCTTCAGTGAATTTTTGTGACTCCTTTTCCATCAGGCCCATTTTTCTTTTTTCTTTTTTTTTTTTCTTTTTCAGGCAATGGGGGTTAAGTGACTTGCCCAAGGTCACACAGCTAGTACGTGTCAAGTATCTGAGGCCAGATTTGAACTCAGGTACTCCTGAATCCAGGGCTGGTGCTTTATCCACTGCGCCACCTAGCTGCCCCTCCCCCATTTTGCTTTTTAAGGAATTCTTTTCTTCAATATTTTTCTGTGCCTCTTTTACCAGTTCTCTTTTCATAATTTTTTGCATTATTCTCTTTCTTTTTTCAGTTTTTCCTCCATCACTCTCATTGCTTTAACTCTCCCAGGAATTCTTGCTGGCCTTGTGTACAATTAGCATTTTTATTTGAGGCTTTGCTTGTGGCTCTTTTCTTCTGAGTTTATGTCTTGGTATTCCCTGCCACCATAGTAGCTTTTCATGGGTCAAGTTCTTTCTTTTTTCTTTTCTTTCTCCTTTTTTTTTTTTTTTTTTGCTGGGCACTGAAGGTTAAGTAACTTGTCCAGGGTCACACAGCTAGTAAGTGTCAAGTGTCTGAGGCTGGATTTGAACTCAGGTCCTCCTGAATCCAGGACCAGTGCTTTATCTACTACACCACCTAGCTGCCCCCTTTCTTTTCTTTTCTTTTCTTCCTTGCTTTCTTTCTGGCTGATTTTCCAGCCTATTTCTTGACTTTGAACTTTATGTTAAAGTTGGGCTCTGTTCACCTTGGGGTGGGGAAGCATTGTGCAAGTTTCAGGCTTTTCTGTGCTGCTGTTTTCAGAGCTATTTCTGAGGCTTTGCAAGGTTTTGGTGCTTCCAAGGTAGTGTGATCTGGGAAGCGTTGTGGTCACTGTTCTGTGTCACTGCTCTCCTGGTCTGCACTTTGTTCTTTTCTCATCAAAAGCCCGTTCCCCATCATCCATATTAGCACTCCTCCTTTGGAACTGAGAACAGGTCCTCTGCTCTCCTGAAGCCACAAACACTGGTGCTCCTCTCTGCTTTGGCATTTCAATGAAGGCCCCTGCTCCCCTGTAACTAACCAAAAGTGCTCCTCTGACCCTAACTGCAACACAGAAATACATATGGGCAATAGTTGCAATCAGTGCCAGCTGTACCCAATGCCAGCAAAAGGTCCCCTGTAATCTTTTTCTGACCAGTTGTCCCACCATCTTACTGACTCTGGGCTGAGAGCTCCCAAAGCTGCTGCTGCTAGGCCCTCACAGTTGCCTCTACGGCACACCACTGATACTGCCACCACACACCAGGTCAATCCCTAGCATAGTGTCACAGACCTCTCCTACCAATCTCCTAAGTTGTCTTAGGCTGAAAAAATGTCTCATTCTGACCTGTTGGCTCTGCTGCTCCAAAATTTTATCTGAGGAGCTACTTTAAAGTTGTTTAGAAGGGAACACTGGGAGAATTTAGCCAGGCTGCTCTCTCTGTACACTACCATCTTGGCTCTACCCCCACTCATTTTCTTCATTATCCATCCTCTTTTTTGTTTCTCTAGATCTTGCTTCTCTGGCTCATAACTCTTATGCTTACCTAGTCTCTCTCTACTCTCTGTAATCTATGTGGATTCAAAAGTTCAGAGGTATCCATTCTGGACTCTCACTATTAAGCATTTTCCCACCCATCACAGAGTTTGCTGTACACATTCCCATTTTTCATTGTGTATTGCTAACAGAAAAATACCATATCCTGCAGAGAAAACACTGTCCCATGGCAAGTCCCCATTTATGCAGCTCATTTCTAACCTATATCATCCCCTGATCACCATTCTGTCCCATGTACCTCAAAATCCCCTCCCTGTGTCCACCTGCCATTCTCCTAGGCACCAGTTACCCCTAAGGGTTCCAACTCCACCCATCTACTAGCCCCCATCTTGAAGCAGGACACTACTCTTTTCCAGCACCAAATCCCCACAAATAACTGAGCACATAGTCCCCATCTGCCTTCAAAGAATATTTCTCTTCACCCAAAGAAGTATTGATCAGTGGAAGCCCCTCCTCAACATCAAAACAAGGCCTCTTTTTCCCCTCCCCCTTTCCAATTCTCCTCTCTCCTCACCTGGTCCCTTGTAGACTCTTCTCTTCCTGGATAACCACAGGGGTCACTTTCCCCTCATCACTAGCCTACATATCCACCTTTACATCCATCCCTAACTCTTTGTGTATAGAGGAAGTCTTTTTTCCCCCTGGTCTCTCTACTGTCACTGTTTATGTGCTGCCCTTGGCTGCTGCATTCATTCTCCTTTCCTAAATTTTTGTTGTCAGGGGTATGTGAAAAGCAAATAATCTCTTCAGGTCTGGTTTTCAAAGGCTGTTTTGAGTGCCTCTTTATTATTGAACATTCATCTTTCTACATTTATGGTTAAGCTTGGATTTTCAGGGTAGGTCACCCTGTGCTACATACTAAGCTCCACTTCTCTTCACAACACATTCTATTCCCTTCTGTGTTTTCTGGTGGGTGTAGAAAACTCTTATGTTACTCAAATTTCCTTTCATTTCCTTTGTATTTGAAGGTCTTTCTTCTGTTCATATGTAGAATTGTTGATTCAAAATTAAATCGTTAAATTTAACCATCATATATGTTGGAGTTGGCAGCCTCAGGTTTTTTCTGGAAGCAATGTATTTATTCTTTCAATTGGTATTTCCTTTTCTCTGTTCAGAAATTCTAGGCAGTTTTCTTGTATTGCTTTTTGCATCTGATAGTCAAATTTTTTTACTTATCTTTTTTTTATTTTTTAGGACTGAGAATCATTAGGTTGTCTCTACATATCCAGCTGTCATGTTCTACATGAATAGAGAGCATGTTTTCTTTTAGTGTTATTGCTTTTTTCTTTTCTTTTTCTAGATTTCCTTCACTTCTATGTATTTACTTGGTGAGACTTGCCATTTCAGATTCAAGTTTTTCGATTTACCAATTATTTCTGCTGTACAAGCTATAAATTCTTCTCTCATAATTCTCTTTTCTCTTTTAATCCATGTAGGAACAATATACTGTGGTTCCATGTTCTCTTCGAATTCTATAGGGCCCTCGGTCTCATCAAGTTTTGAATTATTTTCCTTTGTTTTGCAATATTTACTCATAGTGGTCTGAACTCATTACCTTGTCCTAAAGGCCTTATTTTCTTAATGTTTTCCCTGTTGCTTAATGGCTTATGCACAAGGTCTTTGAACTTTCTTTTGAGATTATTGACCATTTTAGTCTGGCAGATTTTTTCCCCCTTTATTTTCTCTTATTTCTAAATTTCTGACCCCCTCCTTTCTGATAATAGTTTTTCCAGGAGACAGATCCAAAAGAGTTTCAGCCTTCTCCCAAACTGGGAAATTCATGGTTTACCAAGCCTAGGTTTCTGTTCCAAGTGACTTTTGCGGGGATAAATTTATTTCAAGTCCAGAAACATGTCCTGTCCCCTTCCTCTCAGTTCCTCTACTCTCTTGTAGAGACCTTTTACAGTACAGAATGCTGCCATGGTACTAGCCACTGAGACTCCAGCAAACTCCACAGTCCAGAGCCCAGATCTCCAAGGCATTAGGGTATAGGGTTTGGTTTGTTCCTAGCTCATGGGTCAAAATGGCTAGTGCAGCCACCCTATCAGTTCATGTTGGAGTATGCTGAGTGGGCTCAAGGTAGTCATTAGTTCTTGGTTGTTGGTTTTTGTTGTTGGTTTTTAAAAACCTTTTAGGTTCCTGATGTCCCAGACTATATGGAGACAGCTTAAGTTGCTTTGTCTTTGGTGCATACCTTCTGTTTTGGAGAAGTCTGAGAGGTCATGAGAATCAGAGAAAATGTCTTCTCCTCCATCTTATTGGTCACATTACCAGGATGCCAAACTTTTATCCAAGAAATTTGATACGAAGTTCTCCTTTCCCCCCATTGAATGCTTTTCTTTTCTATATTGCATTTTTGTGTGTATGAAACTTCTTCAATTTTATTTAACCAAAACTATCTATTTTATCTTTTATAATTACCTTTCTGCATTGTGTGATTATAAATTCACCTCCTTCCCAAAACTGAAAAAGATATTTCACTAGTTTTTCTTCTAATTACTTGTTATGGTATGAGCTTTGAAAATATTCAAGTCATGTATCAATTCTGGATTTACTGTGGAATGTGGTGAGGGATGTTGGTTTAAGCCTAATTTCTCCCAGTCTGCTTCACAGTTTTCCTAGCAGTTCTTATCAAACAGGGAATTCTTTCCTAAGTAATTTATGTTTTGAGGTTTATCAAATACTGGGTTACTGAGTTCCATTATTTCTGATTCTCCCTTATACTTTTCTATTTTTTTAAACCAATACCAAATGGTTTTTGATGAATACTGTTTTACAATCTATTTTAAGGTCTAGAATTCTCTATCTTTTAATAGACTAAGTTATCAGTAATCCAAGCCAAGAAATGATTAGCCACTCTGATTTCAGGAAAAGAAAGCAGATACCTAAAGAAATGAAGTGCTTCAATACTCCTAACTCATGCCTTCATGCCAGGCTTATGATGTTTTACAAAATCTCCTATTTCTTCTTTCTGCAATGGTTTGTAGCATATTCTAGTAATATCACTTCTGGTTTTGCCTCCATTCATCTTTACTCAAATATGCTCTGCCATGGTTCTTTCTTTGGTTCTTGTATTTCTTCACAAGTCTTTTTCATACAATGTCAACTTTCCCCCTAACTAGCCAAGTTTGATGTAACCTGTTGTTTTTAATTAAGGTGTGCACTTGGACAGGCAGTTAGATGGCATAGTAGATAGAAACGCTAGGCTGGGAGTCAGCAACACTCATCTCCCAGAGTTCAAATCTGGCCTCAGACACTAGCTACGTGACCCTGGTCAAGTCACTTAACCCTTTTTGCTTCAGTTTTCTCATCTATAAAATGAGCCAGAGAAGGAAATGGCAAACCACTCCAGTATCTCTGCCAAGAAAACACCAAATGGGGGTCACAAAGAGTCTGACACAACTGAAAAATGACTGAATTGAACACCCATGGGTCTTACCTCATCAAGTCTCAGTTAACTAACTACAAGGTCAAATTTCCCTCTTGCATTATGATCTTGCATTTGTCTTGCTTGTTACTTATACTTTGTGTGTATTTCAATATAGTTATCTTGAGGCCATGGATCTAATTACTGGTTTCTTAGATTTTTCTCTCCTATAAACTTCTGGACATTTTTGTTATTCTTCTTCCTACTTTGGTGTTATTCTCAATGGTATTTAGCTTGATGGATATACAATGGATGTCTTATTCCCCCTTCCCTCACCCGACCCCCGTTCTTTTCAGTTTAGAGTGCTTTTGATTAGCTTTGCAAGACTAAGCAAATACAACTAACTTACCAGTCCTTATTAGGTATGCTACCTCCCAGGCTAAGAGCCAAGTCTTTCCCATATTTTAAGCCATGATTCAGAAAGCTATATCCCAAGCTTTTTAACCCTACTCTCTCCACCCCACCCCCATCTGCCTTTCTGAAGCTCTTGCCTTCAACTGGTATCAGTGATTCAAACATCACCAGAGTTTCTAAAGTCTTTAGATTCTTTCCTCAAATTTCATAATCTTTAGCAAAGCTGTCTACATTCCTTCTGAGATCATTTGTGCTCATGTGAATTACCAGAAACAGGTAATGCCACCAAGTTGATATTTCTTTAAAGGTTCTCATCATATGCTAAGGATATATACCCCAGGGAAGACCTTTCACTTGTATTTATTAGGTTTGACAAATATAGATAAATAAACATTTCACGTACTACAGCTGTATGTCAGCTGGCTCGCCCAATTATTGTTACTAAGACTCTAGCTGGAGGCAAGTCATTTAACCTCTGTCTGCCTCAGTTTCCTGAACTGTAAAATGGAAATTATAATAGCAACTACCTCTCAGGGTTGCTATAAGGATCAACTGAGATAATATTTGCAAAGTGCTTAACACAGTCTGGCATGTAGCAGCTACTTAATAAATGCTTGTTCCCTTTTCCTTTCCCTACTGATGGGATGAGGGGAAATGATCGAGTTTCACCTTGAGAATCTATGCAAAGTCAGGAGGACCTGAGTTCAAATCCAGACTCAGACACTTAACACTTACTAGCTGTGTGACCCTGGGCAAGTCATTTAACCCCAATTGCCCCACAAAAAAAGAAAAGGAAAAAAAAAAAGAGAATCTATGCAAAGAAGGCAAAACTCTATGACGAAAGTTCTTCTGAATGGTGCTGACTTTATGTTACATAATCTCACCAGGGCCCTCACTGTATCAAGACAAACTTTCACACTTCCCTCACTGATTCACTGTCTCAGCCACCATGGGAGTTCTTCCAAACTTTTTCATCCTTCAAGGCTCTCATGGCTCCCTCACTCCCCCTCCATACTCTCAGCTGAGAACTTTGCCTCATGTTGAACACATTGAGGATGTTCACTCTTCTCCCCTCATCTCACATCACTAAGATGCTTTCTGTCACTTTCTTCTCCTTCATTCATTTCACATGAAGACGTGGCCTTTTTCCTGGCCAAGATTACCCCACCCCTACATATGCACAAATAATTCCATTCCATCCCAACTTCTACAGTAGATTGCACCACTATCGGCCCTAATTGCTCTGTTATTCAATCTCTCCCTGTCTATTGGCTACTTCCCTACTGCCTACAAACATGCCAATGTCTCCATATCCAAAAAAATCCTAACTTAATCCATCCCTGCTAGCTATTGTGCTCTATCTTTTCTCCTTTCTCCGTCTAAGTTTCTAAAGAAAACATCTACAATTGATGCCATCACTTCCTTTCTTCCCATCCCCTTCTTAACTCTCTGCAGTCTAGTTTCCAACCTCATCATATACAGTACATATAGGAAGTGAATTTACATTGTATGTGAAAAAATCAAATCTCATAAATGGCAAAAAATAAAGAAAAAATAATTTCAAAAAGTTATTAAAACATTGTGACTTCTGGCCTGCTCTGTATATATTTATCTGTATACATGTTCTTTCCCTCAGTAGAATATAACTTCCTTAAAGAAAGGGGATGTTTTGTTTGTCTTTGTATCCCTAGCACAATGCCCAGAATGTTGGAGGTACTCAAATGAATGTTGAACTGGATCACTCACCAGAAAAGACAGATATATAATCACATGTACCGGTTGAAAAAAGATTTCGTTTAGGGGCAGCTAGGTGGTGCAGTGGATAGAGCACTGGCCCTGGAGTCAGGAGTACCTGAGTTCAAATCTGGCCTTAGACACTTAACACTTACTAGCTGTGTGACGCTGGGCAAGTCACTTAACCCCAATTGCCTCACTAAAAAAAAAAAAAAGATTTCATTTTCATTCTCATATTTTAATAAATATAACTTTAAATCAAATAACTTGAGCCAATCTGCTTCCTAGATAACGGGCAAAGATGAACTGATTGATGAATAAGTATTTAGTTAAATGCCTACCAGGTGTGCAGTTTTGTGTTGGGCCCTAAGCATATATGAACATTGATACTAAGAGAAGTAAGCAGAAGCAGGAAAAAGATACACAACTACAACAATATAAATGGAAAGAACAATGAATATAGCCAGTAGTTTACTCCCTGAGAAAGGAAATAAAGATAAAAGATGACAGCTTAAAGAGATGTCAGTTTAATGCAAAGGTATTTTTAGGGACCTGGGCATGTTTATAGGCATGAGGGAAAGAACCAGGACATAGAGAGAGACTGAAGCCTGGGGAGAGAAAGAAGGGGGATCAAAGTGGGAATAATTTACCATAGGAGATGGGAAAGAATGGAATCAAGGATACAAGAGTTTTCCTTGGGAAAGAGAAAGGATACCTCTTCATCAGAGACTGGAGTAAAGGAAAAAAGAATGAGGGATGATGATACAGAGTAGGGAAAAAGAGGGAACTCCGGCAGATTTCTTGATGAAACATGAAATGACTTTTTTTTTTTTTTTTGGCTGGGAAGGTGAAGGTGGGAAGCAGGCAGAGGGCTTAGGGAGAGACCAGTTACTGTGATGAATGGGACAGAGAATCCATTAGAGAGTAAAAGGCTTGCTTTACTGCAGTAATGGTTCATATGATATCAGATAACACATATTTATCATGGACCTAGTCAATGTGGTTGTATGTTTTCTTCCAGAAGTTTCAGCATCCCATGAGTGGGAGCAGGAAAGGGGGGCAGGAGTAATCCAGGATTAGAGTCTAGGAAAGTTATGAGTGACAACAGGACAAGGGGTTCAAGTAGAGGATGCTGTTCCATTGAACTGGTTAACTACAAGGTAGACTAGGAAGAAAGGAAAGCAAAGCAAGAGCAAGGATGATAAGCTGGGAAGGTATCTGAGATAGAGAGACTGAAGGGCATAGGAAAATGAAGACTAGATTTAGGAAAAGTGAGCCATAAGGAATATGAGGGAGCCAGAGAGGGAATGAAAGGAGGTTAACTTCTTGAATCAACGACAAATTAAAAATTTGGTTCTTCTGATGGCCTCCAGAGCATGTAAAATCTTATACAGAAAATGTAGCCTTTGGGACCAGTCAAATGTACTTTCTATGTCAGTGAGCAACATATACTATTCAAGAGTATAACTATGACTGGATGAGTTGTGTGATGGGTCAAAAAGGGCACATTCCAGGGACTCCTGCTCTTCAAACTATGGCCCTAATTCTATCCATAGCTACAAATCAGAATTCAAAAGTCCTATTTCAAGGTCACTAGTTTCTCCCTGGTACCTTTTGCTTAGTGGAACAGTTCTTGGAACATGCAAGAACAGATAGCATAAGAATTTTAAATATATCAAATGACTAATTTGCCTGAAAGCTTACAATTATTTTGTACATACACTCGGGTATCTTACCATATGATGTCCCAAGATTAAGCCTTTTCTAGACCACAAGGCAATTGTGGGGACTAACTAGAAAATGTTTGGGAAATACTTGTGGCTTCAGAGAATTTATACCTATGAAGAAACATTAATGGATTTGGAATAAGAGGAAAACAGTATTCAGCTAAGAGTCAGAAGACTTGAGATCCATTCCTTATTCTGCTTCTAATTCATTGGGTATCAGTGAGCAAATCACTTTATCTCCCTGGGCCTCAGTTTTCTCATTGAAAAAAAGCCCTTCTAGCTCTGAAATTCAACAATTCCAATCTGAAACAAAAGATAAAGAAAAGGCTTAAAAGTCATCTACAAACATAAAATGATTATGTTCCTCATCTACCCAGAGGACTAAATCAAAAGAAGAGGGCCTAAAGAGCAACAGAAGATATTTAGTAAAGACATAAGAAAAATGCCCAGTATAGTAATTCAATAGCTTTACTATGAGGATTATTGAAGGAAACCAAAGAATCTTCTTGTTTAGAATTTTTTAGATTAAGTTCTATGTGGAAACGGGAAGATAGATTAGGTGACCTCTGGAAATTTATTTTAGAGCTCTTCAAAATTATCTGTTGAAACACATAGAGCAAGGGAAAAAAGAAATTTTTTTTAAGTGAGGCAATTGGGGTTAAGTGACTTGCCCAGGGTCACACAGCTAGTAAATGTTAAGTGTCTGAGGCCGAATTTGAACTCAGGTACTCCTGACTCCAGGGCCGGTGCTCTATCCACTGCACCACCTAGCTGCTCCCAAAAAGAAATTTTTAAAAAAAGAATCAAGTAGTTAATGAAGTGCTTTGACAATATAAAGTGATGCATAAATACGAATAGTTGTTATACTGTTATTATTAGGAGAAATATGGGAGGTTTCTGCAATTGTGGTTTAGTAAAAACCTAAGATGGTAGCTCCAATGAATGGTTAGCTCCAAGATGATCATTATGTAAACATAGTATCATGTGGTCCTTTAATCCTCACATATTTTTAGGTCTCAGTTTTATCAGATAGGTAACAACATCATGGTGGCAAGCCATGGAGGCAGATGAGTTGTGAGAATTGTAAGGTGCACATGTGGTCAAAGGTAACTCTCTGGAACATTTGGGAGAGCCTTTTTCAGTTGCAACCAGGGAACTGCAGACTTTGGACTTGTAGCTGTATGAATGGCTTGGAAGATTCACGTGGGCTTCAAAGTTATGTCAGAAGTGGCTTTACTGGCTCAGTTAAGGTTTCATTTTCTGAAGAGTTATTTTCCAGTACGTTATTACACATGAAGAAAAAATTTAAGAAACTATTTGGGGCGACCTCAACTTGAGAATTTCCAGCTTTTTCTCTCTCTGTGTGTGTGTGTGTGTGTGTGTGTGTGTGTGTGTGTGTGTGTGTGTGTGGTGCTTTATGAAAAAAAAAAAAAACCTAGGGTGTCCTTTGAAAGTTGTTTTTGGTAAAAGGGAATCTGAAGTTTCTTGCCCTTGAGGCTTTGCTTTTTAATGAATCACTACGAGAAGAACACAGGCCAAAATCTTCCTGAGTTATTCACATACCACCTAATTCAGATCCTTGCACGCATAGCAGCTGTGAACTGGAGGGGGAGGTACCCTCAAGCACGTGGGGATGGAGATCATCAAACAAAAGATATGCCCCAAGAGCATATGAAGTCAGATTTGGTCCTGAACCTTTCAAAGCTTCACAAAGAAGGTTAATATTTGTCTGTTAGATTTCTTGATACAAAATCCAATGTTACAAGTTCAAAAGCTCTATAGATTTAATATCAGAAAAAAAATCCTGAAGAAATTTACAGATCTAAATAGCTTTGGACACCAAAGGAATGAATAACACCTTGACAGTTTTTAAAAAGACAACACAAAAACTTGAGCTACTTAAAAAAAAATGTTAGTGATCAGAAAACCAGCAAAAAATATTGCTACCTTCAGACTAGAATTTAACAAACAGTATTCATAATAGGCTATTAATGGAACAAAGAAAGCTAAAAGCAAGACAAATCATATTCAACACTACCAAAGACTTAACAATTTGATAAGCCTTCATAATTTATCATACCACCTTTGATAATTATCCACAAGTAATCCACTACCTAAATAAAAAATGGTGATACTCCTCTAGCTGACCATAACTTATTATTCTACCTCTACTTATGTTGTTGTTTGTCCTTCTTTCTTTTTTTTTTTAATTTATTTATTTATTTTTTTTAGTTCTCAACTTTTGTTTATACATGCTTTACAAATTCAGATTTTTCTCCCTCCCACCCCTCCCTCCCCCCTCCCCTAGACAGCAGGTAATCTGATATAGGTTATATCTATATATCTCTATACATATACATATATATATATATACACACACACACATATATATACATAATAACATTAATCCTATTTCTGCATTAATCCTGTTACAAGAGAAAGAATCAGAGCAGTGATGCAAAACCTCAAAATAGAAAGAAAAAAAAAAACCAACAGCACCCAAAACAAAAGAAATAATATGGTTCAATCAGCATCTATACTCCACAGTTCTTTTGTCCTTCTTTCTTGAAGAGGACTGTGACATCAGGGAGGGGATATCATGACTTGCACTGAATTAGATTTAAGTGAGGCAGGGCTGTGCAAAGTCACCAACCTCACTCTCTCCTCCAGAGTCATCTGGGTCCAGTGGCAAGATATACATCAAGATGATTGGAGATGGCCCCGGATGTAGGAGGCAATAGGGGTTAAGTGACTTGTCCAGAATCACACAGCTAGTAGTGTCAAATGTCTGAGGCTGGATTTGAACTTGGGTCCTCCTGACTCCAAGGCCAGTGCTCTATATCCACTGTGCCACCTAGCTGCCTTCTATCTATACCTCAACCCTCACTACTAAATATTCTTGACCTCTAATGCTATATTTAACACTACTGAGTACCCTCTTTCCTCTCTGGGTTATCATCACAGTATTCCCTCCTAATTCTGCTTTCTTGTCTGACCATTACTCAAATTTCCTGTGTGTGTGTGTGTGTGTGTGTGTGTGTGTGTGTGTGTCTCCCCTCTCTCTCTGTGTCTCTCTCTTTTTCTCTCCCCCCCCCCCCCCCGCCAACCCCGATTTCATCCACTCCATGGATTCAGTTTTCATCTATTCTGATGACTCACAGATCTATATATACAACCTTAATCTCTCCATTGAGTTTCACTCTCATATCCCAAATGACTAATGGATATTTCAAATTGGACATCAAAGTCATATTAAGAAAAAGTCATCTAAAATTCAACATGTACAAAATACAACTCATTATGTTTCCCCCACCCCATCCCTCTTCCAATTCCCAATTTCCACAGAAGGTACCATCATTCTTCTAGTTATTCAAGTTTCTAACATTGACAATTATCCTCAACTCCTTATTTTCATTCATCTCACATAGCTAAGCTAATCAGCTGCCAAGTCTTGCTACTTTTATGTCCACGTCTGTCCTTTTCTTTCTACCCATATAGTCAACATATTAATTCAGGACCTCTGCAAGGTTACTACAATGGCCTCCTAAATGATCTCTGTTGCAAACCATCCAAAGTGCTTTTCCTTAAGCACAGATGTGACATCACTCCCCTAATGAAAACTCCAGTGACTCCCTATCACCACTGGGGTAAAACATAAATGTCTTTGTTTGCTTTTTAAAGAAAGTCCTTCACAAGCTCAAACCTATCTCTTCGGTTTGGGTTTTGGTTTTATTTTAAACCTCTCTTTTCTCATCATTATACATTCATTATCCCCTTTCCCACATAGCCAACTGCCAGTGAAACTGCCCTTCTCTCTGTTGCCAGAACATGGCACTTCATCCCCCATCTTCATGCCATGTCCAGAACACATTTCTTCCTCACTTCTGCTTTGGAGAATTCTTCTTTAGCTTCAGGATGCAGCTCAAGCACCAACTTCTACACAGCCTTTCCTGTTCTGCCCAGCAGCTAGTGTCTGCACTCCCTCCCTGGCAGTAACAGTCTTGTATTTGAGAACAGAGATTCTTTCTTTGCTTTTTTATCCACGGTGTCCAGCAAATATCAGATGCTTAATAAACTGTTTACTGATTGATCCCTTTGACCTTTTAGGGGGTGAGGGAGTCTCACTGATGGTGCAATAAGAAGTAGCACATACCCAAGGGAAATGCAAAATTGGCTCTGCCTGGTGATCTGGTCTCTGAAGGAGCTAAGCTGATCTTTTTGGTAAATGCAGGAATTCTAGGTGGTTTCTAACAGTGTTTCATGTTTCATCCCATCTAGCCATCCTTCAGGATACCTTGCCTAGTCAACACAAGCATTGTGACATCTATCCTACCCATCTCTCCCCAATGGGAACAGCAACACTCCAGACCTAAATTTCAAGAGACTTTGCCCATTCCACTCCAGAGGAGTTAATCTATTTAACTTTAATATGGGGCTGCACAAATGAGTAAGTTAATACTTACTTTAACTTTCTATATATAGCTAGCCCCAGACCATGCTTCATTCCATCCAGTTAATCACCAAGACTTAAGCAGCATGGCGTATCTTGCCATCTGCCTTGATGCCAAGAGTGTATCTTACAATCCATCCCATGTTCTCTCTCTCTTGATCAAAGAACAATATCAAAGCAACATTAGCACTGCTACTGAAAAGGGCAAGATAATTGACTAATGGCCCTATCATTTCTTAGAACAAAGTTCCCTTTCCTGGTTATTACTCTCCAATATGTGTTATACACCCCCCCCCTTTAGTACATAAACTCTTTGAAAGCAAGGAACATCTAGGTCTTATTTTTCTGTCTCTATAGCCAAATATAGTAAAGAGTAAATGATTAATCAATTTAATTTAATATCATGTATACTAATTAGACAGTGGGAAATTTTTCTAGGCAATGTGGTACTGTTTGCATATAAAAGAACAAAATATGATCCCAGATTCCAATCTAGAAGAGTAGATAAAAATGATTATAATATAAATTAGAATGAAATCATTAAAGAGAAAAGATAAAAAGGGCCTCCTGAGGAAAGGAAGATTATTTCTGGTTAGGTGATCAGGAAAGGCTTCACTGATGAGATGGGGCCTAAAATGGGCCCAGAAGAAAGGCAAGGATTTAAAGAGACTACTAATACTGGGACACTGAATAGCAAGAGAGGATGATATGAATAAAGATATAAAGGCAGGAAAAAGCAAGATGCAATCAGGAAACAAAGGATATGCAGGTTAGCTGTAATGTAAAGTATATGAAGGGAGAGCCATTAATTATAACTCAAATACTCAAATGCCTTGATGATCTTCTCCATTAGGGTGTTCCCTCCAATGATGCAACTCGGAACCCATTCATGCCTGCCCATCCTGTGGGACTCTTGTCTATATCTTCCTATAAACATAACACAAAAGATCCACCTAGTACATTGGAGGTTTTCCTTGACTTGAACACAAGGGTCCCAGTAGGGCATTCTGGACACCCACCTGTCATTCCCTGTCCTTCACCACATAACCAATCCATCTTCTCTCCCTATACACAACTAATTGATATTAACTCTTATTCATGTTCTTCTTCAAAGTTTCTCATTGGTTCTATGTTGAAGACTAATTCATATCCACCAGGCACATCACATTCCTCTAACTATTCTATAAAGTTCAGAGCACAGGATCATAGATTTCAGGCTGTAAGGGACCTTAGAGGTCATGAACTACAGCCACTTCATTTTATAGATGAAGAAACTGAGGCCCAGAGGGGCTAAAAAAAAGCTTTTAGAATTTGAACCTGGGTAGAGTAATCTGATTCCAAATCCAATGCTCTTTAGATCTTCTAAGATTAAACCCTGGTCATAGAATTAGAAAACATTTTGGGAACAACTGAGAAAAAGGGTGAGAGATGATTAAGTCAGAATGAAACTTTGAGAATAATTCCAGATAAATACTAATTCCATGAGACCCCAAAAAGACTGACTTAAGAAAGCAGCTTGGGTTATGGTTTTTTCCTTCATCTGAAAAGGTGACACCCAGTATCAGGTAAACAGGTAGAGCTTGCTAAGAATTCACTACTGATATACTTGCCAAGTATATATGCTGATATAATTCCCAAGTCAAGTAAGGAATTGGCCTGACACTGCCTGAAAAGACCTAAGCCCTGGTCAGGCCATCTTTAAAAGAATCACTGCTTATTTTATTCCCAAATCACAAGTCAACAAAAATGAACATCTGATTTTTCTCAGGAGACTACTGGGAGGTGAAGATGACAATCGAAGAAAGAGGTATCTGACAAATTATCACTCAAAAAAAGAAATGAGGGGGGCAGCTAGGTGGCGCAGTGGATAAAGCACTGGCCTTGGATTCAGGAGGACCTGAGTTCAAATCCGGCCTCAGACACTTGATACTTAACTAGCTGTGTGACCCTGGGCAAGTCACTTAACCCTCATTGCCCTGCAAAAAAAACGAAAAAAAAAGGAAGAAGAAATGAGCTCCTAGCATTATTTGACAGGGAAAGACTAGAAGTTTTCCCAATAAATATAGGAGTAAAGCAAAGATATAGGCCTTGTTAGGTATCCAAAAAATTCTAACAATAGGAGTAAGATGAGAGAAGGGAATTAAGGCATAAACACTGGCAAAGAAGATACAAAATTATCCCTCTTCACTGGTGACAAAAGAGTTTATTTAGAAAGCCCAATAAATTCTACCTCTTACCAGAGAAGTGATGAGTTAGAGGTTCAGAATGCATTTCAGACACAGCCAACATGTAGATCTGTTTTGTGTAACTATACTTATTTGTTATAAAAGACTGCTCTATTTGGGGGGGGGGGCATTAGGGAGGGAATGGAAGGATGGGGAACAGCAATAATAAAATTTCTAAGAGAAAGAAAAGATTTCAAAAAGCATTAATGAATAATTTTAAAAACAGACAGGAATCAGAAGAAGGTTCAAAAGGGAACATGAGGGGGCAGCTAGGTGGTGCAGTGGATAAAGCACTGGCCCTGGATTCAGGAGTTCCTGAGTTCAAATACGGCCTCAGACACTTGACACTTACTAGCTGTGTGACCCTGGGCAAGTCACTTAACCCCCATTGCCCCGCAAAAATAAATAAATAAGTAAAAAAATAAAATAAAATAAATAAGAATCTCTTCCTTAAAAAAAAAAAAAGGAACATGAGTGATTAGAGAAATGTTGGGACTACCATGTCCTACTTTCCTATTCTTCTTTGTACACAAAAATGCTCATGTTTGTTGAATTTTGTCAAATATATTAAAAAAAGAAAAAGACAAAAGAAAACCCCAGAGAATCAAGCAAAGTAATCAATTGAGACAATTAAGAGCTTCAGCAGCAAGATACAAAATAAATCCACAAAAAGTATCATCATCTCTATAGATCAATAAAAATCCATAAAGAAATCATTTAAAAGGAAATCTCATTTGAAATGATCATAAAATGCATAAAATATTTGGGAGCCAATATACCAAGACACATTTAAGATACATAAATAAAACCACAAAACATTCCTTAAGGAAATAAGGAATGCCAAACTGATAGATATTCATAGTTCCACCAATATAATAAAAGTTCAGGTTTCTAAAAAATGATATTACATAACTTAACTTATAGATTTTGTGCTAAATCAAATCACCAACCAAACCAAAATTTAGAGAAACAAAAATCCTAGAAACAGAAGGAAAATAATGGGGGGGGGGGAGAAATTGGAATAAAGGGACAATAGCACCTCCAGACCTCAAATTATATTACAGAGAAGTAACTGTCAAAACAATTTGGAAATGGCTAAAAAGTGGGAAAGTACATTAATGGAACAGACTAAATAAGCAAGAATCAGAACCCAGCAATTCAGGATTTGATAAACTTGAGAACATAGGTTGAGGAAGAGCTCTCTATTTGATAAGAATTGCTGAAAACTGAAAAGGAATTTGTCAGAAATTGCTTACAAAAACATCTTATATCATTTCCCACAAGCTCAAAATGGACATATGACCTAAATATTAAAGGTCATACTACCAAAAAAATTTTTTACTGAAATATTCTGATTGGGTATCTCCCATATATGTGAAAAAACTTCATAACTAGGGACCATCCCAAAAGATAAAGAAATAATCTCAATTACATTAAACTGAAAACCATATACACAAACAAAATCAAAGCTACTAGGATAAGAAGAGAAGTTGTCAAGTGGAAAAAAAAATCTGTATATCAAATATCTCTGATAAGGATGTGATAACTTAAGGCTATCAAGGAAATTAACCAATATATATATAAACAAATGTATTAATATGAAAATTAACAAACGTGTATAAAAACAAAAGTCATCCCCCAAAATACTGGATGTTGGAGGGGATGTGGGAAAACTGGGATGCTAATCCACTGCTGGTGGAGTTGTAAAAAGTTCCAACCATTCTGGAGAGCAATTTGGAATTTTGCTGAAAGAGCTATAAAACTGTGCATACCCTTTGATCCAGAAATACCATTGCTAGGTTTATATCCCAAAGACATCCCCCAAAAGAGAAAAAGACCTATTTGTACAAAAATATTTACAGCAGCTCTTTTTGTGATAGCTAAGAATTGGAAATCAAAGAAATGCCCACCAATTGGGGAATGGCTAAACAAACTGTGGTATAAGATTGTGAGAGAAAATTATTGTACTATAAGAAATGACAAGCAGGATGATTTCAGAAAGGCCTGGAAAGACTTATATGAACTTATATATAGTGAAGTGAGCAGAACCAGGAGAATGTTGTCCACAGTAAAAGCAATATTGTTTGATAAAGAACTGTGAATAACAACTAATTGCAGTAATACAATGATCCAAGACAATTCCAAAGGATTAATGATGACTCATACTAACTACCTCCAAAGAAAGAACTGATAATGACTGAACACAGACTGAAGCATATTTTTCATTTTCTTTCATTTTTTTCCTTTTATTCAAATTTTCTTATACAAAATGACTGATATGGTAATGTTTTACATAATTGCACATGTATAACCTATATCTGATTGCTTACTACCTTAGGAAGGGAGAAGGGGAGGGAGAGAAGGAGGGACAGAATTTGAACTCAAAACTTTAAATAAAAATGTTTATTACTAAAAAAAAACAAACAAAAAACCCAACAACAGAAAAAGTCATTCCCCAGTGAAAAAGTGATCAAAAGAAGGATGACAAACCATTAACAACTATTTGAAATATTGCTCCAAATAATTAATAATAAGAGAAATGCAGCAAAACAAACCTGAGGTTTCATTTCATACCTAGGAACTGTCCATTAATCTATCACCAAGATCTCAATTTATGTTCCAAGCAGTGTGCTAAGCACAGAGGATACAGAGAAAGACAAAACCACAGAAACAGTCCCAGCCACCAAGAAGCTAACAATTAACTAGGGGCACAACATGTGAATAATTAAGTACATACACAAAAGATACAGAGTAGAAGGAAAGTAACTTAAACAGAAGGATCAAGTGCCATGGTGGGGAACAGGGAAGCTTCTTGAAGAAGGTGCCATCTGAGCTGAATCTTGAAAGACAAGATTGTCAAGAGGCAGAGGTGAGGAAGGAGAGCACTTCAGGTATGGGGGCCAGCTAGTGAAAAGGCATAAAGACAAAATAGAGTATAGTGTACAAGAAATAGCAAATAGGAAAAGGAATATAAATGAAACAAACAAATAAAAACCCACAAAAACCATGAAATGAAATGCTTGGCTCCAGAAATTAGAAAATGCCCTTTCCTTTCTTCTTTGCAGAGGTGGGGGACTGTGGGTATAGAACATGGCATAACCTTCTCAGACTCAGTTGTTATGTTTGGTAAGTTTTTCTAAACAGTTTTCTTTCGTCTTTTCATGGCTTGTAGGCAGGAAAGGTAAAAGATAAATTTGTAAATAAAGGCAATATAAAACCCCAAAATATTAATAAAAATAATATTTTTAAGAAGCTAGCCTCCAGAAGCAGTAGTCTTCCCAGTTGGCCGACCAATGTACCAACAAATCTCATTAGACATTCCAACTGGTGAGTATGCTTGAGCTGCTTGGGACAACGAGACCCCGTTACACTGCCAAGACACATGAGGCTTCCTCCCCCTCAATTGCCTCATGTGGCTGACAGCCCAATTCATACTGGTGATCATCAAGAAATGCACTACCAGTTACAATAGCAGTCAGTGCTGGCCCCAGTTAGATAAGTCTTAGAGAACAATGGGTTCTCTTTTGAGTTCTAGCCTTCTTCTTGTACAAGGAATGATGTGGAATTAACCATAATACAGTCTGGGAAGTCAGAATGGTCTCATCTATTGCCAGGGTAAATAAAAAAGATGGTAAAGCAGGCAAGAGATTCTTTCAAAAACCAGCTTTTTGCTACACTAGAGAGTTTGACAATAAGAATGTCAAATACACTAGCCAGGCAACATCTAGATTGCAGGTAGTCATTTTTACATGCCCTAGAACCAAATGACTAAATTCCCAATACAACAATTAAGACCATATTACAAATAGCAGCATTCTCAGTGAAATGCCCCTGAAAACTTGGGATGGAACCAGTTCAAAGTAACTGCTGCTTTTCATTATTCTTGCTATGTATACCAACTGTGGGGAACACATCACAAACACAAAGAGAGGTTAAAATGAAAACAGTACATACCTGAGGTAATCTAGTCAGACCAAGTCTCTTTACCCAGAGGGAGAAGGGTGTACCTATAGTACAAGAAATATATGGAGTAGCTGATGGATTTATAAGTGTAACCTCTGAACTCCAAATATTTTTTTTAACCAATCTATATATGTCCTTACCTAGCTAGATGTGCTCAAAAATGGGGTCTGCTTATCCTGTATTACTGCCTTTGTGAAGAGCATCAGGTCCCTTTCCTTTCCTGAGCATAGATCTGGCTAAGCCCCAGTGTTCATGAACTATTGCACTCAGGTGCCACCTGTAATAGCTGAGCTTTCCTGTTCCCTCCATAGTTGTCAATACATGTTACCTGTTGAAATTATTTTGTATTCTTCTGCAGTTACTTATCTGTTTATATGTCCATATACCCCCAGCAGAAGTATAAGCTCCTTGATGATAGGTCCTGTTTCTTTCCTTTTTGGGGGGGATCTTTGTATGCCTGATACCTACCATAGTACTTTGCGCACAGTATAAACATTTGGTGAATTGAATTTATGAGATCAAGAATGAATTCTGATGAGAAAGTTTCACTTTTGTATCGTGTTTTAAGGCTTATAGAGCACTTTCTTAATAGCAACTCTGTGAAAACGATACTGCAAATATTATTATCCTATTCTACATTTAATGAGCCTGAGGCTCAGAGAGGTTATACTGCTTGCTCAGGATCACAAAGCTAAGAAATACTAGAGTTGGGATCCAAACAGTTCTATCCCTACTCCAAATCCAGTGTTCTTTTCACAATACCACAATGGCGCATCCTTTACTTAAGAGAGACCACTTGTTGGGTCATAAACAAGAAGACAATTAATTAAGGACACAGACTAGGCTCTGCTGCCTCACCTAGAGCAGAAATCATGTATATCTTTGATCAGTGAACTGGACCTTTCACCAATGTGGGCCACTAAAGGCCATGGGATCTTCAACAGGCTGAGGCCATCAAGAGGGAAATTATCAGTATCTGTTCCGGATCACTGCTTTGGCCCTGAATGGGGAACTGTAAGGGGACCAAGGAGATGAGAATAAGGATGGGAAAGAGGGGGGTGGGGGGGGGCATTCTCCCAAGCACATCTTATTTAACTTCAAAGAATTAGGGCTGGGTGTTTCTGGGCAGCCCCAACCCCTCTCAGTGCACCAAGTTCTGATCTCCAATATAACTATCTTCTAATAATTAATGTTTTGACATCAAAGCCAAAAGCGCCTGGGTCTGTAAACCATCCCCAGTTCCTAGCTTAGGACCTGCCCATATTTTATCCTGTCTCTTTATTTAAATCCTAAAACCACACACAGGCAAAAACATTAATGGGAAACTTGGAAACTTTTTTAGATTACTAAAGTGTACCTTTGATGTCCTACCCCCACCCCTTTTCCAAAAAATTGTTTTGTTCCTTCTCCCTCCCTTTCCTTTCCCCCCAGGACTGAAAAGGGACACAAAGCAGATGTCATGTGGCCGGCCAGCCCTCTGGGTGTGCTGCTGTTAGTGACAAGAGAAGAGAGAATGGAAGGAATGGGGGAGGGAGGGCTCTATAATCAATCAGCTGCATAAGCTTGTGAGATCAAAGGCTCAGAGAGCAGCAAAGTCACACACTGTTTAACATGAGGGCGGAAACCATCAAACCTCCCCCCACCACCACCACTGCACCCCACCCCCAGACTGCCTAGACAGAATTGGCAGCTAATGCCAAAGGAATCACTATGCCCAACTGTACCGTCCTGGGCTTAGGGGATTTTCTTAACAGGAATCTACTTCGCATGGGCCAAAGAATACATACTGGGAGACCACAGTTTCTCTCATACGGAAATACAAATCCAGGTCTACCTGTCCCCAGTTGTCTATGCAGTCCTAAACTCAGAAAACCCCACCAAAATAGCCATTGTTAAGTCCCTGGAAAAAAAGGGTAGAAGTCTTAAGGCTGGAAGGCAGAAAATGCATAAAATGCCTGCAATCATTTAAGAAAGAAGAATCAAACTGAAGGAAAAAACAAGGAACGTTTTTCCTTAAGAGTCCTAAAAACTTTCGAGGGGGGGGGGGCCCGCGAGGGCGCTACCCAGATGTAAGAGGTGGCAGGAAGGAAGTCTGTGCCCTTTACATAGCTACCAGGCTAGTGTTCATCACATGCCACTGATTTTGGTAGTGGGAAGCTTAAACTAAGGAGACAAACTGTACTTCATAAGATTGTCAAAATACGGAACAGAAGGAGTTTCTAAAGGTTCTGGGGACCACTGACACTCCTGACTGACCAAGAGTGGCCCTGGCTTTCCTTCTAGTACTAATTCATGACTAAGGCCACATCCCTTCATTTAATAAATATTTACTGAGCACTCATTAAGTATGAGGTCCTATGCTGAACATCATTGGGGGAGGAGGGTGTGAAGGTTATGGGACAAAAGATATCTTTCTTACTTTTAAGAACCTTGTTCTCACTGGGACTTACTGACTGTATGAAGGAGGAAATGAAAGAAAGAAAGAGCCAAAATTGACTCTGAAATCATGATTTGAGTAACCATAAAACAATGTTAAATGTGAAATCTCCCAACTTGTCAAGTGATAAATTTATTATTTACATTCAAATGATCTGAAAGAAATAGGAGCTAGGTTCCTTCTAGGAATGAGAGGCTGTTTGAAAGGGATCCCCTGGAAGATGACAGGTATACAAAGCCTTCTCTTTCAAACTGTATCCTTTCCTCTCATTGATCCCTGGCCAGGACAAGTAAAATTGGCTCAATGAAAATATACTTGACTAACTGACCCTTTCCATAAATGGACTCTGTGTTAAGGGTTGGGTCTCTGACCATATAATATCTCTACCATAATGCTGTTCCATCCAACTGCAATGCTATAATGCAATCAAAATCAATACCTATGAGGAATAGGAATACAGAGAAATCTAGAAAAAGCTGTATGAAATAATGAAAAAAAAAACAGAACAAAAAGAAGAGAGTACACAGTGACTACAATAAAAAAGCAAACAGAGACAAATGAACAAAAAGAAAATTAAAGAGTACACAAAATTTGTAAACATTTTATATTATGAAATTCATGTAATAAAATGTAGAAAGCCATAAATTATATTTAGCTGGTTTTGTTGATGTTTAAACTTAATCTGATAGCCAAGAAATGAAACTGAGAGGATGCACCTCAATTGGCAATTGACTAAACAAATTATGGTAAATGAATATGATGGAATACTACTGTGCTGTAAGAAATGATGAAGAGAATGGTTTTAGAAGAACCTGGAAAGAGTTATATGAACTGACACAAAATGACGTGAACAGGACCAAATGAACAATTTATATAATAATAGCAATATCATAAAGTTCATCAACTTCAAAAGACTTAATAATCAATGCAATGACCCACTTCAATTCCAAAAGATTCATGATGAAACATGCTATCCACTTCTGAATGAAGAATGACAGAGTCAGTGCAAAATTAAGCATATTTTCTTCTCTCTCTGTCTTTATCTTTTGTTGGGGTGGAGGGGACATGATTAATACAGGAATTTATTTTGCATGACTACTTATTTGTAATGGGTTTTGTTTTTCTTGACTTCTCAGTGGGTAGAGAGGGGAGAGTGAGGGAGAGAATTCAGAACAAAAAATAAAATTTGAATTAAAAAATAAAACTAATTTTATAATCATTTTTTAAAACTCTAAAGTGCCTAATTCATAGCCTCTATTACAATATAACTGGGTAGAGCTCTTATAACTACCTTCAGTGCACATCTGGGATAAGAGAAGCCAAACACCACAGTAGACTGGCATCTTTCAGATTGGTTCCACCTAAAAGGCTATCTGTCTTCTCCTATCTAATCCACGGTCCCTTTCAAACAGTCTAAGCCAACAGAACTATGGAATCACCAAGAAAGAGTGAAAGATGAAAAAATAAGCAGAATCATATATTGCCAAAAGGCCCAAGAGATTGTAAAGAATAAAATATGTCAGGAAAAATAGGGTTTTTTGAAAGCGACAGAACTAAGAGATCAAGTGATGACTATGAATGGAATGTCTGTATTAGAATACTTCTTTTTGATAGTGTTATAGCAAGTCTTCCTCTCAATATTAATTCCAACTGGTTTAGGAAAGAAACAGTCACATGGGCTAACAGATGGGGTCAGGAAAGAGCTGGCTTCTAAAAAAAGCAAGAGGGCTCAAAAAGGGCCCAGCAGCCTTCACATCTGTACTAATGATCAGGAAGGGGGAGGGGGAAGGAGATTCCCAGACTACCGGAAACAGGGAGGTGTTGAAAATATCAGTAAGAACTGAAGAATCACAAAAAGAGACTAGGAGAAGTCCATGAAAGAAACCATGATACGAAAATCAACCCATCCTAATCCAGACTTGAAAATCAGCCCTGGCCAGCTGACCCTGCAGTTTGGAAGAAAGAAACTGGGCCATAAGCAATTAAGACATTGTGCATAGTTACATATGGTTCCATGCTAAGCATGGAGAAAAGGCAGAAAATTACAGAATTTATTTTGTAATAATGATAATAACAATAATATCAATCCCCTCAAAGTCCCAAACCAACCTGGAGGTCAGGGAATCTGGAAAGGATAACAAAGAAAGGGAATGCTAGCCAGGCTGATATATACAATGTGGTCTAAACCTTTGGGTCCTACAGAACTGGAAGATGTGATTACTGAGCCAATGTCAATGATATCTGAAAGATGATGGGAAACAGGAGAAGTGTCACAAGATCAGAGAAGAGCACATGTCCTAATTTTAAGAAAGGAAGAATGGAAAGAATGAAAGGAGCAAGAGAGGGAAGAAGTGATGGGAGGAAGGGTGGGAAAGAAATAGAGAAAGGAAGGAAGGGAGGCAGAAAGGGTTGAAGACAGGAAGAGGAAAAAAGAAAGCAAAAAGACTGATATTTAGACCCTGATTACAAAAAGCCAACATGGTTTCATCCAGTCAAAAAAGAATGTATCTGGGGCAGCTAGATGGCGAAGTGGTAAAGCAACGGCCCTGGATTCAGGAGTACCTGAGTTCAAATCCGACCTCAGACACTTAACACTTAGTAGCTGTGTGACCCTAGGCAAGTCACTTAACCCCAACTGCCTCACTAAAAAAAACAACAACAACAAAAAAAGAATGTATCTTATAAGCACTAACTACATGCCAGACATTGGGCTAAGCACTGGAGAAACAAAAAAACAAAAACAAACAAACAAAAAGACAGTCTTTGCCTTCAAGGAACTTCCATTCTAATGAAGGAAGAGGTACTCGCATAGGTGAAGTCCAGAGAATGAAGGATGGAAATTTCAGAAAGAACTCACCAGTTGGAAAAGGAGGTTGACAAGGGGAAAAGGAGTTGGGGCATTGTGGCAAAGTCTGAAGAAAGGGAAAGTGATGCCAGCCTAACCTCATTTCATTTTTTGACAAAATTACTAAACTAGCAGATGAGGGAACTGCTGTTGATACAATATACCTCTATTTTGGCAAAACATTTGATAACTCATTATTTTTCTGGAGAAGATGGTTAGGGATTAGATAATATGATTACATGGATTCACAACTGGTTGGAGAGATTCAAAGAGTGGTTAATGGTGTTCAAGGATCATCGTGGCAGGAAGTCTTTAGTGAAGCACTACAGAGTTCTGTGCTTTGCCTTATTTTACATAATATTTTCATGCTAGCTTCATTAACTATGCAGGTGAAACAAAGTTGGGAGGGGTTACTAACACAGTGGATGACAAATCAGGATCCCAAAGAATTTTAACATGCTGCTGAATAAGATGAAATTCAACTGAGATAACCCTAAAGTCTTGTACTTGGGTATAAAAAAATCAGCTTCATAAGAATTGAGATAACACAAAAACTGTTTGGGAGTAAAACAACAAAGGTAGCAGAGACCTCCCTGATTTGAGAGTATAAAACCAGTCACTAAACATTTATTAAGTACTTACTATGTGCCGGGCAATGTGCTAAGTGCTAGACTGTAAACTGGGACAAACCAGGTCTGCTGTGGAGGACTAAATAATGTAAGACAGTCTCTCCTGGAACGGGGTGGGGGGGTTGGTTCTTTTCACTATAACCCCTTAAAGAATATCAACTGTGCTGCAACTGCACAGAAATCACACAAAGGGCATAGAAACCAGGAGTTTGAAGAACAAAAAGTTATACATTACTCAGCTAGTGATTAGTGCAAGAGATACAAATCCTGGCCCAAATATAAACGGAACAAAATAATCTTGCAACAGTATTATAAATCCAATATACAAGGTCAATTGTCTTTGCTCTGCTTAATGTTATTATCTTTACAGGCTACTGTCCAATTCTTCTTTTGCCTTCTAAAATTCTCAAATGTGACACCTATGCCTATATCCATCATCTCTACTTCCTATCCACCCATTTCCTTTGCCTCTCGAACATGGCTTCTTCCCATGTCAATATCCCAACAATTCTGTTACAAAAAGTCATAAATGAACTCCTAATTACCACATCCAATGGCCTTATCTCAGTTGTCCTCACTGACCTCTCCATGGTATTGGCTTTACTGACAATCTTCTGAAACTATCCTTCCTTCACTTCTAACACTGTATGATACCAGTTTTCCAAACTGCAGCCTCCTGTTTTTCTTCCCAGGTCTTGCTATCTCACAGTTCACTGATGTAACATCAAATATCACTTCTACACTGATGACTTCTATGTTGACATCGCAGTTCTGGTTTCTCACAACAGTCAAAGGCGGGGTGCCAGCTCAGAAGTCTTCACCCCATGCTCAACATATCTAAAATGGCCTATCTTCTCCCACTAAACAACATCCTTTTCCCACCATTACTATCAGTGGTACCACCATTCATTCTCTCATTCTTCCAGGCTAAAACTCTGGAGCTGCTTTTGATCATTCCTTCTACTTTAATATCTACCTTCAATTTTTCATCAGTTCTTGTCATTTCTTCCTTTAAAATGTGCTGAATATAAAAATTACTTGGGCCTAGCAATAATTTTCATATGGTTTCATTCTGTGACAGCAAGTCTTCTGCCTCTGCTGATGCTAGGCTGGCTCAGAACAGCTGACCTTGACCAGATGAAACCAGATAAAACCCCACCTCTAGTTAGTTCTCTGTCAGCTGAGTGCTGAATTTCATGCCATATACATGTGTTGCACTGCTCAATTTTTATTATCTTTAATTGTGACTTTTAAGAAGGTATATTAACAATTCCACAGAAATGTGTAAAAGTAGTGGCTCAATTCAATGACTATTAGAGATCTAATTGCATCTGTTGCTGTTGGTGTGGCAAGTCAAGGGTTTCAAGGATCATTCAAGCTCACAATGAAACAGAATTAGTTGCATCAAATTGCAAAGGAAAGTGCAGTTTCACACTTCTGTGAAACAGCCTAATTAATTCTTGAAAAACAAGCAAAAACCTTCAGACTTGTCAGCTGAAAGAGTTGTTACTGATAGTTCTACAGTAGGCTTCTTGCAATTGGAAGAATAACACTATCAAGTTTTTAAGAGCAGCTAACTACTGTTATAAAGAAAAATGCTTCTCATGGGCAAGACAATACAGAGACTGACGTACTGAGGATTAGAAAAAAAGATAATTTTACAGATGAAACTCACTTTTTCATTCAAGACTATGTTAAAACTGTTGCAGGAAAACATTGAATGTGCTGCCCTGCTTTCAACTCCAAAGACCAAATGCCCCTATTAACATGGGAACTATCACTTCTAAATTCACCACTATGCTGCTAACTCAAGCTTTGACTGACACCACCTTCCCCAAGCCTCCTCTCCCATCTGACTGAAAGACTGAAAGGTAGAGTAGCAAACTTCCCAATGCCTTCCTTCGTAGAGGGCAGAAACTCCACTCTGCATCTGCTGCTGCTCCCAGTTTTAATTCCACAAAACAAGATGCCCCCATAATTGGTATTCCCCGGTGTCCCCCTGCCCACGTTTCCTGCCTTCTTTTCTCTGCTGTCTCCCCCTTTAAGGTTCCAAGTTCCTTGAGAGCAAGGACTGTCTTTCTCTTTATTAACTGTATCCTTAGCACATGTAGCCTGGCACATAGTAGGCATCTAATAAATGTTTATTGGATTTATTGAACTGGCAGAAAGAAATCCAGGTGAGCCTGTAAGATCTGGGCATCAAAAGATTGTAAAACAGCCACCTCCAAAATGTTTCAAGAACGTTTTTACTTCCACTGGGTCTGAAAGTCTTGTTCCCATTGAAGAAATGAGGAACTCTAATAAACATACTGATAAACTAAGAAGCAGAATTGTTCTGAACTTACAGAAATTCCTAAGGGAAGATGGAATATTACAATAAGGCTTTGTACCATGCCACACGACACCAAAGGTTAAGAAATTTATCTGAGAGATGGAGATAAATATCCTTCAATAACCTGGAAACTTGCCTAATGTAAATCCCATTGAAAAATTAGCTGTTAAGGGGCAGCTAGGTGGCTCAGTGGATAGAGCACGGGCCCTTGAGTCAGGACTACCTGAGTTCAAATCAGGCCTCAGACACTTGACACTTACTAGCTGTGTGACCTTGGGCAAGTCACTTAACCCCAATTGCCTCACTAAAAAAAAAAAAAAGAAATTAGCTGTTAAGCCAACAGAAGGTTTATTATACAATATAGGAAACGTGTGCTTTCAAGACAAAAAAATTAAACAAAGATGTAGCCAAAAAAATCTTGTGAAATGAATGCCAAATCATGGAAAACAAGTAGTACAGCAAAAGGACATTTTGCAGATTAAAAAAAAATTTTTTTAAGACATAAATCTGCTTTGCCACCAGTAATTTACACACTTCCATAGTATGGTTGCTATATGCTTTCTATTAGATGGCGAAAGACACCAGCCCGTATCTATGTACTCCTCCATCCTTAATTCCTCACATCCGGGAATCTTGCCTCTCATTTTTGAAAATTATATTTAAAAAATACTAGAAGAAATCAGCCTCATAGCTTTGAATTTAAAATCACACTTGTAAATCCACAGAAAAGGACTCATGATGGAAAATGCTCTCCAAATCCAGAAAAAAAAAGAACTGTGAAATCTAAATGCAGATCGAATCATACTATTTCTATTGTTTTTGTTGTTGTTGTTTTTCTTTTTTGAGGATTTTCCTTTTTGCTCTGATTCTTCTCTCATAACATAACTAATGGGGGGCAGCTAGGTGGTGCAGTGGATAGAGTACTGGCCCTGGAGCCAGGAGGACCCAAGTTCAAATCTGGCCTCAGACACTTGAAACTTATTAGTTGTGTGACCCTGGGCAAGTCACTTAACCCTCATTGCCCCACAAAAAACAAACAAATATCGTGGCTAATGCAGAAATATGTTTAATGTGATTGTACATATATAACCTATATCAGATTACTTACTGTCTTGGGGAAAGGAGAGGGAGGGAGAAAACTAGAGAGGGAGGGAGAAACTAGAAATCTTATAAAAACAAATGCTGAAAACTATCTCTAAATGTAACTGGAAAATAAAATATTTATATGAAAAAAAAGAGTCAGTTTGGGGGCACCTATGTGGCACAGTGGAAAGAGCACTGGCCCTGGAATCGGGAAGACCTGGGTTCAAATCTCAGTCTCAGACACTTGACTGTATAACCCTGAGCAAGTCATCTGTTCTCCCTAAAAAGGAAGGAGTATCCCTGACACTCACCAGAGAAAACTTTTCACCTATAAAAAGGGAAAGCAAAGCAACCATCTTGGGAGCAGCCACATGATCACCCCAATAAAGGAGTAGATTTTTTTTTTTGGTGGGGCAATAGGGGTTAAGTGACTTGCCCAGGGTCACACAGCTAGTAAGTGTCAAGTGTCTGAGGCCGGATTTGAACTCAGGTACTCCTGAATCCAGGGCCAGTGCTTTATCTACTGCGTCACCTAGCTGCCCCTAAAGGAGTAAGTGGATTTAAAAGATCACAGCACTCCCTCTTCTCCAGCCTTTCACAGGCCTCAGTTGGCTGAGAATATCCTTTAACGAAGCTCATTTGGACACAAGTCCGTTCATGGATTTTTTTCTCCTTTTCCTTTCTCTAGTATGGACACTGAGTTACCAAATAATCACTCATGAGGACAGGCCTTTGTTGCCAAATGTAGGAATTAAATACAGGCAGGTGAAAAAATTTTTGTTTAGCTTTTTTTTTTTTTGGGGGGGGGGAGCCAAATGAAATGAGTATGAGAAATGAGAAAATGATCAAATCTTTTCATTTTGCAACTCCTGGCATTCACAAAGAGCACTTTCTTTCATTCAAACTGATGTAGTCCCCCCCAAAAAAAAAAAACAAAAACAAACTGATGTAGTCAGTGGCCTTAATTATTGGATGGCTTTACTTAATTATTTTTCTTAGTCACAGGGGGAGGGTTCAATCTGGAGGGCAGGTTCAATCTGAAGCTGAGTGTGATGTAAAGAAAAAAGTCATCAAAACACGTATTTTAAATAGCAATACATGAATCCAATAAATAAATAAACAAAGCAATTTGATGGTTTGGAACCAAAATTGTACCTTGATTTTAAAAAAAGCTAAACAAAAAAGGTTTCACCTTGTATTTAATTCTACCCATTATCCCCTTCAGCTGCCAGTTAACTGGTCATACAGCTCAGAGCAAATAATGAAGAGAAATAAGCATTCCCTTCTAGCTACACATATTCAAAGATCCCCCTCCATTACAAATCCTCAAGAAAATCCAAGCAAAAGATATCAAAGAGCCAAACCACATTTCTTAAAGCCCTCTTCTTGCCTTCTTTCAGTGGGAATGAGACAATGTGTATGTGTGTATGTATGTACACATATACATATATACACACATACACACATAATTGTATCATGCTATCTCATGTCACCCAATATTACATACTTTCTTGCATAAGTCCTGTAATTAAACTGTGTATATTTGTTAGGGAAAAGCAGCTAGATTGTATGAAGGAAGGATCAGGAAATATCACTCTTTTCAAATGAAAATTCACCTGACAAGTTCTGAGTAAAATTTAACATTCATTTTCATAAAACCAAGATTAAAAATTAGAGGGTCATTTTTCACTGTTTCCTTCTATTTGCAACTATGTCAGCCATGGTAATTCTATGACACTAGACTAAAAGGAGTCAGTAGCAAGAAAGAGAGGATTCAGGTCCTTATTCATAAATAAAACTTGTGTTTCCCACAATGTCTGCAAGAGTCACACTGAGCAACATCCTAAGGAAGCCTGAACTGAAATGAAGACATGAGGAGATTAAGGTTGAACCCCAGAAAAACTCCCTGCAAGCAAGAAGTCCCAGACCAAGCAACAATTTCCCAAGGATGCTAATGGAAACTTAATTTTTTGAGACACTGAAAACAAGACTGGAAAAAGCCCTAAAGACTAGGAAAACAATTCTATAGTAACCTTCAGGGAAAGAACCGACCAGATGTGTCCTAACCAGCCTGTCCCTTTTGTGTGCCCTCTTAAATGCTTTTGCATGATTGCAACTTGCTGGGATATGACTTGGACAAGGTCAGTCTGACTCATAAAGGATAAGGGGCAACCTTCAGAAGCATAATAATGTTGATAATCATCCAAAAGTCTTCAAACAGATGACCAGGCAATTTCATGGCTGGTGTGACTATTAAAGTCTACCTAAAGCCAAGAAAAATGTCTTCCTGGACATGCAAGACTGTGGCCTTGCTCTAAGGTACTATTTCCATCACAAGTTATGAATTTCAGAAACTTCTTTGGTTTAGGCAGCTTAAGTTTCCTCATTTCCCTTTGCCAATATTTGACAAGAAGGGTTGTAGATGGGTGGAGAAGATTAAGTAAACTGGATAAGTGCATGTAACACACATGACATTGGAGGTAGAGGGGAGTTGCAAATGGGCTAATGAGCTGAGTTAAGACTAATGGTAGAACAACTCTGCACTAGAGTCCAAAACATAACACTGTGACGGTGTTCTTTCTCTACCATCTCTTGTAACAATCCCATCTACTGCCGCAGGCTCAATTGTCACCTCTATACAGATGACTACAAGATCTACCAATTTTGTCCTCTTTCTCCTGTCTCCTGTCCTGTACCACTATCTGAATGCTAAACATAACTACCTATATGTCTCATGGGCATATCGAACTCCGCATGTCCAAAATGGAACTTATTACATTTCTCTAAACATCCATTTCCTTTACACACCACACCAAAACAAACTAACACGATACTATGCTACTATTCCATACACCTAAGGACTCTAGCTACTCATTATTTGACAGAAACTTCAGGGAGGGTGGGGAAAAGGGCCTACTATGTGCAAAGCACTGTAATAGGTCCTTTACAACTATTATTTCATTTGATCCTCACAGTAATCCTGGGAAGAAGATGTTACTATTACCCCCATTTTACAATTTAGGAAACTGAAACAAAAGATTGTTAAGTGACTTGCCCAGAGTCACACAGCCAGTATGTGTCTGAGGCCACATTTGAACTCAGGAAGATGAGTCTTCCTGTGTCCAGGCCTGGCACTCTATCCACTGTACTACCTAGCCACCCCTACTAAAGCCTGACAATACATATTTGGCAAAAGAGTTTTGAATTCTTTTTTTTTCTTGATAAGGAAGAGGAGGCATGAAGGAGATAGAATAAATGCTTGTTATTTTTTTCAGCTAAAAAACAATTTTTTGTTCCAAACTTCAATTTCTACTGAGGATACTACCATCCTTTTACATCACCCAGGCTTACAACCTCAAAGCTGTCCTTACCTCTTCCTTCTCTTTCACTCTTCATATCCAAGCAGCTACCAAGTCCTTTCATGAAGGGCTAGGTCTGTGCAGGGGATAGAGCACTATGGTCAGAAAGTCATGAGTTCAAGTTTGGCCTCAAACACTAGCTGTATGACCTTGAGCAAGCCACTTAACCTCTATTTACCTGTTTCCTCAACTATACAACAGCACCTGCCTCCCAGGGCTGTTGTAAGAATAAAATGAGATATCTGTAAAGCTCTTAGCACAGTGCTTGGCACATTCACTCACACAGTACCTTAATACAGCCCCTAAACAACTCTCTCCTATACTACAACTCTCTTTTCTGTCTTACTTCTTCCTCCTCGAATCCATGCTCCACAGACTGACAATTTCATGTCCTTAAAACACATCTGACTATGTCACAATCCCTCCTCCCTCTATTTAAAAATCATCAATGGTTCCCTATTGCCTTTGAGTCTGGTGTACTCCACCAAGTGGAGGCCCCCACATATCTTTTTTTACATGCTTATTTCAGATAACTTTCCTTCTGACCCCTGAAACCCAAGGCTCTTTACAGGTAAGCTTTCACCTTACTAAGCCAAATAGCCATGTCTCTTCCCCAGTAGTTCCAAACCATGTATAGACCCCTTTTATCACCTTGATCCCACTGGAAGCCGGGGACCAGGGCTCTACTAGGTGGAGCTTTCACTCTTTTTCACCCAGAACCAAGACATGACACTTCCAGCCAGCTTTAAACCACTGGTCAACTCCCTCCCTATCCCATCCTTCTGTTTCCAACTGAGGTAGTCCCAAAGTCTTGCTGCAGTTGTAAGCATTTTAAACAGCCTGTATAAGTTAAGATTCCTCCATTAGGGCATCAGCTCCTTAAGTGAAAGGACTTATCTATCTCGCCTGTTTGGATTTGAGCTCTTAATAAAGGCTATTTTCTTACACACAGTCTACATTCCAGAGAATATGAACTGCTTAAACTGTTACCTGAAGTTGAAAGGCCCCCTGGAGTCTCTCTGCCACAGGCACTGGGCCAGAGATGTACTCACTCATCTCAAGCTCCCTTAGGTGCTCACTATCCCCTCCACACAGCCTTTCCTGAACTCCCTTGATATTATCCCTCTCTCCCTCCAAAAAGTACTTGGTATTTATTTATCTATGTTTATGTTGCCTCCTGACCCCTATCAAACAGAGGCTCCTGAAGGGCAGAAATTGTTTTATTCTTGTCTCTGAGAGCTCAGTGCCCAGCAGAGAACACCCCAAGCTTTTTAACAGTAAATTTAGCCCTGAAATCCTGCTCTGTTTAGGTTAATATTCAAATTGATTTGCATTCTCTGAACACCAATTAGCTGACAGCCAAAGGAAGTATATTTGGATGATGGTCAGGGAAGTGGGCTCAGGATTAAAAACGGAATTAATTCATAAACTGGAAAAATGAAAGCAGGTCATACAGGATGCTGGCAGACAAAGTAGGAGGCTAGAGAAGCTATTAACTCAACTTCACTGATGGCTCATTTAATTCTAAAAACCAGGGATCCAAGTCTCCATTTTCTGTTCTCCCCCCACCTCCCTTAGTGAGCAGCTCCTGTGACTCACTATATCAGGCCATAATCCTTAGCTTCCTGGATTCTCAGGCCTATTCTGCCCACCCCTACTCCACCTAGTTTGGGAACCATAATAAAATAATACTGTCACTGATACTGGAAAGAACATGTCAACTTACTACTCTTGGGTTCCTATCACCATGCTGTTAACTTTCCAAATCCAAATATCCTTCCCTAGCTCCAGTCTGCTTTATATGTTGTCTCCCCTATTAGAATATAAGTTTCTCGAGGCCAGAGACAGTCTTTCCTTTTGTATTTGTATCTCCAGCACTTAGTATAGTGCTTGGTATGAGTCAGGATTTAATAAATGCCTTTTCCTTCATTCATTCTCCAGTGTTCAAGCCACTGTACAAGGAAAGATATGTATGCCTCCTTTACAACCCTCCTGTTCTAAGAAAACACATTTAAAAGGACTGAGCCCCACGTACTTTGAAATTTCTAAAACATCTCTTACCTCTCCCGGTTCTGGTTCCTGCTCCTGGCCAGGCTTGGACTTCTTTGGTTTAGAAGGGCCTCCAGGACTAGAAAGAGATTTTGGCAACTTGGCTGAAGATGGTACCAGATGTCTTGAAGGCATAGAGGAGCCTCCAAGACGCTGCCCGCCGCCAGAGAAAGGAACAAAAGAAGGAGATACTGATTCCTTGGAACTCAGCTGCATTTCATCATCCATCCGTTGAAGGCCCAGACAATCTATTTGGCTGACCCCTGAAGCAACTGCATCATCTGGTCGGCTCAAATCACCACTGCTTAGACCACCAGCGCCCAAAGAAAGCGGAGGGTTGCTGGTGGCCTGATCCACAGAGACAGATGGGGCAGGGTTTCCTGAGAGTTTAATCCTAGGAACCATATCCTCCTGCTTGTCAGGTGATTCACACGTCTTCATGGAAAACCTTTTGGGAGAAAACCAAGGCAATAATCAGCAGTACTAAAACCAGGAAAAAAACCCCTCATTGGCCCCTAGGATTTCCTAAGTCCCATTCCCCAGCCCATAGTGATAATGAGCAAACAGCTCCAAACAAAGCTTTTCTGATGGAATCAGGAAGTTAACACAATGATCTTAACTGAACAAAAGAGGATTTGGTCTGTTTACCCTTCTCTACATTGTAATAAGCAAAACGAAGCACCAATCCAATATCATGCACAAGTGAAAGTAAGCCCCTCTAAGGAGCTAGACAGCTATTTATTTATTTGGAGCTAGTAAGGAGAAGCTGATCTCAAACCCAACCAGCAGGCGGAGCCACAGGAGTCAGCTTCCTACAGAAGAGGTCAGAGCCAGGCTTTAAATAATTTTTTTAATTAAACACTAGTAACTTCGTACACCAATGATCTGCATTTCCCGCCCAATCAATAAACCTACCCTACTTCTTTTCATCTGTACCCAAAAAAGAAAGGACAGAAAATGGTTCAGAAGGAGACAGAAACAAGGAGGGCGACTTTGGAACAAACATTAAATGTGTTACATACTTTTTTAAAAAAAGCTTTCCTTAATAGATTCATGGTTTCATATATAGTCCTCTTGTTCTGCTCTTCTTTGTAAGTGGAAATATTCATGTTAGTTGATGTTTGTCAAACTCATAATAATACACTTTCCAAAAAAAAAATTGTACCCAAACAAAATTGTAAAAACCCTGAGCCAACATCTGCAACCATGGGAAACACATCTGGGCAACAGTTTTAGATAAACAGGCAAATGCAGTAATTGCTGTGAGGATGCTTTTTTTTTTTGCCTTTGAACTTTTTTTTAAATGCATTTTTCTGGTGTCCAAAACAAAACAAATTTACCACTATAAGTTTACAAAGAAAAAAGAGAAACAAAATAAGAGTCTCTGACAGGAAGATTGACTTCCTCCACCTGACCTGATGATGGCATTGCCTCCAGTTAAGCCCAGTGACTTCAGTGTGGTCTTCTGCAAAGCAGCTCTCCCAGTTATCTGGAAGAAGACAAAAATGGGAATCAAAATATACCTTTGTCCAAGATATCTAGAGGATGGCTGACCAGAGAATAGGCAACAAGCAACTCCTAAGAGAATTCTTGAAGGATGATAGATTTAGAGCTAAAAGGGACCTTAAAAGCCACTGAGTCCAACCCCTTCATTTTACAGATGATGAAACTGAGGCACAGAGCAGCTAAGGGATTTGCCTAGGGTCACACAGCTACTAAGTATACAAGTTAGTACTGGAACCCAGGTCTTGCTGACTCCAAGTCCAGTGTCTTCTCCACTAAATTACACTGCTTCTCTTCTAGCTCCCTCTTAATGGTGTAAGCTCTTAGTCTTTTCTGATTTAAAATAAAGTTCCCATTTTTTTAACTAGAGACAAAACCCTTTCTCCAATTCCTGCATCATGTGATGCTTTTCCTTCCAAACTTTGGGCTTTTTCTCATAAACAAAATGGCAGCTTGGTATATTTCTGAAAGAGTACAGGAGTCAAGAAACCTGAATCTTCTGATCTCAGATCTGTTATTGACTATTCATTTAACTTCTTTGTACCACATTTCCAGACTCATAAAATGACTGGATTAGATCTGATGATGTCTTAAAATCCCTTCCATTTTATGACTGGATGATGTCTAAAACAAGAGAACCAACCTAGTTGGACTGAAGGGAATTCTATAGAACAAAGGGCAAAGAGATTTGGAGAAAAAGCCTCTGGTCAAGCTTGGGTGGGGAAAAAACTGAAGTATAATAAGGGACTGAAAGTTCAAGATGACACACTGAGAACAATAGGGCTCTATCATTTTAGGAAAGAAGAGAGAAAGAAGTCAAGATCAGCTACTAGTTCTCAGGTCTTGTTATGGCCTTGCCCAAAGAAGGATGACTCCCAAACCAAAAAAGGGGCCGAGCATCCAGAGTTCTAGAAGAGGCATGTCCAAAAAGAGTCTGGAGAGTTCAATCAAGAGCCAAAAAACAAACCTAAAAATTTCAATGATTAATGTTCCTTTTAACTTAAAAAATTATAAGTATATAGGCATCAAAATTATAGCTTTTTGCTGGCAATGTGATAGTTTTAGAGAATCCTAGACATTCAACAAAAAATTAATGGAAATAACTTTAGCAAAGAAGTGGAATATAAAACCAGCAAAAATCATCAGCCTTTAGGTACATTATCAACAACGCGTAGGAGAAAGAGAAAAGGGAAATTACATTAAAAATAATTATAGGGGGGGCAGCTAGGTGGCGCAGTGGATAAAGCACTGGTCTTGGATTCAGGAGGACCTGAGTTCAAATCCGCCCTCAGACACTTGACACTTACTAGCTGTGTGACCCTGGGCAAGTCACTTAACCCCAATTGCCTCACCAAAAAAATATATATATAAATATATAGAATGTTTGGGAGTCCCCCTACCAATATACTACAAAAATTATATGATTACACCTACAAAACACTTTATAAAAATAAAGACAGACCTAAATAACTAGACAGAGATTAACTGTTCATGGTTGGGTTCCACCAATATAATAAAAAATAACAATGCCACCTAAGTTAATTTACTCATTCAATGCCATGCCAATCAAAGTACCAAAGGGTTACTTTATAGACCTAGAAAAATAACACTAAAATGTATCTGAAGGAACAAAAGGTCAAGAATCTCAAGAGAAATATTAAGAAAAATGGGGGAGGGAGGATAGATAATGAGATCTAGCAGTACCATATCTCCAACTATGCAATTAAGCAGTAATCATCAAAATTATTTGGAACTGTTTTTAAAAAAACAACAACAGGAAAGTTGATCAATGGAACAAAATAAGCACGCAACATATAAAGGTAAGTAAGTGAGCACAGAGACCCTAACTACTGTGTAAAGGACTCACAACCTGACCAAAAATGCTGGGAAAACTAAAAAGCAGTCTGGCAGAACTTAGGTTTGTACCAACAACTCAGACCATATATCATAATGAGCTCCAAGTGGACATGTGATCTAGGTATAAAGGGTAGCATCATAAACAAATTAAAGGAGTAAAGGAAAGAAAACACCTTCTGCAACTATGGATATGAAATGACCAAATGAGGGATAGAGAGGATCACAAAAAATAAAATGGGACAATTCTGAGCATATAAAATGAAACCGTTTTTACACAAAACCAATGAAGTTAAAATTATAAGGGAAACAACTAGGAATAAATCTTTGTAGTAAGTTTCTCTGATAAATGTTAAATATCCAATATTTACAATATTGTAAAATATTTATAGCAAGTCTTTTGTAATAGCAAAGAATTGGAAACTGGTGTGATAAAATAATGGGATTTAGCAGATACTCAAAGGCCCACCTGGAGATTAATCTAAACTGAATGAATTAAGTGAGAGTGATTGACTACTGATTAGCCTACTTCAAGTTAACTAGATTGTAATCACACCTGGCTAGTCCTTAAGAAGGTTTTGTTCTCAGAAGCTAGACTCTGAATTCAATTTGAGAACACCTTCAAGTCCAGTGAACCAATGGATTGGGATGATGCCAACCAATCAGCTTGAAGCAGTGTGTAAGGACCACCTCTGTTCCGAACCTATAAAAAGCTTCCACAATCAATTTGTTAGAGAGTTCGTGATTGAAGCAGGCTCCCGGCAGAAGACCTGAGGAAGAACCCGACCAGGCTGGAACTCTAGGCTAGATAGGCCTTTTATTAACTTTCTGAACTCCATGAGAATACCTGTATGCTTTAATAAATGTTTAATGCCCAAAGACTAGTGCTGAAGCTTCTAATTTGAGGCGATCACACAATATAGATTTTAAACATCACACTAGGAAGGTGTCTGTCCATCAACTGTGGAATGGCTAAGCATATTATGGCAAATGAACTAATGCAATAATGATGCCAAAAGAGAAATCCACAAACAATAACAGAGCTCAGGAGGCACAGGCAAACAGGACAGCTTTGAAACTGGTATATCTTTTTAAAAATGAAAGCTGTATGTAATATAGTCATAATTTCATGTATAATTTTTTGTTTTCTTCTATGTATATGGAAATAACAATCAGCAACCAACATTATTATGTTGGTTGATGTTTGTCAACTTCAAAATAACAAAAATTTCCCCAAAATACATGATGATGGGGCAGCTAGGTGGCGCAGTGGATAGAGCACCGGCCCTGGAGTCAGGAGTACCTGAGTTCAAATCTGGCCTCAGACACTTAACACACACTTACTAGCTGTGTGACCCTGGGCAAGTCACTTAACCCCAATTGCCTCACTAAAAAAAAAAAAAATGACGATGTTACATGAGGAAAAAAAACCAATAAATTCACGGATGAGCATATACGAACAGATTTTCATCAAGCAGAATTTACGTAAGTTAAACCAACTTATTTAAGGATATGCATAATTGTTACTATGCTACATGGTAATCAGGCATAAATGGCAAGCAGTTTCAATAAACGACTATAATCAATATTTCTTTTACACAGTCAACCTAAATTTGTAGTCATTCTCTTTTCTCTGTTATTTTTCCATAATCTAATAAACATTAATGTATACAGTTTGTCTTGATACAATATAGGATTTAATCTTTGTCCTATATATGCAAAGATCTGGATCCTTCCCTTCCCCACCAAGGCCCAGAGTTGAGGTTTTCTAGTATTCTTTCCTATAACTCCAGGTACCTGTATTACCCCTGAGCAACCCCTAGAGTAATCCTATTTCCCAGGTAAAGGATTTAGGTGAGCAGCCCAGGGAAACAGAAAATGGCTTCCTTTAGTGGGAATTAAGAGGAGACCTGCCATTCACATACATACAATAACTCCATTACACTGACTCCTCTACCTCTACCTCTACCCCAAATTACCAAGGCAAAAGGATACTTGAACCTCATCCTTACCAACACTTGCTTCTCAGGGTGCAAGCTATCTTTTATGTTCATTCTAGCTATACAAAAATTGAAGGAGGGAGGGAAGAAGGGAATTGCTCACCAATTGATTTGCCTATAAATCTCAGTCCCCTGTCTCACCTAGAGGTGGAGATGGGGTGGGAACCATGTAAATGTATTATAATGTATGATCACCATTGCCAGAGAGGGTGAAGAGACCTAAAAAAAGCCTTAGAAATAGCTAAGTGGTACAGTGAATACAGCACTGGGCCTTAAGTGAAGAAGAACCAAATTCAAATCCACCCTCACTTCCTAGCTATGTAACTCTGAACAAGTCACTTGCAATCTGTTTGCATTAACCCTTATCTGTAAAATGGAGAGAATAATAGCACTTACTTCCTAGGGTTGTTGTCAGGATAAAATGAAAACTATATATGAAGTGTTTTACAGCATTATATAAATGCTAGCTATTATTGTTATTATAGGATGGCTCATGAAGGAAGAAAAGATAATGAGAATGATTTCTGGATCCCTAACACTCAGGGGCTCTCAGATAGATGGAAGGGGATGGAAAAGAAAGCGGCCAACTCAAGGCAGTATTTCTGACAGAGAGGACTCAACCTTTCTCCTTTTTCCTGAGTACCTTAACAGATCTCAATCTGGTTTACTGTCAGGTCTGATTTTCCCCTAACTGCTTCATTTTTTCTCCTACTCATTTCCTCTGTCATAAAAAATCATCAATATTTTGACTTGCTCATTCTCTTACCTTACCTTCCAGGGAGCGCTTAAAGTGAAAGAAGCTAAATTCTGTTTTAAAGGAGTGTCTCCACTTGGCAAAATGCCTTACACACTCAATAACTGCTTATGAGTAATACTGAAGTCAGGAGCCAAAGCATATGTTAATTCAGCTGTTTTCAGGCACCAAAATAGGCTTATTGATTTTCTAACCATTGTCCACAAGGAGCTTAAATACAGGGATATGAACACTGAAATAGCCAAATCAGCACTTTAAAAAGAATGATAGGGGCAGCTAGGTGGCGCAATGGATAAAACACCAGCCCTGGAGTCAGGAGTACCTGAGTTCTAATCCGACCTCAGACACTTAACACTTACTGGCTGTGTGACCCTGGGCAAGTCACTTAACCCCAATTGCCTCACTTAAAAAAAAAAAAAAAAGAATGATAGCTCTTCTAGGCAAAATAAGCCAAAAAGGAAATGAGGTAAATGGGATCATTTGTGTATCATTTTACTTAAACCAATCAGGAAGTTGAATGGTTTATCCAAAACGAAAGATTTACCTAAAGTTTACTGAAGAGCAAAGTAAAATAGTTTCAAGGTTTTTTAGGGGGAAAAAAGTGGCACAAGGACCCATCCCATCTAATCTCACTTGAAGCACCGCTTTTAGCATTCTATTTTGGGGCATATGAAAGAGCACTAATCCTAGGGATGTAGAAAAGAAACATCGAACAAGAAAATCCTATGTATGAGAAGATATGAACCATGAAAACTCCCCTTCTTCAGTCATACTAAAAAGGAAGACTTGTGGCCTAAATTGAATATCCCTAAATGCTTAAGTGCTAAAGATGCAATGGCTGGTTCCAAGTGCTTTTTTGATTCTTTGGAAACAAGTTAATTTCAGATACCCACAATCTTCTACTCCAAGCCCCAAAACTATCTCTAGTAGTCTCTCCTGGCAGCAGGAGCCAATATTCCACTCCTTAAGGATGTCATGATCCTAGCAGTAGACATAACCTCCAGATGGAAGGTTTCTGGCTAGGAGGCCCATGAAATCCCATCTCTTCCCTGAATACTTTTAGGAAAGATCAGGATTGCTTCCCCTTTTTCACAGCATCCAGACACAAAAATCTCCCACTTACCCTCTGTCACTTCCTACCCATATCCCCAAAACTTCTTAACCTGGCAATGACAGATGCTTTACTTTAATTGTTGTATTAATTTAACATTTTCCTTCTAAGGCACATTTCTTATAAACATGTCTATGTCCATGTGCCTCTTTCAAATCATGAGATCAAACAGAACAGATAATAAATATCTTTGGGCAATGGATAGCACAGAAACAATGTATATAATCTAGTTCTTAAATGAGGACAGCAGGAAATATCAAACTTTAGACAAGTATTGGACTTTCCTGGACCCAACTTGATTATCTCAGTAACAGAATGAGACTCCAGAACAGTAGTTTTAAGAGAAAACCAGAGTTCTGGCTCTTCCACAAGTCCCTTCTGAGGACCTCAGTTTACTAATTTGTAAAACAAGAGTGCTGGACTAGGTGATCTCTTAAGTTCCTTCCACTTTTAACCATCTACAATACATTCCTCCAGTCAATATCCTCCTATATGACCCCAATCAAGGCAACCTCTTCTCAGTCTCTCATTCAGTCTATAGGCATTTGTTAAGTTCTTATTATATGTGCTAAGCACTATGCTATAAGGGGAAATGGAGATGAGTCAGTTCTATGTTCAAAATGATTTTTTGGATGTCAAATTGTATGTAAATAAATTGGCATCTTTACATTTTCATCAGTCTCCACATAGGGGAAGGAACTTTGCTGATGGTCAAGACAAGCAGCAACAGGGACCTGGGGGTTGTGAGAGACCTAGAGCTAAAAGAGGTACTCACCAAGGATCACTCTCAGAAAGAAAATAGTGAGAAAGAAAAAAGAAGAGCAGGGAAAGAGAGGGAGGAGCCGGCAGGAGGAAAAGCTAAGCTTCAAAAGCCAGGACTGAACATCATACAAAAAACCTCCACACTGCAAAAGGTTTTGAAAGAGATCAAAACATGGAGCAAAGCAAATATTTATTAAAACAAAACCACTTTTGTGACTCTTGAGCTTTGAGAGACATTGAAAAAACAAACAGGGCATTGAGTGAGGTTTATAGGAGCAGCCGCCCGGGCAGTCTATGGTTATGTTCCAAAGAAGCCTGAGCTTCTTTTTTTTTTCCTTTTTCCATAAAACACATCAGGCTTTGAAAAGATCTAACTTCTCTCAGTCACACACTTTGAAGACAGGTCTGAAGGAGAGAGAATTTTCCAGGTCGGAAAGTGGCAATGAGTTTGTGTAGTGATTTAGGAGAGGTCACAGGGAAAGGAAAGCCAGAATTCGGGGGTGGGGGTGGGGGAGTTAAGGGGGGAAATGGGGGATGGGAATTATTAAACCAGAGAAAGCTGCTAACCTACCTCATCCCTCATGTAAACACAGACTGGAGTAGATTCACACAGCTGCTCCACACACTCCCTGTAAGGAGAGGAAAAGAAAACAGCTTAGTCTCTCTGAAGCTGATGTACAGAGAACACCCAGGTGCCAGTCACCACGACTCCTAGCTCAGAGGACAGCTAGGAGGGAAGCAAATGAGATCCTGCAGCATCCAGACTGGTCAATGTGGGAGGCATTCCCATGCCTCCATAGCTAAAGAAGTGAGAAAATGAGGCCACCGCACCCACCCCACCCCCACCCCACCCCCAGTCAAAGCTGTGTTCTAAAGATGTAAGACATGGAGTTTTCTCTCTCAAGCTCCTGGTTATAGCACTCATCCTTACTCAGACCAAACCTGGTACTGCCAATACTCATATGAGAAACAGACTATTCCAATATGCAATGTAACAGAAGAATGCCGGACTAGAAAGCTAGAAACCTGTGTTCTAATCTCTTCTTTGCCAGTAACTAGCTGTGAGACCTTAGGTAAGTCACTTAATTGCTCCACGAAGCAGTGACATATGTAAAATGAAAGGGTTGGCAAGAATGACAAGGGACAGAGGATTTTTGGAGAAGAGAATTTTGTAGTGATCCAAACTTAGTGACCATTCTTTCTGTTACTATGCAAAGAAAAGCAAAGTAGTTTAAGGAATACCTCTCCCACTCTCCAAGTTATCAAGGAGAAAAAAACAACACCACAAAAACAATGAGAGAATTGCTTCAATGTAAAAACAAAGAAGAAAAAGAATCTAATAAGACAAGGATGGAGGACAGAAAATATGACACAAGGTAAAGGAAAGGAACAATAAATGGTTAGAGCTAAGTAACAGATAAGATGTTCTTTACATAGGAGAGTACTAAATCATCTGAGGAAGATGCAACTGCTTGTCCTTTAAGGAATATATAGAGGGGCAACTAGGTGGTGCAGTGGATAAAGCACCCGCCCTGGATTCAGGAAGACCTGAGTTCAAATACGGCCTCAGACACTTGAGACCAGCTGTGTGACCCTGGACAAGTCACTTAACTCTCATTGCCCTGCCCCCCAAAAAAACAACACACACACACACACAAAGAATGACAACTGAGGGGGTAGCTAGATGGCACAGTGGATACAGCACCAGCCCTGGAGTTAGGAGGACCTGAATTCAAATCCGGCCTCGGACACTTGACACTTACTAGCTGTGTGACCCTGAGCAAGTCACTTAACCCCCCCTCCCCCAAAAGGCACGCGCGCGCGCGCGCACACACACACACACACACACATACATACATACAAAAAAAATGACAACTGAGAATGGGATTTATATTCCTGAATCACTGTTTAAAATATTGAAATGAAATGTTCTTGGATATGGAGTACACCTAACTAGGGCTATTACAAAAACAAAAAAACCCACCACCACCACAATACATTTGTCTATGGTTGTGCAGATCTAAACAAAAGAGATTTAAACTGAATAGGAAAAGAAAACGAAGTAATCTCATAGAAAATAGCTACAATATAGGAAAAATAATAGCAGCAGAGACACCTAGAAATATACAGGAGGTAAAAATCTAAGAAAGGATCTTGCAATAAAATCCTGAGATGCTTAAAGAATGGGTAACAAGCACCTCAGACACTTACTAGCTGTGTGACCCTGGGCAAATTACTTAACCTCTGTTTACTTTGATAAACTGGAAAAGGAAATGGCAAACCACTCCAGTATCTTTATGAAGAAAACCTTATGGACAATATGGTCCATGGGATCATGAAGAGTTGGATGTGACTGAGGAAATGATGAGCAGAAGGAGTTCAGAGAAACCTGGAGGGTCTTGCGTGGGCTGATGATGAGTGAGATGAGCACCAGCCCCGGATTCAGGAGGTCCTGAGTTCAAATCCCACCTCAGACACTTGACACTTACGAGCTGTGTGACCCTGGGCAAGTCATTTGACCCCAATTGCCTCACCAAAAAAAAAAAAAAAAAAGAGGTAAAGAAATGAACAGAACTTTTATTCCAGACTCGATTCTCACCATCAAAGAGGAACTGGTCAATAAAGTTTAAATTATGGGAATCTTGGGAGTAAACTACTTCTACATCCAGTTTATGACGGGTGGCTTTCATAGGATTCAGAGGAAGGATAGAGAGAATCCCACTTAACAGGCGAAGTCAGCCAAAAAGAGATGGGTAATGAATACTTAAGAATAAAATTTTGAAAACACAAAAAGAAACAACCCAAAAAGAAGGGAAAGGGGTAGATCTATACCAATAGGGAACTTATCAACAAGCCAGAATTTTAAAATTACACTACAGAAAGTGGAAGCAAAAGCAGGTAAGCATGGCATAATCCTCTAAGACTCCTATCAGGAATAGTAATCTTGGAATGAAGTAAGGTTGACAGAAAATACTAAGAACCAAAAAGGGGGGGAGGGGGAGGGGACAGTATTTTCTTTGTAGCTACATTGTTTTTTTTTTTGTTTTTTTTTTTTTTTTAGTGAGGCAATTGGGGTTAAGTGACTTGCCCAGGGTCACACAGCTAGTAAGTGTTAAGTGTCTGAGGCCGGATTTGAACTCAGGTACTCCTGACTCCAGGGCCGGTGCTCTATCCACTGCGCCATCTAGCTGCCCCTTTGTAGCTACATTGTGAAAAAGAGGATCAAAGAAGGCAAAGAAAGACTATTGCAGATGGATAGTACAAATAATGTATAATGGAGAAAAGGCAGAACTACTCAACTTTTAGCTTCTGTTTTCTCAGCCAAGAATAATCTTTGGGCTAGAAAGGCCTACAAAGAAATGGCTAACAGGAAATTTATAGATAAAAAGATATGAGTTTAAAATCCCTTGCTGTGCCTGCACTGTGAGATTTTCACAATATGTTAGTTTTACCAAACCTTTTCCCCCCTATTTTATTCTTTGTCACATGGGATAGTTCAAATACAGATGACGTAAAAACAAACTATTATCAGTGGGAAAAAAAATGTCTAATTATCAAGGTCAGACAAATTGCATCCCAAGGTACTGAAAGAATTGAAGGATGTGCCTTTTGAGCCACTATCATTGATTTTTTGGAGAATCATGGAGAGATGTTACTGGACCAGAGAAAGGCAAGTTTTGTCCCTAATTCTCAAAAAAAGGGGAGAAAGTGGAGAATACAAACTATAGTGAGAAGAGTCAAGACAGCTGAGTGAGAGGACATATTTTTGCATAGCTCTCTCGATATGTGTCCTTCGCCACAACCTAGCCAGATGAAATTCTGATCAGGAAAGCCAAGAAAAAGTCACAGTGATTCATTTTTCCAGTCCAGGGGAGCTTAGGAAGGCAGAGAGATCTAAGGACTCTATGGAGGAAGCTGCCTAGGAACAGGAATACTGGCAGCACGACTACGAGCATTCCAGTGCCATGGAGCCAAAAGGGAACCTAGATAGGGCAGCAGAGCAGAAAAAGATCCCAGGGCACTCTTAAACTAGCACTGCAAGCAGGACTGAATGCCATTTGGCAGCCATATCACCCACTATCCAGTTCTGGGTCACAGATCCAGGGTAGAGTAGCAGCTGCAACTGAGCATGAAGTTCAACCTGACTAGTGAGCACACACAAAAGAGGAAAAAAAAATTCCAGAAACTTAACTGTGAGCACAGAAGCTTAAGCAATAATTCCATTCTGACAGTCAGCTCAGCATATAAATCTGCAATGAGAAAACCTGGAAACTGAAGGGATACCCCGCAATTAGGGAATGGCTAAACAAGCTGTGGTATATGAATGTGATGAAATACTACTGTGCTATAAGAAATGATAAAGGGGATAGTATTAGAAAAACCTGGGGGCAGCTAGGTGGTGCAGTGGATAGAGCACCGGCCCTGGAGTCAGGAGTACCTGAGTTCAAATCCAACCTCAGACACTTAACACTTACTAGCTGTGTGACCCTAGGCAACTCACTTAACCCCAACTGCCTCACTAAAAAAAAAAAAAAAACAAGAAAAAAAAAACCTGGGAAGATTTATGTGAACTGATACAACATGAAGTGACCAGAACCAAGAGAACAATGCACATAGTATCGATAATATTGAAAAGATAATGAACTGTGAAAGACAGCAACTTTGGTCAATGTAATGATCCCCCCCACCCCAAATTCCAAAAGACTCATAATGAAAAATGCTATCCACCTCTAGTTAGAGAACCAATGGATTCTGAGTATAGATTGAAGCATTTTTTTCCTCTTTATTTTTCTTCCTTTTTATTTTCACATGTCTAATGTGGAAATATGTTTTGTATGACTTCATATGTATGATAGGAATTGTATTTTTTGCCTTCTCAATGGTGGGAAAAAGAGACAGAAGAAGGAAAAGAATTTGGCACTGAAAATAAAAATAAAATAACAAAATAAATCTACAACAATTTTTTAAAAAGAGAGATAAGAACAAAAAATGCTTTTTAAAACCAAATAAGAGGGGCAACTAGGTGGTGCAGTAGAAAGAGCACCGGCCCTGGAGTCAGGAGTACCTGAGTTCAAATCCAGCCTCAGACACTTAAGACTTACTAGCTGTGTGACCCTGGGCAAGTCACTTAACCCCAATTGCCTCACTAAAAAACCCCCAAAAAACAAAAACAAATAAGAAGAGGAAAAAAAAGTTTAAAAAAACCACAAAAGTGGTAGAGGGGAAAAAATGGGAAAAGAAATGAGAGTTTGTCCAGGTTAAAAAAGAGAAACTTGCTAAAAGAGGTACAAAATGTTACTGAAGAAAATAACTCTTTAAAAATCAGAATTAGGCATATGGAAGCTAATAACTCTATAAAACATTGAGAAATAATAAAATAAAGTCAAAACTCAAAAAAATAGAAGAGGCAGCAGCTTGGTGGTGTGGTAGATAAAGGACTGGCCCTGGATTCAGGAGGACCTGAGTTCAAATCCAGCCACAGACACTTGATACTCACTAGCTATATGACTCTGGGCAAGTCACTTAACCCTCATTGTCCTAAAAAAGAAGAAAGAAGAAAGAGAAGAAGAAGAAGAAGAAGAAGAAGAAGAAGAAGAAGAAGAAGAAGAAGAAGAAGAAGAAGAAGAAGAAGAAGAAGAAGAAGAAGAAGAAGAAGAAGAAGAAGAAGAAGAAGAAGAAGAAGAAAATATTAAATATTAAATGGGAAAAACAACTGACCTGGAAAATAGATTGAAGAGATAATTTAAATATCACTAGACTACCTGAAAGCCACAAAAAGAGTCAAGATATAATATTTTAAGAAATTATTAAACTGCCCAGATATCTTAGAACTAGAAGGCAAAATGGAAATTAAAAGAATATAATGGTCAGGAAAAGAAACCCCAAAATGAACTCTTGGGAATATTGTATTAAAAATCTGGAACTCCTAATTCAAGGAGAAAAAACTGCAAGCAGTCAGGGGAAAAAAAATAATTTAAATACCAAAGAGCCACAGTCAGGATCACACAAGGGGTTTTTGTTGTTGTTGTTATTGTTTTTTGTTGTTTTTGTTTTTTAAATAAAGTATTTTATTTATTTTTTTCCCATTACATGTAAAGATAGTTCTCAACTTTTGTTTATACAAGCTTTCCAATTTCAGATTTTTCTCCCTCTCTCCCCCGTCCCCTAGATAGCAGGTAATCTGATATGGGTTATATATATATAAAATAACATTACACATATTTCTGCATTAGTCATGTTATAAGAGAAAAATCAGAGCAATGAGGAAAAACCTCAAAATAGAAAAACATCAGCACCAAAACCAAAAGGAATAGTATGGTTCATTCAGCATCTATACTCCACAGTTTTTGTTTTTTTTCCCCTGGATTTGGAGATCCTCTTCCATCATGAGTTCCCTGGAACTCTTCTGTACCATTGCATTGGTGAGAAGAATATAGTCCACCACAGCAGATCGACACACAATGTTGATGATACTGTGTACAATGTTCTGGTTCTGCTCATCTCACTCATCATCAGCCCACGCAAGACCCTCCAGGTTTCTCTGAACTCCTCCTGCTCATCGTTTCTTACAGCACAATAGTATTCCATTACATTCATATACCACAACTTGTCCAGCCATTCCCCAATTGATGGGCATCCCCTCAACTTCCAATTCCTTGCCACCACATAAAGAGCAACTATAAATATTTTTGAAAATGTGGGTCCTTTTCCCCTTTCCATCTTTGGGGATGTAAAGAATTCATTGTTATTTGAGGTTTTTATGCCTTGGCGCGCTCTTTCCTGGGGACTCTGGCAGAGAGGGGAGCTAGAAATGTGCTCTCCCTTTAATAGACAGATGAATGTAGGCCTTTCTCTCTTTACCAAATTCTTATTCTCCTTAATAAATGCTTAAAAGCCTAACTCTTGCTAAAGCTTATAATTTATTGGCGACCACTCATTAGATATTTTAGACAGTTTAGCTAGAATTTTAGCCCTTAACAGGGAAAAGACCCAAAAGTGGTATTGCCGGGTCAAAGGGTATGCACAGCTTTATTGCTCTTTGGGCATAATTCCAAATTGCTCTCCAGAATGGTTGGATCAGTTCACAGCTCCACCAACAATGCATTAGTGTTCCAATTTTTCCACAGCTTCTCCAACATTTATTATTTTCCTTTTTTGTCATTTTTGTTTTGTTTTGTTTTTGTTTTTGTTTTTGTTTTTGTTTTTGCGGGGCAATGGGGGTTAAGTGACTTGCCCAGGGTCACACAGCTAGTAAGTGTCAAGTGTCTGAGGCCGGATTTGAACTCAGGTACTCCTGAATCCAGGGCCAGTGCTTTATCCACTGTGCCACCTAGCCGCCCCCTTTTTTGTCATTTTAGCCAATCTGATAGGTGTCAGATGGTACCTCAGAGTTGTTTTAATTTGCATCTCTCTAATCATTAGTGATTTAGAGCATTTTTTCATATGGGAATAGATAGCTTTGATTTCTTCATCAGAAAACTGCCTGTTCATATCCTTTGACCATTTCTCAATTGGGGAATGACTTGGATTCTTATAAATTTGATTTAGTTCCCTATATATATTTTAGAAATGAGGCCTTTATCAGAAGTACTGACCATAAAAATTGTTTCCCAGCTTTCTGCCTCCCTTCTAATTTTGGATGCATTGCTTCTATCTGTACAAAACCTTTTTAATTTAATGTAATCAAAATCATCCATTTTGCATTTTATAATATTCTCTATCTCTTGTTTGGTCTTAAACCGTTTTCCTTTCCAAAGATCTGAAAGGTAGACTATTCCTTTCTCTCCTAACTTACCTATGGTATCACCTCTTATGTCTAAATCATGTATCCATTTTGACCTTATTTTAGTATAAGGTTTAAGATGTTGGTCTATGCCTAATTTCTGCCATACTATCTTCTAGTTTTTCCAGCAGTTTTTGTCAAATACTGAGTTCCTATCCCAGAAGCTGGAGTCTTTGGATTTATCAAACACTACATTATTAGTGTCATTTACTACTGAGGATCACACAAGTTTTAATAGCCAATGCCAAAAAGGAAAAAAAGGGCTTGGAATATGATATTCCAGAAGATAACGGATCTAGCATTATAGCCAAGAATAACTTACCCAGAAAAATTAAGGATAATAGTGTAGGGGGGAAATGAATATTTAATGAAGTAGAGAGTTTTGAAGCATTCCTAATGAAAAGACCAGAGCTGAACAGAAAATCTGACATTCAAACACAGGACTCAAGAAAAAGGTAAATATGACTGAGAAGTCATAAGGGACTTTTAAAAGGTTAAAATGTTTACATTATTATTATTATGAGGAGATAATACAACACCCATTCCTATTAAATACTAGAAAACACAGGAATAAATGGAGTTTTCCTTAAAATAAGTATTATCTATCTAAAACTAAGAACAAGAATTAGGTATAATGGGGATAAGCAAAAAGCCTTTTCTTTCTTTCTTTTTTTTTTTTTCAGGGCAGTGAGGTAAGTCTCATTGTGACTTGCCCAAGGTCACACAGCTAGTAAGTGTCAAGTGTCTGAGGCCAGATTTGAACTCAGGTCCTCCTGAATCCAGGGCCAGTGCTTTATCCACTATGCTATCTAGCTGCCCCTCAAAAAACCTTTTCAATAAGATTAGGGATGAAGCAAGTATTTCCTTTATCACTATTACTATTCAATATTGTACTAGTAATGCTAGATATAGAAATAAGACAAGAAAAAGAAGTTGAAGGAATAAATGTAGGCAACAAGGAAACAAAATTATCATTCTTTGCAGATGATATGATAGTTTACTTAAAGAATCTAGAGAGTCAACTAAAAAAACTAATTGAAATAAATAACCTGAGCAAAATTGTAATATATAAAATAAACCCACACAAATCAGCAGCATTTCTGTATATTACCAACAAAACTCAACAGGAAGAACCAGAAAAAGAAATTCCATTCAAAATAACTATAGATAGTATAAAATACTTGGGAGTTTACCTGTTAAAACAGACATGAGAATTGTATGAACACAAATACAAAACACTCTTCATACAAATAAAGACAGATCTAAATAAATTCACTGTCCATGGGTAGGCCAAGCCAATATAATAAAAATAATACTACTTAAATTAATTTGCTCATTCAATGCCAAACCAATCAAATTACCAAAGGACTACTTTAGAGAGTTAGGAAAAAAAAACCATATTTCATCTGCAGGAACAAAAGGTCAAGAATTATCAAGAAGGGGGCAACTTGGTGGCACAGTGGATAGAGTATCAGCCCTGGAGTCAGGAGGACCTGAGTTCAAATCTGACCTCAGACACTTGACACTTACTAGCTGTGTGACCTTGGGCAAGTCACTTAACCCCAACTGCCTCACCAATCAATCAATCGATGAATAAATAAATAAATAAATGAAAGAATTATCAAGAAATTAAATGAAAAAAAGAGAGAGCAGGGAGAATAGCACGAACTATACTACAAACAATTTGGTACTGAGTTAAAAATAGGGAGGTTGATCAGTGGAACAGGTTAAGTACACAATATACAGTAGCAAATGAGCATAGAAATCTAGAACTTTATAAACCCAAATCTAGCTACTGAGGCAAGAACTCGCTATTTGACAAAAACTGTTGAGAAAACTGGCAGAAACTACACAGAGACCAATACCATATACCAACAAAAGCCCCAAATGGGTACATGATTTTAAACATAAAGGGTAATATAAGTAAATTTGTGGAGCTTAGAATAAATTACATGTCAGATACAGGGACAAGGGAAGAAAACATGACCAAATAAGAGCTAGAGAGGTTCACAGGAGGTAAAATGGATAATTTTGACTATATACAATTTAAGTTTTAGCAATAATAAAGCCAGTGCAGTCAAAATCAGAAGTAGAACACTGGGGTGGGGAGGGGGATCACTGCAGCAAGTTTCTCTGATAAAGGATTTCTTTCTCAAATACACGGGGAACTGAAGTCAAGAATAAGAGTAATTCCCCAAATGACAAATGGTCAAAGGATATTAACAGTTTTCAGGGAAAGAAATCCAAGATATCAATAATCATGAAAAATTATCTTTGTTGTTCAATTCTCTTCAATTGTATCCGACTTTTTATAACCCCAATTGGGGTTTTCTTGGCAAAGATACTGGAATGGTTTGCTATTTCTTACTCCAGTTCATTTTACAGATGAGGAAACTACAACAGACATGGTTAAGTGACTTGTCCAGGGTCACAAAGCTAATGACTGAGGACAAATTTGAACTCGGAAAGATGAGTTTTCCCAACTTCAGGCCTGCCACTCTATCCACTTGTGCCCCAAAATGCTCTAAATCACTAGCAATTAGAGAAATGCAAATAAAAACTACTCTGAAGTACTAAGTCACACCCATCAGATTGGCTAAGATGACAAAAAAAGAAAAGAACAAATCCAGGAAGGGGTATGGAAAAATAAGTACACTAATGCACTGTTGGTGGAACTGCAAACTAGTCCAGCCAATCTAGAAAGCAATTTGGAACTATGCTCAAAAAGCTATTAAATTGTACATACCCTTTAACTAGGTCTGTACCCTAAAGAGATCAAAAAATGAGGAAAAGAGCCTATATGTGCAAAAATATTTATAAAAGCTCTTTCTTGTGAAAAAGACCTAAAAACTAAGGGAATACTCAAGTTATATAATAACAAGTTACATAATGGAATACTACTGTGCTGTAAGAAATGGATAAAGAGGATGGTTTCAGAAAAACATGGGAAGACCTGTATGAAGTGATACAAAGTGAAGTGAGCTGATCCAGAACAATTTATATAGTAAGAGCAATATCATAAAGATAATTACCTTTAAAGACCTTTAGTAACTCTGATTAACAAAATGACATATCACAATTCCATAGGACTAATAAAGAAACATGCTATCCACCTCCATAAAGAAAAGTGATGTGGGCAGCTAGGTGGTGCAGTGGATAAAGCATCAGCCCTGGATTCAGGAGGACCAGAGTTCAAATTTGACCTCAAACACTTGATACTTACTAGCTGTGTGACCCTGGGCAAATCACTTAATCCTCATTGCCAAAAGAAAGAAAAGAGAGAAAGAAAGAAAAGTGATGGATTCACAGTGAAAACTGAAGCATATTTTCTTCTCTTTCTTTCTTTTCCCCCCTAAAATACGGCTAATGTGGACATCTGATTTACATCTCTGTGTGTGAGAGAGAGATGGGTTTTATTTTTCTTGCTTTCTCAATGGGTAGGATAGGAGGAAGGAGAGAATTTGGAACTGAAAATAAAATTAATCTTAAAAACTATAATAAGCTTGACTTTGATTCTTGGCAAAATTCTAAAACACGGGATAGTTGGTGAACATCTAGAATAGGAAGCAATGACTGAAAAGAATGCACATAGCTTCCTCAAGAAAAGATCATGTCAGATTAACCTCATTACCTAAAAACGAATCTGCCAGTCTGGAGACCCTATCAAACAAAGAATAGTTAACTTATATTTTAAGCAAAATATTTTAAAATCTTTTATTCCAATCTCCTAAACAAAAACAAAGGATTTATCAAATGCCTATATGTACTATGCACTATGTACTATGGTCTATGTATTCTTCTTTTGGAGGGGGAGACTGCGGGAGGGCAGGAAAATGAGGGTTAAGTGACTTGCCCAGGGTCACACAGCTACTAAGTGTCAAGTGTCTGAGGCTGGATTTGGATTCAAAACTTAGAATGTGCTCCCTCATCACCTCCACCTCTCAGAATCACTAGCTTCCTTCAAGACTCACCTTAAGTTCCACCTTCTGTGGAAGGCCTTTCCTAGTACCCCCACCTGCAAGTGACTTCCCCTTTAAGGTCATCTTCCATCTCTCCTCTGTATCTTATACCTCTTCTTGCAACTGTTTTTACTTTTTCTAGTGTTTAATAATGTGGTACATATTAAGAGCTTAATAAATGCTTACTAACCAACTGCTTAAAGGAAAACAAAAACAACAGAGAAATAGTACCTGCCTTCAAGGAATTTAACATTCTATGGGGGAAATGACAGGTATATATTTAAATAAACATAAAATACACATTAGACAAATTCAAAACAATGGAGGGTAGGGGAACACTTGCAGATGGAGAAAAAAGAAAAGGCCTTCAGAAGGAGATAGCATATGAGTTGAGTTTTGAAGAAAACTAGAGTCTACGAGACAAAGATAAGAAGGCAATGCAAAAATGAGACATTTGGTAAATAAACAGAAAGGAAAAGTCTAGACAAAGTCCTTTGAAAAATCTAGAGAGAGAGAAATTAACTTTTGGGGAAGAGCAAATTAGGACGAGCTCCTGGAGGGGAGGAGGGTCACATATGAGATGAAGCCTGAAAGAAGGAAGGAGCCTTAACAAACAGAATTGCAGAAGCAGGGCTTCTTTGAAACTTGGTACATGTGGGGAGGAAAAGGGCACCTAAGCAAATCATGAAAATGAGAGTACAGAATGAGAACCAGGGATGCAGAGTTTTCAATTTGTAAGGCAATGAGACACCACTGAAAATACCTTAGTAAGGTTATCAAGGCATTGACCTGAAGAAAGAACTGCAGAAGAGGTAGGCGAGAGGCAAGAAAACTGCTTAGAAGGCTATTTTAAAATAATCTGACAAGAGATGTATTAACAATACAACTAGGGGCAGCTAGGTGGCGCAGTGGATAGAGCACCAGCCCTGGAGTCAGGAGTACCTGAGTTCAAATCCGGTCTCAGACACTTGACAGTTACTAGCTGTGTGACCCTAGGCAAGTCACTTAACCCCAATTGCCTCACTAAAAAACAACAACAACAACAACACACACACACACACAAAAGATAAATAGGTATATTCAGAACTGGTTAAATGGTTAGACCCAAAGAGTAATCATTATTGATTCAAAGGGTTCTGATGAAGTACTCCAGGGAACTATGGGCTTGGCCCTATGTTATTAAACATTTTTATCAATGACTTGATAAAAATATGGATGACATGCTTGCTAATTTGCAAGTAACACAAAGCTAGGAGGAATATCTCAGATATTAGATGACAGATTCCAAATTATCACACTGGGCTAGAACAGGGGGCTGAACCTAATAACAAAATTTTTAGGGAACAATGTTTCCATCTCAAGTGTACCAAAAAAACCCAAAAAACAACTTAACCCTCATTGCCCCGCCAAAAAAAAAAAAGTGTACCTAGGACAAGTATAATGATGGGGCAGGGTGTAGTCATGGCTAGATAGCAATTTACCTGAGAAAGATCTAAGGGTTTTAGTAAACTGACAGCTCAATACAGGCACAGCTAGGTGATAGAGTGGATAGAATGTTGGGCCTGGAGTCAGGAAGACTTATCTTCCCAAGTTCAAATCTGGTCTCAGACACTTACTAGCTGTGTGACCCTGAGAAAGTCACTTAACCTGTTTACCTCAGTTCTTCATCTGTAAAATGAACTGGAAAAGGAAATGGCAATCCACTCCAGGATCTCTGTCAAGAAAACCCAAAGTCTGGGTTCACAAAGAGTCAGAAATGACTAGACCAACTGAACAATACAAGTCAACTATCTGATCTGGCACCCCAAGAAGCTAATGTAATCGCAAACTAAATTTAGAAGCATAGCGTCCAAGACTAGAGAGAAGATCGTCCTACTGTAATCTCTGTACATCTACAACATTCAGTGCTGGGCATCACATTTTTAACAGTACACTGACAAATATCCAGGAAAGGGTGACCAAGTTGGTAAAAGGCCTCAGGATCAAATCATGAAGATTTGCTAAAGGAACTACTGAGGTTTAGTTTGAAAAGAAGAGAAAACTTTGGGTGAAAATGTTGTTTTCAGTAGCTGTCTTCAAGTATTTGAAGAGCTATCATGCTTGACTGCAAAAGGCAGAATTTAGAAATAATATATAGAAGCTGGGGCAGCTAGATGGTGCAGTGGATAGAGCACTGGCCCTGGAGTCAGGAGTACCTGAGTTCAAATAGGTACTCAGGCACTTAACACTTGCTAGCTGTGAGACCCTGGGCAAGTCACTTAACCCCAATTGCCTCCCCCCCCCCCAAAAAAAAATATATATAGAAGCTGTTAGAGAGGCAGATTTAGACTTGATACTAGGAAAAACCTTGTAACAACTGAAGCTACTCCAAATTAGAATAGGCTGCCTCTAATAGCAGTATATTTGCTGACAAGCAAAGGCTGACCGATAATTATGAGTGTTCTAGAATGGATTCTTGTTCAGTCTGAGTAGATGGTCAATTTCAACTCAATTTTTTTTTATTCTGACAAAGCAGTCACTCGGTCCCTCTAAACACTAACATTCTGAATCTAAGACTACATGATCCATTTCTTGGCAATACAAAATACTACCCCAAGCTTCAAAGTTAGCTTGACCCCAGCATGAACTTCTGAGTGGACAGTGAGGCTATCAGGAGCCATTCTTTGCATGGAATACAAATCCCATAATTAATGCCCTACAACCAAGGCTCTTCTCTAGATATAAAAAATAAAGGATTTATGACAACCTAAAACATCATTAGACACCCCAAAAGCCCAAAGAAAATAAGCATTTTAATCCTACTATCAACAACTTGTGTAGTATCAACAACATGTAGAAAACATTCTATGATATCTCAAAACACCAATTCCACCTTGCTAATAATAATAACTCAGACTTTTCCACTTGTTGTACTGACACAAAAGCTATACGAATATTAGCTGGAGGCACCTCTAGACTATATTTTTCCTGTTTTGGTCTGATTTTGTGGCCTAGCCTGGGCTATGCCACAGGGCCTATGAGGTCATGTTAATTTGCAAAACTAGTACCAAAATAAGAATATCCGCATCTAATTCTGTACCAAAATCCTTTATGAATAACAAGTCTCCACCTTAAAGTACTAAACAAATGTGAGCTATTATTATTATTATGGAGAAAAGTATAGCAGAACAGGTTAGAGTCTGGAATTGTTTAAATGAGATTTCCAGTTAGCAAAGAACTCATTTTACTAAGTATGTTTTGAATATCTACTATGTGGAGGGCAGTAAAAAATAAATTATGACACATTCCCCTGTCCTCAAGGAGCTTATAATTCAGTTGAGGAAACAAGACTTGCAAAAATGAAACAATTAGTAACTGGAAAATAATAAAATACTTTTATAATCAAAAACTAAAAAAAAAAAAAAATGAAACGATTACAGGAGCTAATAATTAGGTTCTAGAGAAATGAATAGAGGGATATGTACTTCAAAGGACAGTCAGACATATTTGCAGGCCTACCAGATCAAGAATTTTTTTTTTTAAATCAGGGCTAGCAATGACATGAAGTTCAGAAGAAAGTCATAAGTCAAGAAAAGAAGCAAGAAAATAAAGGCAAGAAAGTCTGAAGGCCTCAATATATTTCTATTTCTCATACTGTGGAGAAATGTCATTTCTTTTTTTTTTTTTTTTGGTGGGGCAATGGGGATTAAGTGACTTGCCCAGGGTCACACAGCTGGTAAGTGTCAAGTGTCTGAGGCCGGATTTGAACTCAGGTACTCCTGAATCCAGGGCCGGTGCTTTATCCACTGCGCCACCTAGCCACCCCTGAGAAATGTCATTTCAAGACAAATGAAACAAAGGAAAGAAAGTAGAGTAGTTTTGACTACATAGTCTTTGATCTATAGAGACCACTGCTCGACATATACTCCCAAAGAAGTCAATGGCAAAAAGGTCCCAAACATACAAAAATATTTATAGCAGTACTTTCTATAGTAGGAAAGAACTAATAACAAAGACATTCATCAACTGCATAACGACCAACTATAAGACATGAACACAATGGAATATTATTACATTGTAAGAAACAATGACATACAGAAGTGTGGAAGACAAATTTCCACAAAGTAAGCAAAACCAAGAAAATAATATATATGACTACATGAATGTAAATGAAAAGAATAACAAATCAAAGCTGAATGCTGTGAAATTATGAAACTATGATAACCAAACAGCTTGGCCCCAAAGAAGGAGCATACAGTTTCCATCCCTCTTTGCAAGGAGAGGAGAGGGAGGGTTTGAGTGGGAAACCCAGAATAGACTGTTGGATACAGTTTTTGCTGAGCTTTTTCTTTTTCTTTTTTTTTTATTGTTATAACATAACTGGGAAAAGGAAAGGGATGACTAGGGGAAAGGAATGTAGGTAATGTAAAAACAAAAGCAAACAATAAAGACTAGAAAAAAAGGCAAATGTAGCCATCTTGGGCTAGCAGAGACCTTAAGAGATTGTCTTATTTATTCTACCTTCAGAAACACAAATCTAAAGTAGGATAAAAATATATACTAGTTGAAGACTACCAGAGGAAATTCTAACACCTCTCTCAATAAAGTTGTTCTAAATAGCAAGAATTAATCTAAGCGGGGCAGCTAGGTGGCGTAGTGGATAGAGCACTGGCCCTGGAGTCAGGAGGGCCTGAGTTCAAATCCGGCCTCAGACACTTAATACTTACTAGCTGTGTGACCCTGGGCAAGTCACTTAACCCCAACTGCCTCACTAAAAAAAAAAAAAGAATTAATCTAAGTAACCCAGTTCATTCTCTCCTAGGAGCATCCCTATTTCAGTAGACTTAAGGGCTATTTATTCCTATAAAATTCTTCCCTCTCACACGTGGACCTTTCCCCTCTATAGATTCCACAGAAATATATTCATATCAACCTTGTAAATTACACTGTCCTGAATAAGTAGAACAGGAATTTACAAAGATTTCTCCTCTTCCTCCTTCACCCTATACCCCAAACCAAAAGTTACTGCCCAAATCATACTTTAGGCTACATGGGAAAAAGAAGCGAGGAAGCAAGGCAGGCAAAAAAGGTCCAGGTTGAAGGTAAAGTAAAAAGTGCCATGTGGAAAAGATAAAAAAGGGATTTATTAAGCAATTCCCAAGGTCTTGACAGAAAAATTGAAAAGAGATTTGACAGACATGGGGAACAAAATAGCCAGTGTGGCAATGGGAGAGGACAATAGACTGAAAGAGTTAGCCTAAAAAAGATGACAGTATATGTATTAGATAAAGTAGAGCACAACCAACTAAGTACCAATAAGGGACAAAGAGCCTTTTATTTTCCTGCAACTTACCCCAAAAGAGGTTAAACTATACCCACCTTACATACTTATGTCATTATAACTACATTAATACAGGTTCCATCAAGAGCCATACTAGAGTGGTAGCAGAGGTCTCAACCAGAAGGACCACCTCCCTGGATCCATACCAGCAGGCATGCCCAATCCCTGGTAGGGAGGCCTGTCACTGGACAACCTCAATCTATTATTGCTTCTTTTATTTGTTCCCCCTTTCCTGAAATATTACAAAGAAGACAGCAAGGACTCTTCAGTCTTATGGCATTTCCATTGTCCTCTGAGCCAGTCTCTGCAAAGCTAGTCAACTCTTTGCCCATTCCATCATTTGTGTTTTCTCATAGTCATTGCCATCAAATCTACTATAACAAACTCAATACAGAAGGGTTTCCAGGAGTTCTCTCTTAGCTCTCCACTCTCAAAGACAGGGAGTCCTGGACCTGAGATAGAATCCAGGCCACTGAAAGAGAACAAGCTACCAGTTTACCAGCTTCATAAGAAGTTGGCCAGTTCACAGTTAGGTCTCTGAATCTGAAGTAGTCATTCAAATCTTGGGCAACAGGGCAGCCTCCCGCTGTGATAGGATTAGTATTGTCAAACTTTGTTTCTCTGAGTTCACTGAATGTGAGGTATGTGCTCTTCCTCATTACCAAAGAACAAAAGATCTGTCTGACCCACCTATTGTGACACACCAGGAACCCAGGTTTCACCAAAAGAAAACAAGACCACAGGGGAAAATCAGGGCAGTCTGGACAGAGACCAACCAATTCCATCTAACTCTCTCCTTGGAAGCCAAGCTGCTAAAGATCAGAAGGCAAGTTGAAGTAATTCAAGTCAAGGTAGATAAAAGTCATAAGGAAAAGGATCCCTAGGCAAAGGAGGTGTTTAAGAACTAAAATGAAAAATTTAGGCCTCCTCTATACACCAAGAACTTCATGCCAAATGAATTGAAAAAACTAGTTATTCCCAAACCAGTCACACTACCGCATCACCTCCAAATACAGTCAAAGTCTTGAGATTTCAGGTTGAAACACTAGAATTCCAGGGAAGGAACTCATTCTTAAATGAACCAACATTGAGTACTCTCTCTCTCATGATCTTTCCCATGAGAGGGACTTCAATCCATCTCTGGGAACTACAAATCACAAACAGAAAAAAAGAGAGAGAAAAACAAACAAGAGATCCTTAATGGCCCTGTTTTCTTCCCTGAGCCCACTGGCCTCCCTCTTTCGTGATAATACATTACATGCGCCTTCCGAGGCTGTCCGGCACATCAAACGCCCAGCACTGGCTTTGATGTGTGGCTCCTCCAAAGGGAAATGGCAGGCAGATTAGATTCCCTCATGTTGGGATCTGAGAGGGCCTGTAAACATCTTGTGTGTGAGGACTGCAGCACGCCGAGGGGAGGAGCAGCTCGCAATCGCTTCCAGACCTTCTGCAGTCCCAATTAGCAGAGATCTCCCTTCAGAGGACAGTGGGGACCCGGGGGGAAATTCCAGTGGATTTAGGAGACTTCCCCTCACGCACTAGGAAGAACCATAATGCTTCCTCTGCACAACCTTTCCCAAAACGTTCTAAACATCTCCAAAAGGAGATGAGAGGAGGAGGAAAGAGGAGGCTTGTGGAGAAGACCCAGGAACCAGGGTTCATATCCAACAAGTATAAGCCCATCACAAAATAGAACTATCTAGATGGACCATCTAGATCATAGGAATATGTAAGCCACTTACACACACACACACACACACACACACACACACTTTCAGAAAACAGTTTCACCTCTTCAAACAGAGTAAAATGGGCACAGGGAAGGCACAAAAATATGTGTTGATTGATTTGTCCATGAAAAGCAATAAAGTCCACTTTAGTAGACCTACTGTTTATACAAGATCCACTAGCAAAGCCCAAAAAATCTATTCTTTCAGTGCAGGTTAAATGCCTGTTACTGTTTGTTTTTGAAGATGCTAGCTTTTTTAACTAAGCAGTTCATTATATTACATATGTCTATCCATCCCACTTCCATAAAATATACAGTTCCTGGCAATCAGGCTCATTAAGTCAGGGTAAGGTATGGTATTTGAAGCTCTTTTGTGTTCTTGGGCCTTCTGTTTTGGTTTAACAGAGCTGGGGCTGGGACACACAAAATTTCAGCCAAGTTAAACCAAAGGCCAGAGCCACTCCCTACACCAAAACAAAGAAACTGAAAAAGGTGCAACTTCCAAGACCTAAGCCGCTCTTCTCTGCCAACTAAGATGCATCACCAAGAGGAAAGGCAGCATCTCCAAGACGTGGGCTGGAAACTCCTTCAATAAATCAATCAACAAGCATTTATAAAGCACCTACTTTGTGCCAGGCACTTTGTTAGGCACTGGGAATACAAGTATAAAAATATCAAATAATCCCTCCTCAAAAGGAGTATACATTTTGATGTGGGAGACAAGTACATATATACTGAATATAAAGACAATACAAAGTATTGTACGAAGTACTTAGGGGAGAGAGGGTACTACAGGGTAATTAGTAAGAGCTTCACATAGAAGGTAGTATTCAATCTGTATCTTACAGGAAAAGCAGCATTTTTTAAGGAAGAGGTGAGGAGAGTGTGAATTCTAGGCACAGGGAATAGCTCAGAACCAGGAGATGGGGCAGGTCAACTTGGCTGGAATCAAAGAGTAGAAGAAGAGGAATCATGTAAAAGGAAGTGGCAAAAAAGAGGTTGGGGTCAAGCTCTCTGGGGCTCCAGCCAGATTGGGAAAGCTAAATGGAGGACTTTCTATTTTATCCTAGCAGCAAGAAAGAATCAACAGAATGTACTGAACAGAAGAATGACATGGTCGGATTCATACTCAGGAAAATTACTTTGGCAGCTGTGTAGAGGATGAACAAGTAGGGAGAAACTTCAGGTACAGGGATGCTGCATAGGAAGCCATCAAAATAGCCTAGGTGAAGACTGATGAGGGACTAAACCAAGTAGAAAGAAAGGGACAAAGGAGAGAGATGCTGTGAAGAGAGAAAAGAAAGACTTGGCAATTCTTCCATGCAGCCAAACTGGCCTTTGCTGTATCACACACCAGTGCATCCCCTGTGTCAGAGAGTCTATCTTCCCTTAAAACAGAGATCAAGCATCATCTTCTACATAAAGCCTTTTCAGATTGCCTCAAGCACTGGTGCTCTCCCTCCCAAGCTATCTTGCATTTAACTACTTTGCATATATTTCTTCTTCTTTTTTTTTTTTTTGCAATTAGGGTTAAGTGACTTGCCCAGGGTCACACAGCTAGTTAGTATCAAGTTTCTGAGGCCACACTTGAACTCAGGTCCTCCAGGGCTAGTGCTTTATATCCATTGTGTGACCTAGCTGCCCCATACTTTGCATACATTTGTAATTACTCACTTGATATTGATACTGCATACACACATTTATACATGTATTTATTGTCTTCTTTCCTCATTAAAATGTAAACTATCCAGCAAGACTCTTTCAGTCTTTATGCTGAGGACAACACCTGGCTTAGAGTCTGGCAGACAGTAAGCACTTAATAAACTGCTGAACGACTGAGGGGGCATGAGGAGTCAAAAATAACTCCAAGGTTATAAACCTGAGAAAAGCCCAGAAGAATGGTGGTGCCTTCAACAGAAATAGGAAAACTGAGAAAAGGGGTGTGATTAGGGGAAAGACAATGAAATCTGTTTTGGACTTGGTGAGTTTCTGATATCCCTGGAACATCTAGTTTAAATTAGGGCTCAGGAGAGATTGGGGCTCATGTAGGATATCTTTGAGTTATCTGCAGAGAAATAATAATTAAACCCATGGGAGCTAATGACATCACCAAGAGAGAGCTCAGAAAGAAAAAAAAAAGGCCCAGGACAGATCCTAGGGTTGAGGATGAATGATGAGTATGCAGACTGAGAAAGAACAGTAGGTAGAGAACCAGGAAAAACCAGTGTTATAAAAAAAGAGGAGAAAAGGGTGGTCAGGAGTGTCAAATGTAACAAAAAAGTCAAGAACAACAAAGTGAGAAAAGACCATCAGATTTATAACTGAAACAAACTGTGGTTTATTTGTGAAGTATTATCATTCTATAAGAAACAAATATGATGAATACAAAGAAAACATGGAAAGACAACATAAATTGGATGCAGAGAGAATTAAACAAGGCCAAGAACATGGTATAAAATAACTACAACAATGAAAATGGAAAGAAAAAACACCACAAAACAAAAAGAGAATATTGCAAAATTACAAAGAAAACAAGCATAGTTCCCAAGTAGAGATAAAAGAAGACCTCTCCAAATCTCCCAATCTTTTGCAGAGGAGAGAGATCCACAGGTGTGCAAACTGAATATCATTTCAGATAAATTCTTTCAAAGCACTGATTTCAGATTTTTTTCACAATTTTTTTTTTGCAGGGCAATGAGGGTTAAGTGACTTGCCCATGGTCACATAGCTAGTAAGTGTCAAGTGTCTGAGGCCAGATTTGAACTCAGGTCCTCCTGAATCCAGGGCCAGTGCTCTATCCACTGAGCCACCTACCTGCCCCCACTCAGATTTTTTTCAATGTATTAATCAGTTTTACGAATCTCTTTTTCTCTTCCACCTTTTTTGCTACTTAAAAAAAGTAATATGGAATAACTATCTGGGAAGGGGAAACTGAAAAGATACAAGGAAAAATTCAGGTATTAAAAATAAATGGGGGGGCAGCTAGGTGGCGCAGTGGATAAAGCACTGGCCCTGGAGTCAGGAGGACCTGAGTTCAAATCTAGCCTCAGACACTTGACACTTACTAGCTGTGTAACCCTAGGCAAGTCACTTAACCCTCATTGCCCCGCAAAAAAACCCACAAAACAACAAAAAAATAAATGGTATCAAAAAAAAAACTTTTAAGAGGTCGTAGATAATTTTGGAGAGAACAGTTTTAGTTTTAATTTTTTTCTTTTTTTTCTTATTTTTTTTGAGAGCAGTTTTAGTTTAATGATAAGGTTGGAAGTGAGAAGAGAGAAAGTAGAATAAATACTGATGGAATTTTCCAGGAGTTTGGCTTATAAAAAGCAGAAAGATATAGGAAGTTCAGTCAGTCAACTAGCATTTACTGAGCGCATATTGTGTGCCGGGCACTGTGCTTAGCTGAGGTGTGCTATGCTGAAGGTATATAAAGTCCTTACAACCAAGAAACTATAGTCTAATTAGGGAGAGAACATGCAAATAACTGTGTACAAACAAGATCTATACCATGTAAATTGGAGGTGATCTCAGAAGGAAGGCATTACGTAAGGTTAAGGACTAAGACTTCTTGCAGAAAGTGGGACTTTAGAGGAGATCTGAGAGAAGCCAGAGAAACTAAAAGACAAAGAAAAGGAGGTGAAAGTAGCATGAGAAACAGCTAGTGAAAAAGCTAGGTATCAGAAAAGCTTCACATGAAGAAGAGCCAAGCAGAGAAAAACCTATTAGATAGGTATGAGTTGAAGATTAGAGAAAGGGTATGAGTAGGCGAACAATCTGCTCAAGAAAACAGAAGGAATTAAGGACACATGTATAGGGATTACACTTGGGAGAAGGGGCCCCTCATATTCAGAGACAGGAGTAAAGCAGGAGAGAATAGGGGATGATGCCATGTGATTTTGATATAAAGAGGAGAGAACAGGGAACCCATGGCAGATGGCCTCAAATTTCTCAACAAAGTCCAAAGCTGGGAGGGAGAGGTGAAGGGGAGATGTGGGAGGCTTGTGGGGAGAAGAGAAGGTTTGGGGAGTGAGATAAGAAATAGGAAATGAATTAGAGAGCAAAAGGATTCTTTGCTGCAGCAAATCAGATTAGATAACAAATTTGTTGTATAGCAAGTCACCTCAGCTGTGTGAATTCTTCACCTCTCTTCAGCAGCACATAAGCAGAAAAGTGGAAGCAGCTGGTAGGAGTAATAAAGGGCCACAATTTGACAAGGAATGAATGATGTGTGAAAGAACCAAATGATCTGAGAGTTGATGACATTATGGAAATGAATTAGTTTAACCACAGGATTAAGACTGAGAAAGAAAGAAAGTGAAGTCAGAGCATGAGGAAATAACCTGTGAAAGGACGGAGGGGTAGAAGGATTGAGGCACGGTCGATTTAGAATAGGCTTCGGAAGGCTGAGGCAGAGGGAAAGATTTAATGATTGGAGGTTATGGTTAGAGAAAGGAATGTCAGAGCTTTGGGTCATGGAAGACCATTTGTGGGTAATGGTTAGATCCAGGCTATGACCATCCCTTTTTGTGGTTGAAGTGGAGTGGAGGAGGAGGTCACAGAATTTAAGGGGACAGAGGAATTGGGAGGTTAGGGAATTTGAGGATGCATCAGTATGAATGTCAGAAGTGTCCTAGTCATAGGGTGCTCTGCCTCCCTTAAGTCCAATTCACTTGCAAGTCAAGACATCGCTCTGTTAGTATCATTGGTCCTCTTCTAGATTGAAGGACAAAGAACAACAGTAGTTATAAGGGCAGGAGTTGGGAAGTAAAGGAAATGAGTAAGCCAGCTTCTGACTTCCTTGAGAATGAAGGGAGAATGACTTGGGGAGCTGATAGATAATAGTCTCCATGATTTGAATAAGACTGAAAAATAAAATAAGGTATGGAGACATACCTTACCAACCTATGACTAGGCTTCCAGGTGATGGGCCTTTAATTAGATAAATGAAAAGAAGATACTACAGAGATGACTGTATAGAAAGTAAACTATTCCATGGAATAAAGAATTCTTCTGCTCCAAAAGGGATTAATAAGGTTTTTTTTCAGGAAACCACTAGGTTTAACCTTTCCGAAGAACCCTTCCTCTTTCCACCTGTCACCCCCAAAGACCATGCAGTGAGATACAGTCTAATAAGTCAACATATCCCTCTCACAACTCATCGCTAGAGAGGTGAGAGAAGGGAGACTGCTTTAAGGAGTAAAGCCTAATCAGGACAATAGACAACCATGGTAGACTCTGGAGACAGATGAGCCAAATACTCAACCAACAAATGTACTCAATCTAAGACCTTTGTCCCCTCAGTAGAACCTGACCTATGTCTTAAGAGAATTCTACCTTTTTCATCTCAGCTGGCTGCCATGGTAAAATCGAGTTAAGAAGGCCAGCATAGGGGCAGCTTGGTGGCACAGTGGATAGAGCACCAGCCCCCCCGGAGTCAGGAGTACTTGAGTTCAAATCTGGCCTCAGACACTTAATACTTACTAGCTGTGTGACCCTGGGCAAGTCACTTAACCCCAATTGCCTCACTAAAAAAAAAAAAAGGCCAGGATATACTAGGAATTGAGGTAGAATCCAGGCCCCTGGAAAAGAACAAGGTACAAGTTGAATAAACTGAGACCTTAAAAGTGATTTGTCATTCCTAAGGATAAGGAACATCAGTTGATAAATGGGCCTGCCCTCCTTGTCCCCCCGTCCCAAGATTCAAGAATAACAACAAATATTCTACTTTTCCAATTGAGTAAAATGAATGAGAGGGAAGAAAAAGCCATGTTGCTTACTTGTATGAGATCTACAGACAGATAGTCTATAATCTCTTACTTTCTGTACAAAAAACCATAAAGATTTGGGGGGAAAGGCCAAAAGAATCATATACTGTAAGGCAGTATAGTTTAGCAGAAATGCTAGAGCTGGAGTCAGCAGATGCCTGGGTTCAAACCCAACCTCTGTGTGACCGGGGTAAATCATGACACCTCTCTGAACCTCAGTTTGCCCACTTGTAAAATGAGAATACTTATACCTAACATTGACCACCTCACAGAGCTGGTGTAAGAATGAAATGAGACAATGTTTGGAAAGTGCTTTGCAAGCTCTACAGCACTATACACACGTCCATTATTTATTATTATCAAAGAAGCAGGTAAGCCAAATGAGGATAAAGAAATGCATACTCTACAGTCTGCACAATTCACACCAGCCTCAGCATCTCAACTAGTGCAGTCTTCCAAAGCCACAAAAGAAAGCAGAGAGGAATTATCTTTGGAGCAGAGTTTATTAGTTTGACATTTACAAAAAAATGCCACATTGTTCTTGAATCGACTTCAGACAGATTGCAGCTTCAAGCAGAGGGTGCAGCAAAGGAGAGGCAAATGGAGCGCCTCAACCTCTCTAAGCCTGAGAAAGTTCTGTTAAGTGCAGGCTGCTGTCTAGGTCTGGTCAGGTTCTCCAAGATGGCTGTTGAGTTCAGACCATTATCATCCAAGCAAAGCATACTCTGAGCTGAAAATGTGCTGACTGTCCTTTCCATCAAAACAGCATGACCTCCACTCTTCTAAGAATAAGACAGCACCAGTGAAGAAGGCTCCAGAGGGAGCGCCTTGAATGAAACGAGGCATGGAGACTAGTAAACAGAACTCATCTCTGTGGGTCCCTGCGACTCAAACACCTGTTTTTTAACTAAGTGTCACACTCCAAGTGGGACCAAGAAGCCTGTGTCCAGTGAAGAAGGGAGAAGATTCTGGAGAGCAGGGGCAACAGAAAATGGAGAAAGGCAGATGCCATTCCATGTGCATGTCTAGTCTCACATCTTGCAAACAGGCAGTTTGCCATAGTAGTAAGTCCCATGGTTTTATCCAAGAGTTACCAAAAAGAAGAAAAAGCATGCTGGAAATTGCTTCAAGTAAAGATGGAAGGCAAAGACAATTCTACTGGATCCTTCAGACATTGTGCTGTTTGTGCTTCTGCCAGTAGCACGTAACCTCTGCAAGTCAGTCTTGATTGCAGGAGGTAAAATATAAAGGCTGGAGGGGGCAGCTAGGTGGTGCAGTGGATAAAGCACCGGCCCTGGATTCAGGAGGACCTGAGTTCAAATCCGGCCTCAGACACTTAACACTTACTAGCTGTGTGACCCTGGACAAGTCACTTAACCCCAACTGCCTCACTAAAAACAAAACAAAATGTAAAGGTTAGAGGAATACATCTACTTACCAGGTTAACAGGGAGAATGATGATCTCCTTCAGAGAAATTCTTCAGAGATGTAACAAAGATGGAGAAGGATAAAAAGAAAGCAAGTAGTTCTCACATTGTGTCAGGACAGTGAAAGAATATAAAGCCAAGATGTAAGGAAAGACTCACTGTGCACTTGACCACATAAGACATATACAGTTCTTCCCAGAGTAGGGGGAACTGGGCTATCTCTGGAGGAAACAACTATTTGTGCCCCACAGAAAAAGAAAGGGATCTGTAGGTGACATCAAGTGACTAGAAACAATAGGAGAAGGACGAAGAGATGGATAATGGTAGCTGGTGACTTCTGTTAAGAGGTACTGTTTAACCACCTAGCATAAACTAGAAAATACCTGAATCTGGAACCTGAACAGCCTCCCAAGAACTGTCACTCTAATGAATACTATCCACTTCTAGTTATTCTGGACACATTAAGACCAGAAGAAATAGAGAATACTGCTAAGGATTATTTAGCCCTGGTTTAAAAAACAAAAACACACATAAAAAAACAAAATCAAAAAAACCTTGCCTGGTAAAACTGATACTGACCAACAAGGAGAAACTGATCGACAAACTATAAGCAACAGGAATGTTGGAGGCAAGTGACCCACTTGTCATAGTTTATGAAAGTGACTTCCAATGAGAAAGAATCCAATTCCTCCAGAGCTAGTCCATATATAACTATAATTGTCAGAAGTTTTTCCTTACATCAAGCCTAAATTTTCCACTCCTCAACTTCGCTCAGTTGTTCCTAATTCTGCCCTGTGGGGCCAACAGAATAAATCTAATCCTCTTTCTATGTGACTGCCCTTCAAGCCCTTCAAATACTTGACCATAGCTCCAACATGCCCTCTAAAGGAGAAATCTCTGAAGAGATACAGCTCCCTGCATCATTCACTGAGCCCCTAAAGTTATTAGATCTCCCACCTCTGTGAGATATTTACACTTTTTTGGTAAGTGGGACACTCTAAATAACTCTTAGAAATGTGTTAAGTGAAATAAGTGCTGAGTGCCTAGTGAGGTAATCAAACAAAACACATTTATTAGGCACTTATAAAGTGCCTGGCACTATGCTAAACTCTGGAGATACAGATAAAAGCAAACAGTCTTTTCCCAGGAGAAGCTTAATAGGGGAGACAACATGTAAATGTTTAACTATATGTATAATACGTATGGAATAAATACAAGGCAGCTTAGCAAAGGAAGACCACGAGTAGGTGGGGAGACTGGGCATGGTTTCTTTAGAAAGTGGTGGTCTGACATTCTGGAAAGCAATTTGGAACTATGTCCAAAAGTCAGCAAACTGTGCATACATACTCTCTGACTCAGTGATACCACTACTAGGTACATAACCTAAAGAAATCAAGAAAGAGGAAAAGGACCCATAAGTACAAAAACATTCAGAGTAGCTCTTTTTACAGCCACAAAGAACTGGAAACCAACAGGGTGCCCATCAGTTGGGCTGAATAAAATTAACTGAACAGATTTTGGTTTATGAATGTGATGGAATACTACTGTACTACAAGAAATAATATAGGAGATGGTTTCATAGAAACCTGGGAAGACTTATATGAAAGGCCTGCAGGGTGAAATGAGCAGAACCTAGAGAACAATTTATACAATAATGACATTATGAAGAAAAATAACTCTGAAGGATTTAGGAATCCTGGTAAACACAATAACCAACTATGGTTCCAGAGGACTTACTTTAAAATAGAGAGGTGATGAACAGAGTACAGATTTTTTTTGGCCATGACAAATGCTGAAATTTGTTTTGCTTGACTATACATCTGTTACAGGGGTTTTGTTTTTCTTACTTTCTCAAGGGGAAAAGGGAGTGAGGTGAGAGGGTGCAGAGGTGGACTTTCACTAATTGAAAAATATAAAATTTAATTAACTCCTGGCCTCCAATAGCTACAGCCACACCAGTTCTTGATCTATCTTTTCCCAAAAAAAGCAATGGATCACCTGAGGTCAGAGAAACTGTAGACAAACTCCTCTGGCCTACCCTCATTTCCACCCCAATTATCTTAAAGGACTAAACTAGTGTCAAGTAAGAACAGTCTGATTTCAGAAACTCTTGAAATTTCAGAGAAGGCTTTTTTCCTCTAAATTAGAAATAAAAGGCTTAAAATGTAAATGCCTGTTTGACTTAACTCACTCACACCAAAGTATAAACAGTCAACTTAAAAGTATAAATAACGCCTTTCCAGGCTAAAGAACAAGGGAACATTAGGCATCTGAAGAGGGCTGCCCCAAGACCAAGAATACTAAACACAGACTTCTGATTTCACATGCCTAGGGTTGGCCCTGTTTGCCTGTTTACCTTCAACAAATAAATGCTATAAGGTTTTCTTGTCCTGCCCAACTTGACAGGCTTAGATGAAGCTACACAGCAAAGCACAAGCTTAGCAGGAACATTCCTTCAGAGCCAAATGATGAAGGATAGCACTGTTTCACATAAATACGAAGCTTTAGAGGAAGGAAGGTTTGGTTTGTTTTTTATAAAATATAGCCAACTCTGTTATAAAGTAGGTTCTTTCCCAAAGGGTTTATTAATCAAGGAATTACTGTCTAGCCTTCTCTTCCATTTAAGGATCCCCAAAGTATTAAGTCACTTTCTGGGAGAAAGCCAGCCCAAGCATCTTATTTTCCCCCTCAAGGTCTACTCACTCCTTTTCATGGCCACCACGATCCTTGCAGAGAATTAAAGCTACTTGTTCCTCTCCTTCTCTAGTATCCAAAAGTAAGGGCCACAACTTTGAAAAGGAAGCTTAATGAGAGAATTTATCCCAACCTGTCTATGAAAAAACTGCAAAACCAACATTCTAATCACAAACAAGTGAGTCTCAAAACCAGTTTTCTTAAAAAAGAATCTCAGAGCACTAGAAAAGTCCCAAAAGTCTAACCCAATTCACCTGGAATAAGCCAGTTCTCTTGATTCCCAATCACAGTTCTGGCAATGGCACATACTTAATAGAGAATTCAAAAACTTGTATGAACTGATATATGGTGGAGAGCAGAACCAAGAGAACATTGTGCACAGAGACAGCAATATTGTCTGATGAAGAACTGTCAAAGACTTAACTATTCTCAAACAACACAATGATCCAAGACAATCCCAAAGGACTACTGATGAAACATACTATCCACCTACAAAGAAAGAACTGATATTGACTGAACACAGACTGAAGCATGCTATTTTTCACTTTCTTTCATTTTTTTATTCAAGTTTTTATATACAAAACGACTAACGTGGTAATGTTTTACATAATCATACATGTATAACCTATATCTGACTGTTTATGGCCTCAGGGAGGGAGAAGGGAGGGAAGGAGGGATAAAAATTGGAACTCAAAACTATAAAGAAAAAAGTTTATTACTTAAAAAAAAAGAAAATGCTTTTTTAAATTCAAGCATAAATGTTTATCTTCATGACTATTAAATTTCATTTTATCTTAAAAAAAAAAAGAGAGAGAGAATTCAGATCTCTTAACCCCTTAAGAATGCATGCCAAACATTCACATTATTTCTTACCTGGTTTGTATAAAATGAACAAGAATCTCCCAGAGCGTCTGGCGAGAACAAAAAGTATCTTGTAGCCTAGTGCCATCATCCAATTGCAATGCAATCCGAACCTAAGGGAGAGAAGGCACATAAATCAGATCCATAATTAGCAAGGATGACAGCTTTTTTTATCCCCAAACTTTAAGCCAGAAAGAATGGGGCCTGAACCAAACAACCTTATTGCAAAGATACAAAGAAAAAAATGTCATTTGATGACCCTCCTTCAAAACACAATTTGGGATTTATATGAAACACTGGGAATAAAAAGTCTGTTAGTGTTAAGTTTCTTCCCTTCTACCTGAATGACAATTGACTACAGACACAGAAAACAACCAGTCAGGAGGAGTCTAGATTTCTGTCTCATGATTGCAAGCAACAAGTAAGTTCCTACTTCAGAATGGGAGTGCTGGGGAAGGAATGAAATTCCTTTTTCTAAGTCCTACTGATGAAACCCATAAGACTGACCCTACAACTTGGGAAATGGGGGGATAAAGAAAGTCACCCAGATCTCCCAGAGAATTAAAGACAAACAATGAGATGGTCTCTGCCTGTAATGTAATTCCACTCTACTAGGAGTTTAACTACTAATGTTAACTATTAATTCAGAATACACCAGTTCAGAATGCACAATAAATTGGAATATCTTCTCACCAATTTTATGATCAACCTCATTTCATGTTTTCATATTTCCTCATGGGACCAAAGCCTTGCTCAAACAAAACTCCCAAACTTTGAACCACCCCTTTGCTTAGAGGGTTACCTCCACTTCTATTACAGTATCAGGAATACAACTAGCTTAAAAACTACAAAAGTTCCTCCTCCAGATTTTCTATTTCCTGGAAAACTTCATTTCTAATAGGTACCATACTTTAATGCAGCAATTCCCAAATTGTGCTCCATGAAATATAAATAGGAGTTCTATGAGAATTCTCTTTAGCAATATTTTTCTTTCTAAATTGGCCATGAAATCATAAATGTATAAAAATATTTACCACATACAGCAACTTCTAGGTATGAAAACAGCCTTTATTTTCCCCTTTCCTGTCCCCAAATTTCTGAACAAAGGATGAGGTATTACATAGCACTAGTTTTCTCTGAACTAGCATTGATGAGCTTTATTCATATGGCTCAAACCCTAAAGTCTGCTGTAACAAAATAAATTATAATTCAAATAAAAGTATTTGTCTTTTAAAATAAAAACATTGTTCAAACTGGGACTGACTATTCTATCCAAATAATCCAGATTGACTAACTAACAGCCTTAGATCTAAACAGGAGAGATGAGAAATGGGACGCAATTGGGGACAATTTGAAAGTATAACAGAAATCTGGATATGAGGTACTAATGCCCTGGACCAGGCTGCCTGCAGTGGGGAAAAAAGAAAAACTTACCAAAGAGACACTACAAAAGGAACTTGATGTCTAGCTATAGGGAGTAAAGGAGATACAAGTTAAATATGACCTACAAGAGTTTAAGCAGGGGATAGGGAGAGGAAGGGAGTGGAAGGATCAAAATAGTACCACTGGTAGAAACAGAGAAGCTGGGAAGAACAATGAACCTAAGGCTAAAATGATGAGTTCAGTTTTAAACAAAGCAAGTTAATGGCGATGGTGGGCCATTCAGGATGTCCTAAGTGCCTAGAGTTATGATATTGGATCTCAGATAAATGAGCAAGGACTAGAGAAATACATAGAGGTAATAGGTGAAACTGCTGAAGTGGATGAGTTCTTGAAGGAAAAGAATCACAAGGATAAGAAGCAGAGATCTAAGAATTGAACCCTTAAGGACAGCCACAAGAAATTAAGTCATAAAAAGAAAGAACACTTAAAGAAATAGAAGAACCAAAAGAGTACAGTATTCCCTCCCTAAGTCTTTTCTTCCTTAAGCTTTTCCTAGATAGAACCAGTATCCCCTAGCAGAGGTCCCTATAGCATACATAGTCACTCAATCAGTTATAAACATCAGTTTAACCTAAAAGTCCCCTCTTGATGAATCGTGCAGCCTGTTAGAAGCTTCAGTGTTGAGACTTCTGAGTCATGTGAGCAACAAGATGGAGGACTAAACATTTTCTGATACCCACAATCTCTCAAACCTCTCCAAAACAGAAATTATGCACTAAAGATAAAGCAACTTCAGCTGTCTCCATGATGTAAGATACTCAGAACTCCAAAGAGGGTTCAAAAACAAAAACATAAACTGACCCGAACTGACCCTGAGCTCATTCAGCACCTCTTAAGGATCTGACACAAAGAGAAGGGTTTGCAATAAAACCCAGTCCCACACACCTCCATTCCCCCTCCCTTTTTTCCCAGTGCCATGGGGACCATGGCTCCAGATTATGGAGATTTGTTCAGGAAGTGGCAGCCCTTCAGAAGCAAAAGCCTGCTGAGGGACACAACCCCATAGCACCAGCACAGCAGTTCTGCCAGTGGCGAGGCAGATCACTCCTTTGTACCAGCGCTGCAAAGCTATAACATGTCAAGGGAATCTTGTAGCAACAGCACAGAGGGAGTAGAACAGGACCCTAGGACAGAATACCATGGAAGGAAAGGGAGGTAGAACACTCCACTAAGCATGAGCAAAAGAGCACGACACCCAAATGGGACCAGTTCTGACCATCCAAGACACTTGAGACAGAGACCTAAGCTGGTGAAGGGTGAACTTCACAGCATGGTAGGATGCTGAAACACTTTGAGATCTAGTCCCTAAGGAAACTGTCATCAGAGGGGACAGGGTCAGAAAGTGAATGGAGGAAATCAGGGGGGAAAAGATTAAAATTACCAAAGTTCTAAGGAAGAAACAATGAACATAAGGAGATAAATCAACAGAGAAAACATCAACAATAAAATGAAATATGGCCTCTAGAATGTGATGATTAAAAAATGAGAGACATAGCTTCTGGGTAATTTAATCATTTTATTAGTAAGGCCAGCAGGTTATTAATAAAAGGATGGTCATTTGCTGTCTCTCTCTGACCAAAGGCCATCATGGCAGCAGGGCTCACAGCTCATATACCCTTGAAACAGTAGGTGGTTCATCAAACAGCAATCAAAATCTAAGTGGTTAACTTAATTTGGAGGTGATTATGGGCTATACTAGACCACCCCCAGTCTTAGCTATCAATTCAAAGAATGCATACCTTTTTCAATGGGTGGGCAGAGTGACCCCTCTCTGGAGGAGAGGCCTTCCTATCTAGACAAAAAGATCTGTCTCGGGACAGCTGGGTGGCATAGTAGACAAAGCAATGACTCTGGATTCAGGAGGACCTGAGTTAAAATCCAGCCTCATGTGTAATTTAAGATTCTAAATGTGGATTCTAATGTGTTCCCCCAGTTTGGGGGAAACTGACTAAAAATCACTGATAAAACGAGTTTAGGTTTTTAAGGGTTTATTGGAAAATAGAAAGAAAAAGATTGAGAACAGAATTCTAACAGCCTGGCATTCCTATCTTTCCTCAAATTTCCTGTGAAGTCCTCTGCAGCCACCACCATCAAGTCCGGAAGCCAAAAGGGGCAGTGCTCTCTGCGCAGGCTCCCTTTCCTCCTTCCTGTCTCCTCCCAGACCATAGGAGGCTCCTCCAGTTGATTGGCTGGTAGACTTGATAGACAGCACCCATGAGCAAACGTCATTTCCTGACGCCAAGGAAAAGCCACAATGCCTCTGAGGCATTTTCCTCATGGTGGAGCTCTCCACAGCAAGTCTCCAGTAGGTGGTGTCATTCCAATCATTACACTCAGACACTTGACACTTACTAGCTGTGTGACCCTGGGCAAGTCACTTAACCCTCACTGCCCTGGGGGAAAAAAAAAAGATGGACTTTGGGGGGAAAAAATTTAAAAAATAAAAAAGCTGTGTGACCCTGGGCAAGTCACTTAATTCCCATTGCCCTGCCAAAAAAAAAAAAAAAAGGCTTTGGAAGACTGTGGAGGGAGTCAGGACTTTGAAAGAAGGGGGGAGGGGCAGCTAGGTGGCACAGTGGATAGAGCACCGGCCCTGGATTCAGGAGGACCTGAGTTCAAATTTGGCCTCAGATACTTAACAATTACTAGCTGTGTGACCCTGGGCAAGTCACAACCCCAATTGCCTCACCAAAAAAAAAAAAGAAAGAAAGAAAGAAAGAAGGGGGGGAGTACTGAATCTCCCCAAGATATTGGTTATAAATAATCTTTTCTCAAAAGATCTAGTCAACAAGTTTAGGCATCTACCAATAAATACTGCAAAACAAAGAAAAATGACCTAACACTTGATGTGACATGATAGGACTCTATGGAATGTAGAGAGAGCATGTAGAGAGAACCACAACACACTGTTCCTGAGTAATTCAAAAGAGAGAGTGATGTGGGATGGAATTCAGGGTCAAATTGATCGTGAGTCGTCCGAAAAGAATTACAACTCAGTGACTCAGTTTCCCAAATTTTATTGCAATACTGTAGGTGATCACAGGGAGAGAACCAGAATAGTGGAAAGGTATCAAATAAGGAAAGGAAAGACAGTTATATTTATAGTATGGATAAATTGATTATCAGTCTCATTATAATAATCTCTACCTTTGGGAGGTACAGGGAAGGGCTTATCCTACTCATTATAATATTCTCAACCTTGGGGAGGTACAGGGGAGGGCTTATCCTGATTTGGAGTTCCTGGGGTCCTAAGCCAACCCCCGAGGTGGGTACCTTTTTCAGCGGAGGTGTGTTTTGAGGGTTTACACATGATAAGGTGAATCTGGGGACAAATTTGGCCTTTTCTGGGCATGTCTCTTTCTGGTTCCCATAGCTAGTTTCAAAACATCTTCATTTTTCATTTCTAGTCTAAGTCTCTATAGTCTGTCAATTCCTTTATTGTTATAGTTTCAGTTCTTCGTGGCCTTTACCCCTCTGTTCCGTTATGGGCACTGATTTCTGTGGGTAAGAGAACCTAGCATCTTGACTTGTAAGTTATCCATTAACTGGGGTCTAACTCCCTTTTGGAGCTAATATCTGAATCCTAGATTTTTCTGTTAACCCCTTTTTCTCTCCTACATCAAGATGAGAATTATAAAAGCAGAATGGCTTGCACAGCAAAAATAATGGACAGAATAAAAGAACTAGAATCTGCAAAGGCAAATCTCGCCAAAGAAACAAAAGAGAGACCTACAGATATGGAACATAAATATACAGAAGTGAAAGACAATGTAGAAGAAACAAAAAAACAAAACAACATTACATAAACTATGCTAACTATTCAAGCAACACAACAGATCAAGAAGACAAGACACAGAGAAAGAATCTAAGGATCATAGGTCTCTCAGAAGAACACAACAGAAAAACAACAACAACAAAAAACACCTTAACATCATAATGCAGGAAATAACAAGAGAATTTCTGAACACAGAAAATGAAATAACTATTGAAAGAATTCACAGATTACTTCCAGAAAACAAACAAACAAAAAAACCTAAAAACCCAAGGTTGCAAACTCCAAGACACATAGTGGTTAAATTCAACAATTCAATTTAGAAACAAGTTCTGCAAGTAATCATGAGAAAGACCTTCAAATACAAAGAAAGGAAATCCGAATAATGTAACAGTATTCTGTACCCACAAGAACATGTGTTTCAAAGAGCAAAGAAGCTCAGGATGTAGCCCAGGGTGACCTAGCCAGTAAATCTGAGTTTAACTAAACTGGAAAAAATGAATATTCAATATTAAAGAGGTACTTGAAACATTTTTAGAAAGAAGATCAGAATTAAAGAGATTATTTGCTTCCCAAACAACAGAAATGCAAGAGTAAATAAATGCAACAGCTAAGGAATGACAGTAGAGAAACCAGCAAGAGACTTTTCTTTTTGTTTTTTTAAATGTTTTTATTTAAAATTTTGCATTCTAAATTCTATCCTTCCCTCTCTTCTCCTCCCTGCTCCCTGAGGCTGTAAGCAATTAGATATAGGTTCTTTCTAAATGTATACAAGGAGACAGGGTAAAAGTCCAATGGAGGTAACAGTGAAGAGGCAGGCCTAGGGCATTATGGCGACACCTTGCCTACAGTTAAATCAATGTTTTTTTGTGGAACTACATTACAACATGAGAGTACACAAAAGGGGGAGAGGAAAGCAAGAGGGCAGAGAGAAATGCGAGATGTACCAGAGTCAAATCTAACAAAGATGAGAAGGCGATCCCTATGGTCTCAAAAAGAGGAAAGCCTACAGAGGAGAGGGAGAAGAGGGGGAAGGACTGAAAGGAGGGAAAAAAGAAACTGGCCTTGCTTTGGTGGTGAGAGGGAGCAGCACTGATCAACGGTCCTAAGAGAAAAGAGAGGTGTTCTGTGAAGGGAGATGAGGACCCTATGCTGGGTGTGACTAGGGGAATTTGGTGCTTGATAAATCTATTAGTCCTACATCAGACAGAGGGAGCTGGAACTTCTGGGGGCAACAGACACCTGAGGGAATGAAAGAGCATGAATCCAGGGAAAAGCCTTTGAGGCAAATGGGTTAAAAGTTGCAGGGGAGGGTACAGATCAGGGAGGATCTCTCCCAAGAGGCATTATCCCTTTGACACCTGAAATAATTGGCATTGTTCTGGGAATAAGGAACAATGGAAAAGGGGAATCCATGCAAACTCTACACAGAAGCAGCAGAAACTATTTAGGGAGGAGAGTCTGGAAAAGATACCTTGGAATGAATCAGAGAATGAAGGTCAGAGAGGATGTATAATGAAGGGGGGGAGATCTTTTTTTGGAAAGGGGCATCAAAAAAATGAAATTTTTAAAAACTAGTGAACAGAACTAGTAGAAAGGCAAGAGAGGAAGAGTGAATATATTTGAGAGGGATAAAAAGGGGAAGAATTATATAATCAGAGAAAATCAGGAAAGAAAAGAAACTAATATGCAAAACTCCAAAAGAAAAGAGGTAACAAACAAAAGGAGGGGACCAAAAGTAAATGGAAAAAAGCCAGTGCGAACAAGGTCACCTTAAAAAAAAAATGAAGGCAAAGTAACTGAAGGAACATAGTACTAGCAGAAGATGGGAAGGGGGAGATTCTTATTTAAGAAAACACAAATATTAGAGACAGATGGAAAAAAAACAAACCTAACATAACTTTAAACATGAATGGATTAAACAAGCCAATAAAACAAAAAAGAGCAACAGACTGGATAAGAAAACAAAACCCTACAATTTGTTGTTACAAAAAACATTTTAAAAAACCAAAACATACACAAAATTAAACTGAGAGGATATGCCTGGAACAAAGTAAGCACTATATAAATGTTAGCTATTATTAAATAACTGGAGGAATATTCAGTGCTCATAGCTAGGCTATGCCAATCTAATAAAAATTATGATAGTTCAAAAATTAATTTACATTTTAAATACTATGTCAAGCAAATTACCACAAAGGTGAAACTTTTTAGAACTTCACAAAATAATAACAAAATTCATTTAAAAAAACATAAAATCTAGAAAATTAAGGGAAATAATGACAAGAAGGAGGGATAAAGGACTAGTACTTCCAGACCTCAAACTATATTATGAAGCAGCAATCATCAAGACTATCTGATATTGGTTAAAAAATAGAGAGATCAATGAAACAGTCCAGACAAGAAAGTTTACAAAATAATAGAACTCGGGGGCAGCTAGGTGGGGCAGTGGATATAGCACTGGCCCTGGAGTCAGGAGGACCTGAGTTCAAATCCGGCCTCAGATACTTGACACTTACTAGCTGTGTGACCCTAGGCAAGTCACTTAACCCCAACTGCCTCACAAAAAAACCCCAAAAACAATAAAAAACTTTTGGGAGAACTGGAAAGCAGTCTGACAGAAATTAAACTTAAACCAACACCTTACACCATTTTCCATAATATATATAAATGGACATGCAATGTTAATATTAAAGATCATACTTTTAGGGGCAGCTAGGTGGCGCAGTGGATAGAGCACCGGCCCTGGAGTCAGGAGTACCTGAGTTCAAATCCAGCCTCAGACTTTACACATTCTCATATTCTCTTTAATCCAGTGACACTAGCCTCTTTGCTATTCTTTGAATAAGACATCTTATCTCCCAAATCCAGACATTTTTGCTATTTTTCCCTCATATTAAATGTCTTTGCTCCTTTTCTTTCCTGACTGTGCCAGATGGCACAGTGGATAGAGCACCGGCCCTGGAGTCAGGAGTACCTGAGTTCAAATCCAGCCTCAGACACTTGACACCTACTGGCTGTGTGACTCTGGGCAAGTCACTTAACCCCCATTGCCTAAAAAAAAAAAAAAAAAAATCATACTTTTAAAAAATTAGAAGCAAAATAGATCATATACTATCTCAGCTATGGGTAGGAAATATATATATATATATATTGGGGGGGCAGGGCAGTGAGGGTTAAGTGATTTGCCCAGGGTCACACAGCTAGTAAGTGTCAAGTGCCTGAGGTCGGATTTGAACTCAGGTCCTCCTAAATCCAGGGCTGGTGCTTTATCCACGGTGCCACCTAGCTGCCCAGGAGATATATTCTTTTTTTTTTTTTGCGGGGCAGTGGGGGTTAAGTGACTTGCCCAAGGTCACACAGCTAGTAAGTGTCAAGTGTCTGAGGCCGGATTTGAACTCAGTAATTCCTGAATCCAGGGCAGGTGCTTTATCCACTGGGCCACCTAGCCGCCCCCCAGGAGATATATTCTTAACCAAATACTAGATAGAGACAATTACAAAAGATAAAATAGATAACTTTAATTACTCAGAAATTAAAAGCTTCCACACAGACAGAATTATTGCATTTCAGATAAGAGAAGTGGTCAAATGGAGGAAAAAAAACTTTGCATCAAACTTCTCTGATAAGGGTTTGGTATTCAAGACATAAACAAACAAATACATCTAAGAATTATAGTCATTACCCAATAGATAAATGGTCAAAGGATTTCAACAGTTTTCAAAAGAAGAACTGCCATGTATCCACAATCACATGAAAAAATGCTCCAAATCTCTAATAAGAGAAATACAAACCAAAATAACTCTACAGTTTTACCATACCCTGTAAATTGGCAAAAATGATCTAAAAAAGGAAAACAATCAATGTTGGATGGGTTGTGGAACAGTCACACTAATATACTATTGGTGGAGTTGTGAAATGGTTCAAGCATTTTAGAAAGCAAATTAGAATGATACAAATAAAATTACTAAAATGTCTGTTTCCTTTGAACCAGAAATTTCATGACTGGACTTATACTCAAAGGAAGCCACTTGTTAGAAAAAAAGTTGACATATACTATGAAATATTTATAGCAGCACTTTTTGTGATAACTAATAATTGGTTAATGACTAAACAAATTGTAGTACATGGATGTAATGGAATAGTGCTGTAATGGAACTGTGCTGTAAAAAAATGATGTGTGATGAATACCAAGAAGCATGAAAAAATCTATATGAACTGATGCAGAATGAAGCAGAACCAAGAAAACATACACAGCTACTACAACAATGTAAATGGAAAGAACACCACACCAAAAAATCAAAAATAAATGTAACAAAATTATGAAGATCAAGCAGGACTCTAATTAAGATATGAAAGAACATTTTCAACCCACTCCTTAGTGAAGGTGAGAGGTCCACAGGTGCTATACTCTGCAGATGTTTTCACACTTTTTCACTGTATTGGTCAATTGTTCTGATTTTTCCCCTCTCTATAAAATACTAGATGGTTCTCGGGGAGGGGGAGGGGAAAAGGGCAGGATTTTTGGTATAACTATAATGATGTAAGAAACAGAAGATATCAATAAGAATTCGGGCTTTTTTAAGTTTTAAAATAAAAATAAGGAGCAGCTAGGTGGCGCAGTGGATAGAGCACCGGCCCAGGAGTCAGGAGGACCTGAGTTCAAATTCAGCCTCAAACACTTGACACTTACTAGCTCTGTGACCCTGGGGCAAGTTGCTTAACCCTCACTGCCTCACCAAAAAAATAAAATAAAATAAAATAAAAATAAATAAAAATAAAAGCTTCATTAACATGATTGTAATGTATAACCTATATCAGATTGCTTGCTGGCTGTGGGAGGGTGGGAAAAAGGAACTCAAAAACTTACAAAAATGAATGTTGAAAATGATCTTTAATTGGAAAAAATAAAATACTATTTTAAAAAAAGAAATGGAAAGAAAAGCTTCATATTTTTACAAAGAAAACACAATACATACAAGAAAGCATGAAAAAGAGTACCAGACTTGTTTAGTGTTTAGTGGGGAGAACATCATCATAAAGTGATAACAGTGTTACTCCTTCTGCAAGTATTTATTGAGTCCCTACTGCAAGCCAGGCATTGTGTCAGGCACTGTGGAAGATACAAAAAATTAGATGTAATCCCTATCCTCCTAGAGTCTGTGGCCTATTAAGAGAGAGAAAACATACAAAAACAACTTTATGCAAGGTGTAATGAAAAAGTACAATAATTAAGTTACAAAGTGTTATGCTAAATCAACAGCATAAGAGACAAAATGAAAAGAATATGTTATACCTACCATCTTTCCAGATCATACCTTTTACCCTCCTTTCACTCCTCTCCATTAAGGAGTAAGAATACCACACAGTAGAGGGGAGATAGGAGATAAACAGCTCTACTCCAAAACTCTAAAAGGAGAGTCCTATATTATACCAACAGAGTTATCTCCTCCACGAGAATTCAGTGTTTTTCACACTGAAGCCTAATCCCAAAGCAAGCCTTTTATTTTTATTTTATTTTTTTTTGGTGAGGCAATTGGGGTTAAGTGACTTGCCCAAGGTCACACAGCTAGTAAGTGTTAAGTGTCTGAGGCCAGATTTGAACTCAGGTACTCCTGAATCCAGGGCCGGTACTCTATCCACTGCGCCATCTAGCTGCCCCAAAAGCAAGCCTTTTAAAGGTACAAGTTATAATACATATTTCTGTTGTACAGTATTTGACAAGTATATATCCAAGCACCAAAAGTTTTGAAACCAATTCGATCCATACCAAACCTTGTCCAAGGTACCACATCAGCCCTCAATTATGTTTCTTTCCTAGGATGGCCAGACACTAACAGCAAAAGCCAATGAGAATCTGACATAGCAATCCAAAAATCCAATAGCACTCTTGCATAATTATTCAGCAATGTCCCCAAAAGACTCCTATCCAAAGGTCTCTGGCTTGGCTGAAAATATGTCTCTCTTATCCTTTTTAAGAGCCATGGAGAGGGGCAGCTAGGTAAAGCAGTGGATAAAGCACCGGCCCTGGATTCAGGAAGACCGGAGTTCAAATCTGGCCTCAGACACTTGACACTTAGAAGCTGTGTGACCCTGGGCAAGTCACTTAACCCTCACTGCCCCGCAAAACAAACAAATAAATAAATGAGTAAATAAACAGATAAATGAGTAAATAGACAAATAAATAAATCTTTAAAAAAGAAAAAAAAACTTAGAAGAAACCAACTACTTGGAACTAACAGAGATGCCACTCTTGACAACTCTCTTCAACTCAGAAACCATGACTCCAACTTCAAGAGATAGTCACCTGGCTGAAAGGAAGAACCTAATAACCCAATTCAGGCAGGCAAGTGAAAGCCAGGTCTTAACAGTTGGTATAGCTGAATTTTTCTGAGGATCAGAAGACTGAAAACGTACTTCTCTCCACACATACCCAACCCACAAACAAAGAGCACAAGACCACAGAAAAGGGGTCATTTCTCTGGTAATCTAGACGTGCTGAAATCGATGCACACATTAATATGATGACTAAACTTCCAACATAATATATGTCCCTCTCTTAATAGTTTCTACTGCAATTTACTGCTTTTTTCTGTGTGAACCTTAATGAAATTAATTCAAATTTCCTGGAGCTTAAAACCTACAGTGAAGTAAAAAGAACACTGAACTAGGAGTCCAGGGAGGAGATTCTACACCCAGCTCTGCCAATAACTAAGTTCTGTGGCTTTAGGCAAGTCACTTAACTGTATATAATATTCTACCTCCCACCTTTGCACAGATTATCTCCTGTGGCTGGAGTGCTCTCCCTTACCTCCACCTCTAAGCATCCCTACCTTTATAAACTCTTATCTCATCTCTCATTCAATTATACTCCTTGAGGAAAGGGACTATCTTTGTCCTCTTTTTATTAAATGCTCAGTGCTTAGCATAGTACCTAGGACATAGTTAGGAGCTTTAAAAAAGTTTGACTGACTAACCTGTATGAGGCCCTCCCTGATCCTCTCCATTGTCAGTACTCTCCCTACCAACCACAAAATTGGAATTTACTCTATGTACATTTTGTTTCCCCCCTAGTAAAACATAAGCTGGTTGAGGGCAGGAACTGCTTCACTTTTCTATCCTCAGTGCCTAACACTGGGCCCAATACATACCAGGCATCCCATAAAGGTTTGTTTAGTTTAACTGAATTAAGGTCTCTGAGGCCTCATTTTCTACATCTGTAAAATGAGGGAAAGGGACCAGATAGTCTAAGAAGATATTTGAAGTTACTTTTATGATTCTATGGCCAAAAAAAATTTTTTTAATTACCATAAGCATAACTAAGACATTCCACACCTCACATTCTTTTTTTTTTTAAGTGAGGCAATTGGGGTTAAGTGACTTGCCCAGGGTCACACGGCTAGCAAGTGTTAAGTGTCTGAGGCCGGGTTTGAACTCAGGTCCTCCTGAATCCAGGGCTGGTGCTCTATCCACTGTGCCACCTAGCTGCCCCCACCTCACACTCTTAAATGCCAAGACCACACATTTCAGAGAAAGAATCTGAATTTCCATCTCTTCCCCAATCAGAACATTTACTCAGACTTAACCCAAAAGAAAGAACTCTCTCGAATTTGTCTTCTATGTAAAATAAGGCACTTCCTACAACAAAGAGGTTTTCCTCAGGACTCTCCACATCTATGTAACAAAGAGCTGATACACTAACAACATCCTGACTTCAACCTACCTAATTCTCCCATCACCAGTAGCTATCATCCCTTATCTCTCCTCCCCTTCTCAGCTCAAGTCTTCGAAAAAGCTGCCTACTATATAGATCTGCCTCATTTCTCACTTGCTTCTAAACCCTCTGCAATCTGGCTTCTGACTTCATCATTCACCTGAAACTGTTCTCTCCCAAGTTATCAATGATCGCTTCATGACCAAATCTTTTCTTAGCCTTCCTCCTCCTTGACTTCTCTGTAGCATCTGACACTGCTGATCACCTTCTCCTCCACTGGGATGCTCACTCTTCTCTGCATTCTCATGACAGGACTCTCTCCTGGTTTTCCTACCTATTGGATTGCTCCTTTTCTCTATATCACAATCATTAACTGAGGGTGACCCCCAGGACTCTCCTGGGCCCTCTCTGCAGTATCTTACCGAGCGCTCCCACAGCTTCCACTATCCTTTCTATGTCGATGACTCTCAGGTCTATACAACTAGCCTCAGCATCTCTCCTTCATTCCAGTCCAACTGAAATTACCAACTGCCTTCTGGTCATTGTGAACTCAATGTTACACAGGCATCTCCAACTCAACATGCCCAAAACAGAACTTATTCTTTTTACACCTAACCTTCCCCTCATATTTCCTTCCCTGTTATTGCTGAGTACACCACCATCCTTTCAGTCGCTTCACTGTCACATTCTATTCCTCACTCATATTCAGTGCATATACCCAGTCTTCTGTCAGACCTTGTTTTATCTATTTTAACAGCATCCCTCACAGATGTCCCTTTCTCTCTATGCACACAGTCATCACCCAGATTCAAACCCTCATCACCTTGTGCCGGGACTACTACAGTGGCCCACTGGTGGGTCTTGCTGCCTCAAGTCTCTCCCTACTCCATCCTCCCATCAGCTGCCAAAGTGACTCTCCTAATGTGAAGGCCTGATAAAGTACCCCTCACTACTAAATAAACCCCAATTTTACTACCTCCAGTATCAAATATCAACTCCTCCATTTGGTATTTAAATTTCTTAAACTTTACAAACACACACACATACACACACACACACACACACACACACACACACAAAATACATGTGCATGCATACACTTCTCTATGGTCCAACTACACTAACCTACTTGCTTTTCCATATTCTATCTCCCCTCTCCCTGCCTTTCTACCAATTATCCATGTCTGGAATGCTTTCCCTCCTCACCTTCACCTCTTAAATCTCTCTGGCTTCCTTCAAATTTCAGTTTAAATACCATTTTCCTCAGGAAAATTTCCCCCAGCAGCTAGAGCCTTCAGCTCTGAAGTTACCTTCCACCTGCACTGTATATATCTTGTACATACCTAGTTATTTACATGTTGTCTCACCCATTAGAATGAGTTCCTTGAGGGCAGGAACTGAGTTTATCTTCCTTTGTATACCCAGTGCTTAGTACAGTGCCTAATATATAGCAGAATTTAATAAATGCTTTTTGACTGAAAAAAAAAGGGGGGGAGAGAGAGATAGTAATTCCAGTCCCTCCAGAAATACACATACCGTATTTTCAGGTCCCTCCCGACTACGGGAGACTGGCACCATCTCCAGCTTGGCATTGTTAGGAAGATTGGCAAATCTCCACTGAAGGGAAAGATCAAGCACATTCCTCTGAAACCTGCAAAACAAACCAAAGTCCTCACCACAAGCTGATAGTACATTACCCTGAAGCCACCTGTCACACCCAACTCCAGTCAAAATCCATGAATTAAATCCTCCAGAAACAAGGACAGAAGACTAGCAATTTATCTGCCTGTAGATTCCCACTACCGATGACATCTTCAAACTAGACCAAAAGTTAAAGAACCGTAAGTTTAAAGTGGACAAAAGCTAGAGCTGTCAAAGTACAACAAGATATCCAGACTGAAAGCTGAACTTGGCTTTGACATTCCTCCAAATGTGATGGTGTTAATAATGAAAGGACCGATGAAATAGAAATTCATGTCTCTGAGGCATAAAAGGAAGTTTTCAGGGTTTTGAAGGAATGGTCATTGAACAAGGTTCCTTTAGGTGCAGTGAGGGAACAGAGAAAGTGCCAAAGGGCACTGACTTCATTCTCATCAATAAATTATATCTATCATGATTGTCAGTAAGGATGGGGGGGGGGGTCAACTGAAAAATCAAGTTTTCCCAATACATCGTTTTACCTAATGCATTCTCCTCACCTTCCTCTTTCCCCATATCCACACCAAACCTTTTATCCAAGATCCTAACAAAAAAGCAAAGTTAAATAGACTTCTTTTCAGTTCTCCTTCCCATCCTCAGGAGGACATAATTAACAAATGAGAATATGATCAAAAGGCAGACAACAAGGAAGAGTAAAAAAGGGAAACTGACACTATATAAACCAGATAACTTTTCAGTTATCTGAAAGCTGGTTAGCTGTTGAAAACAAACACAAATCAAGTCTTCATGTGCTGAACAGGCACAACAGACCAGATTAAAAACTAGGCTTGAAATTCAGTTAACAAGAGTTCTTGTCTCAGAATCAAAACTAATTTTACTCATGACCCTGGACAAGTTACTTAATATCTCTGTGTCTCTTAGCTTTGCAAAAATTAATTACTAAAGAAATACTATATAATTTAATGATCATTAAAGCCTTCCACCAGACTAAAAGAAGCTGCCAGTCTGGATCAGCAACTAACAAACCATAGCATAGGTTTGGAAATACCCTAATCCTCATGCAAAGAAGGGAATCAGAGAACCCAAGAGTTCAAGGGGATAAAGTTTCTCGGAAGTAAATGAAGGGAATTAAGAGATCTAAGATGTAAGATATAAGAGGAAATATCAGAGTCTAGGAGGAGAAAGCAGATCACAGAATCATAAAGGACATAGGCAGATCTCAGAAACAGGAAACCAAAACTTCCCCTGATCTTTATTAGTGAACCCTCCTTCCCAATTAGAATTCCAGGAGGCATGGTCTATCACTATTCTCACTATTTTTCAAACAGGGAAACTGGGATGAGGAAAGCCAGATTAGTCAAGGGCCATACAATGGTAAAACTGAGATTACGATAAGCAAGCAAGTTCTTGACTTCCAGTTCACTTAGGAATTCATCATAAACTATATCCCTAATCATACTGGGTAAAGAAAAAAGACAAAAGAGAAAAATTGGGAAGGAAAGGAAACAGGAAGAAACAAAGAAACTAGTAAATTTCAGGAGAGTAATGCTAAGAAAAACAATTCTCTACATAAATTGACAGAAGACTTGTCCCTAATTTACCTTTCCTAAAACAAAAGAAAAACTAGCGTGGGAGATAGAAAAGAAAAAGAAAGTAACTCTCCTTCCACTTACCTCCTTCACTTACTCCAATCCCCATAACACTTCTAAGAATAAGGATGTTTCAGCCCTTGTAATGCCCCAGGTCTAGGAAAGTAGTTGCTAAATATCCAAAATATATTACTATCTCTCGCCTCTGATATATAAAGAAGATTGTGTGAATCACCAGAGGTAAACAAAACACAAATGACTATTCTCAAATAGCAAACTCTGAATTCTATTTTGAAAATATCCATTAAAGAATGAAAAGTTTAAAAAGTTAGAAGGAAGGACTCTGAGAAAAAGAAATTTAAAAGCCAGGGAGGGAATGTGTGTGAAATTTGAAAATGTACAAAGTGGCCAGCCAGATAACACAAATGCCAAGATATTACTGAAAAAAAACAATGACTTTTCTGAATCATTAACAACCAACCCAGGAAAGTTCAAAAAGATTGGGAAATGGGTAAACATCACATCAATCTTTAAAACTGGCTCAAAAAATAACTTTGGAAGTTGAAATGTAATAAATTAGATTTCTAGTGCAAAAGTAGAAGAGATAATGGGAAATTCAAAAATGGGTTGAGATCTGCAAGATAAAAGTATCTTAGTTTGGAAAAAAATCAGATGACACAAAAAATGCCAAACCAAGTTTTTTCCGTCAATTATGGCATTTAAAAAAAACAACAAACACAAGCACTTAGGGGACAAAAAACAAAAAAGCAACAGGAACTATCATGATGTTATAAGGGAACAGACTCAAAAAATTAATGCCATTTGGTTCCAGATAACCTATGACATGGGCGAAAACTAGTTAAGAATAAACAAAGGAGGGGCAGCTAGGTGGCGCAGTGGATAGAGCACCGGCCCTGGAGTCAGGAGTACCTGGGTTCATATCCGGCCTCAGACACTTAACACTTACTAGCTGTGTGACCCTGGGCAAGTCACTTAACCCCAATTGCCTCACTAAAAAAAAAAAAAAAGTATTAAAAAAAAAAAGAATAAACAAAGGGAAATGGTAAACTGCTATAAAACCAGTTCTTCAGAAATGACTTAACACGTTTGTTAACAAACTGTCAAGAAGGATGGACATACCAATACATATAACAAGTAACATATAGCAATGGATTAATTAGATATTCCAGTGTGCAATAGGGCGAAAATCCTACCAATGGACACTATAAAGATCAGAGACTGTTAAGAGAAAAGACAGATTCAACTTGGAATCCTACAATTAGCCAATATAAGATATGGATATTTTTTAAACGAAATAAGAGACTATCAGTTAGTTATGGATGCAATTAAGAAGCATATTCTAGTGGATATAACCCTTAGATGGTTAGAACTAGGGAACTCTAGGTTCAGTTCTATAACCTGGAGCAAGGCCCTTCACAGTAAGTACCTTCATTTTCTCATCTATAAAATAGGTATTATACCACATCTCTAGTTCACATATTTATTAGGTTATTTACCTCAAAGATAACATGTTTTCATGTAGGTACTTCCTCCATAGAATCAGGGTGAAACCTTTCTATGCCTTAGGGGCAGCTAGCTGGCGCACTGGATAAAGAATGGGCCCTGGATTCAGGAGGCCCTGAGTTCAAATCCGGTCTCAGACACTTACTAGCTGTGTAGCCCTGGGCAAGTCGCTTAACCCTCACTGCCCCCCCCTCCCAAAAAAAGTAGTCATCACCTAAGCACCAACCTTCTAGTGAGATGCCTCTCTAACTTAGCTAAGTTAAGCTCTTGAACAACAGCCATATAATCTTTTGACAGAAGTTACATTTATATTCTGAAATAAAACTGAGAAAACAGAAATGAAAACATTTAAAAGAATTGTATTTTTTTCTTCATTATGACTAAAACAGGAAAAAGGTAAGTCCCTTCCAGTAGATTCTGGGATTTACTGTTTTTCTTTCCAATCTTCTATGTTCTTAGCCTCAAAACCCTAAACAGTAGCTGGCAAAAAAGTCTACTTACTTAAAGACTTAGTGAGTTCAGTGTGGTGACTGCCTTCAGTGAAGACTGCAATCTCCCTCCACACCTTAACAAAAAGTCTTTGTTAATGGGTATGGTTGAAAAAGGGGTATTTCGGAATAGTGGATAAATGACCAGACTTAAAGAAGATATAGGTTCAAGTCCTGACCCCAACACATACTACACTAGTAGTGCAACCATATACAAATTACTTAACCATAAGTTGCAGAAGAGTTGCTGAGTTGCAACTCTTTATAGGCATAAGAAGTTTCCACACTAGGAACTCTCCAAATTGATGAAATTAGTCCAGACCTCAATATAACTGAAAAAAACATCATCACCTAGTAATTAAACCTCTGGTGATAAGCCTTTCCAAACATAAGTTTAAGCTGGTCTTCTGATGTTAGACATATGCCATTTATGAAGGCTGTACTCGAGGATTTCCATCTTAGTGGGACTTGCCAGAGGTTATATTCCATTGGCACAGCCTTCAAGAGCCCAAGATCAACTCCACAGGATGATGAAGCAATGAAGCAGAACTTTAATGGAAGAAAACTGATCCCCTAAAAGGGAAAATTTTATTTTTCAAACTATGCCTGAGCCTTCATGCATTTCAAGCTTAAAGGCAATGTGTCCACCATCTCCGTTCTAGAGATCTAGATACATGTATTGATCCTAAGAGCAAAGAGTTCTAGAACAAAAAAAGCCAACTACATAAAGTCTGACTCACTTCAGATCGTAGTCACTTGGATTGAAGTTCTGTCGACGACAGGTGTCCTCCAAAACCTGCCAAAAAAATAAAAGGGGATTAAATTACTCTGTCCAAGACAAGTAATTCAGTCATTACAAACAAGTGCTACTGAGTAGTCACAGACTGCAAGAACAAGAAGTGACCACAGAGATCATGTAATCCAATTCCCCCATTTTACAGATGGAAAAACTGCTAAGGGAAAAGTGACTTAAGACAACAGAGAATTGTCAATAGACATGGGACTAGAACCCAGGTCTCCTAACTCCTCCTCCAGTATATTTTCCACCAAGCCACACTATGCTACTCCACAGATCTTAGATTTAATTGTTATATAGGTCAGTGAGGTTTACCCATGGAAAAACTCTCAAACTGTCCAGTCATCCGGGAAACGCGTGTATCTTTGAAGTAACAAGGGTGATCTGATGAAAGCACATGAGTAGCTTATCAAAAATCCACTCCTGCAGCTGCAGGGGAGGGGGAGGAAATAACTCAAAAAAGTTCATGCACTCCTAAAGCAGGTCAACAGCCTCAACTACAAATACAAAAGATCGGAACGTCAGATGAGGCAAAAGATTGGACTCCAAGGGTTCAGGTGAGAGACAGGTGGCTATGAAGGCCTCAGACCAGACCCATCCCTATCCCAGGCTTGGGACTGGTCTCGGAGTCACCTCCTGGATGGAGAGGGAAGAGTGAGGCAGGGGACGCCCCGGCATAGCCCCTCTCATCTCCCCACCCCATCCCGAGCAATCACCCGCCACCTCCTCACCCCACGTTTTGGAAGGGTTCCCCAGAGCTCCTCCCCTTCCCCAGGACCCTCAGAAGTCGGCCTCAACTCTAGACCCTTCAAAGGCTTCGCCCCAATTGGTCAACCAAACCCCGCCCCCCCGGACACGCCCTCCCGGGACATCCCACCCTACCCCACCCCCACCCCACCCCTCCTGAAGCCAACCGCAAGAGGCCCGGCCCCGGCCTCAGCCCGCCCGCCGCACCTAGGGACCCTTCGACGGGCAGCTCCCAAGCCTCCTCTCCCCTCCCACCGCACCTGCAGTAACGCGGTGCTCGGCGTCACCTTCACGGTGAGGCGCCTCCCGTTCGGGGTCAGAACCGACACCGCGGGGCCCCCGCTGCCGCCCGGGGCCGCCATCTTCCGATCACGTGACCGCCCCCTCCCCGTCGGCTCCTGTTCAAACAACTTTATTGGCAAAAGGGCCCGGAAGAACAGCTACAGTTCGGGGGGAGGGGGTGGGGCCTGAGCTTCACTTCCGCTACTGGACCAATCCCAGCCGGAGAAACCTACTTTGCCCATCCTCCCCCTCCCCATTCCAGCCACATCCTCCCCAGAGACTTGCCGCTACAGGTGCCAAGCTCCACCCACTGTCTTTAGAGCCGAGATAACCACCGCTATAATAATAGCTAATGTGTATCTATCACTTTAAGCTTTGCAAAGCGCTTTGTAAACATTATCTCATTTGATCCTCACCTTGGTCTTGGAAGATGGGTGCTATTATTATCTCCATTTTACAGATGAAAATACTAAGGCAGAGGGAGGTTAAATGACTTGCTCGAGGTCACATAACTAGGAAGTAGCCAGGACAGGATTTGAATTCAGTTCTTCCTCTCTTCAAACCCAAAACACTCACCTCAATAGCTATCCTGTTACCTTGACAGGTACTTTTTAAGCATTTTACTGTGTGACAGGACGTGTAAACATTTGTTAAGTAGTTATTTGTGTGTCAGGAATTGTGCTAAGACCTGTATTTTTGTGTCATGGAGCCCGAACCCGGGCAGTTTGATGTAGTAAGGTAGCATACTGGACTTGGAGCAAAGAAGCAAGGAAATCTCATCTCAGGTACTAACTAGCTATGTGGCAGGTCCTGGTGGGACAAAGTATCACTTACCTGGGCCTCAGTTTCCGCATTTGTAAAATAAAGAGGCAGGGTGGACTCATAAGGCCCTTTCTAGCTGTAAATCTCTATGGTCTGTGACCTGAGACAATCCCTGCTGCCTATCTCTCACTTCCCTCCAAGGAGCCTTGAGGAGGCAATGGAGCTGGGAGAGGGGAAGAGTAATTCTCCAATACGTTTCAATTTAATGTTTCTTTAGGGTCTTCTCCTCAACAGACACTGTGCACTGAGAATCCATGGTCAAAAAAATAACAGTCGTTGCTGTTCTCAAGGAGTTTACCAATCTGTCTGGGGTAGCTAGGCAGCAAAGTAGATAGATCACTGACCCAGAAGTTGAGAGGACCTGAGTTCAAATTATACTTACTAGTTGTGTGACCCTGGGCAAGTCGCTTAATCCCAGAAGCCTTAAACATCTAGGGCCATCTCCAGTTGTGTTCATGTATATCTTGCCACTGGACCCAGATGGCTCTGGAGGAGAAAGTGAGGCTGGTGACTTTGCACAGCCCTCCCTCATTTAAATCCAGTTGGGTGCAAGTCATGACATCAACCCGATGTCATGGTCCTCTTTGAGAAGGACAGACAAAACAACAAGCAAACCAAACTGTCTATTGAGTAGACAGGTAAATACAAAATAGCTTCAAGAGGTAGAGCATTGACAATTGTTGGGGCCAGAAAGATTTCAAGGAGGCTATGGAATCTAAGCAGAGCCTTGAAAGAAGATAGGGATACTAATAGGAGGAGATAGAGAAAGTATTCCAGGTATGGAGAGGGGAGTGAAGGGCATTCCCACCCACCCCCTCAACCCCCAAAGAGGAGTTGGCTTCAAGAAGACTTGGAAGCTGGAGTTGGACTGTCAAGTTTATAGAATAACTTTGCCTGGAATTTAGACTGTGTGGGAGCTATATAAAATCAGTCTGGAAAGAAGCCACATCAGGGAGAATATTGAGCAGTCAACAAGAATTTATTAGGTCCCTAGTATGTGCTAGGCAATGGACATGGTAATGGAGATACAAAGACAAAAGCAAAAACAGGGGCAGCTAGGTGGCACAGTCGATAGAGCACTGGCCCTGGATTCAGGAGGACCTGAGTTCAAATCTGGCCTCAGACACTTAACACTTACTAGCTGTGTGACCCTGGGCAAGTCACTTAACCCCAATTGCCTCACCAAAACAAAACCAAAAGCAAAAACAGTCCCTGCCCTAAAGGAGCTCACAATTTGAGGAATGATGGGAGTGAAGTAACATATAAACATAGGCAAATACAAAATAGATTTATTGATTTAGGGGGAAAAGAATAATCAACTGGAAGATCAGGAAAGACAATGAAGACAGTGGCATTTGAGCTAGGCCTTGAAGGAAAACCAAGGATTCTAAGGGAAAGGGGTGCAGGAGTACATTCAAGGAATAGGGAAAGAGACAACACAAAAGCTTGGAGATGGAGGATGAGATGCTATGTATGTGGACCAATCAGTTTTACTACTACATCAGTCTATGTGAAGAGCAATGATTTGTACCAAGACCAGAAAGGTAAGTGGAAGCCAGGTTGTAAAAGATATTAAGGGCCCAGTTGTTCAGTCATTTCAGACTCTCTGTGACCCCATTTTGGAGCTTTCTTGGCAAAGATACTGTTGTAGCTTGCCATCTCCTTCTCCAGCTCATTTGACAGATGAAGAAACTGAGACAAACAGGATTAAGTGACTTGCCCAGAGTCACACAGCTAGTAAGTGTCTGAGGCTGGATTTGAATTCATGAAGATGAGTCTTCCCACTTCCAAGCCCAGTGCTCTATCCACTGCATCATCTAGCTAGCCAATAAATGCCAAATAAAGGATTTGTATTTGACCATGGAGGTCATAGACATCAATGGTGATTCCTGAGAAAGGAGCAGGGAGGAGTAGCGTGGTCTTCATATCCACCCTATAGGAAAATGAGTGTGCAGAAAATGAATTGGAATGGGGGGGAGGGGGAATAAGGCAGGGGGTTCATTTAGGAAGCTATTAGAAGAAGCCTAGAAAGAGGTGATGACACCTTGACCTAGCATGGTGGCAGATCCACTCTATAGGATATACACCATGTGGAGCATAGTTTGGAATAAGGAAAGACAAGGTAAGAGACAATGGTGTAATGAGAGTAGTGGCTATACAAATAGAAGCATATGTATGGGAGATGTGTTGTGGAACAGAAAATGACAATATAAATGGTGAGAATGAGAAGCTGAAGATCACAGCAAAGTTGCAAACAAGTTAACCAGGAGAATGTTAGTGCCCTTGACAGATATGGGAACATTTGTTAGAAGGTTGGATCTCCAAGGAAAAAAAATGAATTCTCATTTAAACATGTTGAGTTTTACATGTCTTGACATACCAAATTTGAGATGCTGATGGTAAATGCAGTTAGAGATCTGTGTGGGAGTCAGTAGGTGATCCCTAACTAAATTCAAGAGAGATTATGGATAGGTATATAGATTTGAGAGTCATCATAAGCACTGAAATGATAACTGTATCAAGGGAGAGTAGATAAGATCACCAAGAGAGAAGAAAACCTAAGATAGATCCTTGGAAGACCCCAACACTTAAGGGACAGGAGATGGCTGATGATCAATAAATTAGTCAACAGGCATTTATTAATGGCCAGGCATCATGGTAGGTATTGGCGATACAAAGACAAAATGAAATATTTCCTTCCTTCAAGACTTAGCTTACATTCATTCTATTGCAGAAACAATGTGTCCATAAATAAACACATACAAATATATTTATGATAAATACAAGGTAAAAAAAATTTCAATTGAAAAAATTGATAAATACAAGGTATATTGGGGGAAGAAAAGAAGAAGCACTATTTGCTGGGGTGGCTGAGGAAAGGCTTCATTTAGAAGGTGGTGTTTGAAGAAAGTTTTGAAGGAAACAAGGGATTCTGAGATGGAAGTAAAGAAAGAGTGAGTTGACCCCCAAAACAGCAATAAAACAAGCCCTAGAGTGGCAAAACCCACAAAAAGACACTGAGATTATTTTCCAGATTAAAGGGGGCTGTACTGGGCTGCGAGCAGAATCCAATCCCTGATTGCACCAACACAGACCCCAAACACTCTGCACAAGGGAAATTTACCCCCAGCCTCCGAATCAGCTACAGCACCAATGTCTTCTGGAACTAATCTCACCATCAGGTGAAAGGGCTGAACGGCTGGCCCAGGGGGTGGAAAACACAGGGGTTTCTGCAGGACCTGAGGAAGAGTTTGGATATCCCACCCTAGCAGGGAACCAGGAAAAAATCTTGAGTGGCAGGAGGCCCAGTTGGGGGAAGGGCTCAGGTTCAACAAAGTTAAAAACTACCACAGCACTTTGCTGCCTGGTTAACTAGCAAGTTGGCTTGAAGTTACCTTTGGACCAAAAAACAGGCCAGGTGATAGAAAAACCTACCCTCCATCAAACCAAAACACCTGGGACCCTCTGAAGCTTGACACAGTGTAGCTTGCGAGTAGGGCCCCACTGTAAGAGGCAGCTAAAAGTCAAGGAAAAATGGCAATATGAGCAAGCAAAGAAACTTGAGAACAATAGAAAGTTTCTTTAGCAACAAGGAAGATCAAGGTGCACCTTCAGAAGAGGATAACAATCTCAGTGCCCCTACATCCAAAGCTTCCAAGAAAAATATGAATTGGTCTCAGGCCATGGAAGCACTCAAAAGGGACTTTGAAGAGAAAGTAGGAGAGATAGAAGGAAGATTTAGAGAGGTGGAGGAAAGAATAGAAAGAGAAATGAGAGCAATGCAGGAGAGCTATGAGAAAAAAGTCAGCAGCTTGAAAAGCCAGATGGAAAAGGAGATAAAAAAGCTGTCTGATAAAAATTATTGCCTAAGAACTAGGACTGAACAAATAGAAGCTAGTGAATTTATGAGAAAGCAAGACACAGTAAAGCAAATCCAAATGAATAAAAAAAAATAGAGGGCAATATGAAATATCTGCTTGGAAAAACAACTGACCTGGAAAATAGATCCAGGAGAGATAATTTGAAAATCATTGGACTACCTGAAATCCATGACCAAAATAAGAGTTTAGATAGCATCTTCCAAGAGATTATCGGGGAAAATTTCCCTGATATTCTAGAAGCAGTAGGCAAAATAGAAATTGAAAGAATCCATCAATCACTTCCTGAAAGAGATCCCAAAAGGAGAACCTCCAGGAATATTATAGCCAAATTCCAGAGCTCTCAGGTCAAGGAGAAGATATTGCAAGCAGCTAGAAAAAAGAAATTCAAATACTATGGATCTCCAGTAAGGCTAAAACAAAATCTAGCAGCATCTACATTAAAGGACCGGAGGGCATGGAATATGATATTCCAGAAGGCAAAGGAACTGGGACTACAGCCAAGAATCACATACCCAGCAAAACTGATTATAATCTTTCAGAGGAAAAAATGGGACTTCAATGAAAAAGAGGACTTTCAGGCATTTGTGATGAAAAGACCTGAACTGAATAGAAAATTTGACTGGAGAAGCATAAAAAGGTAAACTGGAAAAAGACTTCATAAGGGATATTAAAAGATCAAACTGTTTATATTCCTACATGGAAAGATAATACTTCAAACTCAAAAGAACTTTCTCAGTAAGGAATTCACAGAAGACACAGGTCTGAACTGAATATGATGGGATGATATCTGTAAAGCATTTGTTTTGTTCTTTGTGGGGCAAACAGGGTGGGGTGTCTTATGTCTGAGACCAGATTTGGGCTTGGGGCCTCCTGGGTCCAGGGCTGGTGCTTTGTCCACTGTGGCATGTAACTAACCCATGATGACGTCTTTAAAATAGGGTTGAGGGGTAGGAGGAGTAGACTGGGGGAGAGGGAAGGGGAGAGATAGTCTGGGGAGAGGTAGTTCACATGAAAGAAACAAGAAAAAAGCTTATGGAGGGGAGGGGAAGAGGGGGAAGGAGTGGGGGAGTGAGTGAACCTTAATATCATCAGATTTGGCTCAAAGAGGGACTAACATACATACTCAAGTGGGTATAGTAATATATTTTTGCCCTAAGGGAAAGTGGAAGGGCAGAGAAATAAGGGAGGGGGGAGAAGAAGGGAAGGAGGAAAGGGCAGATTGGGGGAAAGAGCAGTAAAAAGCAAAACACTTTTGAGGAAGGTAAAGATGTTCTGCATAACTGCACAAGTATGACATATTGAATTGCTTGATTTCATAGAGAGGGTTGAGGAGGGAGGGAGGAAGAAAAATTTAGAAAACAGAATTAGCTCAAAGACCTTAATCTCATCAGAGTGGGCTCAAGGAGGGAATAACATTCACACTCAATTGGGAGGAGTAATCTATTTAACCCTATAGGAAAATAGGAGGGGAAGAGGACAAGGAGGGAAGGATGAAAAAAGGGAATGCAAAGTAGGGGAGGGGACAGTCAGAAGTAAAACACTTTTGAGGAGGGATAGGGTAAAAGAAGATAGAAAATAGATAATATATCATGGGAAGGGAATAGAATGGAGGGAAATAGTTATGATGATTGATTATAATGGCAAAATGTATGGTACCTACTTTGCTGGGCTATTACAAAGAAAATTCTCTGTCAAGTTTAAGGTACTATATACAGGTTATGATGAACAGGATACTATCAGAAAACCCTGGAAAGATCTACATGAACTGAAGCAGAGTAAAATGTACTATATACAAAATAACAGTAATAGTGTAAGATGATCTGCTGGGAAGCACGTGGTTATTTTTAGCAAGGCAATGATCCAATATAACCCCAAAGGACTTATGAAAATTACAATCCATCTATAGAGAAAGAACTGATGGTATCTGAAAACAGATGAAAACACATTTTTTAAAAATTTATTATTTTTTTTTTAGTGAGGCAATTGGGGTTAAGTGACTTGCCCAGGGTCACACAGCTAATAAGTGTTAAGTGTCTCAGGCCGGATTTGAACTCAGGTATTCCTGACTCCAGGGCCAGTGCTCTATCCACTGTGCCACCTAGCTGCCCTGGAAACACATTTTTTTAAAAAAATGTTTTCTTTGACAATTCCTTAATCTGAAGTTTTGTTTTTTAACTGTTTTCTCTCACAACCTAGCTAATGTGGGAATGTTTTCCATGACTACTCATGTATAACTTATTTTGAATTGTTTGAGCTCTTGTGGATGGGGGGTGGGAAGGTAGGGAAGAAAGGAAGTTGGAAGATAAAGTTTTTTTTTAAATGATTTGTTTTTACATATATTTTGGAAAATACAATTCTAAAAAATAAAATGAATAAAAAATTTAAACTAAAATTAAAAAAAGAAAAAAAGTGAGTTTCCAGCATGGGGGATAGCAGTGCTGAGGCATCATAGAGGAAGTGTTATATGTGAGGCACAAGAAGAGGAATTTGTCTAGATAGGAAAGTGCAAGAAAGGAATAATGTATAGCAAGCAATGTTGGAAAGGTAGGCTGGGGGTCAGATTGTGAAGCGAAACAAAAGAGTTGATTTAATCCTACAAGTGATAGGGAGCTAAAGGTGTTTACTGAATAGTAAAGTGGCACAATCAGACCTGTACTGTAAGAAAATCACTTTGAGAACTGCATATAGACTAGGTTGGAGTGAGGAGAGACAGGAGACAGGAGTGTGAGTTAATTAGAGGGCTATTTCAGAAACCCCAATGAGATGTGGACCAAAACCACAGTGATGGCCATATGAGAAGTGAGAAGGGCAGTGATGCATGGTCATAATGGAGGCAGAAACAAAATTTGGCATCTGATTGGATATTTGGGTAAGGAAGAAGAGTCAAGAATAATGACAAGGTTGCAAACCTGAGATGAGAAGAATGAAGATGTACTCGAAAGAAATAAGTTCAAAAGAAAGGGAGATTAGGGAGGAAAAATATAATGAGTTTGGTTTTTAGAAATGTTGAGTTTAAGACATCTGAGGAATATTAGTATTTTCTGATTGATCAGCTTGTGAAATAACTACCACTCTCATTTTTCACCTTTTATTGTAGATAGATTTCCCTTTATCCTTAATTTTTTCCTCATTAGGTAGAAGCAGCTAGAAATTGAGTAGTTGCTGGGCCCAAATTCAGGAAGATACAGGCTATGAGACTCCGGGCAGTTTACTTAACCTCAGTCTGTCTCAGTTTCCCATATGTAAATTGGGGATAATAACAGCCCCCCTACCTTGCAGCATTGTGGTGAGACTAAGATGAGATAATATTTGTAAAGTATTTTTTATAGTGCCTACTACACATGTGCTTAATAAATACTTATTTCCTTCCTAGGCCCCTCCCCTTCCTCATCTTACCTGAAATCTGGCTTTCCTTAAGACAATAGTCTCACTTGTCCCAGTCAATACTTTCTTTTTTTTCTTTTGAAAATAATTTTATTGGTATCTTCTGTGTTTATATCACCTACCTATTCCAATGGAACAGTTGGTGTTGCCATGGATAGAGCACTAGACTTGGACTCATGAAGACTCATCTTCATGAGTTAAAATCCAGCCTCAGATGCTTACTAGCTGTGTGACCCGAGGGAAGTCACTTAACCCTGTTTGCCTCAGTAACTAAAATGAGCTGGAAAAGGAAATGGCAAACCACTCCAGTACCTTTAGCAAGAAAACCCCAAATGGGGTCACAGAGTCAGATACAACTGAAACGACTGAATAACAACAAACACATTTTCCAACATATCCCTGCTTCTCTCACCTCCTCTAAAGCCATCCCTTTCTAACAAAAACAAAAAAAGGCATAGTACCTGAATTAGAATCTCTCTATATGGAAAGATTAAGAGCCCGCTTCCTGTAAAGTCATGATGACATACCTTGCAGAGATGGTGGATTATGCCAAGACATTCTGTAGTGGTTCCAGGCAGCTACCTTTTTAATTGGCTATAAAGTCTTTGAAAAAGGCCTGTCAGCTTCCAGCGGCTCCCTTACAAAGTCTGATGAGAGACTATAGGGGGAAAGGCCTTACGGTCTCCTCCTTTTCCAAGGCCAAAATAGGCCTCAGTCATTAACCTCAGCATTTGTTGTTGTCTGTTCTAGATGAAGGGAGTGGGGCCTCCATGATCTTGTGAGTTTTGAAGGATATGGAAAACACTTAAGTAACAAGGCATTCCAGAGTCTAGAGCGTGTTTTTGTGTTCTGGTATTCCAGGCTGAAGTTTTCAGTTAGCACAATGACCTGAGAAGTTACCTTCTGAATGAACCCAAGTCAGCAAAAGCTGAGAGGAAGACTCATCTGGCATTCATACCAATTTGAACATGAACTTGGTGGGTCTAACTGCTATGTAAGAATAGAGCCTAGGGGCAGCTAGGTGGTGCAGTGGATAGAGCACCTGCCCTGGATTCAGAAGGACCTGAGTTCAAAACCAGCCTCAGACACTTGACACTTACTAGCTGTGTGACCCTGGACAAGTCACTTAACCCCCATTGCCCCGAAAAAAAAAAAAAAGAATAGAGCCTAAATGGAGCCTACTCTCCAGGGACCAAGGAGAGACTATGCCCCTGAGGAATTGAGGAATATGTTTTATACACTTGTTCTTGCTCTATCTTTAAAGTAAATATCCCTTTGTAAAAGCTAATTTGGGGGGCAGCTAGATGGCATAGTGGATAAAGCACTAGCCCTGGATTCAGGAGGACCTGAATTCAAATACGGCCTCAGACACTTGACACTTACTAGCTCTGTGACCCTGGGATAAGTTACTTAACCCTCATTGCCTGGCCAAAAAACAAAAACAAACAAAAAAGCTAATTTGGCCAAACACTACAATGTTAAGCAGTGAAATGACGCTTAGACTTAGTCACTGGTGCCCCAATGCCACAATTCAGAAAAACACAGCTACTCGGGGCTTGAATCCATGGCAGTAGGGATGAGATACCTTACAAAGCCTTCAAAGTACCTGGAACCCAGAAGGGATCAAGTAACCTGCCTGACTCTAGGAGAAGGGATCAGAGCATACTCACAAATCCAGCAATAAGTACTGTGTTGCATAGCCATAGTCTCCCACACCTGCAAAGAAAGGAGGGAGTTGCATTCTCATATCCCTTCTTTGTGGTTACTGCAGTTTTATAAGATTTAGTTTGGATTTTGTTGCTATTGTTCTTTCCATTTACATTGTTGCGGTCATTATGTATGTTGTTTTCCCATTCTGCTTGCTTCACTTTTCAGAAGTTCTGCTTCACTATATTCATAATGCTCCACATTTCTTACAGCTCACTAATATATTCATATCCAACATGTTATTTAGTCATCAACAGCAATATACCACTTTCAGTTCTCTCCTACTACAAAAAGGGCTGGTATCAATTTTTTGGTGGATATGAACTTTCTTTTTATCACTGACCTCCTTGGAATATATGCCTAGTAGTGGGATCTCTGCATCAAAGATATGACATTTTAGTCACTTTCATAGCACAATTCCAAATTGCTTGCCAGAAAGGTGGGAACAATTCACAGTTCTACCAATAGTATATTAATATTCCTATCACAGACTTTCCAAAGTTGACTATTCTAAACTTTTGTGATTTTTGCCAGTTTCCTGAGTAAGAGGTAAAACCTCAGTTATTTTAATTTGCATTTGTCTTACATTAGTGATTTGGAGCAGTCTTTCATTTTATTATTTAATATGATCATTATTATAATATTTAATATAATTATTATATGAATTATATTCACTTAATAATTAAATTCATGCTTATATGCATTCCAGTCTTGGGAACTGTTTTTTAAAAAATATCCCTTAACCTCTCTTCCGCTTTTCCACCATGGCGCAAGATCAAGGTGAAAAGGAAAACCACATGCGGGAACTGAGCATCTGAAAACTCTGCCTCAACATCTGTGTTGGGAAGAGTGGGGATCGCCTGACCTGGGCTGCTAAAGCGTTGGAGCAACTCACAGGCCAAACCCCAGTGTTCTCCAAAGCTGGCTGTACTGTCAGATCCTTTGGAATCAAGAGAAATGAGAAGATCGCAGTTCACTGTACAGTCCGTGGAGCCAAAGCTGAAGAGATTCTGGAGAAGAGGCTAAAGGTGCAAGGATATGAGTTAAGGAAAAATAATTTCTCAGACACGGGCAACTTTGGATTTGGGGTCCAAGAGCATATCGACCTGGGGATTAAGTACGACCCAAGCATTGGCATCTACAGCTTGGACTTCTATGTGGTGCTAGGCAGGCCCGGCTTTAGCATTGCAGACAAAAAGCCAAGGACAGGTTGCATGGGGCCAAACACAGAATTGGCAAAGAGGAAGCCATGCGCTGGTTCCAGCAGAAGTACAATGGCATCATCCTTCCTGGCAAATAAAGTCCTGATTTCTATAAAAGATCAATAAAATGATCTCTGAAGTGTAAAAAAAAAAATCCCGTAAGAACTCCACCTGGAAATGTATTTTAGGCATATATTTATGTTTGTTCCCTGTATATCTTGAACATCAGACCCTTATATCTAATGCAAAGGTTTTTTTCAATTGACTAAATTCCTTCTTATCCTAATTGCAATAATATTTTTGTTTTTATTTTCATGCAAAAGCTTTTCAATTGCATGTAACAAAAATATCTATGTAATCATTTGTAATCACCTCTATCTTTTGTTCGTTTAAGAATTCTCTCTCTGTCCATAATTATTGGCAGATTTGGTTCTCTTCTAATTTTTTAATATATGACTTTACTATTCTGGTCACTTGTCCTTTTTGAGTTTATTGTACTACATGGTGTAAGGCAGTGGTCTAACCCTAATAATCTGTTAAAATGCTTTCCAATTTCCTCTGCAATCTTATCAAATAGGAACTTCTTCCCTGAATACTTAATTGTTTTCAAGATTATAGAACACTGTGTTAATTTAATTCAGTTGTTTCTGATTCTTCCTTATCTAATCTGTTTCATTAATTTATTTTTCTCCAATGACAAATAATTTTGATGATTATTGCTTTATTCCATGATTTAAAGACAAGAAAGAAGTTCTGTCATTCCTACTTTTTCCATTATATCCCTTGATATTCTAAATCTTCTGTTCCTCCAAATGAATTTGTTATTATTTTTTCTAATTCTATAAAGTATGCCCTTTGTGGTTTGATTGATGTAGCACTAAATCTATAAATTAATTTTTATAGTATCATCATTTTTATTATATTGTCGTGTCCAATCCATGAGCATTGAATATTCTTCCCATTATTTAACTCACTTATTATTTCATTAAGGAGCATTTTGTTATTGTAGCTATGCATTTCTTGAGTGTTCCTTGGTAGATTAATACCCATATATTTTATATATTTTGGTGACTTTTGAGAGCAGTTTTTATTCTATATATTTTGAATGCTATTTCCCTCTCTATAATTTATGCCTAGATTAAGTTCTATCAACCTAGAAATGCTGTTGCTTTTTGGAGGTTTATTTTGTATTCTTCTATTTTACTGAAGCTATTGTTTCAATTAGTTGTGGTTTTGGTTTTGGGGCTTTTTTGCTGCTTCTCTAGAATTTTCTAAGTAAACATCATCGACAAATAAGGACTTTTGTCTCCTCTTTACCAGTGTTTATGCCTTTAATGTCTTTTTCTTTTTCAGTTGCTATTGCTAGAATTTCAAGAATGATGTCAAATAACAGCAAGGAAATAGTGTGTCTTTCTTTACATTTATACTTATTGGGGGGGAAGAGAGTAAGAGAGAATATCATTATAATATCATATTTTTTCAATGTACTATTTATCAGGATCTCTGTTATCTAACCTCAACTCAGCCCTTATTTTTTATAAAAGATTGGAGAAAAAGAGGACAGAATGGAGGATGATGGCACAGGGCCTTAAGATGAAGAGAAGTATCACAGAGGGAACTCACAGAGCATTTTCTTAATAAAATACGGTGAGGTCTTCAGCTGAGAGGGTGAGGATGTTTGAGGAGAAAAGAGAGGGTTTGAAACAGCTTCAGAAACTATGAAAATTCCAATTCATCTGACCCCTATTGCTACCCCTATGGATAGCAAACTGCTTTTCTCCTCATCCCTATGTTACTTAAGGGACAGCAGATAAAGCACTGACTCTGGAGTCAGGAGGATAGAACAATATGGATAATGTCTGAATCTGAAGCTATAGCTCAGGACCTCTGCAGACCTTTGCGCTGGACTGGGTGCTGGTGTTGGGGTGGAGGCTGAGATAGATGATGGAGCAGCGAATTGGAGGGTGTGGAACTTACTGACTGCTCCCTCGGGTTAGGAGCTTACAACTTTTAAAAATTATCATTATTTGTATATTTTGAAACCTCAACAAAGATGAATATTCTCATATACAAAGAATAACCAAGAAGGATAATTGTATATGAAACTATGAATCTTTATTATATAGAGCATGGTTTTTTTAAAAGTGTATATTAAATTCAACATAGTAGTATCAACACTGCCCTGATTATCTCTGTCCCTTTCTGAAAATTCTTCTGCTGCCTTCGGTGTGTCTTTCAATATTTTACTAATGCTCTTTTCTTTTTTTTATCACTATAATTTCATACCCCATTACTCCGAATAATATTCCTCCTCCTTAAAAAAAAAATTTCTCCCTTGTAAAAATAAGAATAGTTTACCAAAACAAATTCACACATTGTTCATGTCTGAAAAATTTGTCTCAATCTGTACATATAGTCCTTCATCTCTTTGCCAAGAGATACAAAACATGATTCAGTATCTTGAAACTTTGGTCATTGCATTGATAATCATTAAGTCTTTCATACTTGCTTTCCTTTAAATATTGTACCTATTTATAGTATACAATGTTCTACTGGTTCCTCTCACTCCAGTTTATACAAGATTTCCCAGGTTTTTCAGAACTTAACTTTTATATCCTTTTTAATGACAGTCTTTAGAGAGGAATTTATATCTTTAAATGCTTCAATCAACAAAAAAGAGGAAAAAATAGATCAGTGAAAAGAAATTGCTAAAAACTATTTTGATAAATTATATGCCAAAAAACTAGTCATTTCTTTTTTTTTTTTAAAGTGAGGCAGTTGGGGTTAAGTGACTTGCCCAGGGTCACACAGCTAGTAAGTGTTAAGTGTCTGAGGCTGGATTTGAACTCAAGTACTACTGACTCCAGGGCCAGTACTTTATCCACTGCACCACCTAGCTGCCCCTAGTCATTTCAATTAAATAGATGAATATCACATTATAAGATACTCAGTATTAAAAAAAACAAGAAATAGAAAATTTAAGTAACCTAATCTAAGAAGTAGAAATTCAACAAGCTATAAAGTAAATCCCAAAGAAGGAAAAACCCATACCAGATAGATTTACAAGAGAATTTAATCATATATTCAAAGAATAATAAATAATAAAGTCTAATTTAAAATAGTTTCCAAAAATAAGGAAAGAAGGGACCCTACCAAACTCCTTCCATGAGATAAATATGGTTCTGATACATAAATCACAGTGATAGCAAACAAAACTCTAGAACAATATTTTAAATGAATATCAATACAAAAATAATGAATAAAATACTAGCCAAGAAAAAGATTGAAAGATTGAAAAGATTATGCACTATGGCGAGGTTAAATAAATAAATATAGATGTGTGTGTGTGTATATGTGTGTGTGTGTGTGTGTGTGTGTATGTATATGTATTTGCATATGTCAGTCAGGAAAGTGTAAGAAAGATGATAAACACAATAGGCTATATTAATAATAAAAAACAAAAATATGATTATATCATTAGATGTAGGAAACATATTGACAAAATACAATAAACATGATTTTACCTTTTAAAAGTGCAAAAGCTAGGGGGCAGCTAGGTGGCACAGTGGATAGAGCACTGGCCCTGGATTCAGGAGTACCTGAGTTCAAATCCAGCCTCAGACATTTGACACTTACTAGCTGTGTGACCTTGGGCAAGTCACTTAACCCTCATTGCCCAACTTAAAAAATATATAAATAAATATGAAAATGTAAAAGCTGAGGCATAAGTTGACCTCTTCTTAATATGGCAAATAGTATATATGTAAAATTCAAATTCATATTATAGTACAATAATACTAACTTTGCCATTAAGATTGAGTAAAGCAAGGATGTCCATCTTTACTACTTTTATTTCTACACAATCCTACAACTACCAATTATAACAATAAAACAAGTAAAAATTGAAAAAATAATTCTAGAATAAGAAGAAACAAAATTAGTGATTTTTGCATATTTTCTGTTTGAAGCAATTCATAACTTCATCAAAGTAGTAAGATATAAAAGAAATGCATTAAAATTATTAATCTTTCTGTATATTACCAAAAAAAATCTATCAGGACAAGATAGAAGAAACAGAGGCAAGATGTCAGAGTCAAGGCAGAAACCCAGACAAACTCTCAAAATTCTCCTCCAAACAACTTTAAAATAATGTATCAAATGGAATTCTGGAGCAGCATAACCAACAAAGGTTCAAGATGAAACATTTTTCCAGCTCAAAACAACTTAGAAGATTAGAACAAGAAGTCTCTGACACCAGGGTGGGAGCTGGCCTGGACCCCACATGGCAACAGTATTAAATGTGGGCCTTGAAGTTGGCTGCTACAACAGAAGCTTTGGAAGTTTTCAGCCTAGAGATGTTCCAGTGCAGAGAGGAGCACTAGCACTTGCAGATGCAGGGAAGCAGGAGCCCTCCCTGGTAAATGTAAAGACTAGAGTGCAGATCAGGAGAGACTTGATCACACCTTTCTCCACATCACAACACCTGGAAAACACTGAAAAGTTATAGACCAATAGTTCTGGGGCAGAGGAAAGGCATTGAGCTCTCGAACTTATGACACAATTGATCGCTCCAAACAACATCCAAATAATGCCATAGGACAATTCCTGGAGCAGCAAAACCCACAGAAGAATGTACTGAGATCATTTTCCAACCAAGAAAAGCTTTGAAGGTCTGAAGGAGGGAGCTGCTGTGCTGAGACAGGAATGGACCCCAACCCCACAGTCACCCTGACACAGATCCAGTCCCAGGAAGGCCTCTCCAGAGAAAGAGACCCCCCCTAGATCCTCTGAATCAGTTGCAGTGCCAGTATTGTCTGAAACTAAGTTCTGGTGAGAGGGCTAAGCCCTTGGCAGGGGGGAGATTACATGGGTCTATGCTGGTGCTGAGGTAGAACTTGGGTTCTTCACCCCTGCTGGGAACCAGGAAGTAGACTTGAGTAGCAGTGGCTCAGGTGGGGGAGGGTCACAGGCTCATCAGAGCTGACAACCACAGCACACAAAGCTGGTTGATTAGTAAGTTGTTCTGGGGTTATCTATGGACCAGGGAACAGGCCAGGTGAGTGAAGAACCTGCTCCTTAAATCATACCACTTGGGACAGTGCAACCTGTAAAATAAAGGCAAGATAAACAGACAGAGAAAGGTGAGGACCATAGAAAGTTTCTTTAGTGACAAGGAAGATCACGGTGCACCCTCAGAGGAAGAGGTCAATGTCAGGGCCCTTATATCTAAAGCTTCCAAGAAAAATAGAAATTGGTCTCAGGCCATAGAGGTGCTCAAAAAGGACTTTGAAGATAAAGTTAGAGAGGTAGAGGAAAAAATGGAAAGAGAAATGAGGGTGATGCAGAAAAGACATGAGAAAAAAAATCAACAGCTTGAAAAGCCAGATAGAAAAGGAGATACAAAAGCTCTCTGATGAATATAATTGCCTAAGAATTAGGATTGAACAAATGGAAGCTAGTGACTTTATGAGAAACCAAGACATAATAAAGCAAATCCAAATGAATAAAAAAATAGAGGGCAATGTGAAATATTTTCTTAGAAAAACTGCTGATTTGGAAAATAGATCCAGGAAAGAGAATTTGAAAATTATTGGTCTACCTGAAAACCATGATCAAGGAAAGAACTTAGACATCATCTTCCAAGAAATTGTCAGGGAAAATTGCCCTGATATTCTAGAAGCAGAAGGCAAAATAGAAATTGAAAGAATCCACTGATCATCTCCTGAAAGAGATCCCAAGAGGAAAACTCCCAGTAATAGTATAGTCAAATTCCAGAGCTCCCAGGTCAAAGAGAAAATATTGCAAGCTGCCAAAAAGAAAGAATTCAAGTACTGTGGAACCCCAGTCAGGATAGCACAAGATCTAGCAGCTTCTACATTAAAGGACCAGAGGGCATGGAATATGATATTCCAGAGGGCAAAGGAATTGGGATTACAACCAAGAATCATATATCCATCAAAACTGAGCATAATCTTTCAGAGGAAAAAATGGGACTTCAATGAAAAGAGGCCTTTCAGGTATTCGTGATGAAAAGACCTGAACTGAATGGCAAATTTGACTTTCAAATACAAGACCCTAGAGAACCATAAAAAATTGGAGTTGGGGGACATACCTGGGGTTGTGCAGTGGATGAGTGTCTTGTGTCTGAGACCAGGTTTTGGCTGAGGTCCTCCTGGGTCCAGGGTGGATGTTTTGTCCACTATGTCACCTAGCTGCGCCATGATGACATCTTTGGGGTAAAATTGAGGGGTGAGAGGAATGCACTGGAGGAGAGGGAAGGGCAGAAGTAGCATGAGATGAAATCCCACATGAAAGAAACAGGAAAGGGTTTATGGAGTGGGGGAAGAGATGGGGGAGGAGCAATGCAGTAAATTAACTTTACATTCATCAGAATAGGCTCAAAGACCTTAATCTCATCAGAATTGGCTCAAGGAGGGAATAACTTACATACTCAATTGGGTGAAGTAATCTATCTAACCCTGCAGGAAAATAGGAGGAGAAGGGGATAAAGAGAGAGGGGTAAAAGAAGGAAAGGCAGATTGGGGGAGGGGATAGACAGAAGAAAATCCCTTTTGAAGAGGGATAGGGTGAAAGAAGATAGATAATAGAGTAAATATCATGTGGAAGGGAATAGGATGGAGGGAAACAGTTAACAATAGTAATTGTGAAAAAGAGAAAAGGGGGGAAAAGTGCAAAAAATAATTATAGCAACTCTTTGTGGTGGCTAAGAATTGGAAATCAAGGGAATGTCCAATTGAGGAATGACTGAAGAAGCTATGGTATATGATTGTAGTGGAATGGTATTGTGCTATAGGAAATGATAAGCAGGATGATCCCAGAAAAACCTGGAAAGACTCATATGAACTGATGTATAGTGAAGTGAGCAGAACCAGGAGACATTGTGCATAGTAACAACAGTATTGTTCTATAAGCAATTGTGAATAACAACTACTCTCAGCAATACAATGATTCAAAACAATCCCAAGGTACTAATGATGAAGCATACTATCCACTCCCATAGAAAGAACTGATAAAAAGAGCACTTGTGGATTGTACATATATAACCTATATCAGATTGATTGCTGTCTTGTGGAGGGGGGGAGGAAAGAGAGAGAGGGAGAAAAAATTGCAACTCTAAATCTTATGAAAATGAATGTTGAAAAGTACCCTTACATGTAACTGGAAAAAATAAAATAAATGTTTGTTGCATTGCAAAAAAAAAAAAAAAAAGGAAAAAAGAAAAGTTATAGACCTCCCCAGAACTAGCTCTGAAAAAAGCAGCTTAAAAAAGCCCAAAGTGGGGCAGCTAGGTGACGCAGTGGGTAAAGCATCGGCCCTGGAGTCAGGAGTACCTGAGTTCAAATCCAGCCTCAGACACTTGACACTTACTAGCTGTGTGACCCTGGGCAAGTCACTTAACCCTCATTGCCCTGCCAAAAAAAAAAAAAAGCCCAAAGCTTGGGATAGTACCATCCAACCCCCAGATGAGCAGAGCCCATCTTTGACATAAAATTTAAAGTAAAAAAATAGGCTGAGCAAACAATTTGTTAAAATATGATCATAAAAAGCTACAGTGGTGACAGGGAAGATCAAGACAAACTCAAAAGACAAGAATGTGAAAATAGTACAGACAAAGCCTCAAAATAAAAAATACAAATTGGACATCAGCACAACAAGAATTTCTGGAAGAGCTAAAAAAAAAAGTGATGATTGGTAAAGGAAAAATTGGGGAAAGAAATGAATTATGTACCAAAAGAAGAAGAAGAAGAAAAAGAAAGAAATGAGTGATGCAAGAAAATTATGAAAAGCAAATTAATAGTTTGGTAAAAGAGGCACCAAAAATACTGAAGAAAAGAACTCCTTAAAAACCAGAACTGGCCAAATGGAAAAAGGAGGTACAAAAGCTCACTAATGAAAATAATTCCCTAAAAATTAGAATTGGGCAAGTGGAAGTTAATGTCTCCATGAGACATCAAGAAATAATAAAACAAAGTTAAAAGAATGAAAAAAATGGAAGGAAATGTGAAATATATCTCATCAGAAAAACAACTGACCTGAAAAATAGATCAAGGAGAGATAATTTTAAAATTATTGGACTACTTGAAAACCATGATAATAAAAGAACCTAGACATCATATTTCAAGAAATTATAAAGGAAAACTGCACAGATAGCTTAGATCCAGAGGGCAAAGTAGACACTGAAAGGATCCACCAATCAACTATGGAAAGAGATACCAAAATAAAAACTCTCAGGAATATTATAGCCAGTTTCCAGAAATTCCAGGTCAAGGAGAAAACATTGAAAATTCCTAGAAAGAAACCATTAAAATATAATGGAATCACAGTCAGGATCAAACAAGATTTCACAGCTTCCATATTAAAGGAGTAGAAGGCTTAGAATATGATATTCTGAAAGTTAGATAACAACCAAGAATAATCTACCCAGCAAAACTGAATTAATGAAACAGTGGACTTTCAAGCATTCCTATTGAAAAGACCAGAATTGAATAGAAAATTTGACATTCAAACACAAAACTCAAGAGGAGCATAAAAAGGTAAATATGAAAGAGAAATCATAAGGGACTTAATAAGGTAGAATACTTAGTGTTCCGATATTGGAAGGTGACACATGAAACTCCAAAGAATTTTATCATTATTAGAACAGTTAGAAGGGCACAGGTGTGAATCAGTTTTGTTGGGATTCTCTCAAAAAATGGCTGCATAAGAAAGAGGGATGCCCCGGGGAAAGGTAGAGGGAAAGGAAGAAATGGAAAATTATCTCACATAAAAGAGGCATTCAGGGAAGAGCTTTTACAGTAGAGAAGACAATGAAGTGACAATGACAGGCAATGCTTAAACCTTACTCTCATCAAAATTGGTTCAAGGAGGGAAGAACACACTCAGTTGGGTATAGAAATATAGCTATCATACAGCAAAATAGGAGGGAAAGGGGACCCGGGAAAGGATGGAGGAGTGTGATAAAAGGGAGGGTGGATTAAGGGAGTCAGGAGCAAAATAAACTTTTGAAGAGAGATAGGGTAAAGATAAAGAGAGAAGCATAAACAGAAGACAATAGGGTGAAGGGAAATGCACAGTTGGTAACCATAATTGTAATGTGAATGGGATGAATTCGCCCACAAAATGTAAGCAGATAGTAAAATGGATTAGAAACCAGAATCCAACAACATGTGGTTTATAAGAAACACACTTAAAACAGAAACAGAGTTAAAACAAAAGTTAGAGACTAGAGCAGAATGAATTATGCTTCAGCTGAGGTTTTTAAAAAGGGTAGGAGTAACAATTATGTTACCAGAAAAAGCAAAAAAAAAAAATTAAAAGAGCTAATCAAGGAAACTGCATTTTGCTAAAAAGGTACCATAGGGGCAGCTAGGTGATACAGTAGATAGAGCACCAGTCCTGGATTCAGGAGGATTTGAATTCAAATCCAGCCTTAGACACTTAATACTTACTAGCTGTGTGACCCTGGGCAAGTCACTTTTAAAAAAAGGTATCATAGATAATGAAGTAATATAATTACTAAACATATATGCACCAAATAGTAAAGCATCCAAATTCTTAAATTAAAAAGTTAAATTAGTTACAAGGGGGGCAGCTAGGTGGCGCAGTGGATAGAGCACCGGCCCTGGAGTCAGGAGTACCTGAGTTCAAATCTGGCCTCAGACATTTAACACTTACTAGCTGTGTGACCCTGGGCAAGTCACTTAACCCCAATTGCCTCACTAAAAAAAAAAAAATTAGTTACAAGAGGAAAAAGCAGGCAAAACTATATTAGTGGGGGACCTCAACTTTCCCCTTTCAGAACAAGCTACTTCATACCATAAAATAAATGAGGAAGAAGTTAAGGAGATGAATAGAAAAAGTTAGAAAAATTTTAGAAAAGTTAGAATCTGGAGAATATTGAATGGGAATAGAAAGGAATATCCTCAGCTGTGCATACCACCTTCACAAAAATTGACCATGTATTGAGGCATAAAAACCTCATAAATGAATGCAGAAAAGCAGAAATATTAAATGCACCATCTTTGAACCAAAATGCAATAAAAATTGCATTCAACAAAGGGTCTTGGAAGCACAGATTGAAAATGAATTGGATGCTAAGTAATCTTATCCTGAAGAATGACTGGGTCAAAGAACGAATCACAGAAACAATCAATAATGCCATTAAAGAGAATAACAATAAGACAACATACCATAATTTGTGGGAAAATTTATACCTCTAAATGCTTACATCAATAAAAAAGAGAAAGCAGATCAATTAATTGGACATGCAATTTTTAAAAAAACCTAGAAAAAAGGAACAAATTAAATATCCCCAATTTTAAAAAAATATCCCCAATTAAACACCAAAATAGAAATCCTGAAAAATCAAAAGAAATTAATAAAATTGAAAGTTAAAAAATTGAACTAATAAATAAAATTAGGAACTGGATTTATGAAAGAAAAAACAAAATAGATAAACCATTGGTTAATTTGGTTTTAAAAACAGTATCAAAAATAAAAAGAGTAAATGCACAATCAATCAAAATGGAATTAAAGCAATGATTAGAAACTATTTTGCCCAACTTTACACCAATAAAAGTGATAACTGAAATAAAATGGATAAAGATTTATAAAAATACAAATTGCCCCAGATTAACAGAAAAGGAAATAGAATAAATAACTCTTAGAAAAAGAAATTGAACAAGTCATAAATAAACTCCCTAAGAAAAAATTCCCAGGACCAGGTAGATTTACAAATGAATTCTAGGATACATTAAAGAATAATTAATTCCAAGGCTATATAAATTGGAAAAAATAGTTAAAGTAGTCCTACCAAATTCCTTCTATGACACAAATATGGTTTTGATATCTAAAGTAGAAAGCAAAACCAAAGAAAGAAAACTATTGACCAATTTCCCTAATGAATATTGATGCAAAAAATTGAAATAAAATACTAGTGGGGAGATTGCAACAATATATCACAAAGATCATATACTATGATCAGGTGGGATTTATGCCAGAAATACAAGGCTGGTTCAATATCAGGAAAACTATCAGCATAATTGACCTTGTCAATAACAAAAAACAACAAAAATCATGATTATGTCAATAGATGCAGAAAAAGTTTTTGACAAAATATAACACCCATTCCTATTAAAAACACTAGAAAGTATAGGAATAAATAGAGCTTTCCTTAAAATGATAAGTAGTGTCTATCTAAAACCAAAAGCAAGCATTATCTGTAATAGGGATTAACTAGAAGCCTTCCCAGTAAGATCAGTGTTGTATTAGAAATGTTACTTATATGGAACCAGGAGAACATTGTACACAGTAACAGCAATATTGTATGGTAATCAACTGTGAATGATTTAGCTATTCTCAGCAATACAATGATCCAAGATAATTCCAAAGAACTCATGATGAAAAATGCTATCCATCCCCAGAGAAAGAACTAATGGACGCTAAATGCAGATTGAAGCATACTATTTTTCACTTAATTTTTTCCTGTTTTTTGGGGGGAGGGTCTGTGTTTTCTTTCACAACATGACTATTATGGAAACAAGTTTTGCATGATTGCACATGTATAACCTGTCTCATGAAGGAGGGAGGTAGGGAAGAAGAGAATTTGGAACTCAAAACATTTTAAAATAAATATTAAAAATTGTTTCCACATGTAATTGGGAAAAAATTAAGTATTATTCAAAGAAATTCTACCTATAACAATAAGATAAGAAAAAAGAAATTGAAGGAATATGAATGGGTAACAAGGAAACAAAACTATCACTCTTTACAGACAATATGGTGACATATTTAGAGAATCGATTAAAAAACTGGTAGAAACAATGAACAACTTTAGCAAAGTTGCAAGATATAAAATAAGTCCACAAAAATCATCAAAATGTCTATATATTGCCAATAAAACACAGCAGGAAGAAACAGGAAATGAAATTTCATTTCAAATAACTGCAGACAAGGCAGCTAGGTTGTGCAATGGATAAAGCACCAGCCCTGCAGTCAGGAGGACCTGAGTTCAAATCTGACCTCAGACACTTACTAACTGTGTGTCCCCGGGCAAGTCACCTAACCCTAAATGACTTAAAATAAAATAAAATAATTTGAGACAATATAAAATACTTGGGAGTCTACCTGACAAAACAAATCCAGGAACACAATTACAAAATACTTTTCACACAAATAAAGACAGATCTAAACAACTAGAGAAATATCATGCATAGGCCAAATAAATAAAATAAAAATCCTAGCAGTACTACATCTCAAATTGTATGAAAAGGCAATACTTATCAAAATTACCTATTACTGATAAAAATATAGAAAAGCTGATTGGTGAACCAGAAGGGCACAAGACCCAGAAGCAATGAAATGAAGAAGTATAATGTTCTGTAAACTCAAGGATTTCAATTACTGGGATAAGTATTCACTATTTAACAAAAATATCAAGTAAAGGGGCAGCTAGGTGGCATAGTGGATAAAGCACAGGCTCTGGATTCAGGAGGACCTGAGTTCACTTAATAGCTGTGTGACCCTGGGCAAGTCACTTAACCCTCATTGCCCTGAAAAATTAAATTAAATTAAAAATATCTAGGAAAACTGGAAAGCAATCCGGCAGAAATAAGATTTTAGTAAATATCACACACTATGTATCACAATAAGTTTCAAATAGATACATGACCTAGATGTGGAAAAGCATGTTATAGATAAATTAGAGGAGTAAAGAAAGTGATAACTTTCACAACTATGGATGAAGAAAGAATTCTTGACAAAGAATAGACAAGACTGCAGGCAATAAAATGGATCATTCCAATTATTTAAAATTGAAAAGTTTTATATGAATAAAATTAGTGAAGTTATAATAGAAACAGCTAGTTTAAAAAAATCTTTCTGAACGTTTCTCTGATAAAGGCTTAAAACCCAGGATGTGTACAGAACTGATACAAATATAAGAATAAGAGCCATTCCCCAAAATATAAAGCCAAAGGATATAAACAAGGAATTCTCTTGTGTTTTTTTCAAATTTTGAACAGAAAAAACTCTATTTCCATCACAAAGCAGGGCATAAAAAAGAGGATTGTATATGAAACTATGAATCTCTAGCCTGTGCAACTTGCTTCTTTAAAAGTATATCATGGAGGGGGCAGCTAGATGGCGCAGTGGTTAAAGCACCGACCCTGGACTCAGGAGTACCTGAGTTCAAATCCGGCCTCAGACACTTGACACTTACTAGCTGTGTGACCATGGGCAAGTCACTTAACCCCCATTGCCTAAAAAAAAAAAAAAAAAAAAAAAAAAAGTATATCATGGGGGGCGGCTAGGTGGCGCAGTGGATAGAGCACCGGCCCTGGATTCAGGAGTACCTGAGTTCAAATCTGGCCTCAGATACTTGACACTTACTAGCTGTGTGACCCTGGGCAAGTCACTTAACCCCCATTGCCCTGCAAAAAAAAAATTGTATATCATGGGGTGCAGTGGATAGAGCACTGGCCCTGGAGTCAGGAGTACCTGAGTTTGGGTCTGGCCTAATACACTTAATGCTTACTAGCTGTGTGACCCTGGGCAAGTCACTTAACCCCAATTGCCTCACTAAAAAAAAAAAAAAAAGTATATCATCGGGGCAACTAGGTGGTACAGTGGATAAAACAGCAGCCCTGGATTCAGGAGGACCTGAGTCCAAATCCGACCTCAGACACTTCACACCTATTAGCTATGTGGCCCTAGGCAAGTTACTTAACCCTCATTGCTCCACCAAAATTTTTAAAAAGTATATCATACTGTACATATATAACCTATATCAGATTGCTTTCTGTGTTGGGGAGAGGTGAGAGAAGAAAAATTTGGAACTAAAAATCTTATTAAAACAAATGTGGACAACTATTTTTACATGTAACTGGAAAATAATAAAATACTTTTATGATTTAAAAAAAGAGAAATAAAAATTGTGAGAGAAAAAATAAAAAGGAAAAAAGTATATCACAAATTCAACAAATTACTTCCAAAATTGTCTTGCTTTTCTGTTTCCTTCTGAATGTCCTTCTATACTTTTCTGTACATAAAAAAAAAAAGTTTCAGTTGTTTTTTTGGGACATCACTATTGCTAACTCCCCTCACCCTTCCAGTCATGCCTCACCCTCTCCCAATTAAATACATCAATCTCTGGCCATACTTTCCCATGCTTGACCAGCTATATCTTCCTATCAGGGTTCTAGGACCACCCTTGAGGTGTTAAGGATAACTTCTCAACTGCTATCCACTTGAGCCACCTTTCTGGGTATAGTCACCTCACTAATAGCTGCCAATAAATAATATCCCAGTTCCACTTCACCAATTAACATAAATTAGCTTTTGCAAAAGGATATTTACTTTAAATATGTAGCAAGGATGAAAGTATAAACATTTATCCCTTAACACTTCAGAGGCACACTCTCTCCTCCATCTTTAGGGAGAGTGGACTCAGACTTAATTTAGTTTCTGCATATCCGACAAAGTTCATGTCCAAATTTGGCATCAATCCTGGATGAGTTCTCATCTCATCTACCACTAGTCTGGCTACAAAATCTGGCATGGATTCAGTTCCCAGGCTCACTGATTCCAAGATGGCTCGTTCTCCTAAATTCAAAACTAAAAAGGTCATAGCCTCCAATTTCCCATGCCTAATACTTAAGAACAAATAATAAGGTTCATATTCATGGATCCACATGTTGGCCTCAGAAGAAGACCCAAGGCCTCTTCCCTCATAGCATTGTCTCTCATTTTATGCCATTTATTGGAAAAAGAGTTAAAACAAGGGAAGAAATCCACCCAACAGAAAGAGAGAGTCTAGGGAACTATGTCTGGGTACTGCATTTTGAAAGTACTCCCAGTTCTTGTTCTGAAACTGTAAGCCAATCAAAAAGGCTGCTATTCACCGCCTTGTTAGCAGATCTGAAGTAGTTACATAATATCTGCACATGCTCCAAAGTCTTCAAGGCACTTCCAATACACAGGATTATGACTCTTCCCAAAATGCTCTTCTTCTCACACATGGGAAGTTACATCATCAGTATTCTGTGCACTTTTGTAAGGACTACTCTCATTGGTTAGCTCTCCATCACATTATAAAAGCACCTTGTAACAAATAAGCATAGTCAAGAAAAACAAATCTACACAATAGCCATGTCCAAAAATGGATACCTCTTTTTCTGCCTTGAGTCTATCATCTCTCAAACATATTTCTCACAAAAAGAAACACAAGATATCAACAACTACCATATGAAAAAAAATGTTTTGTCACTAGTAATAAAAGAAATGCAAATTAAAATAACTCTAAGATTTTACCTTTCACTCATCAGATGGTCAAAGATGACAAAAATGGAATATGACAAATGTAGGAAGGACTGAAGGAAAACAGGCACACTAATGCACTTCTTGTGGACCCGTGAATTGGTCTGACCATTCTGGAAAGAAGGTTGGAACTATAAGAAAAAAGTTACTAAAATGTGAATACCTCGTGACCCATTGATATCACTACGAAAGTTTATACCTCAAAGATGAGGTGGGGGAGGAGAAGGAAGGAAAGACTCTGTATTTACAAAAAATATAACATCATGTTTTATTATAGCAAAGAACTGAAAACAAAGTGGGTGACTACTGATTGGGTAATGGCTAAACAAGTTGTGATATGTGAATGGAATGGAATATTAATCAGCTATAAGAAATGATCAAAAAAATGAATTCAGATACAGCCTTTTATAACCTCTGAGGACTCTCAACTGAAATCACACAAACTGATGAATTATAACCCTAAGCAAGGATAGCAATGTCTCAACCTCAGGGTTCTAGGTGTTCCTCTGAGGGATTGAGAGTGTCTTTCTGTAAAGCTGTCAGCTTGAACTCCTAATATGGTATGTTTTCCTGAATATAACTTGCCAGTTATCAGCGGTCCATTTTCATGTAACCAATTAACACCAATTAGCTTTTCACAAAAGGATATTTATTGAGTAAATATAGCCAAGAAAAAAGATTACAATACCAGGTAATATTATTCCCTATACTGCCTCAACCACTGGGAAGAGTGGGCTCAAACTGAATTCAGCTACTCACTAACAAGTTCACTTCCAAATACAGGAAAACCAATGAATGATGAGTCTGCATCTCTGCTACTGCTGGGCTGCGTCAAGCAGGTCACACCATGCTAAGTTTCCTTCATATCTCAGCATGAATTCAGGCTCATGGATGTCTGGCTCAATAGTCTGACCCTTCAAAGCTCAAAAAACTGTAACTATCTCCAGTACAATTCTCCCCAAAATCAAGAATACTAGACAAAAAATGAGACAAAAACAACAGCAGGATCATGTACTTATGAACTGCATGGTGTCAGCCCACCAATGGCTTACAACTGTCCTTGCCTCCTCAAGCAGCCAGGCAAGAAAGAGGAAGAGAAAAACACTTAGCAGCCAATCATTAATCTGTCTCTTCACCACCTGGCTAACAGACTAAAACCAGTTATAGAATGTTTGTGAATGCTCCAAACTGGGAAACAAAACCCTTCCCTTATATGTCATCCTGCCTTTCCAATAACAGGCTTCTCAGCACACTTCCCGGGCTCTGGGAATGGGAATCCCATTGATCAGATTTGGATTACAAAAAAGAACATTGGATGACTTGTATGAATCCATAGAATGAAGTGAGAAGAGCCAGGAGAACCATTCATATAATGGCTACGATCTTGTAAAGAAAAACAACTGAAATCCTTAAGAATGATGATTGGTGCAATGGATAATTGATACTTCAAAAGCCTAATGTTGTATCACACTTCCTACCTCCTAGCACAGAGCTAATGGATTTTAAATACAGAATGAAACATACATTTTCAGACATGACCAGTGTGTGCATTTGTTTTGGTAGACAATAATTATTTGTTACAAAGAAGGACTTTTTTGTGGGGAAGGATAATTTAGGGGGAGGGCATAGTGATTTCTTTTTAAGAAGGAAGGATAATTGAGGAGGAATGGAGGGGGAAGGGTGATAGTAATACTTTAAAAATGAGTGTCAATTACAAAAATAAATTTAAAAGAGCAGAAGAAAGTTCAGAAGGAGATAGACAATTAACAAGACAGTGTTGGAACAGCCATGTTAAATTTTAAATACACCAAAAAATGAAAAGAAAAGAAAAAAGAAAAAGCCAATTCCTGTGTAGTGGAAATGTGTTGTTTCATATGCACTCCTTTTTTTCTGTTCTTCATTTTATGGGGAAATGTTCATGTCTATTAGTGTTTCTCAAGTCCATAATAATAAAAGGTAAATTAAAAAAAAACTGTCACCTATCTCAATAGGTTAACCTTTAGACAAGAAAAAAAATCTTGAAGCTAGGAAATCAGTAGAGCCAGTGAGACTTAGCTTCAGGGCTAGATTCAAATGGGGACTTTACCACCTTCCCAGCTCCAAGCCTGCCTTTCAGCCTCCCTCTCACCCAGACTTTCCTTCCCTAGTTGGAGCTAAGCAGCTGTTTCTAATGATCTGCTTTGTATTTGAAAGTGGCTTGGCCCTTTAAGAGCAGAAGCAGACCTCCACCACCCCAGTCACCTTCCTCTTTCTCCTCCCCTTCTCCTCCCTCCCCTCCCCACCCCAACAACCCCCTTTGAAGTAACTGGAGCTGAAAAGTTCCAAGTGGTGAGATCTAAGAATTGGCTCTTTGCTTTTCCAAAGGCCACATGTGGATCACAAGTGTGGGAGGGAGAGTCAAAGGTCACATGGCTAGCTAGAGCCACTTCTAGATCAAAATGGGTTGATCAAATAAGAAACATGAGTTCTAGAAGAGAAAAGAACCTGGAGGAAGAGCAGGACCTGGACCCAGATAAGGGGAACAACTGGGTAGAAGACCCTTCCTGAATCCCAGTTCAATGAAGTCAATGGAGCTGACCAGCTTAATGCTTTGTGCTCCTGCAGAAAAAAGGTTCTTGCTCCATATTCACTCTCTAAGATCCTATGATCCCCAAATTGTTATTAGATCCTACTTTTCTTGGTGTTTCCCTTCCAAATTGTATATTCAGGATAATTCAAATATCCTTTCTCCTTTACCCTTTATTTCTTTTTCAGATTTGGTCCTACAAGGCAAATTGTTCTTAGGTACAGAAATGGAGGCTTAAGGAAACTCAAGAGAGGCGCCTGCCCTGAGGTCATCCATAAGGTCAATGGAGTGGATAGGAACCCAAGAGGCCTTCTTTCAAGTCAGGCTTATTTGCTTACCAGCTTAATGCAGAGCCACTCAGAGAGTGAATGTGGACTGAACCTTAGACTAAGCCTGGTAGTTGTGTTAAATAGGTGATCGGCAGCAAGCTGCTGAGGAAGACAGCTTTGATACAGAATCAAGAATGTCTAAATACTGCCTATTTCTTGGAGTCTGAGACCTTCCTTCCAAAAGAGGGTGAGCATTGCTTCCATAAATGTAGAGTGGTTGTTGTTGTTGTTGTTTGTCCTTTGATCTAAAAGAGGACTGTGACATTGAAGAAGTGATGTCATCACTTGCAGTGAACTGGATTTAAGTGAGGCAGTGCTGTGAAAGGTCACCAGCCTCACCCTCTCCTATCTCTATTAATAAAGAGGATGTGTTTCAACAAGAGAAAGTGATTTCAGTTTCACCTTCAACATTTGCTGCCTGTATAAATTTGGGCAAGTAATTTAATCTTTCTTCACTTCAGCTTCCTCATCTGTAAAAATGAAGGTGTTGGAGGGGCAGCTAGGTGGCACAGTGGATAGAGCATAGGCCCCGGATTCAGTAGGACCTGAGTTCAAATCCGGACTCAGACACTTAATACTTACTAGCTGTGTGACTTTGGGCAAGTCACTTAACCCCAATTGTCTCACAAAAACAAAAACAAAAAACAAAAAAATGAAGGTGTTGGATCAGATGACCTCTAAGGTCCCTTCTTCCAAATCTACAATTCTACAGATAGACTTCCTTGTTAGGAACTTCAATATCAGGGGGAGGATCGAAATCTAGGTAGCTAGATAGACTTGGAATCAGGAAGGCCTGAGTTTGAATTCCACCTTTTACATTTACTAACTGTGTGACTCTGGATGAGTCACTTAACTTCTCTCAGGTTCAGTTTCCTCATCTGTAAAATGGGAGTAATAATAGCACCTTTCTCACAAGGTTATTATTGTGAGGCTAAAATAAGGTAACATATGTAAAGTGCTTTGCAAACCAAAAAATGCTAGCTGTTACTAACTTCAAGTTTATTTTTGCATCTGGAAAATCTGTCCTCTCTTCCTTACTCCTGAGCCAAATGTAATTAAAAAGGGACCTGTCGGGGCAGCTAGGTGGCACAGTGGATAAAGCACTGGCCCTGGATTCAGGAGGACCTGAGTTCAAATCCGACCTCAGACATTTGACACTTACTAGCTTTGTGACCATGGGCAGGTCACTTAACCCTCATTGCCCCCCCCCCAACACACCAAAAAAAAGATGGTACCTGTCATGGAATGTGGATTCACTCTCTGTGTAAGTTAGGCCAGGGATTCTCTTCTGACCCTCCAATCGAAGTAAACTGCTGTATCTTGACCTATGATATGGAAGTCATACATGATCATCACTCTAGCCTAGACAGCCCTTTCCCGAACTCCACCTTAAAAAGTCCTATACTTGAGAAGATGTTATCATTTCCTTTTGCTCCAGCTCTGTCACTTATTACAGGTAAGATCTTGGGCAAGCCTCTTTAACTCTCCAGGCCTCAGTTTCTTCATCTGTAAAATGAGAAGGTAGAAGGAGATGACCTCCAAGGTTCCCTCCAGTATTAAATATAGAGTCCCAGGATGGTCAGCAGCCAAACACATCAATCCATCACTGAGAAGATCTAAAATCTCTCCTGATGCTCTCAGAACCTAACCAATTTTCTTAGAAGGAGCTTTATTCAGGGCAGCTAGGTGACGCAGTGGATAGAGCACCAGCCCTGGATTCAGGAGGACCTGAGTTCAAATCCGACCTCAGACACTTGATACTTACTAGCTGTGTGACCCTGGGCAAGTCACTTAACCCCAATTGCCTCACCAAAAAAGAAGAAGAAGAAGAAGAAGAAGAAGAAGAAGAAGAAAAGAAGAAGAAAAGAAGAAGAAGAAGAAGAAGCTTTATTCAGAGTACTTGGTCACTGAGGTAGGACTGTAGTGTGACAAAAAAGAGATATACTGGTCACCTCAAAGTGGGGAAAGTTCTTTCTGGGCCACAGCCATGGAGAAGGGATCCTAGGGAGTCACCTAATTCAACTTTTACCTGAAGTATGAATTTCCTCTACAATATCTCCAACAAATGGTCATCCATGGTACAAAACTTGGGAAAACCCCTAGAGGGGATATAAGGAATGCTTTCCAGCAGGTCTTCACCATAGTAATTCCTTGGTCTGATAAACTAAAAATTCAGGAGCAGAAAAAATTTGAACGGAGTGTTGAGTAAGTAGAAGATACTCATTAAGACCCAGAGAAGGATGGAGGAAAGAAGGCTAGTTGGGCAAGGAGGATGGCCTAGCCTGAAATAGCATTTCCAAATGAGACTTCTGAGGTTCACATAGAGTGGGAGAGATGCCCAGGTGGGAGACATACATATAGTCACAAAGATGTACCCCAACATAAGGCTAGGAGATGTTCACACAGCTGGGGAGAGGCCTTGAGAGCCTCACTGCCCTCCAGGCAGCCATCTGGCCTCCTGCTTAAGAGGCAACAAGAAAAAAACAACAACAACAAATAAGACTTCTAAGATGAGCTTTGAGCTGTTTCCTAGTACTGCAGATGTCCCTCTGGAGGGGCCCCCAAGAGGGAACACTGCCGGGGCCCAGAGACAAAGATTCTGGTGGGATCATAAAATGGGCACTCATGGCTTCCTAGATGACAGACATCCCAGGCCCTCAGACATATTCCTTCTGATCAGCACATCTGTTTCTGATTCTCTCAGTTCCCACCACAATGCCCAGGGCAGGAACCCCACAGAGTTGCTGACAGCCTTCCTCCACATCCCACCCTACCCCATTACCCACTCTCCTTACTTCACCACATACTAGGAAAAGCCCTATGGGCTGCCCCTGCTCTGACCCCAATTCTTACTTTCCAAATCACCAGATCTCTAAAACTTCCTATCTGACTCATTTTCTTTTTTTTTTCCAGGACAATGGGGGTTAAGTGACTTGCCCAGGGTCACACAGCTAGTAAGTGTCAAGTGTCTGAGGCTGTATTTGAACTCATGTCCTCCTGAATCCAGGGCCGGTGCTTTATCCATTACACCACCTAGCTGCCCCCATCTGACTCATTCTCAAGGTAGATTGGGTAAGGATCCAATGAGTGACAGAACCAAAGGTGCCAAACCTCCTGCAACCTAGATTCCCACTTCCCTAAAGTCAGATATCCAGATGCATGATAGAATGAAAAGGGATCATAGATCTAGGACTGGGAGAGACCTCAAAGACCATCTAATCTTATCCCCTCATTTCAAAGATGAAGTCATTGAGATCCAGGGAAGTTAAGTGACTTCCCCAAGGTCATACAGGTAATGACTGTCAGAGCTGAGATTTTAACTATGGCCCTCTGATTCCAAAACCAGTGCTTTTTTTTTTTTTTTTTGGTGGACCAATGAGGGTTAAGTGACTTGCCCAGGGTAACACAGCTAGTGTCAAGTGTCTGAGGCCAGATTTGAACTCAGGTCCTCCTGAATCCAGGGCCGGTACTTTATCCACTACACCACCTAACTGCCCCTCAAAACCAGTGCTTTTTAACCACACTACCAGGCTTGGCTCTGATACTTACCGTGTGACCTTTGGAAAGTCATTTGACTTGGAAATCAAAGGAATATCCATGAATTGAGAATTGACTGAACAAGCTGTGTTATATGATTGTAATGGAATATTATTGTGCTGTAAGAAATGACAAGCAGGATGATCCCAGAAAAACCTGGAAAGACTCATATGAAGTGATGTATAGTGAAGTAAGCAGAACCAGGAGGACATTGTGCACAGTGACAGCAGTATTGTTCTATGGGCAATTGTGAATGACTTAACTACCCTCAGTAATACAATGATCCAAGACAATAGCAAAGGGCCAATGATGAAGCATACTATCCACTCCATAGAAAGAACTGATATTGATTGAACACAGACTAAAAAAAAGAGCATTTGTGGATTGTACATATATAACCTATATCAGATTGGTTGCTGTCTTGTGGAGGAGGGAGGAAAGGGAGGGAGGGAGAAAAATTTGGAACTCTAAATCTTTTTTTTTTTTACATATAAGGTATTTTATTTTTTCCGTTACATGTAAAGATAGTTCTCAACTTTTGTTTATACAAGCTTTACAATTTCAGATTTTCTCCCTCCCTCACCTCCCTCCCCCCTCCCCTAGACAGCAGGTAATCTGATATAGGTTATATCTATATATCTATACACATAATAACATTAATCCTATTTCTGCATTAGTCATGTTATAAGAGAAAAAATCAGAGCAATGATGAAAAACCTCAAAATAGAAAAAAAAACAACAGCCCCCCAAACAAAAGAAATAGTATGGTTCATTCAGCATCTATACTCCACAGTTCTTTTTTTTTTTTTTCCCTTGGATTTGGAGATCCTCTTCTATCATGAGTTCCCTGGAACTCTTCTGTACCATTGCATTGGTGAGAAGAACATAGTCCATCACAGTAGATCAACACTCAATGTTGATGATACTGTGTACAATGTTCTTCTGGTTCTGCTCATCTCACTCATCATCATTGATGCTCATGTAAAACCCTCCAGGTTTCTCTGAACTCCTCCTGCTCATCGTTTCTTACAGCACAATAGTATTCCATTGTCTTCATATACCACAACTTGTCCAGCCATTCCCCAATTGATGGACACCCCTTCAACTTCCAATTCCTTGCCACCACGTAAAGAGCAGCTATAAATATTTTTGTACATGCGGGTCCCTTTCCCCTTTCCATGTTTTCTTTGGGAAAAAGACCTAAAAGTGGTATTGCTGGGTCAAAGGGTATGCACAGCTTTATCGCCCTTTGGGTATAATTCCAAATTGCTCTCCAGAATGGTTGGATCAGTTCACAGCTCCACCAACAATGAATTAGTTGGAACTCTAAATCTAAAAAAAAATGAATGTTGGAAAATCATTTGACTTCTCATACTTTCCACCTTCTATCTGTAAAATGGGGATAATATTTATCATTACCTACCTTCCTTGCAAGGTTCTTGTGAGGAAAGGGCTTTCAACACTGTATCAGTGTGGACTGTTATAAGGCAAACACAATCCAAGCCTTTCTCCATCTCACTCTATCTTACCTACTTCACTGATTGGACTGTTTCTGTTCTCAGGTGAAGTCTAGAGTTTCCAACCAATGAAGGTTACCTTCTTCCCTTAAAAGTGAGATGAATGTCCATCTGTTCAGATACTATCGGGTGTTGAAACAAAAGGATGGACTAGATGATTTTTCATAGCCCTATCTACTCTTAGGATCCCATGAAATTGTCAAGAGTTGGAAATTCTGTGGCCCATGGATATAACATGTGGAAGGGCCATCTGATCTCATGTGACTATTTTATGTAATTCTGAGAGGAGGGTGGGGGACAGGAAAAGATAAATACTGCTATATTCCTAGAGAAATTCCTAAGAATTCCTTCTACAGAATAATCAATAAATGAGTAGCTATCATTTCTATTGAAAATTTTGTTGTTTTTTATTTCCACACATTTATTGCAGCAAAAAAAAAAAAACAACAAAAAACCAGGCAGGGGAAAGAGTAAAATGGAAATGGAAATTCATCTTTCTGGATCTCTATATCCTCATTTCTATAAAATGAAGGGTTCAAACTAAAACTCCAGCTCTAAATATATGGTTTGAGGATTAGATTTGTATATTTACAATATTAACTAGGACAAAACTCACCCTTCCTGAATTAACTCCCCACCTCACTCTAATCTCTTTTGTTCTAGGCCCAGCTCCCTCTTTGGCTTATAAATACAGAGTTTGTATCTTGTACTTCCTTAAATCCAAGTTCACAATTCTTTGGTTGTTTCATATTTTGTTTCTTAGGTTTTCTAAAAATACTCCCTTGGTTGGGCTAAAATAGCTCATTCGGTAGGAGAGCTCATTCACTCTGTGTATTGTCTGGTATGTTCTCATCTGTCTAACTTCTGTGATTTCTATTTGCTATAGGCTTGGATAAATGGGCTTATTTGCTACTTATAAAAAAATAGGATATTCCTTTTGTACCCTGAATAGCTCCTACCTCGGAGGACATGGTTGTAGGAAAAACTACCCTTCAATAAATACTAAATGAATGTTGTCATATTTATTCAGCTCATTCATCAGTCTGGGGGGGCTGGAATGAGGATGATTATGTTGACATTCAGGATCTTGGTTCCAAAATGAAATACTGTTGACACTGAGTAAACCTGTGTGAATAGGAGCTGTCTACCACAGGAAGCAGCTGCATTGAACAGGGAGCAGAGTGTGGTGTAACCACGCACAGAGAAGAGGAGGGAGGAGGGAGGAGGGGGTGACCATGTTGGAAACAGGAAGCCAGGATCTTCACCACTGTCCTTACCTACAAATCATACTTCACAGATCCTCCGCAGAAAGTATTGGGTTGCTAATTCAAGAAAAACCAAGAGAGTTCTGGCATTTTCTCAGCTAAGAAATCAAAACACCTTGGCTGGAGAATCTCTACCCAACCTGTGAGGAAAACCTCAGGCAGTCTGGACAGGCCTAGTTGCAGAAGCAGGTGTCAGCCTATTAGAGAGAGATGAAAACATCAGGTAAAGTGGTCCAAGAATCAGGTAGCAGTGCTCTTCCCAGTCTGCCTGAAGGTATTTCCTTATTCAGTCTTGGTGAATTAAGAAGACATTGCCATGTAGGGGAAATAATTGCTTGAATTTCTATAGTTTTCAGGTTTCAAAGTGCTTTACATATATTCTATTTTTTATCCTTACAACAACCCTGTGAGGTAAATGCCATTATCATTCCCATTTTACAGATGAAGAAACTGAGAGGTTAAGTGACTTGCCTATGGTCACGCTGCTAGTAAGTGTTTGAGGCAAGATTTTAACTCACTTCTTCCTGACTCCAAGTTTGGAGTACTTGCAAGTCATTGCTCCACCTAGCTGCCTGATTAGCTAACATTTACACAGCATTTTAAAACTTTTCAAGGTACTCTACTTATGTTATTTCATTTGTTATTATGCTATTTCACTATAATAACCTTATGAAATAGGTGTTATTATTGCCTTCATTTAAAAATAACAAAAGTGAAGCTGTGAGTAGTTAAGTGTTTTGCCCAGGGTCATACAGCTAGTGAGTGTCTGGGGTAGAAATGGAACTCAGGTCTTCCTGACTCCAAGTCCAGAGCTCTATCTATTACATTCTTTACACTGGATTAGATGTTAGGAAACCTAGGTTTTAGTAACAATTATATCACAATTATCTCACTGACTCACAGTATGACCAAAATGATTTAACCTCCCCATATCTTGGTGATATTAAGTATTCCTTGTTTTGTCTGCCTCCAAGGAGGAACAAATGAAATACAGAGGCAGTAGGAAAAAAATGGTGATTCTAGAATCAGAAGACCTGGGTTGAAATTCTGCCTCTGGTACATATTGCTCATGTGACCTTGGGCAAGTCACTTAACCTCAGTTTTCTCATCTGTGAAAGGAAAGTATTGGACTTCAGAGTTCCTTCCAGATTTGAATCTATGATACATAATGTAGGTAAAAGTAATTTGCGGAACTACACTGTTGATGGAACTGGATGATCTGCTCCAACATTTCTGGAAAGTAATTTGGGATTATGCTCAATGGTGCTCTCCCTTTGGGTTCACTCCTCCCCTGACACTGGCAGGTTATGTCTCCAAAGGGGCAACTTCTACCTCAGACTCTAAGGTTAACCCTAAGAAAATCTACCACTAACACTGTTTTTCACATGTCCCACCAGTGTTCTTCCCAGCCAGTAAACTCAGACCTTAGAAAAAACATTTACTCAAATATAAGAGTAGTTACAAAGCATTCTTCTCAAAACCCCAAAATGCACACAGAATCCTTGAGGAGAGAGTTAACTCAAACTTACAATACAAAAGTGGTAGGGAAAACATGGGGCCAAGGTGCAACCCCAAAATTGGAAGGCCTGAAGTGCTTTTCTTTCTCCAGAGAGTCTTCACAAAGCTCACGAGTTGTGGTGATGATGGTCTGGTGTCTTTGTTTAGGCAGACTGATCTGATAGAGTCCCTGAGCTCCACTACTTCCTACCTCCAGCCTCGTGGCCTGTCTGGGTATTGCTGTGCTCTTTCTGAAAAGGTCTAGAATTAACTCTCCAAGTTTGTGGCTCCCTGCTTGGAGAATGGGAGAAGGATAACTTTTCCTATTCAACCATTTTTCCTAGCTCAGAGATGGGATTCCTTCATGAGAGACCTCACCCTAACTTACGGGTGACCATCTATGAAAAAGGCACTGACTGTGCCCTAGAACAAAACTTAAAGCTTTGAGACCCCATATGGAGTTGTGACTGAATGTGGGGGTCACGAAAAATTTGGCAACAGTAAAAGGTCATGTATACCTATTTTACATACCTACATATATGGGGTTGAGTACAAATTTCTTGGACGAAAAGGACTTGGCAGTGGAAAAAGTTTAAGAAGCCCTGCTCTAGAGCAAGGTTCTTTCTCTGCTTTTCATGTGGAATCTTGTTCCTCAAAGCCTCAGTTTCCTCAGTTTGCACTTGAAAGGGCCATTTGTATTTCATTGTTTCAATCTTTGTCCCTAACATAACTTTGCTGAAGTCTACAAAGGGGATAACCTTACATAAGCAAGTGATTTACATGCTCTATGCCCAGTGACCCAGAGATCCTACTGCTAGTTATATATCACAAGGAAGTCTAGATAGAAAAAAGGGTACCATACACTTTGAAACATTAATAACAGTACTTTTTGCAGTAGCAAAGAATTGGAAACAAAGTAGGAACCTGCTGATTGAAAAATGGCTAAGCAAATTGTGGAACATAAGTGTAATGGAATATTATTTCACAGAAGCAATGAATATGAAAAATACAGAGAATCATGAGAAGATGTAAATGAACTAATGCAACGTTGTAAACAACGTAGGACAGCTAGGTGGCACAGTGGATAGAACACCAGGTCTGGAGTAAGAAAGATGAGTTCAAATCTGGCCTCAGAGACTTAGTAGCTGTGTGACCCTAGCAAGTCATTTAACCCTATTTGTCTCAATTACCTCACCTGTAAAATGAGCTGGAGAAGAAAATGGCAAGCCCACTCCAGTATCTTTGCCAAGAAAACTCCAAATGGGGTCATGAAAAATTGAACATGACTGAACACAAATGGGAAAAAACAATAAGAAAGAAAATGGAAACTGAACATTTGTATAATTTTTGTGTGTGTGTGGGGGGGCAATGAGGGTTAAGTGACTTGCCCAGGGTCATACAGCTAATAAGTGTCAAGCGTCTGAGGTCAGATTTGTACTTTGGTCCTCTTGAATCCAGGGCTGGTGCTTTATCTACTTTGCCACCTAGTTGCCCCTGTTTGTGTAATTATAATGACCAGATGTATGGATATGAAAATGTACCTCTCTTCCTTCCTTAATAATAACTAGCATCTACAGAGTGTTTTAAGGTTTGCAAAGTGCTTTACATGTTATCTCATTTGATAAAAGGTAGAAGACTATGGGTGTAGAATACTGCACACACTGTTAAAACTTTAGTTGATGCTAAAATGCTTTTTCCCCTATTTCTTTTTTTTTAATTATTTTTTATAAGAGATGGCTCTTGGGGCAGCTAAGTGGTGCAGTGGAAAAAGCACTGAGTTCAAATCTGCCTCAGACATTTGACACTTACTAGCTGTGTGACCCCTGGCAAGTCACAACCCTTATTGCCCCACCAAAAAAAAAATAATAATAATAAGTGATGGCTCTTTAGATGGAGTAGAGGGAAGGGATATTTCCTGAAATGAAAGTGATGTAAAAACAAAAATACAAAAAATGTTTTAAGTGTTATGCTAGGTAAATTAAATGATGATGACTACCTAAATTACTAAACATTTAATGTATCTTGTTCCTAGGATTAGTGTGCCTGGCTCTGGTGGCAGACTTGGGAAGAAAGTAATAGTGTCTCTACTATTTCCCCTATGTATACAGTTCAGTAGTGTCCGATTCTTCAGCAACCTCATGTGGGGTTTTCTTGGCAAAGGTACTGGAGTGGTTTGCCATTTCCTTCTCCAGCTCATTTTACAGATGAGGAAACTGAGGCAAACAGGGTTAAGTGACTTGCCTAGGGTCACACGGATAGGAAGTATCTGAGGCCATATTTGAACTCAGGTCTTTCTGACTCCAGGTCACCTAGCTACCCCTTGGCATGCTATGTGTGCAATGAATCGATAAATGTTAGGGCTGGAAGGAATAGGATGGGGTCCCTCAGGGATCATTTCTTCCAAAGTCCACATTTTACTGAGGAGGAGAAGGAGCTTGGCTAAGGTCACATAGTTGGTAACTGGGCTCCCGGCTTCCAGCCCAGTGTTCTTTCCATTGCGTTGTCCCAGAGTCAGAGGTCAGATGAAAGTCCAGCTCTGCCACGTGTTATCTACTTTGTGTGACCTTGTGCAAACAGCACACGATTTGGGGTCAGAGGATGTGGATTCTAATTCTAGATCTGCCGTTTACTAATTGGGTGGCTTTGGACAATCACTCAACTTTTCTAGACATCAGCTTTCCTTATCTGCAAAATGAAATCGTTGGACTACATAGCCTCCCAGCTATGTTTTTTCATCCTATGGCATTGAGTTCTGAGGAGACTGGGGCTAGGGAGAAAGATTCCTCACAGTCAATTAAGAGGATAAAAGGTCATTCAGAGGACACTAAGAAGTAGTACCGAATAGCAGTTCTCTATATCATTGGCATTAGGGGTTTCCAACACAGTTTCTCCCCAAAATCCTTCAGCTCAGGCAGATCCTGGCTTGCTCTCATCGGGATTAGGAGGTATCTGTTCCTACGTGACCTGAGGGAGCCCCCCCCCCTCCACTGCACCAGCACCCTTGCTCCCAGCCACACCTGTCCATTCTCTCCCCCTCCCACCCCCTACTCTAGCTCAGAAGCCTATTACTCCCCCCAACACACACACACCCAAGACCCAGAGAAGCCCGATGCAGCCGTCGCTTTGATCCGGGGGCCCTGGCTAGATAAAAGTCCCCGGCGGCTGCCCGCCAGCGCCAGAGGGAAATGCGGAGCCGGGAAAGGGGTGGGGGGGAGAGGGAGGGAAGGAGCGAGCCAGTGGCCTGGGAGCCCTATCAGCAGGGCAACTCCGTGCCGGGCACAGCCAGCAGTGAACTCGGGGCTCCGGTGAGCCTGGAGCTGAGGACTCCTATCGTGTCCTGGGTGGATGGGGGTCGGGGGTCTGGGGTCGGGAGACTGTCCCGTGAGCTGAGTCCCGAATCCCGGCAGGCAAATGGGGGCGGGGACGAGGGTCTGCAACCCTGGGGAGCACGGCTCTCGGAGGAATCTTCAAGTTTAGAAGACCCGCGAGCTAAGGCAGTGAACAGCCCCCTCCCTCCAGATGTTGCTGGCTCTCTCAAAATGCCAGCGGCCCCAGGTGCTGCCCGCGCTGCGCCTGGGTAGGCGGGCAGAAGTGGGTACCCGGGGGGAGGAAAGAAGGTTCCAGGGATGGCATTGTCCTGTTGCTCCAGGTGCGCTCTCCAGCTGTGCCCTCCCTCAACCTTTCAGGGACCGCTCTCCAAACTTGAGGTGAGAGGAATGAACAGGGATGGAGCCCCAGCGATCTCCAGTCTCCAAGCCTTGTCCCGCCCTGGGCGATGTTTTTTTTTCTTTTACCTCCAGCTCTTAGTTGCTCTGGAGGGTGGAGAGGGGGGAGTTAATTTCCTTTCCGCAGGTGACTCCCCCCCCCGTCCCATAAAAAACAATCCCCTCCTTACTGCTCCCCCCGCCCTCGTGAGGGGAGGGAGGGGCGGGGAAGGGGAAAGGCTCCTGGCTGGCTTTCCCTTAATGGGAGCCGCTGTGGCAGCGCTGGGAGCCACAGCCGCGCTGCCCCACACCAAGCCGGGGCCGGGAGCGCCTCCGGCGGTCACGGCGGGGTAATCCAGGCCCCCTCTGTCATGTTTGCGGTTTGGGAAGAAAAGACGATGCCTCCGCCTAGAAAAAAAGCGAGATCACCGCCTCCCCCGCCACCCCCACCCCAGACACACACCCCCCACACCCCCGCCCCTGAGCTCGGTGAAGGCCCGGGAGGCGGTGGCTGCACAACTAACGCGTGGGCACCGGGACAGCCGCGGGCCCCGCAAACTACGCCCAGGCTCTGCCCCCGCCGCTCATTGGAGCGGGACCGAGCCAAAGCACCCAGACCCAGAACTGCCCTCTTCTAGACGCGGAGCTGGGAGCAGGGCGCGGGGAGCAGGGTGCGGGGAAAGAGTAAGCATCTGCCTGGGATAGCCTAGCCCAGCCCAGCCCAACCCAGCCCAACCCAGCCCAGCCCAAGTAGAGGCTACCCTGTGCTCAGGCACAGCTGGGGGCGAGGGGACTGGGCCCCGGGGCCACGGAGATCGCTTCGACGCCTAGAAGCCTGCACAGCGCCCAGAGCCCACCCGAGACTCGGTGGGGCGGAGTGGGGCTGGGCACCTCGGGAAGGACAGTCTCTTCAGAAGAGCAGGGATCCGGCTGGAGCCCAGAGCCCAGTCCAGGGCAGTAGGACTACAGCCGAGGATCCACCGACCCCGCGGCGCCGGGGTTCGGATTTCAAAGTCCTCTGGGGCTCACCCGCTCATCCGCTTCCCCTGCAGGTGGCCCCGAAAGACAGGACCAGCGCTGGCATGGGCCAAAGAGCGGTGCGAGTGCTGCTCCTCCTGGGCTTATTGCACTGGGGCCCGGGCAGCGAGGGAAGGAAAACCTGGAGACGGCGTGCTCAGCAGCAGCAGCAGCAGCAACAGCAGCAGCAGCAGCAGCCGCCGCCGCCTCCGCCCCAGCCCCAGCCCCAGCCCCAGCCCCAACCCCAGGCGCTTCCTGGCCGTGAGCTGGGCGAGGTTGCAGGGCAGCCAGTGGAGAGCTTCCCACTGGACTTCACGGCCGTGGAGGGCAATATGGACAGCTTCATGTCTCAGATCAAGAGTCTGGCACAGTCACTGTATCCCTGTTCTGCGCAAAAGCTGGATGAAGACTTGCGGCTTCACCTCCTGCTCAACACCTCAGTGACCTGTAATGACGGCAGCCCTGCCGGGTAAGTGACTCCAAAGCTTGGACTCTCTCTCTCTCTCTCTCTCTCTCTCTCTCTCTCTCTCTCTCTCTCTCTCTCTCTCTCTCCTCCTAGCCCTTAGTCCCACGATCCCGATCTCTCCCAAATTTGAAAATCTCTCCCAACTTCACTCCCTTCAGCAGCAGGTGGACGCCGCTACAGTCTTCTCACTCCTCCCGGTCTCCGCCTGCTCTCTCTGAAGGAAAGCACGAAAGAATAGAAGCAAGATCCCAGCCCATCCCACACCGCAGTCTCTGCCCCTACTCCCCCCTCCCCATACATCCTCCTCTTCCTTGCACCCACCCCCAATCCATTTTGTAGTAGCAAAAGACTTTGGTCTGCTTTTCCTTTAGAGACCCTGGAATTTCTCTCCCCTACGCCCCCGACCCAAGAAAGAGGGGTGAGAAAGCGAGGGGGAACCCTCTCCCCTTTGGTTTTAAGTTCATCCCTTTTCCTGGAGAAGTCTCCAGGTAGAAAGACATCCCTCAGATTTCCCCCAACTTCTGATACTTAGGGAAAGATCTCAGACTTTGAAGCCTCAAAATCCTCGCTAGCACAAGGAGCCCTGGATGTTAAAAGTATTAGAAGCCCCGAATCTAACCCATTCTCCAATACATGGCACCGAAAAGATAATTAATGAGGAAGAGAAATAATCATTCAGTTTCCTTGCAAAAAAGTCAGTTCCTTCTAAGAAAGGTTCCAAGATACCCTAGGAATGAGCTCGGGTCTCTTTCCATATGAAGAAATGAGGGGACTATAGAGAAGTCAGCCACAGAGACTGTTTCCTTAGCCGTCCACCTGGCTTGTCTAACGAACACCCCAAAAAAGAAAGGGACCCATTGTCTCTATCCCCAGTGTCTAGCACAGTGTAACCCTTTGAATTTGTTGAATTGAATGGAGTGAAGGGATTTCAATACCTTCTGACACCTTGTAACTGACATTGGGCACATCTCTCCCTCCGGAGTGAGAGCATGACTGTGTGTATTGGGGGTGGGGGGTGGGGTAGGAAGGGGGATGCCATTGTGTAGTACCTAGAGGAGAATGGAGGGAAACTAGGACAGGAATCTGCTTATATTGAGGGCCAGAAAATGAGGCTCAAAGGTAAAGTAAGTTGCTGAAGATTATGCAGCAAATTAGTGACAGTCATGATCAACAGCTGTTTACCAAATGTCTATCAACCTCATGAATTGAATATCCATGGAGTGCACAGCCTTGGGGACTGGAAGTAAGAAGGAGACACTGTCACTGCTCTGGCAGAGATTCCTGGCTAATGGGGGTAGGGTGGAAGGGAAGAGAAAAAACTGGACATACACATGGCAACGGCATGGGACACAGCAGACAGGCAGCCATGAGGGAGAGAGGGTGGTGATGAGGTCAGTGAGCAAAATGGAACCAGGATTCGCTCCCCTATTCCTCTTTCCTACTCTAACTCTCTCTCATTCTTTTCTATTCTATCGCTTTTCTTCTCTCAGGACTGTATCCTCCCTAACTACACCCTCTGACTAGCTGGAACATTTTTTCTTCTTCAGTTCTCACTCTAGGGTGGATGGAGGTTAATGTGGTGGGTGCCCCTTTCCTCCTCCTCTTAGCAACAATGCTACAATGTGGAACATAACTTTTTAGAATATTCTCAAGTTTCCATCACAAGTGTAGGGCATGAAGAGCAAGGTATTGTCTACTTTATATATAGCTAAGGCAACTGGACCATAGAGGTCAAATGAATTGCCCAAGGTCACAAAGGTAGTTTGTTTCAGAGCTGGCTCAGGAACAAAAGTTTTGGATTGCCTCTCGGGGATCTTTTCATTAGAACAGTAACACCCTTTTGTCTTCTCTTGACAACCCTTCCTTTGAGCTGGCTCGGCCCTCCAGGGTGTAAGAAACCTGGACCTGCCCTAACTTCTTCCCTAAGACTAGCTCCAGGAGACCTGTTTCTGTCCTTTCCAAATCCTTACCCTTCTCAAAGTTTTTTAAGCTTCAGCTTGCTACAGTTTTACCTAGTCTCTTGCGCCCTCGTGTGGCACAAGACTGCCCTGCTTTAGTGACAGGTGGAATAACCCTTTCTTACCTGGCATCCCTGGTTATGGAGGATCAGGGAAGACCTAGTTGACTTACCGGCTATTTCTTTTACAGCTACTACCTCAAGGAGTCTAAAGGCAGCCGGCGCTGGTTGCTCTTTTTGGAAGGTAGGTCCTGATATTGACTTGGAAAGGGGTAGGGGTGAGGGTGGGAGGGAAAGAGTTGGAAAAGAGGAAGAAAAGACTAAGAACTAGGGATCCCAAAGAGGGTGAAGAATGACAGTGGGGGAGGGTCCTATTGAAAGAGGGGTAGGTGGCTGGCCCAGACCACAGAGTATTGAATATGTGTCTGACCCTGTAGGCGGCTGGTATTGCTTTAACCGGGAGAACTGCGATTCTCGATACGACACCATGAGGCGCCTTATGAGCTCCAAAGACTGGCCCAGAACTCGAACAGGTCAGCAGTTACACGTGCCCCCTTTCATTTTGCATGGCCACCTTTTCCTTCACCCTCCTTTTCATGTGGCCTCTCCTTAATAGGCCCCACCTTCCCTCTCACCATTGTTCTTGAACTCTGAACCCCTACCCTGTCCTCCTTTTCCCCTCTCCAAATCTCCATTCCATTGCCTGTCTCTTCTGCTCAATCCTTCCCTCTCTTCTCTCCCCGAAGAAGGGTGGTACTGGGTGACTCCCCACTGCCTGGCCCTGGCTCCACGGCTTCTCCCAGAAGTAGTATATGGAGAGGCAAGAGAATTGGCTGGTTTCAGCCCTATTACTGACTTGCTTTGACTCCATCAATGCCTTAATTTTTGCATTTTGAGGTCTTGGCCCTAAAGAAATGAGATGCACTCTCATCATTAACTTTTTTTTGGGGGGCAGGGCAGTGAGGGTTAAGTGACTTGCCCAGGGTCACACAACTAGTTAAGTGTCAAGTGTCTGAGGCTGGATTTGAACTCAGGTCCTCCTGAATCCAAGGCCAGTGCTTTATCCACTGCGCCACCTAGCTGCCCCATATCTGCCCCTTTTGATGTCTTTTTTTTCATCATTAACTTCTTAAACTATTCTGTCCCAAAGGGCACAGAATAAACTTAAACTATCCTGTCCCTCAGGTCCTCAAAGAAACATTCCGTATTTGCATGGTCCTCCATCACCACTCCTCACCTCCTTTATTTCCTAAACTTTTCCAAGATTGCCACACACCCTTTGGTAAGGATAGTGAAGCAAAGACACAGAGTGTCAACTTTCTGTTTTCTCATCCTTACACAGTTAGTGTTTGTTTTTGGCTAGAGGTACCACCTGTTCTAATATGTCCCCTATCCCTAGGGCTCAAGTAATCCTTTCCTTATGTTACCAATATATCTCCACACTTTCTAGCTAGATCTCTAAGCCTGGGGCAGCTAGGTGGCGCAGTGGATAAAGCACTGGCCCTGGATTCAGGAGGACCTGAGTTCAAATCTGTCCTCAGACACTTGACACTTACTAGCTATGTGACCCTGAGCAAGTTGCTTAACCCCAATTGCCTCACCGCCCCCCCCCAAAAGTTTTCTAAGCCTGACCAAAAGTCCCATTGTTTTTCTCCCCTCCCATCTAGGTACTGGTATCCTTTCATCTCAACCAGAGGAGAACCCACACTGGTGGAATGCCAACATGGTGTAAGGGATAAGTATGGGGGATAGGGATTATTCCCTTGGGCAAGATGGGGTGGAGTCACAGCATTGAGAAATTTTAGATACACAACCACCAGAAAGTAGAGTCTGAGCTTCCCCCAGGGTGGTGTTAGTTTAGAATAGAGAAACACTACTTTTTGCCAGTCTTATCAACTTTGTCTTTTACAGCTTTATCCCCTACTGCTCCAGTGATGTCTGGAGTGGAGCTTCCTCCAAGTCTGAAACCAGTGAGTTTTTTCCCCCTTCTGCTCCTTTCCTTCTCTCCTTTTTTCTCCCTCTTTCCCTTCATGATCACAGGGACCTATGGTTAGTCTAACCCAGTCCTGCTTCCCCTAGTCCTAAAACCCTTTTATTCTCCCCTTGGGTATTTGTCCCTAGTACCATCTTCCTCTTTTAGGCAAGGGGCTCATTATATCAGGGTCCTGACTTTTGTGGAGCAGGGTTCTCCCCAGTAAATAGGCATGGCTTTGTCTTCAAGATATGAGCATCCTAGTCTGGCCTTGCCCACACAGACTTGAAATTTCCAAAGAGTCCAGCTTCCCAGGGACAGTCTAACTTTACTAAATGAAGCCCATGCCTTTCATTCGGTGGGGGGCAGGGGACATTATCCTCTTCCTACCCAGGAAGCAGTCATGCTTTCCTAAAGCAGAGATATTTCCTTTGATTTACAGACGAGTATGCTTTCATGGGGGCCCTTATTATCCAGGAGGTGGTTCGAGAGCTCCTGGGAAAGGGCTTGACTAGTGCCAAGGTACTACTGCTGGCTGGAAGCAGGTGAGTACCAGGAAGAGAAGAATGAGGCTAACACAGAGGAGGGAACAGAATATATAGAATATAGGGGAGTGATGGGAGTGAGGGTGGGTAGAGAACAAAGGATTGAGGTAAGGTAAGGGGAAAGAGACTATTTGGCTGAAGCTCAGATATTTTGCTTCATGGAACTTGATTTTTTTTTTAAAAAGTTAAAAGGGGCAGCTAGGTGGCGCAGTGGTTAGAGCACCAGCCCTGGAGTCAGGAGGACCTGAGTTCAAATCCGGCCTCAGACACTTAACACTTACTAGCTGTGTGACCCTGGGCAAGTCACTTAACCCCAATTGCCTCACTAAAAAAATAAAAAAATAAATAAAGTTAAATGTTAAATTTATTATGTTTATTTATTATATTTGTTACTATTACTCTTTTGGTGCCATCCCAGTAAAAGCCCTTTGTTTTGAGCTATTTGGGCCAACTGGCTAACTACTCCAGGTAAGCACAGCAGTTGGGATTAGTGACATATAGTTTGAGATTTGTGGACCCACACTGAAGCACAGTTTGTGAACTATAGTTTTAGGAGTGTGTGTGTGTGTGTGTGTGTGTGTGTGTACTCTTGTTTGTTTGTTTTTTCCCTGAGGCAATTGGGGTTAAGTGACTTGCCCAGGGTCACACAGCTAGTAAGTGTCAAGTGTCTGAGGCCGGATTTGAATTCAGGTCCTCCTGAATCCAGGGCCAGTGCTCTATCCACTGTGCCACCTAGCTGCCCCTGTACTCTTGAAAATAGTGAAGACTTGCTCCTGGGACTTGACTTGAAAGTGAAGCTTGAAAATTTTCCCAGGATGTTAGAGATCACCTAATGTAACTCCCTGATTTTACCAATGAGAAAATGGGCCCAGAAAAAGGGATACTGCTAGTTAGTGAGAGAGCTAAGACTTGAATCCAGGTCTCCCCATTCCCAGGATGATGCTTCTTCCACCGTCCCACACTGTCTTACTTCATAGAAGAAACGCAACACTAGACATGAGTATGTTCTGAGAGATTGTGGGATGGGAGGAGTGAAGAGAGATAGAGACAGAGCCAGAGAGACAGAGATCATAAAGTTGAAGGGGACCATAGAAATCACCTAGTCTATTCCTATTATTTTTATAAAAATAAATTTTGTTGATATAGTTATTGTTGGGTTGGGGTTTTTAAAATTTGTATTCACAGTGCTTAGCACAGTAGTTGGCATGCGGTAGACATTTAATAAATGCTTTTTGACTAACTGATTTTTCTTACATTACCAGAATTTCTCCTAGCATCCCTCTCCCTCCCCCTGCCCTGCCCAAGAGCCATCTCAAATAACAATATTTTAAAAGAAAAAGAAGAGAAGAAATCAGTAAAACTGATCAAATACATTTTAAAAGTCTGAAAATGTGTGCAATATGCCACACCTCTGGCTCTCTTACTTCTGCAAAGGAGTGGGGTGGTGGTGTCTTCTTATATGTCTTCTTGGAAACACTTGTCCAATCCTATCATTTCTTCTTCTTCTTCTTCTTCTTCTTCTTCTTCTTCTTCTTCTTCTTCTTCTTCTTCGGCAGGGCAAGGAGGGTTAAGTGACTTGCCCAGGGTCACACAGCTAGTAAGTGTCAAGTGTCTGAGGTCAGATTTGAACTCAGGTCCTCCTGAAACCAGGGCCAGTGCTTTATCCACTGTGCCACCTAGCTGCCCCTAATCCTATCATTTCACAGAGAGAAAATGGGCCTGGTGATGGAGAACTACTTGTTCAAATTTACATGGGCAATGAGTAGTGATGTGGTCAGGATTCAGTACTAGGAGCACTATTGCCAAATTCAGGGCCCTTTCTAATGGCTCTCTTAAAATAAATGGCGATATGCAATATTGCAATGATAATCTCCAATGACCTCAGGACTAAGAGACAGTGTAGAAATGACCCTGCTTACCTGCTTGGCTGTATCAGCCACCCATGTGTCTTCTCCCTCATTTGCAGTGCTGGGGGCACTGGGGTTCTTCTGAATGTGGACCGGGTGGCAGAGCAGTTAGAGGAGTTGGGATATTCAGCCATCCAAGTCCGGGGCCTGGCTGACTCAGGTTGGTTCCTGGACAACAGGCAATACCGCCGAACAGACTGCATTGACACCATCACCTGTGCACCCACTGAAGCCATCCGACGAGGGATCAGGTGACAGCCTCCTCTGCCCTCCTTTCCCTCCCCTCCCCAAGTTACTAACACCCTGCTACAGGTGCCCAGACCCCTTCCCCTTCCTTTCTATCAGACCTTACTGCCCTTTGATCCCCTATTCCCCAATATGGAGGACCCACCCAGCCCATGGCACAGCTGGGGCTTGAAAGATGACATGCCAACCCAGGGCTAGGCGTTGGGAATGCCTTGCATTTCCAGCCTAGAGGGAGACTCTTAGCAGTACTAAAGACTCAATCAGGTATAAATTCCAATGGTTGAGTTCTTTGGGTTTGGGAAAGGGCTGAGTCAGGCCCATGGCCCCAGTGATGGGAGGTGAATGCCCATGGAATGGTGGATCTATCGCTTCCTGTCATAGTGCCTTGAGTCCAGGTGGGCAGAGTTGACTAGAGGAGAAAAGTCCCTACCTGTCACCCTGTGGGATCCTCCTTCCCCCATCCCACAGGTGAGGGATTGGAAGAGGCTCTCAAGAGCCAACCTGATTCCAAAGCTCCTGGCCTTCCAGGTACTGGAATGGGGTCGTCCCCGAGCGCTGCCGGCTACAGTTCAAGGAAGGAGAGGAGTGGAACTGCTTCTTCGGATACAAAATCTACCCTACCCTGCGCTGTGAGTGGGGGTGGGAGTTCGGGGCTTAAGAGGAGGCATGATGCAAAAGAACCCAAAGCCCCCCATTTGCTCCCCTTGAAAATTCAGAGTAGAAGTTAGCAGTTGAGAGACCAAGTTCTGGGAATGTGAATTGGGGCCCATAGTCAGCACAGAGACTGTACTCAGTATGGGTGTTGTCTAAGGGATACAGAGGAAGTTAAAGATTAGGTCCTTATACTGGGGGAATTGACAGTCTAGATTTGGTTTGGTTTGGTTTTAATCTGGACTTGTCATTTCTTTGCTGTAGAGGGAAGTCCTAGAGGGAAATCTCCCTCCATTGATGTAGCTAGACAACTCACCTATAACTTGGACAGTTGTCTAAGAGGTTAAGTGACTTACCCTATGTCACACAGCAAGTATATCAGAGGGAGAACTTGAACCCTGGTCTTCTTGATTCCTGGACCAGCCTTCCACACACTGTACCATACTCATTATTTTTTTGTTTTTGTTTTTGTTTTGTTTTTTGTGGGGCAATGAGGGTTAAGTGACTTGCCTCAGGTCACACAGCTAGTAAGTGTCAAGTGTCTGAGGCTGGATTTGAACTCAGGTTCTCCTGAATCCAGGGCTGGTGCTTTATCCACTATGCCACCTAGCTGCCCCTCATTTTTTAAAGAGGCAATCAGGATTAAATTACTTGCCGAGGGTCATACAGCTAAGAAGTGTCTGAGGTCAGATTTGAACTCAGGTCTTTGTGACTCCAGGGCTAGTGCTCTATCTACTGGACCACCTAGCTGCCCCCACACTCATTTTTTATCCTTTTTTTTTTTTAACGGGTCATATGATTTGATTGCTGTAGGGGGCTCCTAATGAGGAACCCAATGCAGATCAGCACCTTCTCCTTCGATTTATAGCCTTAGGAAGTTTATTATTATTGTTTTCATTTTCATCATCAGTGACTGACATCTGCATAGTCCTTTAAAGTTTGTAAAGCACTTTTGTACAAATTATCATTTGGAGCTTACTATAACCCTGCAAGGTAGTACTATAGGCATTATTGTTCCCATTTCTCACATAAGGAAACTAAGACTCAGAGGATTAGTCAATTGTCCAGGCTCACACAGCCAGTATCTGAGTCACAGTATCTGAGATAGGATGTGAACTATTTGGTTAAGGGTGGCCAGCATGCCACCAAGGGGATCCTTACAAAGAACCAAGAAATTGCCAGCACTTGGAGCTGTCCCAAAATGAAACAGGCTGACCCCTGTGGTAGTGCTGCAGGTGGAGGTGCTTAAGCAGAGGCTGAATGACAGCTACTGAAGATGATTTGTAGGAACTGGAACTTAAGCAGGGGTAGTGTGAGGCTCCACTGAGAAAACAGATATGAAGCACTTGCAAACTTTAAAGCACTAGATAAGTACCAGCAGTTATTATTCCTATTCCTATTCCTGTTCCTATTCCTAGCCTCCAGTCTGGTGATGACTTTATTCCCTGAGCCTTCTATTGCCCTTGGGCTGAACTCCAGCAATGGCTTTAGAGCAACACAGTCCCTGTTTTGCAATGATTGCCTATTTCCAAGATGTGAATGCTCACACTGAAAAGTTAACAATCGAGCTAACTCCAAACCCCCCCCCCCAAGCCACCTACTCTCTAAGTTTCCTTTCAGTGCTAATATTCCATGAGTATACGATAGGCATTGTGGTAAAATGGAAAGGACTGTTGAATTTAGAGTCCTGAACCCTGGTTTTAAGTCTCGGTTCCACCACTTAACTAACTTCATTTTCTCTTTCTTTGTCTCTTTTTCCTCATCTGTCAAATGAAGGCATTGCATTAGATCCCTTCTAGTTCAGACATTCTATGGTTTTAGGGCTCTGTAGCCTAAAACAAGGGAAAACTGGGTTTGTGTACATAAATGGGGAGGGTGGGATGGGTTTGGCATTCAGGATAAAGGAGTGATCAAAACAGGATAGGGTTAAACTTCCTGAGAAGATGAGTCTTCACAGTCAGATTGTGAAGCAAGGGGAGGGTGTACCTTGTCTGAAAAGAATTGGGAAGACCTTCCAAGAGAATGATGTGAGGCAAGAGCATGGACCCAAAGGTGGAAATAATTTGAGTTGTAGGTAGAGAACAGTGAGAACCACCCACCCCTAATACTAGGGTAGGAGAAAGTTAGTAGGGGAGTAGAAGGGAATACCTGGAGTTGCCCCATGGGGGGTGGGGAAGATTGTGCTCTGAGCCAATATGTATCCCTACCTTGACCTAGGCCCTGTGTTCGTGGTGCAATGGCTGTTTGATGAAGCCCAGTTGACTGTGGACAATGTGCATCTGACTGGGCAGCCTGTGCAGGAAGGGCAATGGCTCTATATCCAGAATCTTGGCCGGGAGCTTCGGAATACACTCAAGGATGTGTCGTGAGTGTCTTTGGTGTGGGTGGGGAGGGGGGAGGACACACAGGGAAGAGACAAGGCCAAGGACATAAAGGGTAACTCACTCTAGTCTCCTAGACACCATGCCCAGATCATCCAACATCCCATTCCTAAGTGGTCAAGTGGAGAAAGCAAGAACCTTCAGGGATGTTAAATATTTGCACTAAATTGAGACAGAGTAATGGTGATAGGTGAGAAAGCCAGTCCTCGGTCACTATTTCTAGTGCTCCCTGTATGTCAACCCCTGGGCTGAGTACACTTTTTAGGAAGGACTCTTAGAATCATTCTTTCTCAGTCATCCAGATAGAGTGCTGAGCCTGGAGTCAGGAAAGACCTGAGATTAAATCCAGCCTCAGATATTTCCTAACTGTATGACCCTGGACAAATAATTTAAACTCTGTTTGCCTCAGTTTCCTCAGCTGTAAAATGGATATATTAATAGCAACTACTTCCAGGGTTGTTGTGAAGATCAAATAAGATTCTTGTATCGTTCAGTCATTTTCAGTCATGTCCAACTCTTCATGACCCCATTTGGGCTTTTTGGTTCTTATTTGGGCAAAGATACTGGAGTGGTTTGTCATTTTCTTCTCCAGCTCATCTTACAGATAAGGAAATTGAGGCAAATGGGGTTAAGTCACACAGCTAATAAGTGTCTGAGGCCAGATTTGAACTCAGGAAAATGGGTCTTCTTGATTCCAGGCCCAGCACTTTATCTACTGTACCACCTAGCTGCTTCAACAACTGAACCTCCCAGGGTTGTGGTGAAGATCAAATGAGATAATAGTTGTAAAAGCTCTTGGTATAGGGGCAGCTATGTGGTGCAGTGGATAAAGCACCGGCCCTGGATTCAGGAGGACCTGAGTTCAAATCCAGCCTCAGACACTTGACACTTACTAGCTGTGTGACCCTGGGCAAGTCACTTAACCCTCATTGCCCTGCAAAAAAACCGCAAACCAAATGTCCTCCACCAGCTTTTAGGGGGCAAAGAGCTGGTGGAGGGCATGAGAGACAGGTTGAAGAGCTTGCATGATGGAATGGATATTAGGGCCCATTGTAGTGAGAAGAGGGTTGAAGTTGGCACCAGTGGTGACTGATAATCACTGATCATATCTCTCTTCCCCAATACAGGGCTAGCTTTGCCCCTGCCTGCCTGTCCCATGAGATCATCATCCGAAAGTAAGTGTTTCAGTACAATAATTTAATTCAGTTCCACCTACTATGTATGAGGTCTCAACCCATAGGCTTCCCTCTACCTCTTCTTCTTACCCAGCTTACTTCCACCTACCTCCTCCCCCACTCACCCATGTGCCTCAATCTTTGCAGCCACTGGACAGACATTCAGGTGAAGGGTACCTCACTGCCCCGAGCACTTCACTGCTGGGACCGAAGTCTTCACGAGGGCAACAGAAATGGCAAAGCACCCCCCCTGAAGGGCTGTCCCGTCCACCTCATTGACAACTGTCCCTGGCCCCACTGTAACCCCTCCTGTCCCACCATCCGAGACCAGTTTACCGGACAAGAGATGAACATAATCCAGTTCCTCATGCACATGGGCTTCGATGTACAGAAAATGGCTCAGCAGCAAGGGCTAGAGCCCAGCAAGTTGCTGGGGATGCTTAGCAGTGGGAGCTAAATGAAGTCAGGATGTGGAAATGGTTCATGGGCAGCACAGGAGAGGGTGACCCCCTGCACACCCTCTGCCTCCCTCCCTTTCTCCACCTCACCTCACACCACCAGGCTCACATCCTTGCTCTGTGCCTGACGCCCCTTGGACCTATACGTATGTGTCCCACCAGGGCCGACAGAACCCTAAGCCACCTCTTCCCCCTCCAGTGGGTCTTGAGACATTTGGAATCACAGAATGTTTAGAGTTGGAAGGGTCCTCAGTGACCAGTCTAGCTCATGCCCCGCCCAAAGAATCCTCCCTATAGCGTGCTGAATGTGGGTCATCCAGCCTACTCTAAGACCCCCAGTGGGGGTAGGACGAGGCATCCCATTTCACTTTTAGATGTCTTTGTTAGGAAATTTTTCCTGATGTTGTCTAAATCTGTCTCTTTGCAACTTCAACCCATTGCTTCTGTTTCTGCCCTCTGAAGCCAAGAAGAGCAGATCTAATCCATCTACCATATGACAGTCCTTCAAATACTTGAATCTGTCATGTGTTCCCCTACCCTCACCCCTGCCCCAAGTCTTGTTTTCTCCAGGTTCCACATTCCCAGTTCCTTCAACTAATGTTCTCATAACATGTACTCTAGGCCTCACCAGCTTGTTCATCCTTTTCTGGACATGATCCTAAATGGTGTTACCCAGCATTAGACACAATATTCCAGAGAGGGTCCAAGAAGGGCAGTGTAAACAGGCACACTCCCCTCCTTATGCCTTATTTCTCAGTGTAGACCAGGATTATATCAGCTTTGCTGGCTGCCACGTTATCCTGCTGACTCATATCTAGTGGAACCTCCAGTTCTTTCCCCAACATACTGTTGTCCAACAATACCCTTTACCCCATCCTGTCCTTGGGAAGTTGACTTCTTTAACTGAAAGGTGAGCCTTTACATTTATCACTGTTGAATTTAATCTTATTGGATTTCGCCCAATTGGTTTCTGTCTAGTCTTCTTTTTTGGATCCTGCCCGTCATTTAGGGTGCTTTCATTGAATTCCTGCTTTGTGTACCTAAAATTTGATAAGTATGACTTTGTCCTAGTTATTGACAAAAATGTTTAATTGGACAAGGCCAAGCACAGATCCCTGGGGTACTTCCCCTGGATGTCTATTGCTAAGTTTTGTCATTGAACTCTGAAGGACCACTCTGAGTCTGGCCACTCAATTCTGTATCCATTCAATTGTATTGTTACCTAATCCACATTTCTCCAACTTTTCCCCAAGAAAAGCATGGGATATTTTATCAAATGCTTGACTAAAATCTAGGTCAACCATATCAACAGCATTCTGATCTGCTACTCTAGTAACCATGTCGAAAAAAAGGAAAAAAAGAAAAAGAAAGAAAAGAAAAAGAAATAACATTTGTTTGGCACAACCTGTTCTTGACAAAGCCATGCTGGTTCTTTCTGATTACTGTCCCTTTTTCTAGATATTCACTGATCATTCCTTTAATGATTCATTCTAGAGTTTCCCACAAATTGGAATCACATTTGCTGACCTGCAGACTGTTCTCTTCCTTTTTTTTTTTTAAATTGGGGTAACAATTGTCCTTCCTTAGTCCTATATATCTCTTCCATTTTCCATAGTCTTTCAAATACTTTTGACAGTGGTTCTGCCATCATTGACACTCCCTTCAGGACCCAAGGATAGAGTCCATTGGATTCCAATTGATCAAGGACATCTAGGTATTCTCTTGCTATCTTCTTATTCCTCTTGGACATCAACTCCTTGTTAGTCATTTTTACTCTTATTATCAGTTCAGAGCTCATTGTTTTTGTCAGAGCACATAAAAAGAAAATTAGAATTGTTGTCAGTTACTAGTTTATTTCATACCCCCCCCAAAGCAACTCTAATTCCTATTTAATCTTTTTTCCCAATACAGTTTTTTAAAAAAACATTTTTGGGTCATCTTTATTCTGAGCCTTAGCACTCCCAACACTATATTTATGGGACAGTGTCATGTTCTTATATTCTTCCTCTATCCCTTGCCCTTGCTTCCATCTTCTTTACATATCTCTTTGAAATCTCAGTTGGCTGGTAAGTTCACAGTATATCCACATTGATCTCTTTGGGCAAATATTTTTATTATTGGAATTGTTTCCCTTCGTGACTGAAATTCTTAAGAGTTTCTCATCTCTTCTGGGAAGATTTCCACTATAAGATTTTAGCCCATAGGATCCTACATAGCCTTTTCTCTGAGCCCAAAAATCTAGGGTGCGTGTCAGAGTCTACTTGGATTTCCTATTTTTCTTTATCAGAAATTCTGGAGGGGAGTAGTGATTTTCCCTGTAATGTTCCCATCATTTCCACTCACCCTTCCTTCCTTCTCTGGCTGAGGTCTCTGGTCTCAACTCTTCCTCCCACTGCTTCCAATGAAGTCTGGCCAGAGACTGGCTGCCCATCAAATGAAGCAACATCCTCATGACCCCTTCCTGGCTCTGCCTCTGTCACCAGCATGGACTCCCCTGTTATCCTTTCTTAACTTTTCCTCTCAGAGTCTTTGGTCCATGGGGCAGAGCCTAAAGCACTGGATTCCTCAATTCCAACAGAAGTCCCATCTCAGTCCCTTTCCATCCTCACCTCCCAGGCCTTTTCATGCCCTTTTGTATTATTTTATAAAGTGACTTTTTATTACTTTTAATTTTTTAAAAAAGGAAATAAGCAAGAATATAAGATGAATGATATTGTTTTGTAACATATTTTTTTTAAATAATAAAAAACCAAAGAACCTCAACCTACTGACTTATTTATTTGAAAGTGTAGCTTTGTCTCCTCCTAGTTTTGCCAGAGAGAGGGGGAGGGCCCCCCCCTCCCTAAAGCCTGGCTTGGAAAGTCTAAGATTAGAGTATCACCCCTTAATAGGTTTACAGCATCCTTGGTACCCAGTCATTACAACAGCATTCACCTCAAGTGAAACTCTCTTGCTTTCACCCCCTCCCCCCTTTTTTTTTTCTTGTGGGAAGATCTACTTTGTCAAGTTTCAGATGATGCTTACTTTGTTAGTTCAATTGAATAAACATTTATTAAGCACCCACTGTGTGCAAAATACTGTCCTAGGTTCTGTGGATACAAAGATGAAATAAAACGCAATGGCTATATGCTAATAACTGTCAGGAAATGATTAAGTTCTTTGAAGAGTTTAGACTGGTCTGAAGTATTCAAGGATGATGGTTCACTTCCTACTGGGGAGATCACAGGATGTTAATGGAGGAGGCAGCATCTGAGTTGGGCTTTGAAAGAGGTAAGAATATTAATGGGCAAAGACGGGTATGTATGTGGTAGTAAGAAGACTTTTCCAGATATGTCTAGTGTGAAAAAAAGGCATGGGAGTGATGGAGGGCAGAACAATATAGGATCAAAGCTATTAGTCTAATTTGGTTAGAGTCAGACCCTAGAGAGCTTTGAATGTAAGGCTGAGGAGTTTGTATTTTATTCTTTGGGGAGCTACTAAAGGATTTGGGCAGAGGAGTGATGTGGTCAGACCTATTTATATATTAGGAGAATTACTTTGACAGTTGCATGAAGAATGAATTGGAGAAGGGAGAGGTTAGAGTCAGGGAAGCCAGTTAGGAGACTCATAAGAATAAGAAGGGTGAGGGCCTCAAGTAGTAACAACAGAACTGGAAAGCAAGAGATAGATACTAGAGAAGTGGTGAACAAAGGATTGACCAAACTTGGCGACTAAGTGGGTGAATAGTAGAGGAGAGAGAAAAGAGTCAAGAATCACTTCCTAGTTTTAAGACTGGGTAACCGAAAGAATGACTGTTCACACTATCAACTGAAATAGGGAAATTAAAAGAAGAGACAAATTTTAGAGAAAAGATGGTGAATCCAGCTTTGGATATACTGAGCTTGAGGTGCCAGAAAGATATCCACCCAGAAGACAGTTAGAAATGCAAGCCTGGAGCCCTGGGGAATAGATAAGGGGCATATATACAGACAGATTTAGGAGTGATCTGCACAGAGGGGATGACTGAAACCATGTGGGTGGATAAAATTGCTAAAGGAGAGAGTAGATAATGTGAAAATATGTTTAATGTGATTGTGCATGTATAACATATCAGATTGCTTTCTGTCTTGGGGAGGAGGGAGGGAAGGGAGAGAGGGAGAAACATTTGGAACTCAAAATCTTTTTTTTTTTTTTTTAGTGAGGCAATTGGGGTTAAGTGACTTGCCCAGGGTCACACAGCTAGTAAGTATTAAGTGTCTGAGGCCGGATTTGAACTCAGGTACTCCTGAATCCAGGGCCGGTGCTTTATCCACTGCACCACCTAGCCACCCCGGAACTCAAAATCTTATAAAAAGAAATATTGAGGGGCAGCTAGGTGGCACAGTAGGTAAAGCACCAGCCCTGGATTCAGGAGGACCTGAGTTTAAATCCAGCCTCAGACACTTGACACTGTCGAATATTAAAATATAGCTTTTGTATCTGCCTGCCTCCTACAAACAGATCAGAGAAATAATGTTTACTCTCTCCTGCAATTAATAAACAGATCAGAGAAATTATATCTCCTACTAAGTAGAAAGAGAACATGTTATATCTGCCTGTCTCATACAATGAACCAGATCAGAGAAATAATGTTTAATTTCTCCTACCAGTGAAAGACAGACAGAAAAAACATACCTCTCCTCCTATGAAAACAGATCAAAGACAGAAAAAACATAATATCAATGTAATATTTTATTATCCCAAGAAGAAAGATAACAAAACACAATCATGTGGAGATTTCCCTCCTAAGAGAGAAGCTTGGGGGACTCCCCACTGATTACCGGGCATTGTCAGTTTCAATAGTATGATACAGAAATCAACCCAGAAGCAAAAAGTAGTTTAACAATTTCAGTTATTACAAGTATGGAGGAAATACAGAAGCATCATGATAAGACTACAGGATTCCAAAAAAAGGGTTTGGCAAAGATGAGGATGCCCAGATGTTACCATAAGATAAGGACTTACTATCCTGAGGGAAAAGAAGTCACTAGGTAAGGTCTTTTATCTGCTAGCTATCTGGGTTCAGGTTTGGAGTTCAGCTGAAGGACATTTTGTTCCTATTAATCCTATTAATCCAGGGTTTTATAAAACTCCCCTTGGATAATAGGCTACCTCCATCAAATCCAGTTGTTCCATGTATTCATATTAACAAGACTTACTAGCTGTGTGACCCTGGGCAAGTCACTTAACCCCATTTGCCTCACCAAAAAAAAAAAATATTGAAAACTATCTTTACATGTAACTGGAAAAAAATACTATTAGGATCAGGGAAAAAAACACAAAGGAGAGAGTAGAGAAAAAGAAGAGAAGAGGGTAAAAAACAAAGCCTTTGGAGATACCCCAAACTGAGAGGTCTGAGAAGACTGGAGATGTCCAAAACTGGAAACTTAGAGGAGAAAGGAACCCATGAAGGAATCTGTCAAAGCATAACAGGAGAGAAGACAGTCGTAAAAGTGAAGGAAAAGGGGGCAGGTAGATGGCACAGTGGATAAAGCACCAGTCCTGGATTCAGGAGGACCTGAGTTCAAATCTGCCCTTAGACGCTTGACACTTACTAGCTGTGTGACCCTGGGCAAGTCACTTAACCCTCATTGCCCCCGGGGAAAAAATTGAAGGAATGACACAATATCAAGGAATAGAGGATAGTCAACAGGAGGATGAAGAATGAATGGGTGATAGAGTTGTACCTAGTAATTATGGTCCTTGAGGTAAGAACACAAAAGATGCTCAAATGGACTTTTTCCCCCCAGGTTCCTCACATTTATTTTAAATTTTTTAATATTTTATTTTCCCCCATTTACAGGTAAAAACAATTTCAAACATTCTTTTTTTTTTCAAACGTTGAATTCCAAATTCTCTCCTCCCTCCCCTTCCCCCATTGAGAGGGCAAGCAATTTGACATAGGTTATAGGTATAGTCATGCAAAATACATTTCCATGTAAGTCATTCTGTGAAAGAAAACACAGACAAAAATCCCCTCACAAATAACTTTTTAGGGACAGCTAGGTGATGCAGTGGATAAAGCACTGGCCCTGGATTCAGGAGGACCTGAGTTCAAATCCAACCTTAGACACTTGACACTTACTAGCTGTGTGACCCTGGGCAAGTCACTTAATCCTCATTGCCCTGGAAAAACAAAAACAAAAACAAACAAAAAACCCCCACACCTTTTAAAAGACAAATTCATTTGGGAGCAAAACCTGTGACCCCAGGACACAAGGCTCTGTTGAGGGGAGACTGAGACCCTAGGACACTTTCCTTGTACATTTCCTTGCCAGGGACAAGAATGGAGAAGACTGGGTTGGGGAGGAAACAGCTTATCTAGTAACTTTCACTTTAGTTATTCTTGCTAACTAGGTGCTAAATTCAGTAGCTTCTTTCATATGAAGGGGTACACTGTAGTATCAGCATCCTTTTAATTTTATTGCCTAGCAAAGCACCAGTCACCCTGTCCTGGTTATGGCTCTGATGAGTGGTAAGGAAGTAAAGACATCGAAGGTAGGATACTCTTTCTAGAAATTGAATAGTCAACAGGAGGAAAGAGAAAGATGGATAGCAAGCTGAGGGGAAAAAAATGGAGGTTTAAGCTTGTAGGTAGATACAGGAAAAAGGGAAATTGAAGATGAGAGTTGTGGGAAATGATCAATGGAGTAAGGTTCTGAAGGAGTTGGAGGAGATGAGATTAAGGATACAGATTAAGAAATTAATTTTGAGGTTATGAGATTAAGATTCTTATAAGATTAAGAAGTCAATTTTGGCAAGGAGGACCATTTCATCTGTCCCCAACAACCCCAAATGTCACAAACTAGTGTCCATCTTGGTGACAAGTTTCTATGATTTAATTTGCTGCCTTAACAGGCATTAATTACTACTGAGTTCCTTTGAGTACAGTATTCAGGATGATACCCATTTCCATATCCACCCATCTCTATTGAAGAAAAGAGAAGGGATGATAGACAAATGCAAGGTGGGCAAAAGGCACATACATCTTCCCTGGATCCTAATGAATTATATTAAAGCCTCTGCCTAACACTCTATACCAAATAGGGTCTCAAATATTGCTGATAATAATGTATTCTTCTCTATGTAATAGCAGTACTGGAGCTAGGTTCGCCCATTGGCTTCTTGCCAAGGGTCACACACTTGTACTTTTGGAATAAAGCAATCCTTTATTGGTCCTGTGATTAGAGGCTATGTCAAAGAGGACTGGCAATCTGGCCAGGAAAAACTGCCAATTCTATTAGCTTTAAAGGAACCAAGAGAGATGGCTTCTACCCTCTTTCAAAGTGACCCCTTTGAATGACTGAACAAATTGTTATATATGTTGTGATGGAATACTATAGTGCTATAAGAAATGATGAGCAGGATACCCTCAGAAAAACCTGGAAAGATGTACATGAACATTGGGGGCAGCTAGGTGGCACAGTGGATAAAGTACTGGCCCTGGATTCAGAAGGACCTGAGTTCAAATCCAGCCTCAGACACTTGCCACTTACTAGCTGGGCAAGTCACTTAACCCTCATTGCCCCACCAAAAAAAAAAAAAAAAAGATGTACATGAACATTAATGCAAAATGAAACGAGCAGAACCAGGAGAACATTGTATACAGTAACAATGATATTGTATGACGATCAGCTATGAATGCCTTAGCTATTCTCAGCAATACAATGATCCAAGACAATTCTGAAGCACTTATGATGAAAAATCCTATCTATCTCCACAGAAAGAACTGATAGGAGCCTGAATGCAGATAGATGCATATTTTTCGTTATTTTGTTTAATTTTTTTATTTTTATTTTTTTTTTGTGGGGCAATTGGGATTAAGTGACTTGCCCAGGGCCACACAGCTAGTAAGTGTTAAGTGTCCGAGACCGGATTTGAACTCAGGTCCTCCTGAATCCAGGGCCAGTGCTCTATCCACTTCACCACCTAGCTGCCCCTATTTTGTTTTTTTGTCTGTGTTTTCTTTCACAACATGACTAACATGGAAATATATCTTTTCATGACTGTACATGTATAACCTATATTAAATTGCTTGCCTTTTCAATGGGGGGGGTAAGGAAGGAGGAAGAGAATTTAGAACTTAAAAAAATTTGACATGACTGTTAATTGTTTCAACATGCAAGTGGGGGAAAATAATTTTTTTTTTTTTGGTGAGGCAATTGGGGTTAAGTGACTTGCCCAGGGTCACACAGCTAGTAAGTGTTAAGTGTCTGAGGCCAGATTTGAACTTAGGTACTCCTGACTCCAGGGCCGGTGTTCTATCCACTGCGCCATCTAGCTGCCCCAAATAAAATATTTTGTAAAAATTTTAAAATATTTTTAAGAAAAGGAAGTGGCCCCTTTGTTGAGCCATAGTCAGTATCTTCTCTCCTTTGGATTTTTACCTCCCAGGGGCCATTGCAACTTGAGCACATATGCCTCCAAAAATAAACATATGCTTACCTAGGTGAATCTGAGACTGAACAGACTGGACACATTAGGCAGAGAAGTGGTACAGAGTATCGAGGGTACAGGATTTGGAAATCACTTAGACCTAAGTTCAAATTCTGCCTTAGATATTTATTGGCTGGATGACCCTTGGCAAGTCACTAAATCTCTCTCAACCTCAGTTTCCTCATTTCTTAAAATGGAGATAATAATAACACTTACCTCCCTATGTTGTTGTGAGAATCAAATCAGATAATATGTAAAGCACTTTGTAAACCTTAAAGTGTTATATATGTGTGTGTGTATGTATGTATATATATATATATATGAATATGAGAGAGAGCTGCTATTGCCACTAATGGACCTCAAGTCCCTGTCCATCTCTTCTTCTGCCTTCCTTTATGTTTATTTAACTGAGTTCAGGTTACTGAATCAGAATCCTGAAAGACAGACATTTCCCCACCTCAGTTACTACCCTGTAAGTTTGAGAAGTAGGAGATTTCTGAGTCAGGGATGACTGCCCAGCAGGAAGTGCTTCCTAAAACTATACTGCTTCTTGGAAGAGACAATGTAACCAAGAAATCCCAAGCCATATGCTAGCTTACTAGGAAATCCAGACTTGTGAGTTTTAAAGACAGCCCAGGTTAAAGGGAAAAGTGAAATATATATATTTTGTATTTCCACAAAATGCCTTTACTGTTTGTCACAGTATAACAGGGATCAGGTTATTGGGTTTTTTAATTTGTTTTTGTTTTTAAATTTTAAATGTGTAGCTGTGTGCTTGGGGCAGCTAGGTGGCACAGTGGATAGAATAGTGCAAGTCAGGAAAACTCATCTTCCTGAGTTCCAATATGGCCTCAGACACTTAACCTTCTTTGCCTCAGTTTTCTCATCTGTATAATGAGCTGGAGAAAGAAATGGAAAACCACTCCAGTACCCTTGCCAATAAAACCCCAATGGGTCACAGTGGCAGACATGACTGAAAATGACTGAATGACAACAACTGTGTTAAAAATTGTGTTAAGTCTTTCTTTTGTAGTAGAGGAAATAAATATCTGTCCTATATTTACCTTATATTTACTTTATAAATTGAGTGTATTTTTTTTTTAAAGAAAGATCCTTGACCCTGGGCAAGTCACTTAACCCTCATTGCCCCGCAAAAAAAAAAAAGAAAAAAAAAAGAAAAGAAAAAAGACAGATCCTGTTAATCCATTTTATGTTTTTGGTTTTGGTTTTTTGGTGAGGCAATTGGGGTTAAGTGACTTGCCCAGGGTCACACAGCTAGTAATTGTTAAGTGTCTGAAGCCGGATTTGAACTCAGGTTCTCCTGAATGCAAGGCCGGTGCTCTATCCACTGCGCCACCTAGCTGCCCCTGTTAATCCATTTAGAGGAGATTCCAGATACAAGCCATATATAAGCTTTGTTTGAGGAATTTTTCCCAGAACTCTGATGTGGAAGACATAATAAGCCAGAGTACAAGAAAAGTTTAATCCCCCTTTGGGTGTTCTAAGTACTGAATTTAATATGAGTCCAGAGAAGGAGCCCTTTGGGAAAAGGAATGCCACCTGGACACTATATTTGAAGATATCACTTACATATACATATATAATAATAAATTATATATACACACATACATACACACAGTATACATACATACATACATACATACATACTGAAGCAGCTATATACCTCAGTGTTTGGGCACTGGGCCTGAAGTCAGGAAGACCTGAGTTTAAATCTAGCCTCAGACACTTACTAGCTATGTGACCCTGGACAAGTCACTTAATCTCTGCCTCAGTTCTTCAACTATAAAATGGGGATAACAGCAACTCCTACCTCCCAGGGTTGTTGTGAAAATCAAATGAGATAATATTTGTAAAGTGCTTAGCACAATGCTTGACACATAACAGGAGCTTATTCCCTTTTCTTCCTTTTCTACCTACCTCCACTGGTAAGATAAAATTTCATCCATTTGTGAGAAGTTAGGTATATTGAGTCATCTAGTTGAATTTCACATTTAAAATTTATAATCCACATTTTTGTGATGCTTTGCTGGGTTAGGATTAGAACAGTTGGCCTTAGGATATTTTTCCTCTGTGCAGTGCCTCATAAGTTTCATGGTATCATCCATCCACTGAACCCTAGTGGCTCAGAAAAATGCTAACAAAAAAATGGTGATTAAAAATTATAGAGGAGAGGAACTCACCCCAGGGGATGGATCTGGCCTGGATGTGACTCAGAAGTTCTGTCTACCAGGATACTGTCCCTTTGAGGTTCACAAAGAAGAAAAGTTGAGGGGCAGCTAGGTGGCACAGTGGATAAAGCACCAGCCCTGGATTCAGGAAAATCTGAGTTCAAATCCGGCCTCAGACACTTAACACTTACTAGCTGTGTGACCCTGGGCAAGTCACTTAACCCTCATTGCCCCAGCAGAAAAAAACCAACAAAAACAAAAAAAAACAAACAAAAAAAAAGGAAATTTGGTAGAAGCCCATGCTGTTGGAATATACTTCTGTTTTCCTTGAACATGATTTCCCAGAATGCTAAGGACTGAGAGATGTAGACAATGGGAAATGAATCCAAGAGAGAGGTCAATGGGGAGAGCAGAGTTTTGGAGAGGTGGGAAGAAAGAAGATTCAGACAACTTAGCCTTTTTCTCTGATACACCCTGAAACTACAAGAGACTTCCTGCCCATCTCACAGACAGGTGTGAGAGAAATGGTCAGAACCAAGCAAAACATTTAAGACAGTACCACTGTTTACCTGGATACTTTAATTCACTGATGATCCACATATGAGAACTCTCTCCAATAATGCAGTGATGATAATGAATATGATGTGCAATACAATAATGCAATAATGCAGCAATAATAACCCATACTCAACATCTCATCTTGTGCAACTCTCATCTATGTCTTCCAGTAAATCTTCCAAAACAGGTCAGTCTGGTGTAATGGGCTTCATCCAATCCCTTGGTATTGTATGGATCCCAATATATCATATGGACAGCCCACTGGTTATCTATTGCTCTTGCTATGTGACCAGCCCACCTCAGAAACCAATTATTCTTCAGATGCTCTCTGGAATAATGGCACGCTGCCATCAATGACATCACTGCAATTAGAAAAATCTATTTCTTCAATGAAGTAATCTGAAAAGACCATACTGTGACTTTATTCATCTTATGCATGCCAGTTTCACAATTCTTGGAATTGCTTATCAAGGAAAGAGGAAAGGACCTTCTGCCCCAATCCCTTTCAAATGATGGTTCATTTCATGCTCCCTAATCTATGTTCAGTTCTTCCGGAAGAGTTGAGTTGGGTGAATTACAGACAAAATATGGCAGAAGTCTTTAGGCTCTTCTATTTACACCTTTATTTTAGGGGAAAGTAACTTCTACACACTGGATTTTTCATATTCATAAAGATATTCTCATTGTCCCCATTTACCAAGTCACCCACAAGTCTATTTCTTTCAAATGGGGCACAGAATAGTTTACAGTCTTAGAAAATGTATATTGTTCCATCTAGCAATATCTCCCTATAGGCCTCTTGTAAGTGTAGCTCTGATGCCAGCCCCCTCTTAGTTCAGGTTCAATGATGGCATGAAATTAGACATTCACAAGTCACCGAACATGTAACAAAGGTTTCTTTTTCCTCAATACAGCAAGAATATCCAATAAAGATATGATAGTGATGTAGGGGGTGGGGTTGATGGATCAGATTGCTCGTGAGGCGTCTCAAAGAATTACAAGACTCAGTGACTCAGTTTCTCAAGTTTTATTGCAATACTGTGAGTGACCACAGGAAGACCACCAGGGAGGTGTCTCGAATAGGCAGATGAAGTGGTTATATTTGTAATAAGAAAAAGTAGGGGGGCAGCTAGATGGCGCAGTGGATAGAGCACCGGCCCTGGAGTCAGGAGTACCTGAGTTCAAATCCGGCTTTAGACACTTAACACTTACTAGCTGTGTGACCCTAGGCAAGTCACTTAACCCCAATTGCCTCACTAAAAAAACAAAAAAAAAAAACAAAACAAAAAAAAGAAAAAGTAGGTTATCTCCTCATTATCTTAATCTCCTCCTTATGAGAGGTTCATGGGAGGTCTTATCTTAATTTGGATTTCCTGGTGTCCTAAGACAACTCACAAGGTGGGTACCTTTTTCCCCCGGAGGTGTTTTTGGGGTTTACATGTCATAAGGTGAACCTAAGGACACATTTGGTCTTCTCTGCACATGTTCCTAAAGACATGCTTAAACTTGTCAGACCCAGAAGGTCTCTGTGTTTATGGTATTATGGATGGTCTCAGGCACCATTCAGCTCTGAGAGACATAGACTACATGTGGTTGGGACTTTCTATACCTATCTCCCAGGAATCTGCATTAGGGAATCTGGGGCCAATCAGGTTTCATATGGGGAAGAAGCTTTATTTTAGTTTTGTTTTTTTTTTTGGTGGGGCAGTGAGGGTTAAGTGACTTGCCCAGTGTCACACAGATAGTAAGTGTCAAGTGTCTGAGGCCAGATTTGAACTCAGGCCCTCCTGAATCCAGGGCCAGTGTTTTATCCACTGCACCACCTAGCTTCCCCGGAAGAAGCTTTATGGGGAAGCCTAAAAGAAACTCTGTCATGAAAATATTGGTCCTATCATAGGGCCCTTTTTTTGGGGGGGAGGGGTGAGGCAATTGGGGTTAAGTGACTTGCCCAGAGTCACACAGCTAGTAAGTGTTAAGTGTCTGAGATCAGATTTGAACTCAGGTACTCCTGACTCTAGGGCTGGTGCTCTATCCACTGCGCCACCTAGCTGCCCCTTATAGGGCCCTTTTGATCTGGTGAGCTCATGTTTTTAGAAGTCTCTGTTCAAGGGGCAGCTAGATGGCACAGTGGTTAAAGAACCCGCCCTGGATTCAGGAGTACCTGAGTTCAAATTTGGCCTCAGATACTTGACACTTACTAGCTGTGTGACCCTGGGCAAGTCACTTAACCCCCTTGCCTGCAAAACAAAACCAAAAACCAAAAAAAAAAAAGTGTCTGTTCATAAAGACCAGGTTGAATGAAGTCTTTGGCTGGCACCCAGCAATGGGTATACCAAATAACCATTAAGGTTATGAAGGTACAAGCTCCCCAAAGTAGACACTTTCTATACCAGTTTTGAAAAATGGTTGTTTTGGGGCCCTAGTTGCTACTGAATGAATATGTGACACAGGGTCATATAATCCCACTTCATCCAGAGTTACCTATTAGGAGTAGGATGTTACAAGATGACTTCTAAGAATCTGGGTAGAACACAGAAGACCCCTACTGTTGAATGTGAATTTTATATTCAAAGTCAGCCAGGTCCCCTAGGTGTTAGAAACAAATTGTTACTCTGCTAGAGGTCCTAACACCTTGTGCTCCTCAGGTGGCCCAATGGACCTCTTTCTATAAGGAAGGATCTGACTCTTGAGGAATACCACGTTGCCTGGCAGCCTCCCACTATGAAAGGCATGTGAAACTAGAATTCATTGTCTGCTAACAAGGGATATTGTGAGGTATGGTGGGCTAAGCTCATAAGCCTCATAGTTGGTGAGTCAAAGAGCCTTGAGAATTGGGTCAGATAAATCTTTATCTACACCGATCCTTAAGTGATAGTCAAGGTCTGGTCCAATGGCCTGGAGCCTGGAGAGAATAGGATTAGACAATAAAAAACTCTTCCTTTTGGGGTCAGGAGGAATTTTGCTAATGCCTCCAACTGCATAGTATAAAAAAAATTAATTATTAACTATGACTAACCTGGGAAAATTATATAATTAGATTTATGAAAAATTATGATTGTATGAAAAATGACATGTTTTGGAAAATTATAATTGGGCTGTAAGTCCTGCCGCGGTCGCCATTAAATGTAGAAATATTTTTGATGATTGGGCCTGATTTGGGGGGCTAATCTGACTGGAGGACTAATCTATTTGGCTATCTGACTGCGTTTAATTTAATATGGGCCGTTTATAAAGTTCTACCACACTGCTCCCAAATTGATAAGCTAAAGATTAAGAAACCTCTTAGCTAAATAATCAAAGCAGAGTTTATTTATGAGATACTATTGAAAATTAAGAATACAGGGAAATAAAATGTACAACCTGACTGCTTTCCTGTGGTCTCTTTCCTACCTGCTGGCTTCGAACTTTTTTAATACAATAAGGGCCTTAGCCGCCTCTCACCTCAGGGCACGTTAAACTTTCCCTGCTCAGCTACTTTCTTCTAACTCCTCTGTGGTAAAATATGAAAGTTTTTAACAGTCGGTTAGGATAACTGAAAGACGCCAGTTTTTCAAGGACCACCCTTTTGGGGAGGAGACGAACAGTCCGCCTGCTGCACACGTCAGACTGCCTGTGGGACTCGACTTCCGGGGTGGAGAGAACGGAAGTGGGGCTTTTGGCCTGCTTGGCGGGACTCCTGACAGCGCGGCACAGACTCTCTCTCTCCAAAGGTGGCCTTTTCGGTTTGGTGAGTTTTTATAAGGAATATAGACTAAGCTTAGACTTAAGACGATTTGTATTGTGTTTCTACTTTCCTATCCTTCTAATCAACATCACCTTGTGACTATCATAACAATAAATAAAAAGGTCTATCTAGAAAACCAAAAGCTTCTTCCATTTACTAGTTTGGGAGATAAATTAAGGGAAAGGTTAAGTAGGGGAGATTTATGATCTAATATCCAATTTTAAATCTCACACCTCTTAACCTGTACCCTGTGCTGACTGCTTCTGTGTTCTCCACTGCTTCCTGTTCTGTCTGTCTGTCTGCTCCGTCCTCTGCCGCCTTTGTCGCCCCTCTAATCTTGTCCGCCTCTCTTAATCTTGTCTGCCAGCCTTTCCTCCTTGCTCCTAGTCCTGTGTTACTGTTCGTCCCATCTCTCCTTTCTAGTCTCGTCAGCCGCCGCTTGACCTCTTCTCCACCTCGCCTCGTCTAGTCCGTCTGAACCTCTCCGTCCTTGTCCGCCCCCCTGAGTCTAACTTCCAGGTCTATATATCTTTCTTTTCTCCATTCAAATCTCGGGGCTTCCTGCGCCCCCACAGACCAAGCTAATCCGCTAGCCAGGGCTGCGGCTGGTGGGGGGGGGGGGGCTGTGTGCGCTCCAGCTTCATGTGCCTCAGCACAGGCTACGCCAGAACCCAGCATCTCTCAGATACCTCTGCTCAGGTCGGAGGGAGCTGGGGGCTTTTCCCCCAGCTGTCTGACCTGGCCTTTTGTACAGCCCACGGGGCTTTTCGGCCCAGCCAAAGCTGAGGGGGAGGGGCACCAGCACCTCCAACACAGAAGAGACCCTGAGGGCCCAAGGCCCTCTAATCTCAGCCTAAAAGTAGGGTCCCCAAATTGAAATAAATTTCCACAATAGCATTATTAATAAGGCATGTCAATATCACTCAGAGAGATATTCTATGCATTGTATTAAACTAAACCATGAGGTTGAAGCTGTTATGAAAACAGCAAAAATTGGGCAGTGGGTCCATTGCAATGTGAAAATGGGCATCATGATGCCATACTGTGTTGGGCATAGGGCTACCTAATTCCTTTAACTAAGGATTAGGATGCTACTTCTGTCAGATAGGGCTCTTCATCCCAAGCTTTCTTGGATAATATCTGTAAGAAAATAATTATTAATCTATTTCTTGGAGTCACCCAGGGATCAGTCCTCCTCCCCAACACACACTCCAAAAAGTTGAGTTCTCCTTGAGAGACTTCATCAAATCTTATCTAGGTCAAACTCAAGCTCAAAAAGGAGTCTTGGGTGGAGACTTGATCCTTTTGTCTAGATAGCCCAAGGATTTACTGATGAGATTAAACCACAACTAGATGAATGGATTTTGCCCGGACCAACTTGGGGTAGGGGTGGGGGTGGAGGTGGGGGCAGTTCTCCTTGGATTCCTTTCTCTGATGTCATCCTTGGACTTCATTATAATACAGCCCATCTTCAAGTCAAGTCAACCAATGAGATTTGAAAAATGCTAGGTTTGACTGATATATAATGACCCACCTCTTATCAAAAGGGATTAAAAACCTGGACAGGTAGCCATGTTGGCTCTCTGAGACCACATAGTCTCTGTCTCTGTCTCTCTGTCTCTGTCTCTGTCTCTTTTTCTCTGGTCTCCTTGGACACCCCATGCTGTAGGGACTGCGTGTGCTTTTGCGGGGCTTAACTAGAATGCTGAAACTCTCTGCTTCCTCTACCACTGGGCCTGGGACCATGGAAAGATAGGGAGACATGTGGTCAATCTCTTACTTATATAATATTGATAAATTAATATAAATTTATCCAAAACTTGTGTCTATAGTAATTTTTTTCAACGTCACATATCCTTCATGGTATTTAACCTATGCCCAAGTGAATAAGAGGCATGCCTCTGATAAATAACAGTTTCATCATTATGCTCCTAATTATTGGAGTTGTGTGACATGCATCCCAGAAGCCATATCCATAACAAATCAAGGCCACCCTACAAAGGAGGAAGATTCTCAGGTCCAGCTGTTTCTCAGACCTAGCCTCCAGGAAGCCTTACACAATAAGGATGGGCTATTTTTAGGCAATTGCTGTTGACTGTCTCCAGGTCTTCCTTATTCTGTCCCTGGCTCAGAGTATTCCTGGCTTTGAGATCCTTATTTCCTCTATCCAAAAGATCCATAAATGTATGTATGTGTATGTGTGTGTGTATTGTATGTCTATATTATATGTGCATGGTATATATGCCTATACATACTTATGTAGATACACATTTATATATACACGTATATACCTAAACCTATACATGCATGTATGCATACATACAATACATACTTTACAACTCAGGCATCCTTCAAATGGAATGCCTTTTTTCCCTTTAGGTGGTTTGAATAATTTCTTTCCAGAAAGGACACAGTGGATCATAGAGATGGTATTATTGGGAAATGACTTTCTTTCTAATGCCATGGGAAAGAAGAGACCATCTATCTCTGTGTAACTATGGTGAATGTGTATTTTTCTGGGGGGGAAAAAAGTCGATCTTCTAACTAGCCTGGTTGTAGCAATCCTCAGTTTCTGGATGAAGGTAAGGGAAAGTCCTTACCTAACTCTTGTGAAAGAAAGGGGAAGGGGCAGCTAGGTGGAGCAGTAGATAAAGAACCGGTCCTGGATTCAGGAGGACCTGAGTTCAAATCCAACCTCAGACCCTTGACACTTACTAGCTGTGTGACCCTGGGCAAGTCACTTAACCCCAATTGCCTCACTAAAAAAACAAACAAAAAAAAAAAGAAAGGGGAAAACCCTCAGGAGAGACTTCCAAAGGAAGAGAGATTTAGTATTCTTCATCCACTATAAGGCTCCTTTTGGGAAGCCAGAGAACACTGAAGGGATAGTGCTAAGGAAAAGTCTTAATGTTAACACTGGCACTGGGACAGACCCCAATCTATTTTATTGCTGATGACCCTGGCCCATGATGCAAATGGATTGCTATGCCAGAAGTGACATCATCTGTGCTGTGGCCTTGATGTAACCTGAATTTTTCTGAGGACGATCTTGCTGTTGTCACTCCTTTGCAAGGAGAGAGCCACTGTGAAATAAAACAATTTGGCATTACCCACTGTATGGATTAGATCATTAAAATATAGGACTTGGTTATTCAGAAGTATTCAGAAATATCTTCATTCTTTTCCATATTTGTCCCTTCCTCCAGGGGACTATTATATTGCTGATTATCTTTATTGCTGTCTTTCTGTATTGTACTAAGCTCTTTCTCCAATGTGACCTACATACCAGGTGTCATGAGACCCCAATATTAGGATTATCAAATAAACAGTACTAAAACTGATGGTAAGTGGTGGTAAATTCTCTAGAATAGACTGTCAGATTTATAGTCTGCAGGCAACAAGCAGCCTGCAAAACTTTTGAATAGAACCCAAACCAATTTAAAACTTAATTGGCTGGGGGTGGGGGTGGGGGGTGTGTCTGGAGGGGGTGCAGCGAGGTGGCAGTGGATAAAGCACCAGCCCTGGATTTAGGAGGACCTGAGTTCAAATCCGGCCTCAGACACTTGACACTTAACTATCTGTGTGACCCTGAGCAAGTCACTTAACCCTCATTGCCCTGCCTCCCTCCCCCCAAAAATCACAAACACACACAAAAAACTTAATTGGGAGATGTTTAACAAAATAAATAAAAATTGACATAGATAATGTCAATTTGTAGTTTTCTAAAGTCAATATGCTGCCCACAGGAATCCATTTCTATCTGAATTTGATACTACTGCTCTAGAAGACCTTTATGACCTTACCACCAAGGAATGGGATATAATAGGAGCAGTACCATCATACAAATTAAGTCAGTGATGTATCCTTGCTTTGACAAAATAAAGCTTCTCATGTTAAGAAGGACCAGAATTTGAGAATACCTAAAAATTGTCTGTCTGTTGGTACATTGTATTTTTTTTTATCTATGACAAAGAAAATATAGAATGGAAAATTTTTTTCAAGTTAAATGATAATATTGCTTATAATTATTTAAGTGCATTTGCACAGCTAGGAGAAAGAAAATATTTATCAAACATATTTCCTTATAATCACTAATTTAGGATTCACATTTTTATGACATATATGTTTTGGTTGCATATTTGCTGTAAAGTTGTTTTTTCTTTTGTTTTGTTTTTGTTTTGTTTTGTTTTTGGAAATGAAGCATACATCTGTGGTCCTGTTAGGGTACTTTATATGTTATCTAGCTATAGATGAGGGCTATATCTAGAACATTGCAAGACTTTCCTCATTGCTACTTTTACCCTTCCCATTTGGTCAAGAACATCTACTCCTATGTTATTATTATTTTTTTAATATTTTTAACTTTTTTTGGTGAGGCAATTGGGGTTAAGTGACTTTCCCAGGGTCACACAGCTAGTAAGTGTTGAGTGTCTGAGGCCAGATTTGAACTCAGGTATTCCTGACTCTATTCCATCCACTGCGCCACCTAGCTGCCCCCTATGTTATTTTTACAAAATAGGATAAGGTAGCTGACTTTTATTTTGGATTGTTCTCTGCTGGAATTTGAACATCCCAATGGAAGGTACTCATCATACTTCCACATTAACTCTCTTATAACTGGGATAAAGTCAAGGTTACTGTTGGCTTCTTTATGGGTTTCAAAACCAGAGGTTCATGGAGTAGACTCTATATCCTTTTTGCTTCTGAAAGTTCTGACAAATAGGCCCAACTATGCTATGCCTTTGCTTTGCAAATCTCAAGGAAATCTCAAGAAATATAAGATTTATTTAGGTTACATTGTAGCCTTTGGTTAAATAGTGAGTTCAGGAACTTCAATGCTACTTCTGAGGGCATACTGGTCTCATTGCTCCTAGATTGTATTTTCCCAAGTAACAGAATCTGTTGCATAGTATAAAGAATTAATTGTTATTCGAGGTTTTTACGACCTCATCTTTTGGCTTTAATTAAAAAAAAAAAAACAACTTCGGTGTGCACACTGGCCTCTGGGGCTCTGCAAACGGCACGATGCTCCACCCACTGGTCGTAGCCGTTGCCATGGTGCTGGCACCTCACATCATCACCACTCGTGGACGCCTACATGGGCCTGGCAAAATTATAATGATTGGAAACCCAGTGAGGGCAGTCATGCGACTATCAGAGTGGCCAGTCAATTGGCTGGGGGCTGTATGTGGTCAGCCTGGGGTCTGCTGGGAAGAAGGGAGGTTTTTTCGCCATTCTAGCTTGAAGCTGGAAGTCAACAGGACACTGCTATGTATTCTCAGCTGATTCCTGGGTGGTGGTGTTGTTCAGGTTGTATAATTTCCCTTTCCCCATTTTATTTCCTTTCCATTAATCCTACTGATCCTGTTTGTGTTTTTTTAAGTTCATTCTTGTTGAATAAATCCTGCTCTGTTTTGAGGGAGGCTGTCTGTCTCCTTCCTTGCCCCAGTACTGAGGCGAGCTGCTTAGCTAACACTCCCCAATTAAAAATTGGTTCCCACAATAGGTTTTGGTTTTGGGTGTTTACTGCCAACCAAAATTTCAGGTCAAATCTTTCTGTTTTATTTGATATATATTGGATAAATTTACAGTGTGTCTTGCAAGGCAGCAATTGCTCACCAACTATGTATATATGATATATAATATTATATATTCATAGTATATAAATATATTATATGCATATACATATAAATATCATATCATTATATAGGCTATCATATGTACATATGCATATATACATACATATACACATATATGCATACAGATATATAGATAGATGTAGATATAGATACACATACACATATAGATAGACTTATTTCAGTTGTGTCTGTAAGGGCTACAATTCTAGCTATACTGTCTAAAATATCTAATGAGTGGTTGCCAATAAATTACAAGCTTTAGCAAGAGTTAGACTTTTAAGGATTTATTAAGGAGAATAAGAATTTGGTAAAGAGAGAGAGAAAGGCCTAGATTCCTCTATCTATTAAAGGGAGAGTGCATTTGTAGCTTCCTTCTCCACCAGAGTCCTCAGGAAAGAGAGTGAGCCAGCACGCCAGCCTTCCCCTTCTTCTTCCTCCCACCAGCAAACGTCACTTCCTGACGCCAAAGAAAAGACGCATGGTCCTGCCTTCAAAGGTCCTCTCCTCATGATGGAGCTTTCCTACAGTAAGTCTCCAGCAGGTGGCGTCATTCCAATCGTTACATATCTGATTCTTTGTTGCCTGCTTTGGGGGTTTTTTGGGGGATTTTTTGGCAAGGATACTGGAATGGTTTGCCATTTCCTTCTCCATGCTCATTTGACAGATGATGAAACTAAGGTAAACAAGGTTAAGTGACCTACCCAGGGTCACACAGCTAGTAAGTGTCTGAGGCCACATTTAAATTTAGGAAGACTAGTCTTCCTGACACCAGGCCCGGCACTCTATGCACTATGGTGCCACCTAGCAGCAGCCTTCTGACAATTTTCAGTAAAATGATTCTATAGCAAGATGCTCAAGAAAACTGGTTCTAAGATAGATTTTTTGCTACTTCTCAGTTTTCAGATCGAAGGGAAGATACCTCTTTATATTTAGGAATTGATTATATGACATAGTTTTATTGAATAAAGGACATACCCAGATGCTATTCTACATGCTTTTTATGGGTAGGTTTCTTTAACCAACATCACAAGCAACAATAAGACCAACACATTTTTCAAAATACTCTAAAGTAATGGACCATTTAGCAGTGCCTGTTACTTATTGCCCTCAGAATTTATATATTCCTAAATAATTCTAATCACTGACTCACTAAATAAAATTTTTAAAAGGAATAGAATTGTGCTCAACAACATGGGTTGTAGAATATACACTAAGGCCAGACTGAAGAGTAATATTAAGCTGTTTTAAGCATCCTTACACTGCTTGAGAAGCAATGGCTTATCACCAAGAATTATCTCTTCATTTGAAATATTTTGGCTCTTCATTTCTTTTTTTTTTTTTCATTTTTTTTTTTTTAGTCAGGCAATTGGGGTTAAGTGACTTGCCCAGGGTCACACAGCTAGTGTTAAGTGTCTGAGGCCGGATCTGAACTCAGGTACTCCTGACTCCAGGGCCAGTGCTCCATCCACTGCACCAACCAGCTGCCCCTCTTCATTTCTTTTACTGTGAACTTGGGTCCAACAAGCACCATGTTGCTCCTTATCTCTCAGATTATCAGCTATTAAAAGAATTTCATTAACACTGGACTCAAATGAGGAATACTTTTTTTTTCTGTCTCACTCTCTGTAACTGTAGCATTTATGTCCTTGAATTAATTATCTAAAGTTCACCATTGGATATGTTGGATGAGGTAATTCTTATTAGTTCTAAAATCTATTCATCAGAGAGTCTCTCAGACATTTTATCAGTAAGGATGCAAACAAGGCTAAATTATTCTGAAATACCAGAAAAATAATGTAAATAAATTAGCAAAATAGTGGGAATTACATGAGAAGATAAAATTTTATTTTACTCTATAAATACATTATTCACAAAGTATTACAAATATTGAATTAATTCTACCAACACTCCAAAGGGAAAAGACTAATATGGGGCAAAGGAATGACCAATGTAAACAAATGTAGGAGTATTTCCTCTTATTTACAAAATATATATATATATATACACATATATATAATGTCTAAGCATATGAGTCATTTATCAGCAATATCACTACTATATCTATATCCCAAATAGATAAAAACCCAAAAGGCAAAGTACCTATATGTACACAAATATTTATTGCCATTCTTTTAGTGGTGGCAAAGAATTGGAAATGGAGGGGATAAATGTCAACTGGGGAATGGTTGAACAAGTTGTGGTATATGATTGTGATGGAATACTATTGTGATGTTAGAAGGAGAAGGATGCACTCAGAAAAATCTGAAAGACCTACATGAACTGATGCAAAATAAAGTAAGCAGAACCAGGAGAACATTGTACATTTGTACAATGATCAACTGTGAATGACTTAGATGATCTCAACAATACAAGGGTCCAATACAGTTCCAAAGGATTCATGATGAAAAATGTTATCCCCCTCCAGAGAAAGAACTTATAGAATTTGAATACAGATCAAAGCATGCTTTTTAAAAAAAATCCTCTTTATTTTAGGAGCTGTTTTCTTTCTTTCTTTCTTTTTTTCTTTCTTTCTTTCTTTTTTTGCTGGGCAGTTGGGGTTAAATGACTTGCCCAGGGTCACACAGCTAGGAAGTGTCAAGTGTCTGAGGCCAGATTTGAACTCAGGTACTCCTGAATCCAGGGCCGGTGCTCTATCCATTGCGCCACCTAGCTGTCCTTGGGGGCTGTTTTCTTTCACAACATGACTAATACGGAAATGTTTTACACGAGTATACATGTATAACCCAAGTCAAATTGCTTTGCCTTCTTAATGAGGGGAGAAAGGGAGTGAGAAAAATTGAAACTCAAAATTCTAAAAAGTGAATGTCAAAATTTGTTTTTGCATGTAATTGGGGGAAAATAAAATATTAAATAAAAAAGTATATAGGTAATTTAATGCATCTGGTTCTTATAGAAAGGACATGTTTAATTTCTTTTTTCTTTAAAAAGTCTTCACAGAGTTAAGGAATATTGATAACAAGAATACAGAAAAAGCCACAAAGTAGAACTTCCTAAGCCTTTTCAAGTTTCTAAATACAGTTTTGCATCAACTGATGTACTTGGCACTTCTTCTGCTCAGATGACCTACAAGTGTCTCATTTCATTCCAGTTCTGAACCTGAGCTACAGACTGAATTGAGTCAGTACTGGACTACAACATAGAGCAGTGGAGGAGCCCTTGGACTGAGCAGAGAAATTCCTTGTCCAAGCCTCCTGGACCAAAAAGGAGTTGGGGCTATAGAGCAACAAGGGATAATGCCATTATGTGAAAGAGCAAGGTTGGACCTTGCACTGTTAATTCACCCAACCACGAACCTGGGTCCAACAAGTTCATGCATTGTAAAAAGCTGGGAAAGGGGTATTGTTAGTGACTCTGAGTGTTTTTCTTTTGCCAGGGTAGGGTAGGGATAACAATATAATTCTAGAGATAGATTCTGTAAGTCTAGAAAACTACCTACACTGTTGTATGTAGTTGCAAGTAGCAATTTTGATACAATTTCCTTTTCTAATAGCAATGGTCATGTGTATGCTTCTAATAATGCTAAGTTGACTCAGAATGTTTGATTTTGATCAGATGAAACTAAATTGATCTGGTTTCCCCAGAACTTTCCCAATTTTAGTTAGTCCACCACCAGTTGAATGCTAGATTTTGTGCCATGAACAATATATTTCTTGTTCTCTTCTGTTGTGTTTTTAATTCGGTAGGTTTTGAGAATATATGATACTCCAAGATAACATGTAAAAATTGTAACTCTTAAAGAGTACACTTCAATGACTATTACAGATATCACAGTATTTGTTGGGTGTATTTCCCAATTTGCCTCATTGAAAAATCTATAGGCTATGATCAAGGTTAAACTTGAAAAAGTGGACAGTTCTTCAAAGATGTGCTTAATATCCAATGTGATAAAAATATAGTTTCATAACAAAGGATTAAAGAATATGTATCAAATCTTGTAAACTTGATGTCAATGTAAAATAAGTAACTGCAGAAAAGAGAAGATATATTGCATGTTAAAAATTTATTTATAGATGTAAAAAGTTATAAGGTATATTGTATTCCATAAATTTAATTATTTTATTTTTGTCTCAAATAAGTAGCAAACTATTACAGGTCCATGAGAGATGAGATTCAATAGAGGGACAGTTTACTTGGTTCTCTATATCCCCTCATTCTTCTCCTGTTTTAAGGGGTCATCGGGGAATACTGTAAGTCTAGAAGACTGTGTAAGTCTCTACAGAGGCAGAAACCCAATAGAGAGCAAAAGGAAAACTAGAAAGGGATCTGGTGTGAATCTTTACATCTTAAAAATTGGGTTAAAGTCTGCTCTATATTTCAGGTATTTCTAGCCCAAGTGCTGGGGATATGTGTGTGTGTGTGTGTATGTATGTATGTGTGTATATACATATACATTGGGGGGGGAATCTGAGGACTTTTTTCATTTTTTGTGGAGACTAGACATGGGATAAATTCGGAGGTTCTTTGAGTCAAACCCTAGGTGAGGACCCAAGTCAAAAAGAGACTTTACTGTGTCATGAGAGCTAATGACTGTGCGAACATTACCAGTTTGCTAAAATGGCATTATCCAGCTAGAAGATACTAAGCATGTATTTCCAGGAAATGAGAGAACCAGAGCATACATAGATGTTTTGTGCTGGTCCGCTGAATGTTTGTGAACAACCTTTTTCCAACTGGCTCTGTAATAAGAACCACTGGCATCTTTATTATAGCTTGACTCAGTACTTGCTGGGGCTTTTGACTGCATTGGAATCTAAGGTTGACAATGGCTACTTCACTATGCCCAAAGGGCTATGGAACTGTTCATACCCTATGACCCAGTAGTACCACTGCTAGGTCTGTCTGTATCCCAAAGAGATCATAGAAGAGGGAAGAGGACCCATATGTACAAAAATATTTATAGCAGCTCTCTTTGTGATGGCAAAGAATTGGAAATTGAGGGAGTGCCCATCAATTGGAGAATGACTATATGAATGTAATGGAATATTATTGTATTGTAAGAAATGATGAGCAGGAGGAGTTCAGAGAAACCTGGAAGGACTTACATGAATTGATGCTGACTGAGAGGAGCAGAACCAGGAGAACATTGTACACATTGTGTGATGAACAATGGTGATAGACTTGGCTCTTCTCAGCAGTGCAATGATCCAAAGCAGTTTCAAAGAACTCATGATAGAAAATGTTCTCAACATCCAGAAAAAAAGAACTATGGATTCCGAATGCAGATTGAACCATATTGTTTCTACTTTGGGGCTGTTCTTTTTCCTTCTTTTTTGAGGTTTTTCCCTTGTGCTCTGATTCTTCTTTCATAATATGACTAATGCAGAAATATAATGTGATTGCACATATATAACCTATATCAGTTTTTTTTCTGTCTTGGGGAGGAGGGAGGGAATGGAGGGTGGGAGAAAAATTTGGAACTAAAAATCCTATGAAAACAAATTTTGAAAACTATCCTTATATGTAAGTGGAAAATAATAAAATACTTTTATTTACAGACACTTGACACTTACTAGCTGTGTGACCCTGGGCAAGTCACTTAACCCCAATTGCCTCACCAAAACAAACAAACAAACAAAAGCCCTTTTATTAATTTAAAAAAAAAAAGAAAGCTTTCTGCTTCCTCGATCATCATAGTTCCTAAGAAATCTGTGATGAAAGGCGGCAAAAAAGATGCAAATCCTCAAATTTACCCTGGATTGTACCCATCCTTTGGAAGATGGGATTATGGATGCTACTAATTTTGAGCAGTTTTTACAAGAATGGATCAAAGTGAATGGAAAGGCTGGCAACCTTGGTGGTGGAGTCGTAACCATTGAAAGAAGTAAGAGTAAGATAACTGTGACTTCAGAGGTGCCATTTTCTAAAAGATATTTGAGGTACCTGTCAAAGAAATACTTTAAAAAGGGGGCAGCTAGGTGGCGCAGTGGATAGAGCACCGGCCCTGGAGTCAGGAGTACCTGAGTTCAAATCCGGCCTCAGACACTTAACACACACTTACTAGCTGTGTGACCCTGGGCAAGTCACTTAATCCCAATTGCCTCACTAAAATAAATAAATGAATAAATAAATAAAAATACTCTATTAAAAAAAAAGAAATACTTAAAAAAGAACAATCTTTGGGTTTGGCTCTAAGTGGTGGCCAATAGCAAGGAGAGTTACAAATTCTGGTACTTCCAGATCAACTAGGAAGAGGAGGAGGATTAAACCCTCTTGGGTCTGGAAATGTTTTGTATATGATATTGAATAAAACCTAAACCGAAAAAAAAGAAAAAAGAAAGTGACTCCTTCACTCTGAGGCATTAAGACCATGTGACCATGAAATTAGGGAATAAGGGCTTCCTCCATCCACTTTGGCCATGGAGCTCCAAGAAATGAGCTTTTTGTTGTTTTCTTTTAAGTATAGAGAATGGGGTTTTTGGTATGGCCAAGCACTCAAGACATGGGGTACAAGAGACCAAGAATCCAGGTCAGAAGTTTCAGTCAGCCCAGTAGTGGCACATTTAGGAGCATGGTTCTAAGAATTCAGTCCAGAAGAATCCGACACTGGACTTGTACTTGGTGAAACTAATACTATGCAGGAACTGAGCTAAGCTGTGGCTCAATTTTCATCCCCCCTCTCCAGAAAACAAGATGTTATAAGAAGAAATATGCCTCTGAAGTTTGAGGGAAATTTTTCATTTTTTGTTTATTCTATAGTTTTGAAGTAAATACCCTTTTGTAAGTAGTGTTGATCCAATTGTTTAGGTGATCCAATGTTAGGTGATTAAATGGAACTGAGTTCTAGTCACTGGCACCTTAAAAAATGGGGAAATACGGTCAGTAAGGGGTGGATTCAGTGGTAGAGGAACAATGGCAACCTCAAATTTTCTGTGCCTGGGAACACTAAGGGAGAGATTATGTAACAAAACTGACCACCACTGTCAAGCCCCAAAGATTTAATCTAGTCTGTAAACACAGAACTTCAGGTCTCCCTGGACCATGGGTTATAACTACAAACCAAATGTCTTCCCAAAATTAGTCTGTACATTGTTTGGAACTAAAAGCACATTTTCCCATGGAAACAACATTATCAATGGGAGTATTTCCCAGGCTAGTCTAGTTAACCCATAAAACCATTAAACTATAGTAATAATGGCAGGGTAGAAGGGGTGGGGCAGTGAGTAGGATGGGGAAAGAAGCTGGGGAAAGGGGAGGGAGAGCCATAGCAAATGTGGTAGCAAGAACCAGTTTGGCAATACCAGTCTGGAAGGATTGGTTAAGGGAGTGTTGTAATTAGCAGTGGCATGAAATGCCCCCAAGGCAAGCCACATAAGACTCACCCTGAAATTAACTTTTTAAGACAAAATTTAGTTGTGTGGGTAGGGTGGGGAAGAGACCCCAGGATACTGCCTAAAGTGGGGAAACAGAAACCCTGGGGTACCCTCTTCTGGGAATTCCAGTCCTCAAAGGGTAGGGGAAGCAAGACCGGGCTGGACTAAGCCAAGGAAAGCTCATCTGGAGCACAGTTAAATGCAGTGAGGATGGACGGTGTCTATTTTTTCTAACCAGGTGCTAAGCTCTATTGTTTGGATAATGAGGCTCTGCTTGTACACTTTAAATTTCAGTGCTCTAGGGGAAAGTCCCAGTCTTCTGATCCTTGTTACAGAAGAGGATTCCACATAAGTGACTGGCAAATCAAGTATTCATTAGTTTTGGATTGTCTTCATAGAAAAACAAAATCATCATGGCACAGAAAATGTTGGTCTTAAGACAATATAGAAGGAAAGCACCACAATATTCTGAAAAGATGGGGAGAAAGCACCAAACTTTTGTCACTCAGAATTTTATCAGACGACTTAATTTTTGAAACTTTCAATAATCAACAATTTCTGTTTCTTCTAATGCTTAGCTTTTACCATCTTTTTGACATTCTGAAAACCAAAAGTTTGTCATTATTGAGACAAGGTTCTCTTTTTTTTGGTGGGGCAATGAGGGTTAAGTGACTTGCCCAGGGTCACACAGCTAGTAAGTGTCAAGTGTCTGAGGCTGGATTTGAACTCGGGTCCTCCTCAATCCAGGGCCACTGTGCCACCTGGCTGCCCCCAGAGACAAGGTTCTCTTTTTAATTTTTTCTTCAATAATTCCATGGTTTCAATTGTAGCGCCTGCTCTAAGGTAATTCCCCCAACCAACACTAGTGCTGGCAAGTTGGGTCCCCAAAGAACAGCTGACTACTTAGTTTCCAATTGTTCTAGAGCTAACTATGAAGTGCTAGGGTTTCTGGTACTGTACTGCCACTCACAAACCCCCACCAGTCTGTTTTCCATTAACATTTAGTCCATAGGCATTAACTAGCTTTTTTTAAAGTTAATTTACTAAAAAGTCATAACACAAATAGTTGGCACAAAAAAAATTTTCCCCAAACTGGAGACATACTCTCCCCTTGCACACACCAGGTCCCTGTGGAAATTTGGGCATTAACTGAAAATACTAATGTAGTGAGTCACAGGGCTAGAAAATAAATATGGCAAAGAACTCCTGGCCCTGTAAGTCCTTTTCTCCTTTCATAGAGTTCTCATGAAATTCCCTTTAGATGATGGCAATCCAGGTAGGGTCATTGGGTTATTGGTTCTGTTGAATGCACAGAAAGAACATTTGTCCACCATGAGAGGTCTCCCTGAAGCTGTCAGTGTCCTTAGGAGACCATCTTTCTGATACTTCCTGCAGGTGCTTTCTCTGTCTTTGTCCCTGTCACTCCAAAGGCTATTACTACCTCCTCCAGTAACCAGTGGTACCTCCACTGAGACCTCTGGAGCTCCATAATTCCCAAGGTTGCTGCCTGGATACATATACCTCAAAGGTTGTTCAGTTTCCTATAGCTATTTCTATGGCTCTGGTGAACTCTACTACTGAGACCCATTAACTCTGGCCATTATTAGGACCTCCGGATTGCCTGAACTCCCCAGGTTGCTCTTTAGACACATGCACCTGAGAATAACCAACGGCCACGTACTCATAGCCATGGGAGACAAAGATAACAGCCTACCTACTCTGAGGATAAGCTCCTGCCCTGTCTCCTTGAAGCCAGAGGGAGTGCAGTATCATGAAAAACCTGAGAGGATGGGGTCAGCTAGGTGAGGCAGTGGATAAAGCACCAGTCCTGAATTCAGGAGCACCTGAGTTCAAATCCGGCCTCAGACACTTGACATTTACTAGTTGTGTGACCCTGGGCAAGTCACTTAACCCTCATTGCCCCACTTAAAAAAAAACAAAAAACCTGAGAGGAGAGAAGATCCAGGAGAGGGTGGTCAACAATGTTAAATGCTACAGAGAGGTCAAGAACAATGAGCAGTGATACAAGGTCATTGGATTAGGCATTTAAGAGATCCTTGTTAACTTTAGAGAGAGCAATTTCAGTTAAGTTAGGAGTTGAGGAGCTAGTTTGCAAGGGGTTGAGAAATGAATGAGAGAGGAAGTGGAGGTAACAAGGGTAGACAGCTTTTCCTAACAGTTCAGCCATGAAAGGCAGACGTTCTTCCTTACTTCAGATTATAACAGAGGACAGCTCATTCAATTTATCCAGCAGTAAAAATGGTTTGCACAGAAAAAGGCCCGAGACTAGAATTAAGAAGAAGTGGCTGCTAGATTTATATCCCAAAGACATCCTTCCAAAAGAGAAAAAGACCTAATTTTACAAACATATTTATAGCAGTTCTTTTTGTGATAGTTAAAAACTGGAAATCAAAGAGATGCCCGTCAGTTGGGGAATGGCTGAACAAGCTGTGGTATATGATGGTGATGGAATATTATTGTGCTATAAGAAATGACAAGCAGGATGATTTCATTTTTTATTTATTTATTTTTAAATTAATAAAGTATTTTATTTTTTTCCCATTACATGTAAAGAAGGATGATTTCAAAAAGGTCTGGAAAGACACGAACTGATACAAAGTGAAGCTAGAAGAAGCAAGCGAGCATTGTGCACAGTAACAGCAATATTGTTTGATGATCAATTGTAACTGACAGCTATTTTCAGCAATACAAAGCTCTAAGACAATTCTGGAGGCCTTATGATGAATAATGCTATCCACCTCTGGCCCTGTATTCAGGATGACCTGAGTTCAAATCTGACCTCAGACACTTGACACTAGCTGTGTGACCCTGGGCAATATGGAATTATGTTTTATATGACTGCACTGTATAATCTATATCAAAATATTTGCCTTCTCAATGAGGGGAGAGAAGGAGGGAGAGAATTTGAAACTCAAAAAAAATTTTTAATGAAATGTTTATTTGTTTGTTTTTCTGTGGACAATGAGGGTTAAGTGACTTGCCCAGGTTCACACAGTAAAAAATGAAATGTTAAAAATAGTTTTTACAAATAATTGGGAAAAAAATTTTAAAAGAAGAAAAATAAAGTAACATAGTGGAGAAAGAGCCAGCCTTGGAGTCAGGAGCTAATGAGGCCCTTACTATGTCCCAAGCACTGCTAAGCACTGGTAATACAAAAACAAAAGCAAGACAGTCCCTACCCTCAAGAAGCTTATATTCTTATAGGTGGAAACAATATAAAAGAGTGGGGTAGCTAGATGGTAAAGTGGATAGAGTGCAGGGTCTGAAATCAGAAGAAGATTCCATTTTCCTGAGTTCAAATCCAGTCTCGGACACTTACTAGCTGTGTGACCCTGGGCAAATCACATTGTCCCGCAAAAAAAAAAAAAATTATGGGTCCCAAACTGAATAGACTAGGGCATAGGTTACAGAGGTCTGGTTGGGGGTCTGGCTGGGGGTCTGGAAAAAGTTGGTGCAAGGCAGATGGCAAAGAGATGTCTTGGATATATGGTCAGATGGGATGTAAAACCTGGCCCAGAACAAAGTCCAACCTCTGGTTCTGTATGACCTAGGCAAGTAATTTAATCTCTCAGCTTCCTAGGAAGCTCTTTAAGAGGATACAGTTTCACTTTGGTATACAATGTTTCCTTTTTGGGAATTCCCTATGCCAGTGAAATCCCACATCTAGTCCAAAAAAATGAAAGAAAGAAAGAAAAAACATTTTTGAACTCACACATTGTGAGCAAAGGGCTTTTTTTTGTTTGTTTTTTGTTTGTTTGTTCTGCAGGGCAATGAGGGTTAAATAACTTGCCCAAGGTCACACAGCTAGTAAGTGTCAAATGTCTGAGGTCAGATTTGAACTCAGGTCCTCCTGAATCCAGGGCTGGTACTTTATCCACTGTGCCACCTAGTTGCCCCCAGAACAAAGGGCTTTGTAAGCCTTAAAGTGCTCTACAAATGTGAGTTATTATTTATAAATTAACAATCCAAAATTTAAAACATCTCCCCTGCCCCCAGCATTTCACTGAGGGAGAAGTCCTACAAAAAATAATATGTATGTAGTGGTGGTAATTGTTTTTGTTTTTGTTTTTCCTTTCAGTCTTCATATTTCCACAAAGACCAGAAAGAAATTACCCCCCCCCCAAAAAAAAAACCCTAATGTAATAAAGTGTGAGGACAGGGACATGGGGACAGGGAGGGAGGACAGGAGATAGTCTCAGGGAAAATTGTTCAGTCATGTACAAATTTTCTTGAGCCCATTTAGGCAAAGATATTGGAGTGATTCTTAGCAAAGATATTGGAGTTATTTGTCACCTCCTTTGCTGGTGGATTAAGACAGTGGTCAAATGACTTGCCCAGGGTCACATAGCTAGTTAGGGTCTGAGATCAGATTTTAATTCAGGTCTTCTTGACTCCAGGCGCATAGATCTATCCATAGCAAAACCTTGATGCCTAGAAAAATCAGTGAAACAGTTTTTATTCCCATGTAGAGGTCAAGAATTATATTCAGCAACCTGGAAAAAGGAGAAGTTGGACAAAGGGGTGGGGCTAGGAGGGTTGGCCAAAGATAAGAGGCTCCTCCAATCAGCATAGGGTTGTCAGAGTGGCTAGCTAGGGTAAGAAAGAGGAGAGAAAGGACAGATAAGGTCAAAATAGAACAGACCTCTCTGAGCTTAAGGCCATCTGCCCTGTCAGTCTCATCCCACACAACTGTCCCCATTCCTAGCCCCTAAGCCCTGAGGCTAGTTCCCTTCAGGAGCCCATGGGTCCCTGCCATGAGAACAGGAACAGAGTCAGAGCTTGGTGCATTCCAGGACTAACAACCTCCTCCTGTCCTTGGCAGAGATAAATAAAATCTTCTAACTGTGAGTGTGGCTGTTTAACTGTCAAAGACCCAGCTCCAGCCATCATCAGGTTAATGGATCTGGCATGATTAGGAGAAGAGAGTGAGGGTCGGGTGTCTAAACCCCCAAGACCAAGCCTGGGGGCTGGGCTATTCTGGGTCTATGAATACACATGCCTATTTATACCACTGGGGTGGCCAGCTATGCTGCAGAGAGCTACGCAGAGCTGCTGCTGCTACTGCTGCTGCTGCTGCTGCTACCAAGCTGGGTTGACTGCAATGTCAGGACAGCAGCCGGAGACTACAAGAGGAATCTGGTGACAGCCGAGAGGCCCCTGAAGCAGCCCAAGCCTGGTGGGATTGAGAGGGCCATAGGCATCAGCAGGATGAAACAGATTGGCTAAGTACCCCGAGGAGGTGAGGCTAGAGTCCTCAGGTTGGAGGGATGGGGAGCACCATGGATCCCCCTGGGGGTCCCTACCTGAACCTGGGAGCTGTCACTTCCCCAGTGGGCACCACCCGCCTGCTACAGCTGGCATTTGGCTGTGCCACCTTCAGCCTCGTGGCACACCGGGGTGGCTTCGACGCTGCCTATGGGACCTTCTGCATGTCCGCCTGGTGTTTTTGCTTTGCCCTCACTGGTCTGGTGGTGGCCTTCGAGTTCACCCGCCTCCATGGTTGCCTTCGTCTGTCCTGGGGCAACTTTACTGCAGCCTTTGCCATGTTGGCCACCCTCCTGTCAGCCACGGCCGCCATTGTCTACCCTCTCTACTTTACCAGGCTCGAGTGCCCCCCGGAGCCAGAAGGCTGCACGGCCCGTGACTTCCGCCTGGCCGCCAGCGTCTTTGCGGCGCTACTCTTTGTAACGTATGCCACTGAAGTGGCCCTAACTCGGGCACGGCCGGGCCAGGTCACCAGCTACATGGCCACGGTGTCAGGCCTGCTGAAAATCGTGCAGGCTTTTGTGGCCTGCATCATCTTTGGGGCCTTGGTCCAAGACAGCCGCTATGGGCGCTTTGTGGCCACTCAGTGGTGTGTAGCCGTGTACAGTATATGTTTCATAGGCACTGTGCTGGTGGTAGCCCTGAGTGTGACCGGCCGGGCTGGAACCCTGGGCTTCCCCTTTGACCGGATAGTAGTTGTGTACACATTTCTAGCTGTACTGCTTTACCTAAGTGCAGCTGTGATCTGGCCTGTCTTCTGCTTTGACCCCAAGTATGGGACTCCTTCGAGGCCCTCAGGCTGTCCCCAAGGAAGCTGTCCTTGGGATAGCCAGCTGGTGGTAGCCATCTTCACCTATGTCAACTTTCTCTTCTATGTTGCTGACCTTGCCTACTCCCAGAGAATCCGCTTTGTGCCCAGTCTATAAACCCAAGAGAGCTAATGTCTCTCTCTACCCACCCACCCATGGACACACACACACACACACACACACACACACACAAATTCTCCCTTCTCTCTCTGACTTGAGGGAAGGAAGAGGTGTGGGGGGAGGGGAGAACAGAAGGAGAATGTCTGGCATGGAGCTGCTGAGCCTTGAAGGAGGGAAGACTGAGACAGGGAGGGCAACAGGCTTAGATAGGAAAGACTTACGAGATTGACCTTGGGAAGGCCACAATCAAAGAATGGATTGGGTGAGAATAGCCCATGTGAGGATTTATTAACCCACGGAAAGGGTGTGACTCTAAATGGGGAGGAAAGAGTATTATATTGTCTCCCCAGAACTTATATAGCTGGAACAGGACAATTTACCTAAAACCCATTTGCCTCAAAATTATTTGCCTTATAGTATGAGCTCAGTAGATGAGTATGTATGTAGAATGGTTTTCATTATTTTGATATCACACTATCAATGTTGTTGTTATTATTGTCTTAAAATTTATTTCTGGAGACTGGCTTTTTAGCAGATGATTGGTCTGGACCTCCCTTCTTGGATACCCTCTAGTCCAATACCCTCATTATATAGGTAAGGAAATGGAGGGCTAGAGAACTTGTTCAATGTCACACCACTGATCAGTGGCTAAACTCTAGCTAAATTCCAGGACTCCTGACATCTAGTCCAGCATTCCTTCCATTTTTCCTTGCTATTTCTTGGCTATTCACTGAGCTAATAAGAAGTATAGGTTGGGGGCAGCTAGGTGGAGAAATGGATAAAGCACTGTCCCTGGATTCAGGAGGACCTGTGTTCAAATCTGATCTCAGACATTTGACACTTACTAGCTGTGTGACCCTGGGCAAGTCACTTAACCCTCATCACCCTGCAAAAAAGAAAAAGAAGTTTAGGTTGGATCTGGAGGGCAGCCAGGAGGAGATTGGGGATGGAGATGTGCACCATTTCTTACAGAATGAGAACCCAGCTTAAGATACCCTGGATCCAGATCCACTACTGCCTGGCAAGAACATTTTGGGGCACAGAATGCTGTGGACATGATGCATTGCACTCTGGGACTTTTCCATGTCATGAAGGCCAATGTGTCTTCAGTAGTTTGGGGTAAAAAAGACTGGAGTATCTTGAGTAACGTAGTTTCCCACTTAACCTTGGTTCCTGGACTTCTGGATTCCCATCTTGAGCAGCAAGTTTACATTCAATTAAACTAGTATCTGCCTTCTAAGAGGTCACTACTAAAGAATCCAGAATGGCCCCACACCATGGAACAGAACTGATCACACCATCTTATGACTCTATCTTGGCTTCACCCCCATTATTCTTCAGCCTATAGCTCCAGAGAACTTGGGCTGAGCAGCTGCTAAGTTCTTCTTAGTCTTTCAGGAAGTACCTAAGAATGGAAATAAAGTAGAGGAAGTTGATTTGTACCCTGGTTCTGACTGTTTCATTTCATTGGAGTGTCCCTCCATCTGCCTAACATATTACAGACTCAGTCACAGCATATTAGAGCTAAAAGAGACTTTAGAGATAATTTACTCAAATTGCTTTGTTTTATGGATAAGGTCTAGAGGAAAGGAAGAGACTTACCCAAGGACACATGATTAGCAAATTACAGCTTCCTTAAATTCCCTAGATAGGTCCTCTTCATGTCCTGTTCCTTGGGGCAAAGGCCTAGCTGAAAGCTCCCCAAGTTACCTCCACTTCATTCTCCTCAGGAAAAAAAGATTCATGCATGTTCTCAAAATGTAGGGATACAATAGAGGTGCTAGTCTCTTCAGACCAAAGGGCTTCTGTGTACAATCTGCCACCGAGAAAGGAATGAATGGAAAGAGGAATTTTGTCCCCCTCAAAGACCACAGTACTCTGGCTAAGACCTCTTGGCCTCTGGCTAAGTTGTCTCTGAGCCTGTATAAGGAAAGATTTACCATTTCCTTAAATGAGTCTTCCCAGCATCCCCAATCCCCACTTCCACGAAAGCTCGTTCTCCATCATTATCATCATAAATAACCATGTATTAATTGCTTGCTATATACCAGGTTAAGCACTGGGCATACAAGGAAAAGCAAACACAGGGTTCCTGCCCTTGAGGAGCACACATGCTTAATGGGGTTTATATCTCAGAGTCAGGGCTCTTTATCCCTCTTCTGGGTGGGGAGCTACCTGGTTTCTATATCAAGCAGGTTCTCATAATTCTTATAAGCTGTTTCTGGATAAGCAGGGCAGAGCTTGCAACAGAATAGGCATGGAATGTGACCCCAGATCAGGTAGTTTTCCCAGCAACTGCTATGAAACCCTGCCAGCACAGTGTCATATCTGTTCTATTTTCACAGCTTCAACTATTACCCTATGCAAATGACACAAATTTCTATCTCTGGTCTCTGAGGTGCCAGTCCCATATCGCAAACTGCCTCTTACTCAGCTCCCTCCCTCCTTTCCTTCTTTCTCCTTCCCTACCTCCCTTCCTCCCTTCTTTCCTCCCTTCCTTCCTTCTTTCCTTTCTTCCTCCTTCCCTTCCTTCCTTCCTTCCTTCCTTCCTTCCTTCCTTCCTTCCTTCCTTCCTTCCTTCCTTCCTTCCTTCCTTCCTTCCTTCCTTCCCTCCTTCCTTTCCTCCCTCCCTACCTCCCTTCCTTCCTTCCTTCCTTCCTTCCTTCCTTCCTTCCTTCCTTCCTTCCTTCCTTCCTTCCTTCTTTCCTTCCTCCCTCCCTCCCTCCCTCCCTTTCCTTCCTCCCTTCTCCACCTTGCATCCTCTATCCACAAATCCATCTGGTTTTCATTCAAAAATGTTTTATATAAATTGATTTCTTTATAGTTGCAACAGCTCTTTGCATCACCTTCTTCCCTTGTAGACAGAGGAAATGGTCAGGATCCTTGCTAAGAATTCTGGGGCTTGTAGTGTTTGCTGCTTTTCCTAGTTTCAGAAAAGTGGTAGAAATATCAAACAGGGCAGTTAGGTGGCACAGTGGATAGAGCACTGGCCCTGAAGTAGGGAGGACCCAAGTTCAAATCTCACCTCAGATACTTTCTAGTTGTGTGACCCTGGGCAAATCATTTAACCCCAGTTGCCTTAAACATCCAGGGCCATTTCCAGTATATATCTTGCCACTGGACCCAGATGGCTCTGGAGGAGAGAAATGAGGCTGGCAACTTTTCACAGCCCTCCCTCACTTAAATCCAATTCACTGTAAGTCATGACATCACCCTGATGTCATGGTCCTCTTTAAGAACAAAGGACAAGGGACAACTAGGTGACACAGTGAATAAAGCACTGGCCTTGGATTCAGGAGGACCTGAGTTCAAATTCAGCCTCAGACACTTGACACTTAACTAGCTGTGTGACCCTGGGCAAGTCACTTAACCCTCATTGCCCTGCAAAAAAAAACAAAAAAAACAAAGGACAAACAGCAACATCAAGCAATTTAGAATTGGACTATATGATTGATACACACACACACACACACACACATATATATATATTTTTCCCCCTTTTGGTGAGGCATTTGGGATTAAATGACTTGCCCAGAATCACACAGCTAGTAAGTGTCCAATGTCTGAGTCCAGATTTGAACTCAGGTCCTCCTGACTCCAGGGCCGGTGCTTTATCCACTGTGCCACCTAGCTGCCCCTTCATGCTTACTTCTGTAACAAATAGAGAGTACAAGCAGGGAAGCCTTTGGCTGGTTTGGTTTCACAAAATTCAGTTACCTTTTCATCATAATAGCAGCAACTACTTAGCACTTGACAAGCTTTTTTTCTTTCATTTTATTAATAATTCTGTAAACTCTCTAGAGACAGAGCTTCAAAATGGAATATAGGGCCATTGCTTCGGGGTTATTGATGTTGTAAGACAAAAGAAGAACGCAGAAGCCTAGAAAAAAGACCCTTCCTGAGCCAGCCCCACTGAGTGCAAAGGAGCACAGTCTAGGGAGAATCTTATTCTGTCCCTTTCCTTGGAGGGAGGGAGGAATGAGGAGCAAGTTAGCAAATCAGCTCTGCTCTCCACTGTAACACATGCTAGTCAATTAGGAAAAAGTTTACAGTCAACTGCTGAAGCCATGAGAATAGATGAGTTAGTTTCATTATATGTATTTTGAAGACTACGTTCTTGAACTATGCCCAAAGGGCTATGGGACTGTTCATACCCTTTGACCCAGTGGTACCACTGCTAGGTCTGTATCTGAAAGAGATCATAGAAGAGGGAAAAGGACCCACGTGTCTGTGGTGGCAAAGAATTGAAAATTGAGGGAATGCCCATCAATTGGAGAATGGCTAAATAAGTTGTGGTATATGAATGTAATGGAATACTATTGTGCTGTAAGAAACGATGAGCAGGAGGAGTTCAGAGAAACCTGGAAGGACTTACATGAACTGATGCTGAGAGGAGCAGAGCCAGGAGAACATTGTACACAGTAACAGCAACATTGTGTGATGAACAATGGTGATAGACTTGGCTCTTCTCAGAAGTGCAATGATCCAAAACAATTTCAAAGAACTCAAGATAGAAAATGTTCTCAACATCCAGAAAAAAGAACTGTGGATTCTGAATGCAGATTGAACCATACTGTTTCCACTTTGGGGCTGTTTTTCCCTTCTTTTTTGAGTTTTTTCCCTTGTGTTCTGATTCTTCTTTCATAATATGACTAATGCAGAAATATATTTAATATGATTACACATATATAATCTATATCAGATTGCTTTCCATCTTGGGGAGGAGGGAAGGAAGGGGTGGGAGAAAAATTTGGAACTAAAAATCTTATGAAAACAAATGTTGAAAACTATCCTTACATGTAACTGGAAAATAATAAAATACTTTTATTTTTAAGGGTGTGGTAGGATCTGGTGAAAGGTCATACTACTGCAGTGGACAAGTCAACTCTCACAGACAACAAGAACAACTCATAATTATAAAGTGTTAAAGTTTTTAAAATGTATTATGTACATTATTTCATTGGATCAAACTAAGGAGTTTGTATTTTATTAAATGGGCCATGGGGAAACCACTTAAAGTTTTAACTAGGAAAGTGACATAAGACCTATGCAGTCAAAAGATACTTGGGTAGCTGAGTGGCTCATTGGATAGAGCACCAGGCCTGGAATCAGGAAGACCTGAGTTCAAATTTGGCCTCAGGCATTTACTAGTTGTGTGACCCTGGGCAAGTCACTTAACCATGTTTGCCTCAGTTACCTTATCTATAAAATGAATTGGAGAAGGAAATGGCAAATCAATCTTTGCCAAGAAAACCCCAAATGGGTCATAAAGGTTGTATATGACTGAAACAACTCAGCAACAACAGTTAGGAAGATTGGTTTGCCAGTGGTCCTTGGACGGACTTAAGAGAAGAGAGATTGAAGAGAGGCCTACCAGTTAGAAGGCAATTGTAATAGTTTAAGTATAAGGTGGTGGCAGTGGAGCTGGAAAAGAGGGGTATCGATGCCAATGCTATTGTGGATATAGTGGGACAAGGAAGAAAAAATACTGGGTTTGGAATCAAAGGACCTGAATTCAAATTCTGGTTTTGCCATTTTACTAATATGCCACTTGACTTCTTTTTCCTCATGAGAAAATAAGAGGTATGAACTAGATGATATCTAAGATCTAGTCTAACCCTAAATCTATGATTCTGGAGTCATTCAGTGAAATAACCAACCACAGTTTCAAGAGACCTGTGATGAATCATAGCTGCCTCCTGGCAGAGAAATGATATATTCAGGGTACAGATTGAGACATATATATATTTTTTGGAAATGACCAACGTGGGAATTTGTTTTGCTTGACTATGTATATTTTTTTACAAGGAGTCTTTCCTTCCTTCCTTCCTTCCTTCCTTCCTTCCTTCCTTCCTTCCTTCCTTCCTTCCTTCCTTCCTTCTTTCTTCTTCCTTTCCTTTCCTTTCCTTTCCTTTCCTTTCCTTTCCTTTCCTTTCCTTTCCTTTCCTTTCCTTTCCTTTCCTTTCCTTTCCTTTCCTTTCCTTTCCTTTCCTTTGCCTTCCTTTTCTTCCTTTTCCTAATGGAGAAGGGGTGGAAAGGAGAGAAAGAAATAAAATAAATTTTGACTAATTAAGAAAATATTTGTTTTTAAATTTGACAGCTGTTTGGATGGGGTGAGAGAATGAGAGAAATGTAAAAGTCAAAGATGAAGTTTTGAGACTGAGGGGCAGGGACAACAGAAGAATGAATGAGATCAAAGTTTATCATGTGTTAGTTAAATTTCAGTGAGCTCTGGGAAACACCTTAGCCTCCTCAAAACCACTTGTATGAAGAAGCCATGAGTGTAATCTTTTTCATTTCATGTTGATTTGTAGCTTCCATGTCAAAGGGGGACATTTTCCAATTGTCTTGAATTGTGTCCTACTTGGAGGCAGAAACCCTGTATGCCCTGACTACAAAGAGATACAATACACTTATAATTCACCAGGTGATGGTGGTAAGTGAGGAAAGTTGAGCTATCAATCATTCTTTAGTGTAGGATGGAGATTTCCCTCCCTCCTCCCTTCAGGGATGGGACTTTCTTTTTTCTTCTGAACTTAAACACACACACACACACACACACATACACACATGCACAAGTATTTCTATAGACACAGCTGCACATAAAAAAGAGGATTATTTTTTTGAACCATTAATCTCTATTTCATACAGCTTGTTTTTTTAAAAAAGCATATAATAAACTCTAGACATAACTTTCAAAGCTCTCCTGCCTGTCTATGCTTTCTTCTGAACTTCATTCTTTTCTGTGAAGTATTTTTAAAATGTTACAATGGCCCTCTTTTTTTGGCATCACCATTATATTAACCACTATTGTGTTGCTTCCCTCCCTTGGCCTCCCCATTAAAAATCAATAGGAAAAAAAGGTAAGGTTGTAACAGATAAGAATAGTCAAGAAAAATAAATCCACACAGCAGCTCTCTCAAAAATGTATATCTCTGTTGCTTAACAGTCTTAGTGAGAGGGAAAGGAAGAAGGGGGGGATAGAATCTGGAACTCACTACTTTTAAAAAAATGTTTAAATTGTTTTTATGTGTAATTGGGGAAGAAAAGAAAATATTATTTTAAAAATATGTACATCTTTGCACCTTGCCTCTTCACCAGAAGATGGGTAAGTGGGGTCATGCTGGTAAACGTTTAACAACTGGCTTTCCAGAAAGAAAAAGAAAAGTCTATGTACACTTTTTTTTTCCCAGGGCAATGAGGGTTAAGTGACTTGCCCAAGGTCACACAGCTAGTGAGTGTCAAGTGTCTGAGGCCAGATTTGAACTCAGGTACTCCTGAATGCAGGGGCAGTTCTTTATCCACTGCGCCACCTAGCTACCCCCCCCATATACACTTTTAAAGTTAATCTGGATTACTTGTGTTTTCTCCATCATTTTCTAAAAGTGTAGACAATCAATAAAACAAATCAAGACTTGATCTGTAGCATTTGCTGATTTCTGAAGTCTGAGTGCTTATACTGAAAATATAACAATCAGCACTTTCAAGTCATTTTGAACTGGCTCCAGCACATCTGGAGAGATAGTTGGTCAATCAGAATTCTGAAGTCTTGTAAAAGCTGTTTTTCTTTGCAATGTTGCTGTCCTCATAAATTGTTCTGGGTCTGCTCTTTTCATTCTGCATCAGTTCATATGACCTAAGATTTTCTAAAGTGATCTCTTTCATAATTTCCTATGCAGTAATAATAATATTTCATTACATTCCTATACTTCAATTTGTTCAGACATTCCCCAGTTGTCTAAGAGGCAATTTAAGGCACCCCCTTAGATTCTAGTTCTTTTCTCTTTTTTTCCTCTTCCCCCTACCCCCTTGAGAATCAGGAAGTTTGCTTTGCTTGTGACAATTCCCTCCCTAATATTATCTTTGGGGGGGGCAGGGCAATGAGGGTTAAGTGACTTGCCCGGGGTCACACAGCTAGTGTGTCAAGTGTCTGAGGTCGGATTTGAACTCAGGTTCTCTTGAATCCAGGGTCAGTGCTTTATCCATTGTGCCACCTAACTGCCTCATATTATCTTCTACCTATATTCATATGGGAAAAAATGCTCTAAATCACCATTGATCTTAGAAATGCACATTAAAACAACTCTGAGATATCACGTCACACCTATCACATTGACTAATATGACAGAAAAGGAAAATGATAAATTTTGGAGGGGATGTGGGAAAAATGAAATCTAATGCATTGTTGGTAGAGTTGTGAATTGATCCAATCATTCTGGAGAACAACTTGAAACTATGCCCAAAGAGCTATAAAACTGTACATACCCTTTGATCCACTACTAGGATGAGATTAAAAGTAGGGGGGACCTATTTGTTCAAGAATATTTATAGCAAATCTTTTTGTTATGGTTAAGAATTGGAAATTATGGGGTTGCCCATCAATTTGGGAATGGCTAATTTTTAGTATATGATTGTAATGGAATATTATTGTGCCATTATAAATGATGAGTGGGGCAGCTAGGTGGCGCAGTGGATAGAGCACTGGCCCTGGAGTCAGGAGTATCTGAGTTCAAATCCAGCCTCAGATACTTAACACTTACTAGCTATGTGACCCTGGGCAAGTCACTTAACCCCAATTGCCTCACTAAAAAAAAAAAAAAATGATGAGCAAGATAATTTCAGAAAAATCTGGAAAGACTTACATGAACTGATACAGAGTGAAGTAAGCAGAACCAGGAGAACATTGTACACAGTAATAACAATATTGTGTTATGATCAAATGTGAATGACTTACCTATTCCCAGCAATAAATTGATCCAAGACAATCCCAAAGGACTGAAGATGAAAAATGCCATCCACCTCCAGAGAAAGAACTGATGGCATCTGAATACAGATTGAAATTTACTATTTTTCTTTGTCCTTTTTTGTTTTGTTTGAGGGTTTTTTCCACAAAATGACTAATATGGAAATGCTTTACGTGGTTACACATATATAACCTATATCAGATTGCTTACTGTCTCAGGAAAGGGGGAGGAGAGAGACGGAAAGATAGAATTTGGAACTCAAAACTTAGTGAATATTAAAAATTGCTTTTACATGTAATTGGGGAAGAATAAAATTTTTAAAAAAGAAATAACTATTGGAGGCAGCTAGGTGGTGCAGTAGATATAGAGCACCAGCCCTGGATTCAGGAGGACCTGAGTTCAAATCCTGCCTCAGACACTTAACACTTACTAGCTGTGTGACCCTGGGCAAGTCACTTAACCCCAATTGCCTCACCAAAAAAAAAAAATAGCTATTGAGGAGGCAGAGGATACAGCATCCACAGAGGCTCCTACTTGGTCTGATCTCCTTAATAAGGGTTGCTTCCTTGAAGGAAGGCTATGGGGCAGGATGGAAGTTGGGCTGGTGGTCTTGGAGGAACCCCATGGCAGCACTCCTGCCCTGGCATATGGGAGCAGTGGCCATGTCTGAGGCAGAACTCAGGCCCCAGAATAGGAGGGGAAGAACTAAAACTCCAGCATTTGGCAGTACCCCCATCAGTATTCATACTCTGGCACACAAAGGGAGCAATGAAAGCCCTGTGGCAGGACTCAAGCCTCAGCATCAGATCAGGGGTGGGCACAGCTTGGACGCCAGCAATTAGCCGAGTCTGTGGCAAAACTCCTTCCCTGACTCGGGACAGTGACATAGGTGGGCAGTGTTTAGTCCCTCTCATAAGGAAGGAAGACTAAGACCTGGCACAATCAGGGAAGAGCTTAGGTCCACACAATGGAGAGACCTACAGCAGCATGCTGGCACAGGATGGATAGTATCAGTATTATCCAAGCCCCAGGACATGGAGAGGAATAAACTCAAGCCCCAGCAATTGGTAGCGCCTGCAGAAATACTCATCTGCTACCACAGGGGGCAGTGCCCAACCATGGGACAAGAGTAGCAGTGTCCAGCAAGGGGAGACAACCCTCCTGCCCTAGCACAGGGAAACTTGGGCCCCAGCACAGGGGATGGTGCTAGTCCCATAATGGGGAGTTGGGAGGGAGGGGGGAGTGTTTCAGGTCCCAGTGGCAGCAGGCAACAATAGTGGTAGTAGGGAGTAGAGAAGGGTTCTAGCAGATGAAGGAAGCAGTAGCCATACTTTGCAACACTATGACCCCCAGCAACAACAAGGAGAGACATGGGTCCCTGTGACAGTGTGCAGTGTCTTTGACCTTAATGACCACAGACTTGGCTCTGTCAAAGTAAGTACTGTTATGGACAGTGTCAATGACAGACCCAGTGTAATTCTTTGCTTTATGTAATTTGGAACTGATGAGGCCCCTACATGTGCTATTATTGCCCAGTGGTCATTGGAGAATTCCCCCCATGGAAGTCTTGAGAGGCCAAGGGGTATTGTTGGGAGGTGGCTTGCTTTCTGGCCGAAGCAAGGCAATAACTCAAAGGCCTTGACTGGGGCAGAAGCTTGGTAATCTTGTCCCCCTCCCCTCCATAAGACTCTCAGGGAAGGGGACTTCTCAACTTTTGGATCAGGGAAAAATGGGTATAGAATATAGGAAAATTTTCCATATTAACCCCAGGTCTAGGACAGATGACATGTTCTCCTATATTTGGTCACTATTTCAGGAGGTCATTACATTGTTGATGTTCAGTTGTTCACTCATGTCCAATTCTTCATGACCCCATGGACCATAGCATACCAGGCCCTTCTGTTCTCCACAATCTTTCAAAGTCTGTCCAAGTTTGTATTCATTGTTTTCATGATACTATTTATCCATTTCATCCTCTGCCATCCCCTTTTCCTTTTGTTTTCAAATTTTCCCAGTCTTTTTTTTTTTTTTAGTGAGGCAATTGGGGTTAAGTGACTTGCCCAGGGTCACACAGCTAGTAAGTGTTAAGTGTCTGAGGCAGGATTTGAACTCAGGTACTCCTGACTCCAGGGCCAGTGCTCTATCCACTGTGCCACCTAGCTGCCCCCCCCCAGTCTTTTCTAATGAATCCCATCTTCCCATTATGTGGCCAAAATATTTAAGTTTCAGCAGTATTTGACCTTCTAGTGAATATCCTGAATTAATTTCTTTAAATATTGACTGATTTGATCTCCTTGCTGTTTCAAAAATCTTCAGCACCACAATTTGAGTTTTGTTTGTTTGTTTTTAGTGAGGCAATTGGGGTTAAGTGATTTGTCCAAGGTCACACAGCTAGTAAGTGTTATGTGTCTGAGGCCAGATTTGAACTCAGGTACTCCTGACTCCAGGGCCAGTGCTCTATCCACTGCGCCACCTAGCTTCTCCAGCACCACAATTTGAAAGTGTCAATTCTATGGTGCTCAGCTTTCCTTATAGTCCAGCTCTATACTGCTAATGGAAAAACCAGGGCTTTGACTATCTGGACCTTTGTTGGCAAGGTGATGCTTTTTAGTATGCCATCCAGATTTGCCATAGCTGTCCTTCCAAGGAACGAATAGCTTTTAATTTCATGGTTGCAGTCGCCATCTGCAGTGATCTTTGAGCCCAAGAACATAAAATCCAACAGTGCTTACATTTCTTCTCCCTCTTGCCAGGAAGTGATGAGACCAATTGCCAAGATCTTAACATCACCAATAACCACGATGGTGTGGTTACTGATGTAGAGCCAAACATTCTGGAGAATGAAATCAGGTGGGCCTTAGGAAGCGTCGCTAACAATAAGGCTAGTAGAGGTGATGGAATTCTGACTGAGCAATTTAAAACTAAGCTAAAAGATGATGATGTTAAAGTGCTGCACTCAATATGCCAGCAAACTTGGAGAACAAAACAGTGGGTGCTGGATTGGAAAAGATCACTTTATTTCCCAATCCTAAAGAAGGACAATGGAAAGGAATGTTCAAATTATTGAACAATTGCACTCATTTCTCAAGTCAGCAAGGTTATGCTTAAGGTTCTCAAAGCTATGCTTCAGCAATATGTAAATTATCAGAAGAATAGACTGGTTTTCAGAGGCAGAGGAACTAGAGACCAACTTGCCAACATTTGCTGGATTATTGAGAAAGAAAAGAGTTTCAGAAAAACATCTACTTCTGCTTCATTGACTACACTAAAGCCTTTGACTATGTGGATAACAACAAAATGTGGTAAATCCTCAAGGAGATGAGCCATCATCTCACTTGTCTTCTAAGGAACCTGTATGTGGACCAAGAAGCAACAGTTAGAACTGAACAGGGAGCAACAGATTGGAGTTAAAATTGGAAAATGAGTACAACAAAGCTGGATAGTGTCATCTCATTTATTTAATTTATTGGATGAATCAAAAGCTGGAATTAAGATTTCCAGGAGAAATATCAATAATCTCAGATATGCAGATGATACCACTCTGATGGCAGAAAGTGAAGAGGAATGAAGAAGCCCCTTGATGAGGGTGAAAGAAGAGAGTGTAAAAGCTGGCTGGAAGCCATTACATTGTTTGATGCCCTTTGTTTTGTTGTTGCTATCTTTCTGTTTTAATTTTTCTTTTCCCAGCGCGAGCTATGCTAGGCTTCTCACATCCCTGAAATTAGGGCCCTAACACAAATTAACTGGTGGAAGATCCTCCAGATCTTTAAGTTCTTGCCGCCATGGAGTGGAGTCTGTTAGATGGAATATTTCCTAGAGCCTTGTCATATCAGCTGGGCTTAATTTTCCTAAGGGTCTGTGACATTCATATTAGACTAGTTTTCATTAAACTTATTGAAAATAGATTATCTGGGGCAGCTACGTGGCACATAAATAAATAAAACACTGACCCTGGATTCAGGAGGACCTGAGTTCAAATCCAGCCTGAGACTCTTGACATTTATTAACTGTGTGACCCTGGGCAAGTCACTTAACCCTCATTGCCCCCCCCCACACAAAAAAAATTTGATTAGCTTGGGGCAGCTAGGTGGTACAATGGATAAAGTCCTGGATTCAGGAGGACCTGAGTTCAAAGTCGGCCTCAGACACTTGACACTTACTACCTGTGTGACCCTGGGCAAGTCACTTAACCCTCATTGCCCACCAAATTGCCTGCCAACAAAAAAATAATGCATGAAAATTGATTAGCTCAAGGGACTAAGACTTGGGCCATTGCCATAGCTTCCTGATCACTTCAATAGAAAAGTCAGTACACAGAGAGGATGAGTCCAGAGCTCTTTCCTGAGTCTTCAGACAAGAAGACCAGTGTCACAGTGAGTGGCTGCATTTTCAACCTTTAGAATATTCACTCCATAGGTTTGGGACAAGGGGCAGAGATTCCTTAAGTATTGCTCAAACTTTTAGGCCAGTGTTGGTGAGGAAAGTCATCATGAATGGCCCACATTCAAGAAATCCTGAACCTCAGAGCATTCTCTGTCCTATTGGAGTGTTTTGGCTTATTGGACAATCATACTTATTAATGAGAAGATGGTCATTGTTGTGTGGTTGCCTAGTGCAGAAATTATATAGAGCTCTCCTAAATCAACCTACAAATGATTCAGTTGAGCTCTTTTTTTGTTTGTTTGTTTGTTTTGTTTTTTGGTGAGGCAATTAGGGTTAAGTGACTTGCCCAGGGTCACACAGCTAGTAAGTGTGTAAAGTGTCTGAGGCCAGATTTGAACTCAGGTCCTCCTGAATCCAGGGCCAGTGCTCTATCTACTGCGCCACCTAGCTGCCCCTAGTTGAGCTCTTATCATAAGGTCAGCGGCTGATTCTAATTGTCCCAACTAGTGGTCTCTTTCTAAGCCTTTCTGTATATTCTAGACCAACACTGCAGTGTTGGCCCCATCCCAGCATTGCCCATTATATCTCATTTAGCATTCTTGGGAAGTAAGGGCCCTCAGGTAATAGCCACATCTTTAAGCGGTGCCAATCAGATAACTGCCCCTTGGAGCAATTATGGTATCAGGTAAATAACATGAAAAGGTGTCAAGGGAAGAATATATTTAATAGGTTCCAGAAGAGCATTTATAACCATCTACCTTCTTTTTCTCTCCTGGGGAGTGGGGATGGAGTGGTAAAAAAAAGGGGGGCCATACTGTGTACCAAAGCAGTTGGGATATTAAGTTGATATTTCTAATGAACCCTGCCACATTAAGTTTAATTAGTAAGACAGTATAAGCCACATCACACGAAGCGGTCCAATTTAAGATACAAGCTGTGGAATACTTTCTTTCTTTCTTTTTTTTTGTGGCACAATGAGGATTAAGTGACTTGCCCAGGGTCACACATCTAGTAAGTGTCAAGTGTCTGAGGCCAGATTTGAACTCAGGCTCTCCTGAATCCAAGGCCAGTGCTTTATCCTTTGCATCACCTAGCTGCCCCTATGTGGAATGCTTTCTAAAAGCAGTTTCCCATTTTTAGACCTAGTGATGAAGTAACAATGGTCCCACCTCACTCAAGTTCACAAATACCAAGAACCACAACTCTTTGAATTCTTCTACAAAAGGCAATATGAGGGCAGCTAGGTGATGCAGTAGATAAAGCACCAGCCCTGGATTCAGGAGGACCTGAGTTCAAATTTGACCTCAGACACTTGACACTAGCTGTGCGACCCTAGGCAAGTCACTTAACCCTCAATGCCCTGCCCCCCCCCAAAAAAGACTAATAAAATATACATAATAGGGGTATACAAATGCAAGTTACTATTATAATGATCATCATTATCCTCACATCCCCATTTTTCAGATAAGGAAATTGAGACTAAGAGAGATTAGGTGACTTGCCCAGTGTCACACAGCTAACAAATATCAGAGAAAAGATTTGAATTTAGATCTTCTTGACTCCAAGTCCAGACCTCTGTTCACTGTACCTTCTAGTTGAGGTAGTGAATTGTTAGTTTTTCAAAGAGGATTAATGATTGAAGAATAATCCAGAACCCACAATCTGTATTAACCAGTCACCCCCTGTCCCTCCACCCAAAGCACACATTTGAGACATTGTAGTTGAGTATAAAACCTTAAGAAAGGGGCGCAGCTAGATGGCGCAGTGGATAAAGCACCAGCCCTGGATTCAGGAGGACCTGAGTTCAAATCTGACCTCAGACACTTGATACTAGCTGTGTGACCCTGGACAAACCACTTAACCCTCATTGCCCTTCCAACAAAAACAAAAAAACAACCTTAAGGAAGGATTTCATTTGAGAGAAGATATATAACTCTCCATAAGATTATTCATGGCCTAAGCAAAGAACCTTAAGTAGTAGACATGATATAGGAGGCAAAAAGGGGTTAATAGAAAAACCTAAGATCCAAGCTCTAATTCAGATATTAGCCCTAAAAGGGAGTTATACCCCAGTTAACGGATAACTTATGCTAGGTTCTCATACCCACAGTGATCAGAATGCATAACGGGACCATAAAGGGTCAGGTCAAAGAACAATAAAGGAAATGACAAGGGTATAGAAATTCTAATGAAAAATGGAGATATTTTGAAACTAGCCATGGGAATCAGAAAGAGACATGTGCAGAAAAGGCCAAATTTGTCCCCAGATTCACCTTATGACATGTAAACCCCCAAAACACACCTCCACTGAAAAAGGTACTCACCTTGGGGGTTGGCTTAGGACCCCAGGAACTCCAAATTAGGATAAGCCCTCCCCTGTACCTCCCCAAGGTGGAAAATATTCTTCTTTTTTTTTTTGGTAAGGCAATTGGGGTTAAGGGACTTGCCCAGGATCACACAGCTAGTAAGTGTCAAGTGTCTGAGGCTGGATTTGAACTTAGGTCCTCCTGAATCCTCTTATCCACTGCATCACCTAGCTGCCTCTCCAAGGTGGAGAATATTAAAATGAGAAGGACAGGCCCCCTCCTGTACCTCCCCAAGGTGGAGATTATTATAATGAGACTGAAAATCAATTTATCCATACTATAAATATAACTGAGTCACTGAGTCTTGTAATTCTTTTGGGACGACTCACGATCAATCTGACCCCAAATTCTATCCCACATCAGACATAGTTAGAATCTTTCCCTAAAGGCTTTGTGGCTTTTTATTAGCAAGCATGGAAAGCAAAGGCAAAGAACCAGTCTTATAAACTTCTAATGAAAGGGAGGAAAAGAGAAGGCAATCTATATGCTAAATAAGAACAGAATAACTTTGAAAGACAACATCATCATGACTTGTCTTTTCTTGTTGTTCAGTTGTTTCAGTTGTGTCCTGTTCGTGCCTCCATTGCAGGTTTTCTTGACAAAGATAATGCAGTGGTCTGCCATTTCCTTCTCCAGCTCATTTTACAGATGAGGAAACTGAGGCAAACAGGATTAAATGATTTACCTAGGGTTTCACAGCTAGTAAGTGTCTGAGACTAGATTTGAACTCAGGAAGTTGGGTCTTCCTGACTTCACGAACAGTGCTCTATCCAATGTGCCACCTAGCTGCCCCATATTTCTTAAATAACTGTAAAAACAGAGAAGAATTTTCTATGTAATCTTGGTGCAGACTAATCCATATATTGCAGCCCTTATGAGGTGAAAACAAATTGATATCAACTGTCAGGATAAATAGGGATAGAAAATAAGGCAGAATACAAATCTACAACCATATGTGTATCTGTGTGTATGTGTATAAACATATACATACAAGCATACACATATATATACACATGCATATTTAACCTGTATACGTATATGTGTGAGTGTATATGTGTGAGTATATGTGATATCTATATATCTATATCTAAACTTATAGATAAAGATCAGTCAACCAAGCACGATTGGCTGGGAGACTTTCACTTCTACTGAATACAACCTAATCTACACTAAGTTGACTTTGACATTGATTTTTGTGTGTGTGTGTGAGGCAACTGCGGCTAAGTGACTTGCCCAGGGTCACACAGCTAGTGTTAAGTGTCTGAGGCCGGATTTGAACTCAGGTCCTCCTGAATCCAGGGCCAGTGCTCTATCCACTGTGCCACCTAGCTGCCCCACTAAGTTGACTTTCATCCCATATGCTGTCTCTCTGTAAGTGATGCTTTCCTTCTTGGCTGGTCAGCCTCTAGATTTCTGCCACAACTACTCCTGTAGATAGTACTCTGCTGCTCAGGTGCCAGGAAAAAGGGAGATGCTGACTATATCTTATAAGGCCCCAGTACTAAAGGAAAAAAGACACAAATAGGAGACAGTCCTATCCCAGACCCAGGCTCAAAGAGGCCATCCATGATCTCATGACTTACAGTCTCATAGTGGGTAGGGCATTCTTCCCACTGTCCCTTTGGTGCTCAGAGAGTTATCTTTAGATTAAAATTACCATTTGACTCTAAGATCCCATTAGATTATAAACTCCTTGAGGCTAGGGACAATCTTTTGCTTCTTTTTGTATCCCCACGACTTAGCGTGGTGCCTGACACATAGCAGGCACTTAATAAATGTTGATTGATTGATTATTGATCTTTACACTTTGAAGCCAGACAGAAGAGGCCTGAGGGGTAAGGATTGTCTCTTTGGTATATTCACAGAGTTCTGGCTCCCTACCAATTAAAATAATCACCACTGGACAACAGGATGCAGTCAGAGGCTACCTACACCCACTATGAAATGAGGAAGATGGGCCCTTCTATCATATATCTGGGTATAGTGGGGTGCTATATTCACAGTTAGGGGCAGACATGCTCAATATTACGGTCGAGTTTGAGATAACTGTGAAGACAGGCAAAACTGCAATATTTACTGCCCTATAGCAATTGGAGAAATTGATAAATGACCTTTCCCAGGTTTCTTAACAGGTAGTAGAGGGATGTCATAAGAAATATTGTCGAATTATAATACCCTTCTGAAGTCATCCTTTGCATCTAGACAGAGAGACTAGTGTAACAATTGGAGTGACGTCACCTGCTGGAGAGTTACTGTAGGAAAGCTCTGCCATGAGGAGAAGGCATCTGAGGGCAAGCCATGTGGCTTGGGAGGTCAGTTCCTTGGCGTCAGGAAGTGACATTTGATGTTTCCGGGTTAGATAAGAGGCTTCTGGAGGAAGAAGGAAGCTTTGGGTCCTTTTGGTTCCTGACCTTGCCATGGCAGGTCGGATGATGGGGTCTCTTTGAAATAGTTAGATTTTTACTTTTCTTTCTGATCATTAGATCTTAATGCTCTTTAATAAATACTTAAAAGTCTAAACTCTTGGGGCAGCTAGGTGGCGCAGTGGATAGAGCACTGGCCCTGGAGTCAGGAGTACCTGAGTTCAAATCCAGCCTCAGATGCTTGACACTTACTAGCTGTGTGACCCTGGGCAAGTCACTTAACCCCCCCCCAAAAAAACACAGTCTAAACTCTTGCTAAAGCTTCTAATTTATTGGCGACCACTCATTAGATTTTTAGACAGTATAGCTAGATAGCAACTTTACACTAGCAAACCCAGCACAAAGTTTTGGAGTATTCAAATGAATCTTAACTGGCTCTGCTCTTAAAATACACCCAACCTCATCAGTATGCTGGGCCCACAAGCAGGATGGATCTTGTTTAAGAGGTGACCTCCATATATCAGAGGTTGCAGAAGGTGGAGATGGCTACTCTGAAAACAAGCCAAAACAACATATTCATTCTCTGCTGAAGCATGAAGAAAAACTGTCTGGAGGACAATATATTTCAGCCTGCAATGGAGGTTTCTTCCCAACAAGTTACAGTAGAGTACAGCTGACCGAAAGGCATACTGGACAGAAATAGGGGTTCAATAACTGGATGGGGAGCTATCTGGTTAGGAGTCAGGGAAACCTGGCCTTTTGAGAGCAGAGTAGTAAATTCCATATCTATCAGGAAGGCAATTTCAGAGCCATCAACTGAATATTTTTTTCATACTCAAAGCATTTATTTAATAATATAACCTTTCTTGCAACCTCTTATGCCTAGTCTATGACATTGTCATTATCTTTTTTATCATAAAAGTATTTTATTATTTTCTACTTACATGTAGAGATAGTTTTTGACATTTGTTTTTATAAGATTTCTAGTTCCAAATTTTTCCCCTCCCTCCCCTCCCTTCCCTCTCCCCAAGACAGCAAGCAATCTGATATAGGTTATATATGTACAATCACATTAAACATATTTCTGCATTAGTCATGCTATGAAAGAAGAATCAGGACAAAAGGGGAAAAAACCTCAAAAAAGAAAAACAAAAAAAGTAGAAATAGTATGGTACAATCTGGGGGGCAGCTAGGTGGTGCAGTGGATAGAGCACCAGCCCTGGAGTCAGGAGGACCTGAGTTCAAATCCGGCCTCAGCCACTTGACACTAGCTGTGTGACCCTGAGCAAGTCACTTAACCCCAAATGCCTCACCAAAACCAAAACGAAACAAAAAAACACAATGTGCCATTAACTGAATATTGTACACATGGGCTGGTTTGATCAATTGGCAAAAAATGAGTCAATGACAAATCTCTCAGGCTGAGCTAACAAGAGAAGTTTTCAGGAGGAGGTGAATTTGCCTCACGTGTGAGAGAAATGGTGAGTGGAGGGCACTCCTTTTATTGCAACAAAAATGTAAGTATATGCTTGGGTAACAAAAATATAATCATATGTTTGGGGGGGCAGGGATAAGGAGATGAACTGCCTGTGGTCCTGTTTCTGGCACCAATTTTAGTTTTTTCCCCCAGTTAGACTGTAAACCAGATAGATGGGAGGCTCAGAAGGTGAAGAGACATTAATTTTGCCCAAAAGGCATCTCTTTCTTGTTCTTATAAAAAAAGACAATAGTCTGCTATTGCTAATAATTCTTACAGACTCTTGGAGGGCCACCCAATACTAATACCACCCAGTTTGGGACCAAAGCAGCCACCACCAGTTCCCTGGCATTGTTGACTGGCTCATTCATTGATGCCAGAATGTCTTTCAAAAATTTCCTTTAGACCACCTGGATAGATGTCTGAGCTTAGAAGGGGGGTTGGGGGGGGGTAATTACATCTTTATTTCAATATAATTAACTCCCTCTGTAATACTATGGTTTTAAAATTTTTTATTCATTTAAAAACATTATAAAACATTTAACATCATTAAAAACATCAAACCAAAAGGGATCCATGATTAAAAAACCCACCCCATTAAGAATCCCTGTTTTAGAAAATCTAAGTAATTTATTCCTTTCCTGCTTGCATTTATTTCACTTTCCCCAGTCTGTTTTCTTAGGTCAGACCACCAAAATTGCAATGACTAATTATTGTCAGGTTTGAACAAGGTTCTGATCTTGTCCAGGATCCATATTTGGAGACCATGCCTCTTTTCCCTCTCTTTACCTGACTTCATTGAGCAAGCAGGCATGAAAAAGCTGGTTCATATCTGCCCAGGTGGAATCATAGTGATGTGGGATGGAATTTGGGGCCAAATTGATAGTGAGTCGTCCCAAAAGAATTACAAGACTCAGTGACTCAGTTTCCCAAGTTTTATTGCAATACCATGAGTGACCACAGAGAGAGAACCAGAATAGTGGAAAGGTATCTCTCCAATAAGGAAAGGAAAGACAGTTATATTTATATTTATAGTATGGATAAATTGATTTTCAGTCTCATTATAATAATCTCCACCTTGGGGAGGTACAGGGGAAGGCCTGTCCTTCTCATTTTAATATTCTCCACCTTGGGGTGTTTCAGGGGAGGGTTTATCCTAATTTGGAGTTATAATCTATGGCAAAAACTAGCTAATCGGAACACTTTATGCTTCCTTATATGGACACAACTCTGGAGTGGACCTTATTGAGACCAGGGCTCCTTGAACCATGTGATTTTGTTAGCCTGAGGGGGAGGAGGGGATCTGAGACCTTTGTCCTACAAACTGGTCAGGAGGAGTATGATTGCAACTACCCATTTTCTCACAGTTGGGAAACTGAGTCACTGAGTCTTGTAATTCTTTTGGGACGACTCACTATCAATTTGACCCTAAATCCATCCCACATCACAGGCACAAAAATGAGACTTGTTTCTCATTCTAGAGATTGCTCCAAACTTCTAGGTTGGTGATCCTTTTAGTAATTATGAGTCTGGCCTCAAAATTTACCAACCAGAAACTTTATATATATATATATATATATATATATATATATATATATATATATATATATATATATATATATTTTTTTTTTTTTTTTGGTGAGGCAATTGGGGTTAAGTGACTTGCCCAGGGTCACACAGCTAGTAAGTGTCAAGTGTCTGAGGTGGATTTGAACTCAGGTCCTCCTGAATCCAGGGTCGGTGCTCTATCCACTGCACCACCTAGCTGCCCCTTAGAAACTTGATTCTTAAAGAGAATCCTTAGACTGGAGCAAAAAAACATTATTAATAAAATTATTCCTCAGGAAACTGAAGTGGGAGATGGTGGAATTGAAGTGTTGGGGAGCCTAGTTCCTCTACGGAGAGGCAGTCCCAAGGCTGCCAACAATGAATCTAGAGCCAAGATCAAAGATGGTGATCATTGACACGTTGCCAGGCTCTGTGGCCTTAACCTCCCAGTGCCTGGCTAACTACTGTGCTAGATATGTGTTTGTTCACCATATTCAGATCTTCATGACTTTTACTAGCCTCCAAGTTATTCTCTCTCCTTTGCCAAAGAGTTCAGTATTTGTCACATTGTTGGGGAGACTTGTGACATGAATGGGGAGCAGGTGGGGCTAGCTCACCCAAAGAATTGGAGACTCATCACAAATCTTGTAAAATAAAGAGATTTATTAAGAATAATATATGGCAGGGGCAGCTAGGTGGTGCAGTGGATAAAGCACCAAGCCTGGATTCTGGAGGACCTGAGTTCAAATGTGGTCTCAGACACTTGACACTTACTAGCTATGTGACCCTGGGCAAATCACTTGGCCCTCATGGCCCACAAAAAAAAAAAAAAAAGAAGAATATATGGCTGGGGGACAGATCACTATGGAGAACTGTCCCAAAGGAGTAAGAGAAGACCTGGTCTTTTGTATCTTTACAAAACAAAGAAAGGGAAGGGAATTACCAAGCCCTGGGAGGAAATACAAACAACAGGAACAACAGGGAGGCGATTTTAGAATAATGGATGTGCAGCATCCATTCATATCTTGCATATCATTTTGCAGACCTTGGTATTGCTTCTCTGTGTACAGGGCAACACCCATTCCTGAGGTGGGAGACAGAGCTGCCCCTCCCACAGGGAAGTTCAAGGATCCCTTGGGGACTGGGATTTTTAGGCTTCTTGGGGTTCCACTGCATTCCCACAACATGGTTCCTTTCTACCCCAAATAGTGCTTATATATGTGGACTTCAACTTAAATATTGATGACCCTTGCTTCTCAATTTATCAATGTCTCCAATTCCAATTATTTGTGCTGTCACTGCACCTCAACCTTATACACTTTCATACCCTTAGTCATTATTATTAGCAGGGCAGCTAAATGGCATAGTAGATAAAGTGCCAGGCCTGGAAGTCAGCAAGATGAGTCTTCCTGAGTTCAAATGTGGCCTCAGACACTTAACTGTATGAACATGAGCAAGTTATTTAACCTTGTTTACCTCACTTTCCTCATCAGTAAAATTAACTTGATGTGGGTTGGAATTTAGGGTCAAATTGATCATGAGTTGTCCCAAAAGAATTACAAGACTCAGTGACTCAGTTTCCCAAGTTTTATTGCAATACCATGAGTGACCACAGGGAGAGAACCAGAATAGTGGAAAGGTATCTCTCAAATAAGGAAAGGAAAGGCAGTTATATTTATAGTATGGATAAATTGATTATCAGTCTCATTATAATAATCTCCACCTTAGGGAGGTACAGGGAAGGGTTTATCCTAATTTGGAGTTCTTGGGGTCCTAAGCCAACCCCCAAGGCAGGTACCTTTTTCAGTGAGGGTGTGTTTTATGGCATAAGGTGAATCTGGGGACAAATTTGACCTTTTCTGTGAATGTCTCTTTCTGATTCCCATGCTTAGTTTCAAAACATTTTAATTTTTCATTAGAATTCCTATACCCTGTCTTGTGTCTTATTGTTATATGACCTGACCCTTTATGGTCCTGTTATGGGTACTAATCACTGTGGGTGCCATAACCTAGCATCCTGATTTGTAAGTTATCCATTAACTAGGGTCTGAATCCCTTTTAGAGCTCATATCTGAATTAGAGCTTGGACCTTAGGTTTTTCTATTAATCCCTTTTTTGCGTCCTACATCAAACTGGAGAAGGAAATTGGCAAACTATTTCAATATCTTTGCCAAGAAAACCCCAAATAGGGTCACAAAGAGTTGCACATGACTGAAAAACGACTGAATAACAACAACAAAAAAAATCTCACCATGACCTACAAGTGTTTCCCCTTCACAATCTATAGCTCTGAAAGTCTTCTGACAATAATCCCCTTTTCTTCCAGATCTCTTCATGCTTCATCCCTCCTGAATCCATTCTCTGTTTTCATTACAACTTGCATTCACTCCACTTGCTTTCCAAAGCCCAAAGATTCAGTAACTCAGTTTCCCAAGTTTTATTAAAATACTGTGATGAACCCGGCACTGGATTCAGGAGGACCTGAGTTCAAATCCAGTCTCAGACATTTGACACTTACTAGTTATGTGACCCTGGGCAAGTCACTTAACCCTCATTGCCCCACCCCACCCCCAAAAAAAGAGAGAAAAAGAAAAAAGAAAATACTGTGGGAGAGCACCCAAAGGTGTCTCGAATAGGAGGAGGAAAATGGTTATATTTATAGTGAGAAAAAGTAGGTTATTTCCTCATTATCTTAATCTCCTCCTTGTGGGAGGTTCATGGGAGATTTTATCTTAATTTGGATTTCCTGGGGTCCTAAGACGACCCACAAGGAGGGTACCTTTTTCCTTGGAGGTGTGTTTTTGTGGTTTACATGTCATAAGGTGAATTTAAGGACACATTTGGCCTTCTCTGCACATGTTCCTAAAGATATGCTTAAACTTGTCAGACCCAGGGGGTCTCTTTGTTTATGATATCTCTTCACTTAAGATCTGGTTTCTAGGTGTCCTGTCATCTAGGAATAGAATAGGCTATTAATGGTTAATGGTCCCTGGTTATTGTCTCTGTTGATTGTATTAGTTGACAGGGACTTCAACCCTCTAGGTTACAGTACTGTTGATAAGAACACAAACCTTAGTTTCTCTGTGAACCCTTTTAGGTTATCTGTTAACCCCTTTTAACTACAGTTGATAGGTTATCTGTTAACCCTTTTAGCCTCTTCCATCACTCTGGCTTTACTTTCTTCCCTTCAAAAATCTTGACCAGTTCAATTTTAGTTAACCAGTTCAACTTTAAACTATCCTTTGCCCTTAAATACCTTAGACCCTTGTCCTGCTATTGCACAACCCTTTATAGATTTCAGCCTTGGATTGCCCCCATCATATCTGTCTTCTCTGCTTCTACTCACAAGCCACTAAAGGATGCTTGAGAAGGTCATATACCTATGCTGACTTGGTCCACCACAAATTTGTTTTCCAGTCTCATTTGGGCCCCCACTGCTACACACTGATCTTTTATTCTCCTGACTATCTCTATGAGCACAGCAGCTATTCTATGCCTTTTCTCAAGCCACTATTACCACTCTCTTCCCTCTTAGGAGAGGACTTCAGAAACTTCTCTGAAAAAACAATTAGATCCTGGAACATAGTAGGTCTTTAATCAATACTTATGGTTTGATTGGTTGATTCTTGACTAGACAGCTATCCCTCCAGCCATCATACCACACTGTTTAGTTCAAATCCATACCAGTACATTTTTATGAATGAGTGAAGGGATGAATTAGAATGGCTTTAGTACTTGAAGGAGTGATATAGGTACTTCCTCCATTAACTCAAAACATATCGTCAAGGTAGCTGTGACCCCAAAGTTCTCATTCTTCTGCCTATCTGGTGATGAACCTCTCCAAACTTGCTATAGACATACAGTCCAACACCTAGTAACAGACCTTGAGCTCCCCTTGAGAAGCCATGGATGACAATGTGTGTCTGACTATGGCTGCTCAGACCAATATGAGCTCAGAAGGTTCTACCACTGGTTCTGCCTGTTTGAATTTGGGTGACTAGAAAGATGGTAGTGCTATTCATAGAAATAGGGACGTTCGGAAGATAACTAGTAATAATCATTATTATTTAACCTCCTGACCTCCACTAAAGTCCTTTACTGATGCCTATGGTAGAGTGGAAGTAGGATAGTGGAGCTTAAGGTGTGGTATTACCTGTTGGTTGCTCATTGTCCTTTGTACTCAAAGAGGACCAAAATGACATTGTATCTTCAAGTACAAAGGACAACAACCAACCAACCAATGAACCCTCACATTTCCAGTCAGCCACCAAATCCTGTCAGTTCTATCTCCACAAGATCTCTTACAACTCCTTCTTTTTTTCTACTCACTCAGCCACCATCTTGTTTAGACCCTCATCTCTTCTGGCTTGGACTATTGAAATACCTCCTAAGTTCTCTCTCTGTCTCAAATCTCTCCCTCTCCATTCTATCCTCCACATCTACCAAAGTGATTTTCCTAAAACCACAGGTCTGATTACATCACTCAGTAAAACCCAGTGGCTCCCTAACTGATTTCTCATAGGATCAGATATAAAGGGCAGCTACAGATAGAAAGCTGGGCCTAGAGTCAGGAAGACCTGAGTTCAAATCTGTCCTAAGACTCTTCCTAACTGTGTGACCCTGGGTAAGTCACTTAATCCTGTTTGCCTCAGTTTCCTCATCTGTAAAATGAGCTGGAGAAGGAAATAGCAAACCACTCCAGTATCTTTGCAAGAAAACCCAGATGGGGGCAGCTAGGTGGTGCAGTGGATAGAGCACCAACCCTGGAGTCAGGAGTACCTGAGTTCAAATCTGGCCTCAGACACGTAACACTTACTAGCTGTGTGACCCTGGGCAAGTCACTTAACCTCAATTGCCTCACTTAAAAAAAAAAAAAAGAAAGAAAACCCAGATGGGGTCATGGAGAGTTGGACATGACTGAGATGAATGAATAACAACAATAACAGATGTAAACGGGTTTCTGGCCTCTCATTTCTCACCTGGCTGCATTACTTTGGGACTCCAGTGACTTTCCCATCATGCCTCAGGAAGTTCATCACTGGGTAAGTCTCATCATCCTGCAAGATACCTTTGTTCTTCTACCATCCAAAACCTCTTTTTAAGGAGGAAGTTCAGAACAGAACTCACTTCTCACCTGGCTTTGGAACCCCTCTGACCTTTCCACCAAGCCCTACTGCTAAATGCCTTTTCACACCTCCCTCCTCTTCCCACCCCCTTGCAATTTTCCAGCTTCCTTTTGTGTGTTTTCTTCCACCAATATACCATAAGCACCTTGAGGACAGGGCCTGTCTTTTTTTCATATTTATATCCCTGACACTTAGCACAGTACTTGGCACATAGTAGGTACTTAATAAAGATTGGCTTGGGTTTTTTTTGACTGACTGGCATTTAGAGCCCTTCATTTTTGTTAATCTTTTTTTTTTTTTGTACTTTTTTTCTTCTTTCTTTCTTTGTGAGGCAATTGGGGTTAAGTGAATTGCCATGGGTCACACAGCTAGTGTCAAGTATCTGAGGTCATATTTGAACTCAGGTCCTTCTGAATCAAGGGTCTATGCTTTATCCACTGCACTGCCTAGCTGCCCCAGAGCCCTTCATTCTTTTATTTTTTAGTGAGGCAATTGGGGTTAAGTGACTTACCCAAGGTCACACAGCTAGTAAGTGTTAAGTGTCTGAGGCCGGATTTGAACTGAGGTACTCCTGACTACAGGGCCAGTGCTCTATCCACTGTGCCACCTAGCTGCACCCCTTCATTCTTACTACAATAGTGATCAAAGGGACCCAAGAGATCATCTTGCCCAGGAGTTTTTAATCTGAGGTCCATGGACTTTCTCTCTCTCTCTCTCTCTCTCTCTCTCTCTCTCTCGCTCTCGCTCTCGCTCTCGCTCTCGCTCTCGCTCTCGCTCTCGCTCTCGCTCTCTCTCGCTCTCTCTCACTCTCTCGCTCTCTCGCTCTCACTCTAGCTCTTCCTCCCTCTTTCTCTCATATTTTGAAAACTTCATTTCAGTTGAACAAATTCCCTTTGTAACCCTATGTATTTTATGAATTTACAAACATCCTTCTGAGAAGGGATCCATAGGGTTCACCAAACTGCCAGAGGGATACATGACACACACAAAAAGTTAAGAACCCATCCCGGACCTAGTCCAACCTAACTACAGAAGAGAAAATTGAGGCCTAAAGGTTAACTGTTAAGTGATCTCATAGGGTCATAGATTTAGAGCTGGAAGGGTGTGAAAAGGCATTTAGCAGTAGGGCTTGGTGGAAAGGTCAGAGGGGTTCCAAAGCCAGGTGAGAAGGGATACTTACAGAGCACTGGGAACTTTTCAGAACTCTCCATTCTCTATCAACGGTTCTGCTTGGTTTCACTATACCAAACATCATCCCCTCCCCTTCCCACAACCCTTTCCTTTTTTTTTTCTTTTTTTTTTTTTGCAGGGCAATGGGGGTTAAGTGACTTGCCCAGGGTCACACAGCTAGTAAGTGTTAAGTGTCTGAGGTCATATTTGAACTCAGGTCCTCCTGAATCCAGGGCTGGTGCTTTATCCACTGTGCCACCTAGCTACCCCCCAACCCTTTCCTTTTGTGTGTTGTTTTGCCCCATTAGATTGTAAGTTTCTTAGGGGTGGAGACTGTTTTTCCTTCCTTCCTTCCTCCCTCCTTTCTTTTCTTCCTTTCTTCTTTCTTCCCTCCCTCCCTCCCTTTCTTTTCTTCCTCCTTTCTTTTCTTCCTTTTCTTCTTTCTTCCCTCCCTCTCTCCTTTTTCTCCTCCCATCTTTCTTTCCTTCCTTCCTTCCTTCCTTCCTTCCTTCCTTCCTTCCTTCCTATTTATATCCCCAGGGCTAGCACAGTGCCTAGCACTGTTTACTAAATTGAAAATTAAGACTTGCACTTGCTTCAAATCATACTATTTTTATTTATTGATTGATTGATGAGGCAATTGGGGTTAAGTGACTTGCCCAGTGACTAGTAAGTGTCAAGTGTCTGAGGACAGATTTGAACTCAGGTACTCCTGAATCCAGGGCTGGTGCTTTATCCACTGCGCCACCTAGCCGCCCCAAATCATACTATTCTTTAATAGACCCTGGAGTCCCAGCCTCCTGACACCCACCTAGGGGCTCTTTCCTGTATATTATGCCACCTTTCTTCAGGATTCAGAGCTGGAAGGAATCGGCCATCCAGTCCTCATTTTACAAATGAAGAAACTGAGGTCTAGAGAGGTTAAATAACTTGTCCACCGTCTCACAGTAGCCAGCATCAGAGTAGGGGTATGAACCTAAGTCCTCTGGCCCAAGACACAGCGACCAGGTGTGTATTTAGCTTAGTCATGAGGTCCCATTTGGAGTCCTGGACCCCAAAACGCCAAGTTTGGATTCTTCAGTTCAGTATTGTCAGGTATAGAGTAGCAGGCTGAAGATGAAGCGAATGATGCAATCACACACCCCGGCATCCAGCCCCGCCCTGTGATTGGTCATGACGTGGCTCTTCGGCCTCGGATTGGCTGAGTCAGCGTAGACTGGGGACGGAGCTTGGGGGACCTAGGGGTTGACACGTGGACCTGGGCTGTATTTCTTTTCTGTTGGTTTGTCCTGTTGTAGGTAACTGGGAGAGGGCGGGGATGAGGACCGGGGAAAGGGGCCGCTGCAGAGGAGGTGGGTGCCGTTAGGCTGGGAAGGCCTGCTGTCGGGAGGGGGTGTGGTACTGCTTCCCACAAGAAAAGCTTTCCTTCCCCATCATCCCAGCTCCGCCCCACTCGCATTATCTCCTGTAACTGGGAGATGCCACTTCCCTCCTTCACCTCTCTCTTTCCTTTTCTGCCCCCAGTTTGATTGTTCTAGTGAAGAAACGGACGCCGCCTCGTTCCCTTGGGTGAGCATTCCTCTAAGGAGCCAATCTGGGGGACCTCACTCTTCCGAAGGGGGAAGGTCGGGGGGAAAGGGATCATGGAGAGATGAAGCCATCAGGTGGGTAGCCTAATGGTAAAGGAGCCTGAGCCAACTGGAGCTAGACATGAAAAGGAGGGCAGTGGGCGGGCTCCTCCCCCGGGGGGCTGGGTATAGGAATGGGTAGATAGGAGGAGTTGCTCTGGCCTGTAGCTGTACTTTTTTCCCTTGTGCTTTTCAACTCAATCCAGCCACTTCTGTGTAGTGGAAGTTTTTCCCCTTCCTATCCAGTTCCAGCTGTTTTCGTTCTGCTGGCTGAGCCGAGCCTCTGGAATCATGAGTGTGGGCTTCATTGGAGCTGGCCAGCTGGCATTTGCTCTGGCTAAAGGCTTCACATCTGCAGGTAGGAACTGGGGGCCTAGAAGATAGGCTGGCCGCTCCCCAGCTGAGCTAAAGTTTGGGGTCTGAGTTGGCTGGGCTTAGTTGCCTTAAATGCCTTGTCCTAGTTCTCCACCCCACCCCCCACCTACTAGTGCCTTCCCTTCCCCCTAACGTGTATTTTACTACTTTGTGTGTACATTTATTAACTTTATATTTATGCTTATATATTTTTATATGTCCTTGTATCCCCCATTAGAATGCAAGCTCACTGTGAGTAGGGATTGTTTCTTTTCTTTTAAAAAAATTTTATTTGGACCCCAAACAGTACCAGGCACATGGTCAATATTATTGACTGATTGATAAGTAATGGGACAGGGAAAAGAAATTGCTTATTAAAAACTCGGTATCTGATCCAGAGAGTGAGAGTGAGTGAATGAGAGACAGAGGGAGAGGGAGGGAGAAAGGGAAAGAGAGAGAGAGAGAGAGAGAGAGAGAGAGAGAGAGAGAGAGATATCGATCGATCGATCGATCGATCTGGGCCATAAGTAAAAATAGGTAAAAATATATATACCTCTCTCTATAGATATTTTTATAGATATAGATTTCATTAGATATCTATAGGTAGCCTAAAGTCTAATGGTAAAGGAGCCTGAGCCAAATGGGTAAAAATATATATACCTCTATCTATATACCTCTCTATATAGATATTTTTATTGGCATAGATTTCATTAGATATCTATAGGTATAGTTGTTCCCCCCCCAATCTGGATTTCAGTCCAGTGAAGTACAACCTGGATAGAAACCCACTCCATATCAGCAATTGGTCTGTAACTTACATAAGATCTTAGAAAGTTGCCTGTGGGGGGCAGCTAGGTGGCACAGTGGACAGAGAACTGACCTTGGAGACAGGAGGACCTGAGTTCAAATTTGACCTCAGATATTTACTAGCTGTGTGATCCATAGGCAAGTCACTTAGCCCCTATTGCTGAAAGAAAGAAAGTTGCCTGTGTCACTGAGAGGTTATGTGATTTGCCTGTGGCCACACAGCTCATATGTGTTACGTAGAGGAAGGACCTGAACTCAGATTTCCCTTGCTCCAAAACTGGTCCTTTATCCTCTTTGTCAAGCACCCTCTGGTTCTACAGGGTGTCAATGCTTGTTCAGTGTTTGAACTTGAATCTGAAGTAGGTCTCAACTCTGATTTTTCTAGATGCTCCAGAAGCCCCCGGGACAAGTGACCCATAGTTTAATTTTGTTGTTTTATGAAGGGTACAAGATAAGGGATGGGGAGTAGAGGTTCCTGGTAGAAGACTCTGGGGAGCATTGGCCTTGAATTGAAACAAGCTTGCCTCCCTCACTAGGCATCCTGGCCGCCCACAAGATAATAGCCAGCTCACCAGATATGGACCTGGCCACAGTCTCTGCACTCCGAGTAAGTAGAGGGGATGGAGTATAGGTGGGAGGGAGGAAAGTGTTAGAGTCTATGGAGCGGAGTTTTGGCTTCCCAAACCAAACTGAATCCATTGGCTGATAGTCCAGGTTTGTGTCTTTGTATGTGTGAGTGGTTCTAGCCTAGCTTCTCAGACCTGGGAGCAGAGTTCAAAGGAGAAAACTACCTGAGCTTCTCCCTCCTCTGATACAGAGTCTTTAAACTACTGACTTCCCACCCAGGCCAGGTCATCAGCCAGGCAAGTCTGACTTGTGGGGACATCTCAGTGTGAATGTATTTGAAAACTACCCTTCTTTCGATCTAAGAACAGGAGACCACATATTCTTCCTCTACCCCCTTCTAGATGCCCTCCCCCTTTCCCAGACTATTATTATTAAGGTTTGGAAGAAGTTAACTGGGGGTTCAGTTGGCGGGATACTGAGTATCTGTATCCAAGGGATGGCACTGAGGATATGGTTCGTGGGTCTAACACTGGAACCACGAAGACTGATTGCTAGCATGAGGAACGCATTGGCAAACCACAGACCTACATACTGAAGGCAGTGTGTTTTGGTGAACAGGGTGGCACAGTGGGGAAAGTGCCCTGCCACACGGCAGCAGAAATGTGTACTCTGTTCTTCTGATGCCAAATGCAAAACCCTGGCCTGTTTCCCCATAATATTTCTCCAACTTGTTGCCTAGCTTTTCTCCTTCATCCCTGTGCATTTGGGTCAGTGTGAGGGAGTGGAAAGAAGAGCATTGGCTCTGGAGTTGGAAAACCTGGGTTTTTGTGCCAGAATGTATTTACTACGTGCCTTTGGACAAGTCTTTTAACCTTTCCAAGCCCTGGGTTTCTCGTCTGAAAAATGGGGATAAAAATACTTTTACCATCTGCCCAGCAGGACTATTGTGAAGCCAAGACTTCCTTGCAGGACTGTATGTATGATCATAAGCTCTTTTCTAGCATCTGGCCCAAGATTGTGCACATAGATGCTCAATAAATAAAGAGTTCATGAACTGGGGTGAAGGGTTACTCCCCTTTGCCCCAGAACTCAAGCTATTTGTCTGCCTAATAACTGTAGTGACAGAAACATTTGTAGAATAACAGGGTTTACAGAGGGACAGAAAAGCTTAGGGGGAGAGCAGTGACAGTGACTGGGGTATAGCTGTGAACAGGGATCTGGCTGATAATCTAGTTATTCCCTAGGGAAGCTCTGAAGCCTGACAACCTGGCCCTCAGTGTTCTTGCTGCTCCGGGCCTTTTCCTATGGCGTTATTTGGATGGTTTTTGGAGTGATCGTGTCATGAGTTCGAGAACTCCCTGCTTTTCCTCCACCATCTTCCAGCCCTCAGTGTTCTTAACGAAGATGTTCTTTTTGTTTTGTTTTGTTTTGTTTTGTTTAGTGAGGCAGTCAGGGTTAAGTGACTTGCCCAAACCAAGATATTCTTTGTTTTTGTTTTGTTTTGTTTTGTTTTTTTGCGGGGCAATGGGGTTAAGTGACTTGCCCAGGGTCACACAGCTAGTAAGTGTCAAGTGTCTGAGGCCGGATTTGAACTCAGGTACTCCTGAATCCAGGGCCGGTGCTTTATCTACTGCGCCACCTAGCCACCCCCAAACCAAGATATTCTTAACCATGATCTTCCTATCAATTTCTGCAGAAGATTGGTGTCAACCTGACCCCCAACAACAAGGAGACAGTGCAGCACAGCGATGTACTTTTCTTGGCTGTGAAGCCTCATATCATTCCCTTCATCCTGGATGAGATTGGAGCTGATCTTGAGGCCAGGCATATTGTGATCTCCTGTGCAGCTGGTGTCACAATTAGCTCCATTGAGAAGGTACCACTCCCGGGGGCAGCTAGGTGGGGGAGGGGAGCAGCTAGGTGGTGCAGTGGATAAAGCACCAGCCCTGGATGCAGGAGGACCTGAGTTCAAATCCAGCCTCAGATACAAGTCACTTAATACTCATTGCCCCACCAACCCCCCCCCCCCGAAATGGCACCACTCCCTTCAGCATTTCCCTCCAGGGTGGGAGATGGATGTTCCCAGGTGTTGGTGAGTTTCGGGACTAGTGGAGAAAGTAGTGTAGGGACAAAGGGATTTGGAGAAGGGGCCCATATTTGTGGAAGAGGGTAGATGGCACTGAAGGGTCCTTTGGAAGCTTAATCTACTTTCTTTCCCCAGAAACTAACGGCTTTCCAGCCAGCCCCTAAAGTCATCCGTTGCATGACCAACACCCCTGTGGTAGTACGGGAGGGTGCCACAGTTTATGCTACAGGAACCCATGCCCAAGTGGAAGATGGGAAACTTTTGGAACAACTAATGAACAGTGTGGGTTTCTGCACCGAGGTGGAAGAAGACCTTATTGATGCTGTCACTGGCCTCAGCGGTAGTGGGCCTGCCTATGTGAGACTTATGTTTGGGGGGGGCGGAGGAGGGAGGGAGGGGAGTGATTTAGAATGAAGAGGTTAGGGGCAGCTAGGTGGCGCTTAACCCCAATTGCCTCACTACAAAAAAAAAAAAAAGAATGAAGAGGTTAGGCAAGTGCCTGATGTGTGAACAGTGCCAATGGAGAGAGGATGAAGTTACTAGAGTTATCAAGGGCTTCTTCCCTTTGACAGGTATACCAAGGCTTCCCCTTTCCCCTTAAGGCTCAGTAATTCTCTCCCCTATAGGCATTCACAGCTTTGGATGCATTGGCAGACGGTGGGGTGAAGATGGGGCTACCTCGGCGGTTGGCAGTCCGTCTGGGTGCTCAGGCTTTACTGGTTGGTATCTTTCTGACCCTTGGACCATATCAAAAGGAAGCTCTGTCACTCAGATTTAGGGCTAGAACTTCAGGTTCCATTTCTGGGCTGGTGGAAAGGTTGGGTAGGGGCAACTCCTTAAATGCTTTTTTTTTTTTTTTTTGGTAGGAATCTAATGGATTCAGGGAACAGAGGACTCTCTCATAGCATATCACTATATTCCTTCCTCTTATCCATCTTTCTTCTACTGCAGGGAGCTGCCAAGATGCTCTTGGAATCTGAACAGCACCCTGGACAGCTCAAGGACAATGTGTGCTCCCCTGGGGGAGCAACCATCCATGCCTTGCACTTCTTAGAGAGTGGTGGCTTCCGCTCCCTCCTCATCAATGCTGTGGAGGCTTCCTGCATCCGTACCCGGTAGGCTCCCTCTCCTTCTTCCCTCTCCATTTTCTTCAAGGTTTCTGGTCCCAACCTACCCTCTAGAAGCCTAATCAGTAACAATCCAGATTAGACAAATGTGGCAGAAAGGAAAAATGACACCTCACTTATTTATTTGAATAGTTTGTCTGTTCCTTGTTCTGCTTTGCTACTACTCCCCTACAAACTTTTGGTAATTTTCTATGGATCAGGTGTTCTTAACCTGGGGGTTGACAGTTAGATTTCAGGTGGTCTATGATGGGGGTCTATGGTTTTCCCTCCATTTTTGGGGGGTGGGGTGGGTCAATGAAGGTTAAGTGACTTGCCAAGGGTCACATAGCTAGTAAGCGTCAAGTGTCTGAGGCCGGATTTGAACTTAGGTCCTCCTGAATCCAGGGCTGGTGCTTTATTCACTGCACCACCTATCTTCCCTATGATTAAAAAAAAATTATGTCTACATAATTGTTTTCCTTTGTAATCCTATGATTTTATTTTATACATTTAAAAATATTCTGAGAAGGGGTCTGCAGACTTTACCAAACTGTCAGAGGGGTCCATGACACAAAAAAGGTTAAGAACTGCTGCTCTTGGTCATGGAGCAAGATGGTACATTTGAAAGAATACTGGATTTGGAGTTGAAAGATCTTCATTCAAAATCTAACCCCAGTATTTATTAACTGTATGACCTTGGTCAAGTCACTTAGGCTAACTGAACATGAAATGTAAATTCCCTCTACCACAGCCCAAACAAGGTAATATATATATATAAAATATACATATAATATTAGATAGATAATTTCTGCTTGAATATCTACAACTAACTGTCAAAAAGCTCTTATTTTTATGATTCAGAAATCTTTCTGCTTCTCACCTCTACCCATTCATCTAAATTCGCCCCTCTGGAGCTTTGTGGAATAAGTTGAATTTCTCTTGCTCAAGATAGCCATTTGAATACTTGTATCGACCCCAAAGGAACATCCCCTGATTGTTTTCCTGGATGTGCTCTCCTTAGTCAGTGTCTGTCAAGTTCAGCCAGGCTTCAGTTTGGAGGTAGGGCTCCAATGGGCTCACCCACCTCTTACCAATAGAAATCCCAGATCTAGAAGTATCTTTTCTTTCTAAACCTTTCCTTCTAACCCTTTTTTTGTTTGTTTGTTTGTTTTGAGGGGCAGTGAGGGTTAAGTGACTTGCCCAGGGTCACACAGTTAGTAAGTGTCATTGTCTGAGGCTGGATTTGAACTCAGGTCCTCCTGAATCCAAGGCCAGTGCTTTATCCACTGTACCACCTAGCTGCCCCACTTCTAACCCTTTTTGATATGTACTCGGCAGAGAGCTTCAGTCCATGGCTGACAAAGAGAAAATCTCTCCAGCTGCTATCAAGAAAACTCTGCTGGATAAAGTGAAGCTGGACTCTCCTACAGCATCCCTGAAGTCATCCTCCCATCTCACCAAGCTAGTAGCTAACAGCCAGGCCCCTGGAGGCAAGCAAGACTGAGGAATCCCCTCTCTCTCTTCCCTCTGATCTCTGCTCCCAGACACACAGGAGAAAGCATCTCTATGTGGTGCTAACAGCCCTTGATTGAATATCAGGAAGCCCAAGTTCCACAAATGTGGATACCTCAGGGCTCTTTCCTACAGAGGTCAGCATGGGGACTTTCTTCTGCCAACTAGAAAGGTCAAGCTTGCTCCTCTTTCTCTTAAAATGCATAAGATTTCCTTAAGACTTACAGCTTCTGAAAAATCCAATGTAGAAGATAAGATTTTTGTTCTCTTCCTTTTTTTTTTCTTTTCTTTCTTTCTTTTTTTGTTTTTTTGTGGGGCAGTGAGGGTTAGGTGACTTGCCCAGGGTTATACAGCTAGTAAGTGTCAAGTGTCTGAGGCTGGGTTTGAACTCAAGTCCTCCTGAATCCAGGGCCAGTGCTTTATCCACTGCAGCACCTAGCTGCCCCAAGAAGATAAGATTTCAGTCATTTAGCCCCTTTCTTTCATTTTCCTCATGAAAACAACCTCTGCCCTTCCTCTGTCTGAAAGTTGGTCATCCCTGGAGAGGGTGCCAAGAGTGCCGAGTCCAATACTGGTAGCTGAATTGGACACATACGTATATTCTGCCTTAGAAGGGACAGCTCTGAATTCTTGCCCTAAGCCATGATTCCTGACTCTGAACTTAAGAAATAAAACAAGCATTTCCATAACAGAGTAGATTAGAAAAAGGTGATGATTTCAAGTGAAACTGCAAACCTATTATGTACAACTTGCTATTCCTTTTAAATATGTAATAAAGTTATCATGTGACTTTTTAAACTTTTTTTTCTCTCTCCCCCCCCCATGGCTACCATTAGACACAAATATGGAGGGGTGTGTTGGGGTGTGTGTGTGTAAAACCATACTATATGTACTTCTATTTATCAGTTCTTTCTCTGGATACAGATAACATCTTCCTTTACATGTCCTTTGTAGTTAATTTGGTTATTTATAATAGTCATAATGACTTAGTCACTCAAATTTGTTCTTAAAACAATACTGTTGTTACTATATATAATGTCTCTTGGTTCTGCTCATTTCATTCTTCCTTATTTTGCGCATCTATCTTTGTTCTATCATTGAGTTCATCATTTAAAAAAATTTTAATCATAAAAGTATTTTATTATTTTCCAGTTACATGTAAAGATAGTTTTTTTTCTTCTTTTTCTTTTTTGCGGGGCAATGAAGGTTAAGTGACTTGCTCAGGGTCACACAGCTAGTAAAGTCTCAAGTGTCTGAGGCTGGATTTGAACTCAGGTCCTCCTGAATTCAGAGCCACTGCTTTATCCACTGTGCCACCTAGCTGCCCATAAAGATGGTTTTTAACATTTGTTTACATATGGTCTTTAGTTCCAAATTTTTCTCCCTTCCTTTCCCCACCCCCAAGACAGAAAGGAATCTGATATAGGTTATATATGTACAATTACATTAAACATTTCTGCATTAGTCATGTGAAAGAAGAATCAGAAACAAGGGGAAAACCTCAAAAAAAACCAACCCAACAACCAAGAAGTAGAAACAGTATGGTTCAATCTGCATTCAGAATTCACAGTTCTTTTTTCTGGATATGGAGAAAATTTTCCATCATGAGTTCTTTGGAATGTCTTGGATCATTACACTGGTGAGAAGAGCCAAGTCTATCACAGTTGATAATCACACAATGTTGCTGTTACTGTGTACAATGTTCTCCTGGTTCTGCTCACTTCACTCAGCATCAGTCCACCCAAGTCTTTACAGGTTTTTCTGAAATCAGCCTGCTCATCATTTGTTACAACACAATAGTATTCCATTACATTCATATGCCACTCCTTGTTCAGCCATTCCCCAATTGATGGACATTCCCTTGATTTCCAATTCTTTGCTACCACAAGGAGGAGCTCATCATTTCTTATATCACGGTTGTATTCCATCACAATCACAAGCCACAAGTTTCTTTTCATAATTTCCTTGGATTGCTTTTATTTTTTTTCCTAATTTTTCCTCAATCTCTCTTATTTGATTTTTTAATTCCTTTTTAAGTTCTTCTAAGAACTCTTTTTAGACTTGTGACCATTTGTTGTTACTTTTTCGGGTAGGAGTGGCTTTTTAAAAAACCTTTCTATTTTTTTTTAAAGAAAAGGTTTTATCAATGGCTTTTGTTTTTACTCTTCAATCAGCTGACATGCAACATTTCATACCTGTAGTCCCCTACTTCTTTACATCATCTATTCTCTGATATACTTACACCCACATCTCTGCAAAAAAAAAAAAAATGCTCTTTCTGGCCCCAGGTTTTTTTTTTCCTCCAGGTTTTTAAATATACACTTTGTAATTTGTCATTTGCAACTGTCTATGCCTAGTTTAGCTTTTTGTCCTTACTTTTGTATCAGTATTTTTCTTTTACAATTTCTTTCTTTTTTGTTTTGTTTGTGGGGCAATGACGATTAAGTAACTTGCCCAGGGTCACACAGCTAGTAAGTGTCAAGTATCTGAGGTTGGATTTGAACTCAGGTCCTCCTGAATCCAGGGCCAGTGCTTTATTCACTCTATCACTTAGCTGCCCCTTCTTTTACAGTCTTTTATAATTTTTTTTTTTTTAGTGAGGCACTTGGGGTTAAGTGACTTGCCCAGGGTCACACAGCTAGTAAGTGTTAAGTGTCTGAGGCCGGATTTGAACTCAGGTACTCCTGACTCCAGGGCCGGTGCTCTATCCACTGCGCCATCTAGCTGCCCCTTTTACAGTCTTTTAAACAAAATTCAGTTCAATTCAACAAGGAACTACTATGTGCTAGACATTGTGGTAAGTCCTAGGGAGATGGTGATGATGATGATAATGATATAAACTAACATTTATATAGCACTTACTATATGCTATGCAGTGTGCATATTTGGTCCTCACAACAGCTCAGAGGAATAGGTGCTATTAAAAAATAGAACTGTTGCTCTCTTTTGGATCCGCCATCAACGGGAGGACCCAGTGGCACAATGTAGATTTTTGTGAAGACCCTGACAGGGAAGACCATCACCCTTGAGGTTGAACCATCTGATACTATCAAAAATGTCAAGGCGAAGATACGAGATAAGGAAGGTATTCCACCTGATCAGCAAAGATTGATTTTTGCGGGCAAGCAACTGGAAGATGGATGGACTTTGTCTGATTACAACATTCAAAAGGAGTCTACCCTTCATCTTGTTCTGAGACTTAGGGGTGGTACCAAGAAGAGAAAGAAGAAGTCTTACACCACTCCCAAAAAGAACAAGCATAAGAGAAAGAAGGTTAAGCTTGCTGTTCTGAAGTACTATAAGGTTGATGAGAATGGCAAGATCAGCCGCCTTCGACGAGAGTGCCCTTCTGATGAATGTGGTGCTGGAGTCTTTAGGGCCAGCCATTTTGACAGACATTATTGTGGCAAGTGTTGTCTAACCTACTGCTTCAACAAGCCAGAAGACAAGTAAATGTATATGTGTTAATAAAAAGAGTCAACTAAAAAAAAAAATAGAACTGTCGGGGCAGCTAGATGGCACAGTGGATAAAGCACCGGCCCTGGATTCAGGAGTACCTGAGTTCAAATCCGGCCTCAGACACTTGACACTTACTAGCTGTGTGACCCTTGGCAAATCACTTAACTCTCATAGTCTCACAAAAACAAAAACAAAAAGAAAAAGCAAAAAACTGTTCCTGCCCTGAAAGAGTTTACATTCTATTAGGTGAATACAACAGGTATATAGAAAATTAAATTTAAAACATTTAAATAATTTCCTAGAGAAGCATAGGCCTAATATGAAGGGCAGTTTATTAACAATAGTACAAGGGTTCTCAGGGGCTCAATATAAAGGTAGAGAAGAGTCATAGGCACGAAAGGGTGGGACTGCTGTTAATGGGTATGAGAGAGTGGTAGATAGGGAAGGTAGCCCAAGGAAATTTAGTGAGAGACAATCCAAGTTTGCTGAGCCGTTCTTGACCCACAATGAGGAGGTTCGCATGTTGGGCTACAGCAACTTCTGCCAGGCAGTGGAGCAGCACAGGGGCAAGACCATCTTCACCTACTTCACCAGAGATAAGGATGCTGAGGGCCGTAGCTGGTGCTCAGACTGCATGGAGGCCGAGCCTGTGGTCCTGGAGGTCCTCAAGCACATCCCCGAGGACACTGTGTTCATCTACTGCCAGGCTGGGGACCGGCCCTACTGGAAAGATCCCAACAATGAATTCAAGAAGAACTAAACTTGACTGCAGTGCCGACCCTGCTCAAGTACTTGACGCCCCAGATGCTGGTGGAGTTGAATTGTATGAAAGCCAGTCTGGTGGAGATGCTGTTGGCGGATGACTTAAAAAACGGGGGAGGAAGCTGTGCCCGACAGGCCCCTGACTCAATTATACAGGACCCTCAAGTTTGTGTGATAGCAACATTAGCCAAAATAATGTTTAGAAAGCCTCTAATGAATGTTTCGCAAATAGAGCACCCTTTATAAATGGTGGAAAAAAAGAAATTTAGTGGGCATAGGGTGTTGTCAGGCAATATTTATTTGCAGAGGGAATGAGAAGAGTGGCAGATTAAGAATCTTTGGTCCTACTTGATAAGGTGAAGACACGGGTTGGTAGAATCCTAAGACCTGGCTGGTCCTAGGGGGCCAAGGCATATCAGCCAGGTCAGCTCTGCCCCAGGGTTCACTTCAATGTCGAGTAATTATTTCCCTAGTGTAGAGGAGAATCTTTGGGACTAGACTAGTCCTTTATATCATCTTTTTTTTTTTTCAATTGGGCCAGTGCTTGGCTGTGACTTCAAAGTTTCCCAAGCTACCAGCTTGTCTCTCTTGATTAGCTCTAGAAAGCAAATCCTATAAGATTTCCCCTGGGGCTCACAAATTTGTCTGGTTAAGCCATGTAATTGCTAGTTAGTCATCCAAGTTAGAGTGCCCCAGAAGTTATTTGGAACATGTGGCTTGTGTGATAACCTCTAGTTTTCAAAAGGAAAGGAGGCAGCATTTATCGGAGCTCCCAAAATGCTATCTGGTAGCCTCAGACAATGGGTGTGTGCTTAGCCTACTATGGCAAGGTCACAACTTGGACTAAACAACTGGCCAGAGAGAGTGGGATAAATCAAGGAGCAAACAGATAGGGGGAGTGTGGTGTTTGGCAGGATCATCTGGGTTAAGAGGGGAATGAATGAGATTCCTGGGAAGAGCAGAAGTCCTCTGGGGCTTAAGAAAATGCTAGCTTAACTTGTCAATAGTCCCTTTATCAGTGGGGAAGAGGTCTTGACTGGTCTCCATTCTCCCATTAATATAATAGAAATAGAGACTCAATACAATGATCCAAGACAATCCTAAAATACTATTGATGAAACATACTATCCACCTCTAAAGAAAAAACTGATATTGATGGAACAGACTGAAGCGTGCTATTTTTCACTTTCTTTCATTTATTTTTCTTTTAATCAAGTTTCCTTGTCTAAAATGACAAATATGGTAATGTTTTACATAATCATACATGTATAAGGCATATCTGATTGTTTGCCGGGGGGGGGGGGGAAGGGGAGGGAGGGAAAGGATAAAAATTGGAACCCAAAACTGTAAATAAAAATGTTTATTATTAAAAAAAAAAAAAAGGAAATAGAGACTCAAGTACACTTGAAGGGTATCCACAATGAAAGTTAATGGATTTAGAATTCCCTGAATTCTGAGTCTGCCCTTTTTTGCCTCCTACATCAAGTCCTCAGTTCAACATTGGAATGAAGGGAAATTGTGAATAGAAAAGACTTGGTGGGGCAGCTAGATGGCGCAGTGGATAGAGCACCAGCCCTGGAGTCAGGAATACCTGAGTTCAAATCCAGCCTCAGACACTTAACACTTACTAGCTGTGTGACCCTGGGCAAGTCACTTAACCCCAATTGCCTCACTAAAAAAAAAAAAAAAAGACTTGGTGCCTATTGTAGGGGCCAAATTTAATATGGGGAGAGTTAATTGGGTGGCTCACTGTAACACTGGGGTTCAGAAAATAATGAGGGAAAAAGAAAAGAAAAGAAAAGAATGAGGGACTTCTAGGTCCAAAACTTCCTTCCCTCTGAACTGCCTTTTTTTAGTTATTTCTCCCAGGCCAATAAGAAAGGAGCTTAACAGCCTCTTTTCCACAAACAAATCAGGTTTTACTTAATGGGAATAAAATACACAGCAAAGGTGAAATTAATTAAGCCAATGACAAGGGAATAGGGAAAAAGGAAAATGGATAATCTCCTTGGCTCTAGCGAGGGCTGTCTCAAACCCAAACTTGCTTTCAGCTCAGCTAATTCAAAGGGCTGGATTTAACTCACCACCAGGGGTCTGTAATTTCTATGGGAGTCAGAAGCCAATCTCTAGCCCACTCCAAATGCTCCTCCAAGGCCAGAGAGAGACTGAGAGAGTGAGTGTGAGCCACTTCCTGTTGGGGTCCCTTTTTCTACCTTCTCCCTCCCCCAAAGGGGAGGTCCTTCAAGTAGTGTGGCTGAGACTGGTTCCCTGTTGATGATGCAGTCTGCACAGCCTCTGAGGACACTCCTTCTCAGAGTTGGCCAAGTTTAAACTAGGTGGCTAAAAATCTAATCGTCTTAAGTGGGTACTTGGTAGTTTCTCATTCACACCCAATTCAAATGCTACTAAGTCAATCAAGTTGTACCCCTGGGCATCTGTCAAATTCCATTATTTTACCACACTATCCTGAGGAGTTTGCCTTCATACAAGGGAACTTCAACATACAGAATATTACTCAGCTTTTGAATTCCTTGATATGACCTACTCCTCAACTTCATCTCAACACAAAGATAGTCATGACCTTGATTCTGTTATCCACAAGTCTTCCTTTATTTGATCATAGTCTATTAACAGTCTATCTCTCTTTGTCTTGTTCCCCTAACCATAAACTTCATCCTTCTCATGACCTCTAATCTTTCTACCACTCAGTACTTTCTCAGACCATCCCCTCCACTCTGGCTATAGTCTTCTTCCTTCCCTCTCTACCAATTGGTGATCCAGTTCAGTTCTACACTATCTATTCTTTTTGTTGTTTTTTTGTTTGGTTTTAGTTTGGTTTTTTGTGAGGCAATGGGGGTTAAGTGACTTGCCCAGGGTCACACTTATGTCAAGTGTCTGAGGCTGGATTTGAATTCAGGTACTCCCGACTCCAGGGCCGGTGCTTTATCCACTGCACCACCTAGCTGCCCCCCACTATCTATTCTTAAATCCCTAATTCTCTTGTCCTATTACCATTCATCCCTTCCCAAACTCAAATCATGAATTACTCCCACAATCCTCCTTTATTCCTATTTACATGCTGATGAATGGAACTAGAGGAAGTTGTGAAACCATAATGAAAAGACTCACTACAAATTTATGCTATCTAATCTCAACTAAGTCTTCACAGAAGCAAAGCAGTTATGCTCAAACTTAATCATCTCTGTCCCACTCACCATAGCAATGGTACACCAAACTGAACTCATTTTTTCCAGCACACATACATACATACACACACACACACACACACACACACAAAATCTATCCAATTCAATAGCAAAACAGAAATCAGAAAAGGTATATATAGGAGAATATGGACCAGATAATACAGAGTGAAGAAACTTTCCCATTGGTAGTGAGGTAACAACTCCACCAAGAGAGAGAGTCCTAGATCTCACCCAAGAGGAAATTCCCTGAAATCTCCAGTGTAACAAACTGAGAATAGGGATATAACAGAGACTGCCAACTTCTCTCATGTTAGTTTCTTCCCATAGTCTTTTCCTTCAACTACCCGAAGTGGAGCTGGCATCTTCCATCTTCCCTCTCAAAGCTGGAAGCCAAAAGAACTCAAAACTACTGCAAAGCTCAAATAGACTCAAAGGCTCCAGGAAACTGAACAAAGTGGAGCTTTCTTCTCTCCCTTTCTCAACAACTCCAACCCACTTGAGGCATCTAGGTATCAGAGTAGATAGGGCACTAGACCTAGGTTTAGTAAGATGTGAATTAGTTCAAACCTGGCCTCAAACAATTTTTTTTAATCATAAAAGTATTTGATTATTTTCCAGTTACATGTAAAGATAGTTTTAACATTTGTTTTTATAAGATTTCTAGTTCCAAATTTTTCTCCTTTCCTCCCTTCCCTCCCCCCCTCCCCAAGACAGAAAACAATCTGATATAGGTTACATATGTACAAGGCCTCCAACAATTAACAGCCATATGTCACTGCTCAAGTCGGTGTAAAAAGCACCTCCCTCTCAGGGTTATTGGGAGGATAAAAGAAGATAATTCTAAAGCATTTTGTAAACTCCAAGGTGTTATATTATTGCTAGCTATTGTTATTAATTTATCTAATTTCCCAGTACATCCCCTCCCCCAAATCTTCACCCTTGTAATGAGAACTTTATTTTGTAGTTCACACACACTAAGAAATAAAGACCATTTGCCCATTTTCTCTTTTCCCCATCTCACATTCCTTTGTTACCATCATCTTCTATCTCCCCTTCATTCCAGTCTCTGATCAATAGGTGGCTGTCCTCCTTGATAAAACCATCCCCTATTCATGTACCCTTGATGTAGGAGACAAAAAAAAGGGGTTAACAGAAAAACCTAAAACCCAAGCTCTAATTTAGATATGAGCTCTAAGAGGGATTCAGACCCCAGTTAATGGATAACTTAAGATTTGAGTCTTCATTAATACAAGTCAAGGCCTAGTTTCTCCCTACCCACATTAATCAGTACCCATAACAAGAACATACAGAGGCAGATAACAATGATATACTGACAGGGTATAGAAATTCAAACTGATAAATGAAAATATTTTGAAACTGGACATGGGAATCAAAAAGTGACATGCGCACAAAAGGTCAAATTTGTCCCCAGATTCACCTTATGACATGTAAACCGCCAAAACACACCTCCATGGAAAAAGGTACCCACCTCGGGGGCTGGCTTAGGACCCCAGGAACTCCAAATTAGGATAAGCTCTTTTCTGTACCTCCCTAAAGTGGACATTATTATGAGATTGATAATTAATTTATTGGGGGCAGCTAGGTGGCACAGTGGATAAAGCACCAGCCCTGGATTCAGGAGCACCTGAATTCAAATCCAGACTCAGACACTTGACACTTACTATCTGTGTGACCCTGGGCAAGTCACTTAACCCCCATAGCCCCACCAAAAAAAATTGCTGTCAGGATAATCAATTTATCCATACTATAAATATAACTTTCTTTCCTTATTCGGGAGATACCTTTCTATATTTCTTTTGGTTCTCTCCCTGTGGTCAACAGTCTTTCAATAAAACTTGGGAAACTGAATCACCGAGTCTTGTAATTCTTTTGGGATGACTCACAATCAATTTGACCCTAAATTCCATCCCACATCACCCTTAAATCCATTAATTTCTCTCTTCTCCAGACAATTCTCTTCTTCACATAGCTAGTAAGTGTCTGTGTTGGATTTGAACCCAGGTATTCCTGATTCTGGGTCCAGCCTCTAACTACTACAGTCACCTAGCTGTCTAGCTAATAATTGATTGATAAATTGCTTAACAGGGGAGAAAGATACACAAAGGAAAAGACCAACTTTACAAGCAAAGAAAATGCAAAGATAGCTAGCTTTACACAAAGAGAAGCGCTTCTTGCAGATGATGGAGGCATCAGAAGATCTTCCCTACCTTATTTTTTTTTCCCCATTACATTTCTTCTCTTGATGTCTCATCATGAGGTGAATGGAACCCTGGCTGTCAAAGGCTGTGACAGTGGAGGGCAAGTTCTGACTGTTCCTACCATGCTGAAAAACCTTCAAATACAGTCGAGCAATAGTATCATCCCATCTTCCAACTCGCCTGGGTTGGTTAGGAAAAGATTTTCATTCAGGTTGGCAGTTGTGTGCCTAATTTTTTCCACCCACAGAAACCTGTGAAGTTTCTAAGATAGAGTGGTTGTAGCATTAAAGTACTCAATCATTTAGTCAATCAATAAACATGAAGTACCTACTATGTGCCAGAAATTGTGGTAGGCACTGGGAATGCAAAGACAAAAAAAATGAAATGGTCCCTGCTCTAAAGGAGCTTACACTCTATTGGAAGAGAAAACTGTAGAAACGTGTGGAGACAGAATAAACACAACCAAATACAAAATAGCTATATACAAGGTAGCTGGAAAGGAAGAAGACTAGCAGTTAGGGAAAACAAGAAAGATTTCCTCTAGAAAGTGGTGCTTGGAGCAAGTTAGGGATTCTGTAGGATGCAAGTCAGGAAAGAGTGCATTGTAAGCATGGGGGATAGATAGCCAGAGTAAATGCATAGAGATGAGAACAGCAGTTGCTGTCATTGTTGTCATCAAGTTGTTTCAATCTTACCTGACTCTCTGTGACCCTGTGTGATTGTGAGGAATTGAGAGAAGACCAGAGGTCTAGAGAGTGCAGGAATGAGACTGGACAAAAGGGCTTTAAAAGGGCTTTAAAAGTCAAAGATAGATAGGAATTTCTATTTTATCTCAGAAGCAATAAGAAGCTTGCTGAAGTTTACTGAATAGGATAATGATGTAGTTCTTTTCTATAAAACAAGCTGTAAAATTAACTACAAAGAACATATGAAGGAAGGTGCTATCTGCATCCGGAGAAAGAATTGATATATAGAAGTATGCATAGAATGATTTTACATACACACACAGATTTGTGTCTAAAGGTAGCCATCTCTAAGGGGGAAGGAAATAAATGTACATGATAACTTTATTATAGATTTCAAAGAAATAGCAAGTTGTACATAATGGATTTACAGTTTCATATGCAATCATCTTTTTGATTATTCTATGGTATGGAAATTCTTGCTTTATTCCATAAATTAAAAATAAAATGAAATAATTTTTAAAACGAGTTAGAAAGGAAAATGGCAAATCACTCTAGTATCTTTGGCAAGAAAACCCCAAATGGGTCTTCAAGAGTTAGACACAGGGGCAGCTAGGTGGCTCAGTGGATAGAGCACCGGCCCTGGAATCAGGAGTACCTGAGTTCAAAGCCGGCCTCAGACACTTAATACTTACTAGCTGTGTGACCCTGGGCAAGTCACTTAACCCCAATTGCCTCACCAAAAAATAAAAAAAATATTAAAAAAAAAAGAGTTAGACACAACTGAAATGACCAAACAACAACAACAAAATGATAACCAATCAGATATGCACTTAAGAAAAATCACTTCAATGGGGCAGCTAGGTGACACAGTGGATAAAGCACTGGCCCTGGATTCAGGAGGGCCTAAGTTCGAATCCAGCCTCAGACACTTGACACTTACTAGCTGTGTGACCCTGGGCAAGTCACAACCCTCATTGCTCCGCAAAAAAAAAAAAAAAAAGAAAAGAAAAGAAAAGAAAAAGAAAAATCACTTCAATAGCTATGTGGAGGATGGATTTAAATAGGGGGAAGACTTGAAATTGGGAGACTAATTGGGAGACCATTGCCAATAGTCCAGGGAAGGGATGTTGAAGGGCTTGTGAGAATATTTTAACTGATTGGGCCTAATTTTGAGGGGACTAAACTGTCTGGAGGACTAATCTGGGGACTTTTGACTATTTGGCTATCTGACTGCGTTTAATTTAATGTGGGCCGTTTATAAAGTTCCACCACACTGCTCCACTCCCAAAATGATAAGCAAAATGTTAAGAAGCCTCTTAACTAAATAATCAAAGCAGAGTTTATTTATGAGATACTATTGAAAATTAAGAATACAGGGAAATAAAATGCACAACCTGACTGCTTTCCTGCTGTCTCTTTCCCACCTGCTGCGCTTTGAACTTCTTGAATACAATAAGGGCCTTAGTCACCTCCTGCCTCAGGGCACGCTGCACTTTCCCTGCTCAGCTACTTTCTTCTAACTCCTCTTAATCTTCACTTTCTCCAACCTGTACCCTGTGCTGACCGCTTCTGTGCTCTCCACTGCCTCCTGTTCTGTCTGTCTGCTTTGTCCTCTGCCTCCTTTGTCGCCCCTCTAATCTTATCCGCCTCTCTTAATCTTGTCCGCCGGCCTTTCCTCCTTGCTCTTAGTCCTGCGTTACTGTTCGTCTTGTCCCCCCTGACAGATCCCTTCTAATCTAACTCCCAGGTCTATATATACCTTTTCTTCTCTCCACTCAAATCTCGGGGCTTCCTGCACCCCCACAGACCAAGCTAATCTGCTAGCTAGGGCTGCAACTGGGGGGGGGGTGTTGCTTGTGCCTCAGATACCTCCGCTCAGGTCGGAGGGAGCTGGGGGCTTTTTATCCCCCCAGCTGTCTGACCTGGCGTCTTGTACAGCCCATGGGGCTTTTTGACTCAGCTGAAGCTGAGGAGGAGGGGCACCAGCCTCTCCCACACAGAAGAGACCCTGAGGGCCTAAGGCTTTCCAATCTCAGTCCAAAGGTAGGGTCCCCAAATCAAAATAAATTTCCACAGGCCTGAACTATGTGGCAGTTGGGTGAATTTCAAGAAGGGGATGAGTGCAAGAAATATTGTAGAAGTGGAGATAGAGAGATATGGCAGCTGACTAGATATGTGGAATGATTGAGAAGAAGGACTTTAAGATAATACCAGTGTTGTAAATGTGGAGTAATACTGCCCTTGACAGAAAAAGGAAAATTTGATAGAGGACTGGGCAAGTCACTTGATTTCTCTGGCCTCAATTTTCTCATCTATAAAATGAGGAGATTGCATAAGATAATGCATAAGATCTCTCCAAGCTCTAAGCAATGATTCTACTATTCTAAGCTCTGCTTTAGACAGATTGAGTTTGAGCCATCTCTAGGACATATCCATTGGGTAGTTGGGGAACTGGGGCTGGAGTTCAGCCGAGAGTCTGGAGCTGAATATATAAACCAGCAAGTCAACAAGAGATGATAATTAAACTGATTAGTAACTTTGGAGAGAGTAGTTTTAGTAACCCAGGTACTGAACTTCTTGAGAAAAGGAGACTGACCTGGCAGCTAATAGACAATAACCACCATGATCTGAATTGTGTGACAGTTTTAGCTGAAGTAATTCTCAAAAGATTCTTCTTGACCCATTTGTGGTTTTCTTGGCAAAGATCCTGCTGTGTGATGGAGGCAAAAGGAGAATGTAGAAGTGGCAACAGGTACAGCAGTAGGGACATAGCAGGTGCTCCAATAATATATGTTAAATTAAATTATGCTGTTTGGAAATCTCAGAATCTCAGGGTTGAAAGGGGCTTAAGAGACCATCTGGTCCAACCCATACCTGAGAAAGGATCCTTCGGGGACAGCTAGGTGGTGAAGTGGATAAAGCACCGGCCCTGGATTTCAGAAGGACCTGAGTTCAAATCCGGCCTCAGACACTTAACACTTACTAGCTGTGTGACCTTGGGCAAGTCACTTAACCCTCATTGCCCTGAAAGAAAGAAAGAAAGAAAGAAAGAAAGAAAGAAAGAAAGAAAGAAAGAAAGAAAGAAAGAAAGAAAGAAAGAAAGAAAGAAAGAAAGAAAGAAAGAAAGGATCCTTCTATAACTATCTAACAAATAGTCATCTAGCCTTTATCCTAAGACTTCCATTGAAGAGGAATTTATCTTCTAAAGAGGCCCATTCTACTTTTGGATAGCTCCCATGGATAAGAAGTTATTCCTTATATCAAGCCAAAATCCACATCTTTGTAACTCCTATCCATTGTTCTTCTTGGTCAAAGCCAATCCAGTCTAATTTTTCCTCTATTGGATAGCCCTTGAAATACTTGAAGACAGTTGTCATGTTCACCTGTGGTAGTAGCAATAGTTCAACCCCTGATCCCATGGAGGTTAGGCTAATTTTCCCTTAAAAGGTACCAAAATATTTTCAAGACTTGGTTGACTCAGGGAACTAAGATCTTAAACTCCTACGGTCACTTTTTTTTAGTGAGGCAATTGGGGTTAAGTGACTTGCCCAGGGTCACACAGTTAGTAAGTGTTAAGTGTCTGAGGCTGGATTTGAACTCAGGGACTCCTGACTCCAGGGCCGGTGCTCTATCCACTGCGCCACCTAGCTGCCCCCATAAGGTCACTTTTTCATCACCTGAGTACAAAGCAGCCATGAGGATTTCCATGGGTACTCTGATGCTTGGATGAGTAAATCACAATAGGTAACTCAAGCAAAAAAAAATTTTTTTCCTTTCCTTTGCTCAGCTGAATCACCTCAAGGTAGCCTCAGTGGCTATCCTTTTCAAATAGCAGGAAAACTGCTATAGTTAATTAGATCCGATCTTGAGGCAATTCACATTCTAGTCACCCTCTGGATCCTACCATTCTGGGACCACCACCTCCCCATACACACACATATCAATGTCCTTCCTAAGCTCCAGACCATGATTAAATACAGCAGGACTATCTCCTCTTTGAATGTGCTACCTAAGTTGGCAACAGCTTTTGAGGCTACAGTGACACGAGACGAACAGCAACGCAGGACTAGGAGCAAAGGCAGCAGAAGACAGACTGAACAGGAGGCAATGGAAAGCACAGAAGCAGGTCAGCACAAGGTACAGGTTGGAGAAAGTGAAGATAAAGAGGAGTTAGAATAAAGGACCTGAGTGCCCTAAGGCCTCAGGTGGCTAAGGCCCTTATTGTATTCAAGAAGTTCAAAGCGCAGCAGGTGGGAAAGAGATGCAGTGGAAAGAGACCGCAGGAAAGCAGTCAGGTTGTACATTTTATTTCACTGTATTCTTAATTTTCAATAGTATCTCATAAATAAACTCTGCTTTGATTATTTAGTTAAGAGGCTTCTTAACATTTTGCTTATCATTTTGGGAGTGGAGCAGTGTGGTGGAACTTTATAAACAGCCCACATTAAATTAAACGCAGTCAGATAGCCAAATAGTCAAAAGTCCCCAGATTAGTCCTCCAGTCAGCTTCAGCCCCCAAATTAGCCCTAGTTAGCAAAAATATTTTACACATCCAATTCCAAGGAAAGTCACCTTGAATCCTGTAGGATCAGACTTGGGCCTCTAGAAGCTGCTTAGCTTTCTCTCTCAACACAAGCCATCCTTCTTTCTGAAAACAAGCCAGGGGCTCCTCTTCATCTGGTCAGTGATGTGATGTTTTAGGTGAGGAGGGAGCATGTCTGAGCACTCTACCCATGCCAAGTGGTATACTAGAGAGAGCACTGAACCTGGAGTCAGGAAGGTTGGAGTTCAAATTTAGGCTCAGACATTTACTAGCTGTGTGACCCATGTCAACTCACTTAACTTCTATCTGCTTCAGTTTTTTCATCTATAAAATAAGGAAGTAATAACACCTACCTCCCAGGGTTGTTGTGAGGAATAAAGGAGATGATATTTATAAAGTGCTTAACACAGTACATGGCACATAATAAGTGTTTAATAAATGTTTGTTTCCTTCCTTCCCATGTAGGAAACCGTACCATTAAAGGTAAATTACTGCATTCATGGGCACTGGGGTCCAAAAAATATAAAGTAAAACCTACTGTACAATCACTGTGTCCTCATGTCCTGGGGAGGAGGAATCGCTGTGATTTAACAGATATGGGGTTTGGGGACAAGAGGTAAACTCAGTAAAGCCACAGGCCAACTAGACAATTTCCACTGACTCAGGGAACTTCCATTTGTCCCTCTTTGCTCACCCCTACCCACATGCAAAATTATAAACAATGATACATATTACTCCACAGGAGGCCAGTGAATACATACCTAAATGACAGTGGCTATATTTTTTCTTTTTTCTTTTCCTTTTTAACATTCACTTTTTAAATTTTGAGTTACAAATTCTTTCTCTCCCTCAAGCTCCTCCCCTAACCTTTGAGAAGGCAAGCAATATGATACCCATTATATATGGAAAGTTATGTAAAATATTTCTATATTAGCCATGCTGCAAAAAAGCAAAAAAAAAAAAAATAGAGTAAAAAGCAATATGCTTCAATCTACCCTCAAAAGTTCATCAGTTCTGTCTCTAGAAACAGATAGAACTTTTTATAATGAGTCCCCTGGAATTTTCTTGGATCAGAGTAGCTGTCTTTTACAAAAATTAATTGATATGAGGGGGCAGCTAGGTGGTGCAGTGGATAAAGCACTGGCCCTGGATTCAGGAGGACCTGAGTTCAAATTCAGGCACTTGACACTCACTAGCTGTGTGATCCTGGGCAAGTCACTTAACCTTCATTGCCCAACAAAAACAAAAAATATATCAATTAACTGTTAGAAAAGATATAATTACTGAAAAGATATAGCAAGACCGAAAGTATAAATATACCTCTCCAAACTGGCAAAGTAGGCACATTCTCTTTTTTGCCCTTTTGGTCCCTGGGGAGGTGGACTTAAGTTTCTGTGGCCTGAGACCAATTCATATTTTTCTTGGAAGCTTTAGATATAGAGGCCCTGACATTGACATCTTCCTCTGAGGGTGCACCTTGATCTTCTTCATCACTAAAGAAACTTTCTATGGTCCTCGCTTTTCTCTGTCTGCTCATCTTGCCTTTCTTTTACTTGACTTTTAGCTCCTTAAAGTGGGGCACTGTTTCCAGGCTGCAGTATCCCAAGCTTCAGAAGTCCCAGGTGGTATGATTTAAGAAGGAACAGGTTCTTCACTTGCCTGGCCTGTTCCCTGGTCCACAGATGACCCCAGACCAACTTGCTAATCAACCAACTTTGTGTGTTGTGGTTGTCAGCTCCAACAAGTCTGTGCCCCTCCCCCACCTGGGCCACTGCTACTCAAGCCAACTCCTGGTTCCCAGCAGGGGTGAAAAACCCATCTTTTGCCTCAGCACCAGCATAAACCCCTGCAGTCTCCCCCCAGCCCAGGGCTCAGCCCTCTCACCAGACTGTGAGCTTAGTTCCAGACAACACTGGTGCTGCAGCTGATTCAGAGGCTCTGGGGGTCTCTTTCTCTTGTGAAACCTTCCTGGGACTGGATCTGTGTCAGGGTGACTGTGGGTTTGGGTTCCAGTCTTGTCTCAGCACAGCAGCTTCCTCCTTCCGACTTTCCAAGCTGTCCTTGGTTTGGAAGATGAGTTCAGCACATTCTTCTATGGGTTTTGCTGCTCCAGGCATTGTCCTATGGCATTATTTGGATGTTTTTTGGAGCGATAGTGTCATGAGTTTGAGAGCTTACTTCCTTTCCTCCACCATCTGGGCTCTGCCCTGGAAGTGGACTTAAGTTTCAAATGGATGCTTTGAAGCATTCACCCCACCAAGTTCATTTCCAAATGTGGTATAGCCAGTAGATAAAGTCCATCCCTTACTTGCATAAAACAGTGCCTATATAAGTTCTAGTCTCTGGACCATGAGTAGCTCACTCTCCCAACCTTTCATTATTCATCAGATTGTAGGTTTCTTCAATACTCTGCTACCTAAGAGCCTTGAAGAATAGACACAACAGAGACGAAAGCAACAGCACTGTTACATGTCCATGGGCCTCAACCCAGGTGAGGGAGGATAGAGGCTCCTTCCCCACCCAGAGGGTAGGTAACAATTTCTCCTCACTAGAATGTAACCAAGCAGCAAAAAGATAACACTGCCGCTATTCCCATACGGTTTTTTGTGTGTGTCTTTTATATGTACGCTCAGTTCTAGTTCAACAGCCAGACAAAAGGCACGTGGTAAGCTGACTAGAAATAGTCACAGAGTATCTTTGCATGCTTCAAAATGAAGAGAGAAGGACTTCCATTATGCAGGTCTGGAATTGGGATGGCCAAGCAACTCACATGAATTGGCAGGCAGAACCCTATACAGACTCCATGGTTGGGACTCTCATTAGCCAGTCTCCCTGTTACAGTTAGCTTTGCTAAATTGCTCTCTCTCTCTCTCTCTCTCTCTCTCTCTCTCTCTCTCTCTCTCTCTCTCTCTCTCTCTCTCTCATTTTATTTTATTTTTATTTTTTTGCTCTTATAAAGGATAGGTTCTGGGAGGGGATGGGAGGGAGAAGGACTATACTGGGAAATGTAGGTACTGTAAAAAAAGAGATAAATAAAAGTTTATTTCCAACAACTTTGTATGAAAGTTAAAAATTACACCCCTGACACTTAAAATTTATACTAATATCTTTTGGAGTTTTAAAAATCACTCTTATTTTCAAGTATATTCCATCTCCTCTCCTCCCCCCAAACTCACAGCTTCTAACAAAGAATAAAAAAGGGGGGAAAAAAGCCGCTCAGCACAAATTAATCAACACTTCAACAGAATCTGACCATATAGGCAATGTTTTGTACCTATAAGATGCAACCTCTGCATAACTGCTCTCTGGAAAGAGAGTAGGGAAGTGCATTTTCTTTTCTCTTCTTTAGGACTGAGCTTGTTGTTTTTCAAGGCTGAGGAAGGCATCCCAAGTGCAGGTATCGGCATGGTATAAATGACTTACCCAGCACAGTAATAACAGTTAACATGTTATGGTTTACAAAATGTTTTATATATGCTAACTCGTTTGGTCCTCAGAACAATTGTGATAGGTAGGTGCTGTTATTATTTCCATTTTACAGATGAGGAAACCAAGGCACAGAGAGGTTAAGTGACTTGCCCAGGGTCACACCACTACTAAGTGTCTGAGACTGGATTTGAACTCAGATCTCCCTGACTCAAAATCCTTTGCTCTATCCACTGCACCACCTAGTGTTAGTAAGAGATTATGGTCGGGGCAGCTAGATGGCACAGTGGATAGAGCACTGGCCCTGGATTCAGGAGTACCTGAGTACAAATCCAGCCTCAGACACTTAACACTTACTAGCTGTGTGACCCTGGGCAAGTCACTTAACCCCAATTGCCTTACTAAAAAAAAAAAGAGAGATTATGGTCAACAGGAAAGTGGTCATTGTGCCTCTGTTATATCTAAATCTAACTGTTGAGGGACCAATTCCAACTGTAGAATCAATTCCAGTCTATTTAAAGTATTGGCGAGGGCAGCTAGATGGCGAAGTGGATAAAGCACAGGCCCTGAATTCAGGAGGACCTGAGTTCAAATCCAGCCTCAGACACTTGACACTCACTAGCTGTGTGACCCTGGGCAAGTTACTTAACCCCCATTGCCCCGAAAAAAACAAAACCAAACAAATAAAGTATTGGCAGGATATCGTAAGTAAAAAGTTAGGACCCAATACTTGAAAACTTTGACTATCTATATAGCCAGTGTAGAGAGAGGCTTATAACCTATAGGTCATCTTCAACTCCTCATTCTCTCATCCCCCAAATTTAATATGTTGTCAAAGCCTGTTGATTTTATCTCTACAGCATCTTTCCCATATTCTCCCTTCTCACATCTAAAACTGATACCCTACATAGTGCTGGCCCTCATCTCCTCAAGATTAGAGTTTTGAATCCATCTTCCACTCAGTTGTCAAAATAATTTCCCTGAAGTCCATGTTCCCCTTCCCCCACCATCCACCACTGACTCAATAAACTCCATGATTCCCTATCATCTCTAAGATTAAATATAAAATCCTTCGTTTTTTTGTTTTGGTAAGGCAATTGGGGTTAAGTGACTTGCCCAGGGTCACAAAGCTAGTAAGTGTTAAGTGTCTGAGGCCGGACTTGAACTCAGGTACTCCTGACTCCAGGGCCGGTGCTTTATCCACTGCGCCACCTAGCTGCCCCCTTTGTTTGGTTTTAAAAGCTCTTCATAACCCTTCCGACCTTTCCTCTCTTCTTACACTTTACTCCCCATCTCTCACCCCTCCCCATTCAGTGCCACTGGTCTCCTTGCTTTGCCTTGAACAGGACACTCCGAACTCCCTTAATTTTCATTGACTATCTCCCATGCTTGGAACTCTCTGCCTCCTCATCTTCACCTTCTGGCTTTCTTGGTTTCCTTCAAGCCCCAGACAAAATCGAACCTTCTATAGGAAGCCTTTCTCAATTCCCTTTAATTCTAGTATTTTCCCTCCACTGATTTTTCCAATTTATCTTGTTTGTACATGGTTATTTTTACATGTTGTTTCCCTTACTTAGACTGTGAGTTACTTGAGAGAAGAGACTCATTTTTGCCCCTTTTTGTATCTCCAGCACTTAGCACAATGCCCAGAACTTATTAGCACTTTAAAATGTTCAGTAACTGTCTGACATTATGCACCTACTATGCATACTGCATAGTAGCAATACAGAAGAAAACTGAGGGCATACCACCATGCGTGAACTGTCAAGCTCTGACCAGATATTAATATGAACCAGAATACAGTGCCAAGAATTTGAGGTGCTCTGGATTGTCTCTTAGGCAGCCAGGGATTTTTAGTTAGATTTACACAGTAGTTACTATCAGATTCCAATGGTAGAAGAATACATTTTTCATTTTCTCAATCTGGATTTTATCAGTTTGGACACTTGAGATTACCTCAAGGATAACCACCACTTTACAATGGTTAATTGAGAAAGTAATTGAAGATAATATGAATTATATGGAAGTCTTGGAGTAGCTAGGTATCCTCATTATTTTGGATTTCTATTCTTTTTAAATTTTTTTTCAGGTCCAACCCTTCCCCCACCCACTGAGAAGACAAGAAATATGGTATACATATGAAGTCATGCAAAACACTTTTCCATATTCAACATATTGTGGGCAGGGAGGAAGAAAAATGTTTCAATCTGCACTTAGAGTCCATCAGTTTTCTATCTGGAAATGGATAACATTTTTTTGTCATGAATCCTTTGGAATTGTCATAGATAACCATATTAATCAGAGTAGCTAAGTCTTTCATAGTTTATTACCATCAGAATATTGCTGTTATTGTGTACAGCGTTCTCCTGGTTTTGCTCACTTCACTTTGCATCAGTTAATATAAATCTTTCCAGTTTTTTTTCTGATATTATCCCCTTCATCATTTCTTACAGCACAACAGTATTCAATCACAATCATGTATCACAATTTGTTCAGATATTCCTGAATTGATGGGCATCTTCTCAGTTCCAGTTCATTGCCACCACAAAAAGACCTGCTAAAAATAATTTGGTACAAATGGGTCCTTTCTCTTTTTCCTTTTATCTTTTTGGGATACAGACCTAGTAGCAATATATATATATATATATATATATATATATTTTTTTTAAGTGAGGCAATTGGGGTTAAGTGACTTGCCCAGGGTCACACAGCTAGTAAGTGTCAAGCATCTGAGGCCAGATTTGAACTCAGGTACTCCTGACTCCAGGGCCAGTGCTCTATCCACTGCGCCCCCTAGTAGCAATATTGCTGGGTGAAAGGATCTACACAGTTTTATGGCACTTTGGGAATAGTCCTGTATTGTTCTCCATAATGGTTGGATAAGTTCATAACCCCACCAACAGTGCATTAGTGTCTCAATTTTTCCACATATCTTCCAACATTTGTTATTGTAATTTTCTGTCATCTTAGCCAATTTGATGGCTATGGTGTGGTAATTCAAAGTTGTTTTAATTTGCAATTCTCTAATTATTAGTGATTTTGGATCATTTATTTCATATGACTATTGGTAGCTTTGATTTCTTCTTCTAAAAACTGCCTATTCATATCCTTTAACCATCTATAAATTGGAGAATGGCTCTTATTTTCATAGATTTAACTCAGTTCATTTTAGAAATGAGGCCTTTATCAGAGAAACTTTCTGTAAAATTTTTCCCACTTTCCTTCTAATTTTGGCTGCATTGGTTTTCTTTTCTTTTGTTTTTTGTTTATTTTTTGCAGGGCAATGAGGGTTAAGTGACTTGCCCAGAGTCACACAGCTAGTAAGTGTCAAGTGTCTGAGGCCAAATTTGAACTCAGGTCCTCCTGAATCCAGGGCTGGTGCTTTATCCACTGTGCCACCTAGCTGCCCCCTGGCTGCATTGGTTTTGCTTGTACAAACCCTTTTAAATTTAGTAATCAAAATTATCCATTTTACCTCCCATGATCCTCCCTATCTCTTGTTTGGTCATAAACTGTTCTCTTTCCCATAGATCTGACAGAATTTTTTTTCACTCTTCCCTAATTTGCTTATTATATCACCCTTTATGTCTAGATCATATAGCCATTTTGAGATTATATATTGAGAGATGTTATTCTATATAGAGGTATATACTGAAAGCTGTTGGTCTATAACTAGTTTCTGCCACACTGCTTTTCAGATTTCCTGGCATTTTTTGTGAGATAAAGAATTTTTGCCCCAACATCTGGAATCTTTGGGTTTATCAAACACTAGGTTACTATGATCATTTACTTTTGTATGTTGTGTATCTAAGGGGCAGCTAGATGGAACTAGATGGATGCTTTATCCACTACGCCACCTAGCTGCCCCCATGGTCCTCTTCAAGAATGAAGGACAAGGTGGTGCAGTGAATAAAGCACCAGCCCTGGATTCAGGAGTACCTGAGTTCAAATCCAGCCTCAGACACTTGACGCTTACTAGCTGTGTGACCCTGGGCAAGTCACTTAACCTTCATTGCCCTGCAGTTCAGTGCCCTTATAATCCTTGAGCACTGGTGCCACTGATTCCTCCATAGCTGCTCCCTGCTACTCCTGCCTATAGCAGCAACTACCTGGTGCCACTTCCTCCTCACCATGCTTTCAGACGGCCACCATTCCAGTGTGTGCAGATATCTCTTTCTATCCCCCTAAGTTGTCCTTGGCTGGAAAATCACTCATTGTGACTTTTTCTTGGCTTTCCCACCAGAATTCTGTTTAATGTTTTCTGCTGTCATTTTGTAGGAAAGTTTTCAGGAATATTTGGCAGTTATGACATTCTACTTTGCCATCTCAATTCTGCCTCTTCCTCAATGTTTTGGAAAGACACTGAAAAAAACAGGAAGAGAGATTTAATAAAAGTATTAGATCAATCATGGCAATGGTCTCCAAACTTGTTTGATCATATATCCTTATCAGTCAAACAAAAAACTTTTAGCATTTCCAATGACTAATTTACAAATTATTTAAACGTACAGCTTTACTAATGAGCATGTACATTCTAAAACCCACACAAAAATAAGTATTTGAAAAGGGTGACATAAAGATGAAATAATATTTGATCCTAGGGTCAATAGGGAGCCACCAGAGTTTATTGAGAAGAATGTGACATAGTAAGACCTGTGCTTTAGAAAAAAAAAAAATCAGGTTGGCAGCTATGTAAAGGATAAATTAGAGTGAGGAGAGACTTGTGGGAGGAAAAACAATTATGAGGCTATTGAAATAGTTCAGGCAAGAACTGATGAAAGCCTGAACTAGGATGGTGGCTATGTCAGTGAAAAGAAGAGGCCAAATATGAAATTTGTGGAGATAGAACTGAAAAGATTTAGCAATTGAACTGACTTGTGAAGGCAGCTGTGTCACAGTGAGTAGAGCACTAGATTTAGAAGAAGGAAAACTTGAGTACAAATCCTGCCTTGAGCACTTAGTAGATATGTGACCCTGGGCAAGTCACTTAGTCTCTCTCAGCCTCCATTGTGAGGATCAAAGAAGGTAATGCATGTAAAGTGTTTTGCAAACCTAAAAGCCAATATAAATGCTAGCTATTGTTATTTGAGAGAAAATGAGGACTCAGAGATGAGACTGAGATTATCAGTCAGCTATCATTTATATAGTGCTTTAAGGTTTGCAAAGCACTTTACAAATATTATTTTAGTTTATCCTGAAGTTGTGAGAACCTGGGTTGATAGACTGGATGGTAGTGACTTTGACAGTAAGAGGGAAATCTGGAAGATGGGTGGATTTGGGGGCAAGGGTAATGTAATAAGATCGGTGATCCAGATCACAATCCATCCATACTTGTTCATCCTATGTGACTCACTATCCCACTCCCAAAAAGGGAAGGATAGGGTTTTCACTCACTTGTCACTGCCTCATAAACACAGGGCCTGCCTCTGAGCCTCTGTAAGGTGTGAATGCCCTGCCTACCAGATGATCTGAGGCAAGGGTGGGTATGCAGAATTTTCCCAATAACACATGAGCAGAGGCTGTAGCTTATAACTTCCAGAAAGAGCGAACACCTGGCTCAGAGATAGGAGGTCAGAGTTTACACAATAGGAACATGTTGGAAAGTGTTGAAGGATAAAGGTAGGTATTGAAGATAAATCCCCAAATTGGCTATTTCAGTGAGAGTGTGACATGACCTGTCTTCCCACCTTCCATTTGGCAAGATATACATCAGGACGACTTCCATTTGGTTAGTCAAACTACTGTTTGGGGTAAGACCATTGTCCTCCTGGGGTTATGTCCTGCCACCTGCTTTAGAAAACACTAGACTAGGGGCAGCTAGGTGGAGCAGTGGATAAAGCACCAGCCCTGGATTCAAGAGGACCTGAGTTCAAATCTGACCTCAGACACTTGACCCTTACTAGCTGTGTGACCCTGGGCAAGTTACTTAACCCTCATTGCCCTGCCCAAAAACAAAGAAAGAAATCACTAGACTAGAGAAGGCTTGTCTCAAACTATTTTTTGAAAAATGCCGGTTTTGCCAAACCTCTATTAAATATATGGATCGTGGGGGCGGCTAGGTGGCGCAGTGGATAAAGCACTGGCCCTGGATTCGGGAGGACCTGAGTTCAAATCTAGCCTCAGACACTTGACACTTACTGGCTGTGTGACCCTGGGCAAGTCACTTAACCCCCCATTGCCCTACCAAAAACAAAAACAAAAACAAAAACAAAAACAAAAACAAAAACAAAAACAAAAACAAAAAAAATATGGATCGTGTAGTATTTCAGCAAGGAGTGCACACTGACCCAGAGAAAATGGAAGCACTCCTTAACTGGCCATGTCCAAGAAGCCTACCACATTTAAGAACCTTTCTAGGATGTGGGGGTTACTCTTACCCATTTATAAAGAATTATGCTGCTATTGATAAACTGACATCTTATTTGTGGATATATGATTAAAGAGAACCAAAAGTGGAAGGTCATAAGAGGACCATAGATTCTTAATTCTATGATTTGGAGATGCTTGGATTAAGATACAATAACATCACTAAAAAAAAAAAGTAATTGGGAAATATTTACACTTACTAGCTGTGTGACCCTGGGCAAATCACTTAACCCCAATTGCCTCACTAAAAAAAAAAAAAGATACAATAACAGTATCCATACTCTGCATGGGAAGACTATTGAGACTGAGGTTTTATTTCTCCCAAAGGTCAACAAATTACAGATAACTGTGAAGAAGTTTTGAAAGATTTGATGAATTGCCTCATATGTAACATTTTTGGCCTCTGCAGATCCAAACTAATCTTTTGTCCTATATATAGTGCTAACTTAAGGTCCTAAGCCTTGTACCAAGTTCCTTGTCTTGTACAAAGACAGTAATGGCCATCAGAACTGATTATTTTTGACAGTAGAAGACAGTGACAGAGGACTAAAAGACTCACTATCCCACATAAAAATTGGAGCTCTTAGCTTTGAAGTGAGCTGTCACCAAAAAATTCAAAGACTCTGATTATGGAGGTAAATTTCAAGTATGCACCAACAACAAACTGCTGATTCCATTTTGACCAGTGCCAAGTTAGATGTTGTTTATCAGGAATGAGTAAGCAGCATTAACTCTGAATTAATTTAATTCAAAATATTCTACCATCCAGAGAAATCTAATGTGGATGCCGATGCTCTGTCTCAAAAACCATGTGACCCCAAAACTATAGTGATACCTAAGGAAGTAAGGAAAACTATAGGTGATACCCAGAGAGCTGGTCACAATCAAATGCCACTAAGTAAGGGCTTGAGAGACTTCTACCAGGCAGCATTCCAAAAGTACATGTGACCCTTGTTTAATCACACCAACCCTTTTGGCTCAGTTGTCTGGAGGAGAGAGCTATTGTTCTTGTTGTTGTTTGTCCTTCCTTTTTAGGAGAGGACCATGACATCAGGGAGGGCATGACTTGCAGTGAATTGGATTTAAGTGAAGGGAGGGCTGTGCAATGTCACCAGCCTTACTCCTCCAGAGCCATCCGGGTCCAATGGCAAGATATACATCAGGACGACTGGAGCAGATAGATATCCTCTACAATCCCTTCCAGCTCTAAATCTATGATCTATATTTGTCAATTTTTTTTGGGGGGGGGGGGTGCAATCAGGCAAATGCCCAGGGTCACACAGCTGGTAAGTGTCTGAGGTTAGATATGAACTCAGGTCCACCTGATTCCAGCTACACCACCTAAGTGACCCTACCTATAATCTATGATCTATGATTTTACCAGATCTACACGTATCCAATAAGAAACAAGAAAACCCACAGTTGTTGGAGTGCTGTAGGAGAAGGATTTTTTTCACGTATGAATTTCCTGCTAGGATTCATTCTGGTCAACTTGTAGTCTTTGAAAATTGGCTACCTAAAGAAATATTGGCTTTGGAAAGTATTAAGTAATCAAGAATATATTATCACCTTCGAAGAGACCCACAACCTGAGCATTTCAATTAAACTTTTTTTTTTCTCAACAAACATTTACTTTATTTTCCATTTACATGTAAGGGTAGTTAGAGTTCCAAATTTTTCTCCCTCCCTCCCTCCCTTTCCTCCCCCCTCCACAAGATCGAAATCAGGTTATATATGTGCAATCCACTAGTGTTCTTTTTATCAGTTCTTTCTATAGCAGTGCATAGTATGCTTCCTCATTAGTTCCTTGGGATTGTCTCAATTAAACTTTGATGAACAAAAAAACAAAAACAAAAACAAAAACTTTGATGAACACATGCGCGCGCGCACACACACACACACACACACACAGAGAACACTAAAAGGTAAACAAAAATCTCTGTAGCATTTTTTTGGGGGGTGGGGGGGAGGCCCAGGGTCACATAGCAAGTAAGTGTCAAATGTCTGAGGCTGGATTTGAACTCAGGTACTCCTGACTCCAGAGCCAGTACTCTATCCACTGAGCCACCTAGCTGCCCTAGCATTTTCAACTTATGTGTACAACTATAACAGATATAATGCCACAGATTTTATACCATATTTACTAATGTTTGGGCAAGAATCATAAGAACTATGTTTTCCTATTGACTTATGTTTTAGAGTCTCTTCAGGGATAAAAAAAATGTAGTTAATCACAATCAGTACATTTCTTCATTGAGAGAGAAACTGAAAAAAACATTTACCAATTAACTATGATGTCAGCTCAAGAGAATTCTGATAGTTTTTTTTTAAAGTATGGTAGCGACGTTCATTCTTTTTCTTTTTCTTTTTTTTTGCGGGGCAATGGGGGTTAAGTGACTTGCCCAGGGTCACACAGCTATCTGAGGCTGGATTTAAACTCAGGTACTCCTGAATCCAGGGCCGGGGCTTTATCCACTGTGCCACCTAGCTGCCTCCAGCTAAGTTCATTATTAAAAACTACAGCAAGGTAACAGAATTTTATTAAGAAACCTTAGGGTTCAAGGAAACCACAAATTAGCAGATAAAGATCTACTCATTAGCAAGTTGTTGAGAGATTGGGCGATTGGCCAGTGTATAGAATAATCCAAAGAGTGGTCAGGGCTCTATAAAAACAATTTATAGAAATTTCCATCAATGAGAGAGTTACATTCCTTGCTGAGCAAGAGAAAAGTAATGATGAGCAATTAGTTAATTGGTCTCTGAAGACGAGACAATCTGACAATTATAACTAAACTTTATGAATCAGACATTAACTAAAATGGTGATACACCTAGTAGAGAAGATACCACGTAAGAAACCTAACATCCTGGCCTAGAACCAAGGAGAGCCCCCAGTTCAGACAAGGAAGGAGAAATGAACCTGAACCCAGAGGCAGGATCTTTCCTGTACAAAACCTCACTTATAGATAGCCCCAGAGAAAAGAGACAATCTATAAAGCTGAGCAATGATATCCGGCCTATATAATCAAGAAATTAATGTATATATATATATGTGTATTATATATACATAAACATTATTAGGTTACAAAAGAACTAAAGCCATTCAACCTAGGTCAATCTATAATATTGCAATAGAAGTAAGAATTATTACTCCTACAATTAAACCTAATTTCTAATTAATTATATATTATTCTGTTTATCATGTATATATGTATTATTATTATATTTAGCTATTATTGTTGGTTTTTTCCTTGCATATACTGACATGTATACATTTATGTGTACATTAATGTATACATATTATGTTTTATATGTATATTTTAGACACACCCTATACGATGCTGCCCATTACATGTTTATTATAGATATACATGCATATATACATATGTTAATATATTTACATGATTTTATATAACCCAAAAAATTTTTCAGGGATTAAAAAATTTTTGGCCATGAGGAGGCATGTTACCCCATTTCAATAAGCTACTTACATAGATGATGAATGCTATTACTGTATCTTTTTTTCCAAAATTTTAAATAATTTTATTTTAGAGGTAATTATAGTTAATCCACCAGATGTATTACACAATAAATTCTGAATATGCAACACATACATAGATCAAAATTGTGAGAACCAGATAAAATAAGAGATGATATTTTAATTGAATTGGAACACAATAATTACCTTGCACATATGACTTTACTTCCTGTTACGAACAAAAGTCAATAAGTTAAGGTGGGAAATCCTTGTATTCTGTTGTCAAATGCCCAATTTTATAGCTAGCCTGATGTTTCATATTATGCATAATCTGAAGATAAACCCAATCAACAATGTCCATGAGCAGGAGCACCTGAATCTTAACCTTTCAAAATTTGGTTTTGTTGTTGTTTTTTAATCAGCATTTCTTATTTTGTAAATGATATACCTGGGGCAACTAGGTGGCTCAGTGGATAGAGCACTGGCCCTGGATTCGAGGACCTGAGTTCAAATCCAGCCTCAGACACTTAACACTTACTAGCTGTGTGACCCTGGGCAAGTCACTTAACCCCAATTGCTTCACCAAAATAACCCCACAAAAACAAAAACCAATATATAGGGGGCAGCTAGGTGGTGCAGTGGATAGAGCACCGGCCCTGGAGTCAGGAGGACCTGAGTTCAAATTTGACCTCAGACACTTAACACCTACCAGCTGTGTGACCCTGGGTGAGTCACTTAACTCCAATTGCCTCACCAAAAAAAAAAAAGAAAAGAAAAAGTAAATGATATACCCTATCACACTCAATCCTATCCAGATCTCCTGGGAAACCTGTGTATAGTAGGGCTTTGGTGGAGTCCAAATATTTTTAATAAAGTTCTGATACATCATGGCTGGTTTCTGCAAAGAAGGGCTGCACAAGGGAGCCTGGGAAAGCAATGGAGAACAGAAGAAGATCAAAGGTTTGGAAAGGTTATCCCCTGTTACTGTATCTTTAAAGGGGAATAGAACAGTGAAGAGAGTGGCAATTTAACTGGAATTCTGGAAATACTATTAACTGTCATGGCTAAAGAGAGACTGAGCATAGAAATAAAGAAGAGGACTTCTTTCCTGAGAGAAATATTATGAAGTAGAAAAAGAACTAATAGAATTTCTTTCCTGAGAACTTGAGATAACTTATTTTTCTTTCTTTCTTTCTTTCTTTTGTGTGTGTGTGTGTGTGTGTGTGTGTGGCAACTGGGGTTAAGTGACTTGCCCAGGGTCACACAGCTAGTAAGTGTGTCAAATGTCAAGTGTCTGAGGCCAGATTTGAACTCAGGTCCTCTTGAATCCAAGGCCAGTGCTCTATCCACTGTTCCACCTAGCTGCCCGAGATAACTTATTTTTAAAAGAAACACTATTTTATTATTAATTTTTTTTTTAGTGAGGCAGTTAGGGTTAAGTGACTTGCCCAGGGTCACACAGCTAGTAAGTGTTAAGTGTCTGAGGCCGGATTTGAACTCAGGTACTCCTGACTCCAGGGCTGGTGCTCTATCCACTGTGCCACCTAGCTGCCCCAAGAAACACTATTTTAAATGTCTAATTTGCCCTCTCTCACAGGCCTCCCAAATTGAGTAATAGCAACAATAAAAAAAAAATTTTAAACCTTATCTAAAACATGCATAGTCCAGTAAAAAAAAATGCATCTATTGACAAGGCCAAAAATGTATGTCCCTCTGCATTTTGAGTTCATTGCCTCTCTGGCAGGAGGTTAATGGTGTGTTTCATCTTCAGTCTTCTGAATTTGTTACTTATCAATGCATGAACCAGTGTTCTAAGCGCTTTCAAAATTGGTTTTTCTCTATAATGTTATTGAATAAATTGTTCTAATTTTACTCACTTCAAACTGTATTAGTTCAAAAAGGTCTTCCAAAATTCCTCTAAAATTGTCCATTTCATCATTTCTTATGGTATGATTTTCTATATATTCACATACCATAATTTGTTTAGCCATTCCCCAATGGAAAGACACCCTCTTAGTTTCCAATTTGGCGCCTTTATGAAAAGAGCTGCTATAAATATTTTTCTACACATTTGCTTTTTCTTAAAAAAACATTATGAAGAAAATCATTAATAAGAGACTTTAATTGCCATACTGAGACAGCTAAGTGGTAAGCCAGTGTTTCTAGGACTAAATAAGAAGCTATAATTGATAGTTAGAGGTTACTATGGCTGTGATCTTTCTCATTGTTATAATATTTAATGAATGAAAAGAATAGATGGCTAAAAATAGTATTTGTTAAATGCTTACTGTGTACCCATGTTGGGGAATTCTCTCAACAGAGACAAATGGGACATCATGGAAAAGTTATACTATTTAACAGGGGTCCAATGATATGAGGTAAAACTGAAAGCAAAGAGATTTATTCTTTTATTTTTTCTTTTTTCAGGGCAATGAGGATTAAGTGACTTGCCCAGGGTCACACAGCTAGTAAGTGTCAAGTGTCTAAGGCTACATTTGAACTCAGGCCCTCCTGAATCCAGGGCTGGTGCTTTAGCCACTGCGCCACCTAGCTGCCCAAAGAAATTTATTAACATGTTAAGGAAAACTACTCTCACTGAAAAGCATGTTCAGCTCCCTAGGGCACATAGTAAGTTTTTATAATTTTTCAGTCCCACTTACAGTATACAGACACTCACTTGGGAGAGGCATATCAGTCATCAGACATTGTACTAAAGGCTAGAGGTAAATACAAAAGGAAAGACAATCCTTACTTTTAAGGAGCTGGCATTATAGTGGGAGAAACAATACACATAGAGGAGTGATGGTCAGCCAAAGACACTATTACAGAAAGTTACTGAGAAAGAAAACTGGAGTAATGGATTGACGCACCCCATTCTGGAATGATGGTAGAGTTCATTTAATCACGTTTCATGTTTCCAGAATTGGAGAGTAAGAGATGAAGATGAAATAGTACCTCTCCATACAGCCTGATTGGAAAAAGAAAGTGGAGGAAGTAACTGGAGAGGAAAGAGTGAAGTGAATCATGGCTGGGACTTTCCTGAAATAATAGTCCAGGTGAGTCAGTTACCAATCAGGTGAGCAGAGCTCAAGGGCAGAAGTTTCTCTAGGGCATGGTCTCTGGTATGGATAGCAAGAAAGTTGTCCAAGGTGGCTATGGTGGAAGTAGCCAGAGAGGAAGGAGTGAGGTGAAGTAAGCTTGGACTTTCCTGAAGGAGTGGTCTAGGAAAGGCAGTCATTAATCAGGAGAGTGAGGCCTATTGCTACTTTGTTAATAATTGCAAAGATGGTAACACTGATTTTTATTTAACATTTTTAAGCCTATGAGATTAGGGAGTTGAGAAAGAGGAGATAATGTTTCTAGGGAAAGAGACAAGTTAAATCAAGTCAAATCAAGGAAAGGTACACTTTTAGACACTTACTATGTTCCAAGTACTGAGTTCCATGCTAGGAATGCAAAGGGGAAAAACAGTCCCCAATCTGAAAACACTCACAGTCTAATGGGAGAGACAACCTGCAAATAACTATGTACAATATCTATATAATTTATAAATATATAATATATAAAAACAAGTTTAAATTACTATAAAGATCATTATATAATAGCATATCATTATTTACCATATTACTGTAATATATATATTCTACATATTCTATAATATATTAAATATATAATTATAAATATCAATTTGTTTATACAGAAGTTAGAATCTTAGAGGGAAGACACTAACATTAAAGAGTACCTGGAGGGGCAGCTAGGTGGCACAGAGGATAGAGTACTGGCCCTGGAGTCAGGAGTACCTGAGTTCAAATCCGGCCTCAGACGCTTAACACTTACTAGCTGTGTGACCCTGGGCAAGTCACTTAACCCCAATTGCCTCACTAAAAAAAGAAAAAAAAAAAAGAGAAGTGATACTGGAGGTCTGAATAGAGGTCAGGGCCAGATAAATCTGAGAATCATCTACATAGATATGACAGTCTAATCTAATTATGATGAACTGATGAGATAAACAAGTAAAATAACATGGGGGTAGGGAAGAAGAGAAGAAGGCCCAGGGCATAACTTTGAAGGATACCCAAGGTTAGTGGTAGTGAACTGGATGAAGATCCTACAAGGGAAACTAAGTCAGACAGAAGGGAGAATAACCAGGAGAGAACAGTGTCATAGAAACTTAGGCAGAAGAGAGTATCTTGGAAAAAGAGGGTCATTAATTCCATCAAAGCCTGCAGAGAAGCCAAATAGGATGGGGATTTAGAAAAGGCCATTAGATTTGGCAATTAAGAGATCACTGCTAACTTTGGAGAGAGCACTTTCAATTGACTGAAATAAGCCAGATTTCAGAGAGTTTTAAGAAGAGAGTGAAAGGAAAGGAAGTAGAGGTACCAATTACATATGGATGGCTTTCTCAAGGAGTTTAGCCACAAACGGGAAAAGAGATATAGGATGAGAAGCAATAGGAATGGACTTATCAAATGAGGGGTTTTTTGAGGATGGGAAAAACATGGCCATGTTTGTAGGCTGTAGGAAAGCAGTCAGTAGACAGGGAGAGACTGGAGATTAGTGAGTAGATAGGGATGATAAAGAGGGCTATCTACCAGAAAAGATGGGATGGATTAGGTTCACTTGTGCATGTAGAGGACCTTGGCAAGGATTCAGGGCCATCTCTTCATGTAAGATGGCTGGAAGAGGTAGTAGTAGAAGGTTATTGATGTGACATGAGGAGGAGGAAAGAAGAGGGGGTTCTCATTGAATAACCTCATTTTTTTTCAGTGAAATATGAGGCAATGTTTTCAGCTGATTGTTGGGGGGGTTAAGGAGAGCCATGGGAAGCTTGAGGAGAGATGAAAAGGTTTAGAAAAGCCATTGTGGTGAGTTGAATAGTAAATTAGTTAAAGAGGTATACAAGGATTGCCTTGCTGTAGTGAGGGCCCAGTTGAGATTACTTAACATTAGTTTATAGTGCATCCAGTCAGCACAGTTTCTTACTTTTCTTCAGCTTAATTCAGCAGTACATAAGTAGGAACAAAGGCAGCAGACAGTAGGAGTAATCCAAGGCTTGACAAAGCAAGATTTTCTTTTTTTTTTTCTTTTAGTGAGGCAATTGGGGTTAAGCGACTTGCCCAGGGTCACACAGCTAGTAAGTGTTAAGTGTCTGAGGTGGGATTTGAACTCAGGTACTCCTGACTCCAGGGCTGGTGCTCTATCCACTGGACCACCTAGCTGCCCCAGGCAAAGCAAGATTTTCAAGAGAAGAAGATAGTGTAGAAGTTAAACTGGTTGACCAAGGGATGAGGAAGGAAGGAGATGGGAGTCTGGGAAAGAACTGACAATCAAGCAACTAGAAGTCACAGTAAGGGAGAATAGGATTTGGAGTTGTAAGGCAGAGGGAAAAGTAGAATGACAAAAGATTATGATCAGATAAAGGAATTTTGGAATTCATAAACACGGAAGTGGGACACTTGTGGGTGATGGCAAGATCAAACGTGTGTGTAGCTGAGGTCAAGAGGAGGAGTAGGTCATGGGAAATTAGTAAATTGCAGAATTGGGAAATTAGGATGTTTGAGGGAGTCTCAACATGTATATTGAAGTCCCCTAGAATGAAGGCAGGAAGAGAGAGAGGAGAGGAAGAAAAAGGAGAAAGACTGTGAGCCAGGTACTGAAGTCATTGAAGAGGGAAAAAGAATAAAGGTGACAGCTACCAGAATCTTGATTAGGTAATAAATATGGATTGAATGAACCTTAACAGAAGGGAGATTACTGAGTGATGGTGGCTGAGGGAGAGCTTGGAAGCAGCAATGGGAACCAATGAATATTCTGACTGCCATTATGACCTGCATGGTTTTTCTGATTTCTATAACCTGGGGTGGGAGCAAGAGAGATAATTAATTGAGAAATAATGTCTTTTTCTATTAATTTATGAGGACATACCAGAACATACCCCCTGATTGCCTTAGAATTGGGGATGGGAATAAGATATTTGGCAAAATATAAGCCTAAATGATAGAGGTTTGGTGTTTTTCAAGTCCTGAGCTACATGTGGGAGTGAAATCCTTAAACCCTATTATTCAGTGTCCCAAAAGTCTTAGTGCAGCTTAAAGCCACTAAATACTTTAGAGGCTGACTCCCTGTATAAACACGTTGTGATAGTGAGCCAGACCGGAAGACTGGTAGAGTGTCTATGTGTCTGCAAGGGGTAGATAATATTCTTTGGACAGAAAACCCAGGCCTGATGTCACGTCATCGGCCCAGCATTTATTAAACCCAAACTACTATGTGCCAGGAAGTGTGCTAAGCTTTGGGTATACAAAGAAAAGAAAAAGAAAGAAAGGAGAGAAAGAAAAGAAAAGAGAGAGATGAGACCACCAACTAATCCAAAAGCATTTAGTAAGCTATTTTGTATCTAGCACTCTGCTAGGCCCAGGGAGCTTATGTTGCTTTGGGGAAGACCACATTTACCCAACACTTGGGGCAGGAAGGCCTTCAAGGCCTGGGGGGGAAGGGGGGCTTTGAAGGGGAAGGGAATAGAGGAAACGTCTGGTGAAGGGAAGAATTGCATCGGGTTGCAGAGTGAGGAAAACTCGGGGTGGGGAGGGGGGGACGGGCTGTCAGGGCTGCGAAGGAAGGCGGGGGGGGGGGCTTTTGGAGTGCGCAGGCGCAGTGGCCTCACTTTCTTCCCCTCCCCTCCCCCGCCCTCTTTCTTTTCCGCTCCCCCGCGCTTCCACACCCCCCCCCCCCACCTCCTCCATCCCCATCTCGCTCTCTCCTTCCCCTTTAAGCTCCCGGCTGGTCGCGTCGCCGCTTCATGAATGGAGCCCACGTGACCAAACATCATGTGACGTCTGTGGAACGGCGGCGGCTGTGGCGGCTGTGGATCCGCGAGCTTGGTCCCGTCCCGGCCTCAGCCCTTGTCCGGTCCGGTCCGCTACGGCCCGGACCCGCGCAGCGCCGTGCGGCGCCGCCCCGCCCCGCCCCGCCCGGCCTCAGCGCAGCCCCGGCCCGCTGCCGCCGCCCAGCCCGCCGTTCCGTCCCGGGTCCCGAGTCTCCGCCCGCCCGCCCGCCCGCCCGGGCCCGGCCTCCCTCCCTCCCTCCCTCCCTCCTCCCCTGCCCCCCGCCCGCCCGGTCCGGGCCTCGGCCCCGCTGTGTGGTGAGTACCGCGCGGGTTGGAGGGCGGGCCCGGACCCGGGGCTGCGGGCGGGCAGGGAAGTGGCCCGGACACCCCGGCCGGCCGGGCCGCCGGGGTGGAGCCGGGCGGGGCGACCCGGGAGCCGCCCTCGGGGCCCCGGAGGTGGGGGCAGAGCTGTGCCCATGAGCGTCACGTCCAGCCGCGCCGCGCCCGCCAACGGAGCCCAGTCCCCGTGCCTCGGTTTCCCCTTGGAGCCGAGTTCGGGGTCTCGGTGGTTCTCGAAGATGGGGGGCGGGATGAGTACGGTTTGCACAGTCCTAGGGGTACCGGGTTATGCGGACCCGTTTAAATCCTCGAGGGTGTTAATGTAGGAGAGTAAATGCCGGAGCTGCGGTTCGAAAGGGCTGACCTCTCCCGACCCTGGTGGGCCGGGGGAGGTGAGTCCCGCGAATGTTGGTGGGGAAGGCCAGAGCACCGTGTGGTTGCGGAGAGCTTTGACCGAACAAAGCTGCTGATTCATCAGGTGTCTGTGTCAGCATCTTCCCGTGTGCTGGGGCCTGTTGAGAAGACTGGAGGAAAGAGGACTGGACGGGTGGGGAGGGAGCCAGGGGAGGTAAAGACCACTCAGTCCCAACCGGTGCGTGCTCCCCTTTGCGGAGCTGTTGCTGGAGCCCGGAGCAAAGACTTGCTGACTCATCAGCATGAGGTCACTGGAGGCTCATCCTCATGCTCGAGGGGATTTGAAGGAGCTGGTGACAACCCAAACTGGGGAAATTTGGAGGGAAAAAAGTGAAAGGACAGCCTATGGGTGTTGTTATTGTGGATTGGGCTATTTAAGTTTTAGTTGGCCTCAAAGAATGCTTGAGCTGGAAAGAATTTTAAAGATTAAACCCCCAAATTTTGCTGATCGGAAAATTGAGGCAATCTCTTGGGTAGAGAGTGAAGAAGGTTGGAATGTCTCACGTTAAAAGTTCTCTCACAGAGTAATAGACCAGATTCTAGAGCCTTGACTTTATACTCTCCCACCCCAACAGATAATTACCATCCTTTTTAAAAAAGTGCCACAACTAATCCCAGGTCAAGGACACTTCCTGAAACTGCTCAGTCGTTCAGGGACACATCTGGAAGAAGATGGTAGGAGACCTTGTCCACATGGCTGGTGCAGTAGATCAGACTGGGTGGCTGAAAAGGAAGGAGTTGTGGGGAGAAGAGTATAAGTGAAGAGCATATGGGGAGCAAAGAGTTGAAAGGTGGTATTAGTGGGCCCTGAGGGAGAGCAAAGATGAGAAAGGTGGAAGAAAATTAGCTGTAAGGACACTTTTCAGATGTTCTGGGAAGTGGCAAATAAAGGAAGCAGCGAGATTTGCCAGGAAGGCTAGGTATGCTTAGGGTGGGCAAGTTTTCAGTCTATAATCTGTGACTTGAGACCTGGATTGAAGAAAGTGGGTGGTCTGGAGCGTTGAAGCTTATGCTAGAGCAAAGAGCCCATGAACCTTAAGCCTATGTGAGGGAGTACTTCCTGACTAGGGTTTATGAGGCCAATTTTTGTAAAATAGTAGTATAAGGTGAAAAAGATGCTGACTTCTTTAGAGCCAAGTGTTCAGTGATCTGGGGGACAACATTTTAGAGGATTAGCATTGTTTATAGTAGACTCATGTGGGTATTTCCTGGAAATGGATGGGTTGATAGTAGGAACACACTCTGACCTCGGTGCCTGGCCCGAGGTCACCAGGAAGACCTTTTCTCTTCTTTCCTCTCCCACCTAACCCCACTCCCCCCAAAATACTACTAAACCTTTGGCCTTGGTGTGTAAAATTCTGCCCCCAGAGATTTAGCACTTTCGCTCAAGGTATTTTCCTTCTGTTAAAATACATATATCCTTAGAAGGGATAACACTTTAAATTTAATTAATCACTTCTACTTTAGTGTAAATTATTTTATTAGATGCCTCCCTGGGCTTAGGCTTTGACCAGAGGAAGAACACCCTTGGGGATACTAGGAACCCAGTGGGGTACAAATGAGATGGCACAGAAGAGGGGTAAGAGTGGCAGGAGTGTATGTGAAGGTATACAAATACAAGGAGCTAGGGGTACTGAAGTTTTCACAAACTTTCATTGGTTGGTTGCTCTGGTCACATGGTTTAAGAAATTCAGGGGAAATTAGATCTTGACAGAGGCTTTGACCCTTTAAGTGGTAAACAAAGGGCTGCCGATCACCTGCCCTAATTTCAGCTGGGCTCCCCACTGGGTGGGAGGGACAGTTGACACTGATTAGTGACTAGATTAGCTTTTGGACCTTCTCTTTGCTCTGAAGAGTATCTTAGACAAAGTAGTGTTGGGTTTTTTACTTGAATTTGTCAAGCAAGTGCAAATCAGGAAAACCAGAGTTGGGGGTTTGGCTCTCTTTGGAATCCTTGCCCTTGTGAAATGAACACAGTTTAGCCAATAGTTAAACTTTGACCTAAATGATTGAAAGGGATGGGGCAGAACCCCAGAATGAACCCTCTTGAAAGATCTTGATGAAGATATGACATTTCCCCCTGACCTTTTAGGAAAGAAGTTTTTGATCTTACTAGAGTATAAGAGTTAAGGCTGGTCCAATGTCTAGCTCTGGTTAGGACTCCGGCAAGGAAAAAAGATGAGGAAATCGGTGCCTAATTTGCTTGAAGGACAGAGAAGAGCCTAGGAGTAGTGCAGCTTCTTCCCTGATGCTGACTCTGATTTACTGACCATCTGGGTCCCTTCCAGTACTGGAACTACCTAGTTTCTTAGGGCTTCTGCATTGCTATTCCATAAACCTTCTCCAATTATGTATGGAATCATTTGCCTTGCATATATGCCAGTGGGACCTTGGAGAGCTTCCCAGAGACCAGCCTCTTTGCCTCTTCCCCCCTGCCTTAACCTACCTAAAGATTCAGTTCTTTCCCTGAAGTTATGGGTAGTATGGTGTGTGTGTGTGTGTGTGTCCATTTGTCCTGGGTGGGCTAAAGACCAAGGCTGGCAGGTTGGATCTTTCTCTCTACCCTGCACACCCACCTCCAGTTTGACTACATTCTCCAATGCTCTAGTAGGCGCGTGCTCTCTCTTGCTCGCTCTCTCTCGCGCTCTCTCTCTCTCTCTCTCTCTCTCTCTCTCTCTCTCTCTCTCTCTCTCTCTCTCTGATTAGAAGAGGATTGGCTGTACTTGTGCTGAGTTCAGGCCTTCTGTGCTGGGGTGAAATCTGTTGAGGAGGCACTTTTCAGCTCCCAGCCGTCACACTCGGCATTTTTCAGTGTGATCTTTCTTCAAGGAGTCATCATTGTGCTGAGCAGTCAGCAGGTCACGGAGAGAGGGTTTTGCTACTAAGGGTACCTTTCTTTGGTCCCTGTTGTGGGAGGCACTAGGGAGAGCTTCCAGACTGGTCTTTTTTTTTTTTTTCCTTTTCATGGAGTCTAGTCTGTACTGTCTTTCAAACCCCAGATAAAGTTAGGAATGTGGCCTCATTGAGTGTAGGGGAAAATTGGGAGGCCTTGGTCTCCTCTAGTTACGTGGGTCTTGGATCACCTCAGTCATTGGGCCAGCATTTCCAGAAAGGCCCAGTGCTGACTATAGGACCAACGTTCCCTTGGAGCCTTTAGATGTTTCATGTCTCTGCCAAAGAAATAATTCACCGGTATAGGCCTAGGATGCTGATTGACCTTGTTCTACAACTCCTACCAGTCCTGAGGCAGGCCTCCTGATTTTGGCTGTGACTCTTGTAGCTTTGTCAGACTGACACAGTGTCCTTAACCAGGTATCTTTCTCCAAGGAGCTTTTCTCCCTGAGCTAGTTATGTGGTTCTCCTCTGACTCCAAAGTGGTTTCATTGTGTAAGGAATGCCTGATCAGCCCTGGTATGCCTTTCCCTTACCTAGGCTTCCAGTCTCTTCCTAAAGTTTCTCTTTGTTTTCCCTACACACACCCCTTTCCATAACTCAATCCCTCCCAGTTGAAACTACTCCCTCCTTAGACTAAGAGTTTCCCTTACCTGAACGCGGGGCTGTTATGCTGAATTAAGAAACCTTCATGGAAATGAGTCTCTCTCTTCTATTACCCTCTTTCCCCTGTTAAGTCTGAACCTTTCACCAGCCCTGAGTAGAGAGAGCTTGAGGTTGGGGATGGATGTGAAGGTTGAGAAGAGGAGAGTAGTAAAGACTTGAACTTTGGAGGACCTAAGAACTTGCAGATGAATCCAAGATGTTCTGAGTGAGCACTAGAGGGAGGTACCAAATGTGAAGATGCTTTAAAAAGGATGAATCTCGATGTAGGCACAAGGTGTTTGTACTATTATGGTGGGGAGGAGTCGAGGCATGCCGAGGCACAGTGGTAAGAATAGAAGTGCCGAGGTTCTCTCATAGGAGGGGAAAAAAGGGTTGCATTGAAAAAGGCTGTCAATGACGGGCTGTTGGGTGTTAGCTTCCGCTGCCTGGGATCCATTTGCTGTGTTCTTTGGCACTGGCAAAGTTTATTCCCAGCAGGAGTCAGGCATAACTGTACAGCAGATACTATTCAGAGAGCAATTAGTGGCCCAAGTGGCACCTTCTCACCCCAGCTTTGGCTAGCCCGTGTCCAGGCAGGGCCCCTGAATGGTTAGTGCTGGGGGGGGGGGGGGGCTTGTGAAATACCCTGGTTGCAGTGAAACTGTGTGTGGGAAGTGGGAGCTCTAAGATTCTGCAACCCAGAGCCACAGGAGCTGGGACTATTACCCCATGAACAAATAGGGCCTGGCAGCTGAGCAAAGAGGAATCTGCTTGAAGGTAGCTAAGATTGGCAGGCAGTGTGACCTAGTCCGGAATTGGACATCCCCAGATTTATGCTACCTCTGGGACCTTAGGCAAAAGCATGTTTTCACTTCTCTGGGCCTCAATTCCCTCCTGTCTAAGTGAAAACTAGACAACCTCTGAGGTCCCTGCCGGCTCTGAATCTGTGGTCTTGTGAGGTGCACCTTCTGCACAAAGGCTGGTGAGGACAAACTCTGTCCAAAGCTCACTTCTTCAAACGCTGTAATAGAAAACTTTTCACTTCCACTTCCCTGACAACCAAGTTGAACTTGGTCTGGGCCACTAGCGAGGTTACTCTGTTAAAACAAAGGATGTTGAGGGCAGGGCTTTCTTCCCACACCCCTTCTCACCTTCAGGAGAATAGGAGAGGTTTTTAGGGGGTGGACTCAGGTGTGCATTCCTTCATTCAACTGTTAGGCAGGATGCCTTTTGCTGATTGATGTTCCATTCCCTAACATATGGGCCCAGGCTTATGGACTCAGTCTGTCTGGGTCCCTTGGGCCTTGCTGGCTGATTGGGCTTTGGGATTGCCAAAGTGGGTGAGGGAGAGCAAAGTGATGTGCTGAGTCAGCATGACTTGCTAGTAACAGCCGCTCTCTGATGCTGCCAAGTTCTTTTTAAAGCTCCTGGCTTCCTTCTAGGCCGGCCCCTCCCCGATCTCTCTCCTCCTAATCTCTACCTCCACTTCTCTTGTTTTCCCTTTGATCTGTCTCCTCTCACTCCTTCTATACTCATCTAACCTTCCTGGCCCCAGCCCCTGATTCCCAAAGGGGAGGAGCTGACAGCCAGCACAATTTGAGAGGAGCCAAACAGAGGTCTGTTCTGGTGTGGTGACTTTATCTCACGGTCAGGTGTTTGGGAAACTGGACTAGCAGTAGTAGTAAGGAAGTAGCCCCAGCCAGTTTGAGGAATAGGAAACTGTGGTGTGGGTATAAGAATTTGTAGATGTGGAAGGGATCTTATCTTAGAAATCATAACTATATAAACCTATCTAAATGGGTCAGGGAAAAGGGGAACAACTGTGGTTTGACAGGGTCAACTGAACAGAGTTAAGTTGTTCTCTTTTTGTTAGAAGGAAGGGTCTTAGAATTATCCCTTAACTCTGCAACTATTCTTCCTTACAGAGAATAACTGTCGTGGCTCCCAGGTTATGACGACCCCCAGTAAAGGAAATAAGGCCTTGAAGGTGAGTGGGAGAAGGGTAAGGAGCAGGCTGTGAGGGAGAACAGCATGTGGCTCGTGTCTTGTGGTGGGGAATGAGTCCCTGGGGCTGAGGACTCTACCTTTTTTATTACCCAACTAGGTGAAGAGGGAGCCAGGTGAAAATGGCACCAGCCTGACAGATGAGGAGCTGGTGACAATGTCAGTACGAGAGCTGAACCAGCACCTTCGGGGCCTATCAAAGGAGGAGATCATTCAGTTGAAGCAGCGTCGGCGCACACTTAAAAACCGAGGCTATGCTGCTAGTTGCCGAGTGAAGAGGGTCACCCAGAAGGAAGAGCTGGAGAAACAAAAGGCAGAGTTGCAGCAGGAGGTGGAGAAGCTGGCCTCTGAGAATGCCAGCATGAAGCTGGAGCTGGATGCCCTCCGCTCCAAGTACGAGGCCCTGCAGAACTTTGCGAGGACGGTGGCTCGGAGCCCCGTGACCCCGGCCCGGGGCCCCATCACTGCCAGCATGGGGCCCCTTGTCCCTGGCAAAGTGGCTGCCACCAGTGTCATCACAATAGTGAAGTCGAAAACGGACGCCCGGTCGTAGTGACACGTGTGTGTGTGCTCCCCCGGTGGCGGGTATATGTGGGGTGGTTAGGCACAAGGCAATTTGAACAGCCCTGTCCCCACCTCTCTTTCTTCTTCTCTTCTCCCACCTCTTCCCTGCAAAGCACAACCTCCCACCCCGGGGGTGCCGGGCTGAGCCCCCTTTGATTTCATCATTATCGTCATGTGTCTTGTGCGTTGGGATTGGTCGGTGCGGCGGTGACATGGGGTGGCCCCCTTCCTTCCTCTGGGTACCAAGGCCATGTGAACATGGAGTCCAGGTGTGCTCCTGTTGGCATAGAGAGAGTGTGCTAGGACGTCTTTGTCTCTGGGGAGGGGCGGTTCTGGTTTGGGAGGATGGGACCTGTTCCTTCTTGAGCCCCAGGTTGCCTCCCAGACCTAAGAATGCTGTCCTCACTACCCCTAGTGTCAGGAGCTAGGATCCACCTTGGGAACTGTTCTGTCTGGAGTGGTTTGTTGTAGACAAACCCAGTTGAATAGCTCAGCATCATGGGGACAAACAGGCCTTGTTCTAATGGGGAAATTGCAGAGCGTCCTAGTGAGACTGGGAGAGTGAAGTGGTGCTTCCCTGGTTGGTGGGGGAGGTGATGGGAGGTCCTGGGGGGGGAAGGACTGGGTGTCATGTGGTGGCTGTGAGCCAATAGCCACGGCTTTTGTGCCTGACACGTTGCACTGAACAAGACCAAAATCACTAGTTGTGAGCGTATTTGAAGGGTGTGTACAGTGTGTCTTAGCAATGGGTCCTGTGTCACTGTTTACACAACCTGTGTGTGGTTAAATGGTTCTTTATTTAAAAAAGAAAAGTTCCTTTGAAGAAGCTATTAAATTATATAAGTTTAAAGACTAAAGAAGAAAAAGCTGCAGAGTATTTATAAAACTGTCTTTTTAAAAACACAGAATAGGAGGAGTACTTGACCCTAGAAATGGAAAAGATTTAAAAAGGTATCCTAGGAACGTTGTTAATTTTAAAAAGAGAGAGGAACTTGGGGGAAAATCCTTTGTTGTAAATCCTTTCTTTGGACAATTCTCTGTGGCTGTTGGAGTTTAGTTTTTATAAACACAGAGTTATCAGACATTATTTATAATACTTAGTTTAAAAAAAAAAAAAGAAAAAAAAAAGCCTAACCACAAAACCGACCAGAAGGCAAGTCCTAACGTTCTTTGATATCTCTTTTGCAATTGTACCAAAAGTGACTTACTCTTTTGCCCTTTCTGCTTCCGTCTCTTTGCCGGTGGCCGTGGTGTCGTCCGTGCCTGTGAGGTCTTGTGCGACGGTAGCGTGCTGGTGCTTCTGGTGACCTTTGACGTGTGGGTGTCACTCTTGTGTCTGTTCCCGTGTTTGGTTTTTGGATTTGTTTTTGCTTTTTTCTGGATTCCCAGCACGGGCTGTCCAGAGCTTCTGGTGCAGCACTTATATGGAGGATGCAGGATCTATGCTTACACAACCTCTCCTCTTTCTGCCTCCTTCCCTTCCCAATCCATCCTGAGTCCCCTGTTGGCAGAACACCAAAGGCCAGAATAAACACTCTAGGGCTGGCAAGGATTTGACTTTGGCTTTGGCTTTGGATGGGATGTATCATGTTGATGAGATGTAGGGCTGGACCATTCTCATCACTCATGAATAGACACCTCAACTTTTTGCCTTTATGCCTTGGTCCTATGAAGACCCATGGCAGAAGAGGTGACTTCAGGGCCTGTCTGCACAGACAGTCATCCTTGCAGCTTCCACATTTGCCTCTCTGTATGCTGGGATGGTAGACTTTCAGGGACCAAGGAGTTGCCATAGGTAATAAATTTGGGGTATCGGTTAACTGTCCTTCCTGGCTGTCTTCCTCATTATCTCTCTGACATGATGAAAGCTGCACTTTGGTATCCAATCTGGCCACTGTTTTATTCCTAGACTTCTGATGAAGGGGCTAAACATGAAGCTTTAGGCTGAAACCCTCTGGCCAGACATCTGTCAGAACTTGAATCTGGGGCAGGAAGTTATCCCATATTTATCCCAGAATGGGAACAGTGATGGTGAGATACCACCAGGGGTATTTTCTATTCCCTCCAGTTCTGTGGTATGGAGAGGTATGTGAAACAACACATTTCCTCACCTCTGCCCTCTTTTGGGTGGCCTGGTGAGAAGTCTTACCTGTGCTCTGCCTAGTTCCTTCTTCCATCCACTTCCCCTAACCCCTGCCACTACCCTCCATATCTTGGCAGCTTTTTGACCTGAATCCTTCCTCTTCCCCTTTTTTGGTCTTCATGTCTTCCACAGTTTGGCCACTCAGCTTTCAGAGAATTCTCCCTCTTGGAATTCAGCCAAAGACCCTGTCTTGGCCTCACCAACAGAAGTAGCTGGTCCCCCTGTCTTGGTTCAACAAGCTCTTGTTAGTGATATGTTCAAAGGGCTAAGTCTGGGGTGGGAATCTGAGCAATAACTGTGGATTGCTCAACTGTATAAGTGCCCACCTTGAAGGAGGGCAGTTAGTCCTAACTCTGGCAATACTGGTAGCCTCCACCTCTTTCCATTGGGTTGTTTGAGCACTACAGACTAAGTTGGACCCCCAGGTTCCCTCTGGAACATATGGGCTAAGGAAAGAACTAGTAAGAGATCCAAGCCTCCTTGCTGGCTGTTTAAACTAGATTCAGGGTGCAAGGCGGTTCTTCCTGAGGGCATTATGTCTAGTTGCTCGACTGTTCCTTGAAACGGAGGTAGGAATGGGAGAAGGAGCGGGGTTGCCACCCCTTGCAGGGAGGGAAGGCTTGAATTACCCTTTCTGGCTAGGTTTACCTTTTTGCACATTGTAAGCTGGGCCAGGGAATAATTCACCAGCTTTGATCCAAGTAACTTCTAAGTGAACCTGTGAAGGTCCACTTTCTTCCACACTATTGAACAGCTCACATTGGCTGTCAGCAGGGTCAAAGAATTATTTAAGGCACCGTGTAGACCTGATTTGGAGGGACAAGGGAGGGAAATCACACGGGCTCACAGATTGAGAGTTTGATAGGACCTTGGGAGTCATCGTATTCAACCCCATCATTTTGCAGATGAGGAAACTGAGGCCCGTAGAGTTTAAATAACTTGCCCATGGTCACACGGCTAGTAAGTGCCTGAGGCAGAATTTAAACCCAGGTCTTCCTGACTCTAGGTCTAGCATTCCTTCCACTCCATCATGCCCCAGGTCAGGGCAGGGCCTGACCACCACCCCCACCACCCCTTTTTTAAAATGCAGTTGCCAGTTTTATCCTTAGCTGTAGGCATGTACCTGAATAGTTCTCTGGACCTCTCAGCTTGGGCACTGAGGAAGGACCTTATGGGGCAGGGAGAAAGGTGCTTGCAGAACCAACGGGGTGAGTGAGGTCTATAAGACCACATGTAGATTGTTAATCCCCAGTGAGGGGAGAAGAGACTAATTCTGCATGTTCAAGCCCAACCCAGAGTCCCTGTCTCCTGTCTAGTGCTGCTGTTTCTGGAGTTGTGACATATCGAGATATTCATGCTTCCTTTCTTTTGACACATTTGGGGAAATGCTTTCCCCAGACTGAGGGGAGTTTGTCCTCTCCTACCCCAGCCAGGCTGGAGAGGTCACTGTTTTCATGGGTGCTCCTTCTCCTTCACCTTGGTTTCTCTAGAATAGATACTGTGTCCATGTGGGGGTGTTTTGTGTTTTCCTGGTCCTTATTTGTTCAAGTTTCCTGCTGTGAGGGTGTTGTGTTCCTTTTCCTTCTTTGAATTTTCTTGACAAGGAATCGAGGGCTTCAGCTGGGGCCAATTCTTCCAAACTCATCTGCAAAGTAATACCATGATCTGTATTTCTCCCGTCCTCCTAACCCTGCTCTAACCCCCTCTCAGCCCACTATAGGGGGCTCACAAGCAAGCCTCTAAATTAATCTGTGGGATGGAGAATAGGTTCACTCTTGAATGAGGGGCCCTGACTCCAGAACAGATACACTCCAAGGGCCACTGGCTGCTGCTCTTCCAGGGGATGTGTTGTCATTTGTGTAGAAATGTGACCTATCTGTGTGGTGTGTGGTGCGTCCTGGAGTCTTAGATTCTTCCCATGCCCCCCCCCCAAAATGTATTGTCTTGACAGTCTGCTTTTCAGTTTAGCTATTATTACTATTATTATTCAGGATTCAGGAATGTCTGTTTGCTTGAGTTTTCCCAGTGCTTGGCTTTCGTTGGCCACAGACTGCTATGGGCCATAAGATCGTGTTGGATTGCTTCTCTTTGGCAGCCAGGGATGGCCAAAGCTCCCTTTCCACAGACTGGGGAGCACCAGGCCTCAGCCTGCAGCACTGTTTCCGCACTGGGACTTTTTGAGTTACTTTTTTAGACTGTGGTTTGTTGGAAGGAACTGACACATTAACGATTTTTCTCCCCAGAAGCCACTGAATAATAGTTTATGGCTTTTTCTTCCTTTCCTGTCAGTTTCCAGTGGCTTGGGAGTAAGCAGATGGAGATTACTAAGGGCACAGCTGAGACCCTGCAGAGATGGGTCCAGAGGAAAGCCCTTAGTGGGGAGAGTGCACTAGAGACAGCTTTCCTCTTGTTCCTTGCTTGTATGCCTGTGTCTGGGTGTGTGCTCATTTGTGTTCGCCAGTATCTGAATCCCCATCCTATCTTTGCAGCAGCCACAGCCACCCAAAACTCTCGGAGACCAAGTTGGGTTGGTTGGGAACGGTGGGAGAGGGGAGGGAGGGGTCCATGAGTCCTCAATGAAGCCTTTTCCCACGGTGGGTGCTTCCCATCTTGGGTGCCGTGATCCCCATTTGGCACATTAGAGGGGGCTTTGCCTCACAGCATCACCCCTTCCTCCCGTCCCCTCAGTGGGCCCTGCTCTTAAGCCTTTACCAAATGGGAATGGGGGCAGAGCAGCATCCTGAGCACTTCCAGCGGCGAGACAAAGGCCGCCCCCGGTGCACCAGGCTCTGCTGCTTCCTTGCTTTTGGCCTTGAGTGGGTTGGGGTTGGGGGGAGAGGCGGCAGCCTTGAGCAAGGGCTTCTGCCTGGGGCTGAAGCCACTAGGAGCGGGTATAGGCGAGCCACCTTGGAATTTGCCTCGGGGTTTTTTACAGATTTGAAGCGAGCAAGGCTGGGGTCTGGGTACGGGTCGGGGAGTCCCAGGCAGCCAGGGTCGACCTCTGGGTGTCTCCTCCCCCAGCCCGGCTCAGTATTTATTGCTAAATTATTGTCCAGGCGGGGCGGCACGGGGCCGGGCCCCCCGGGTATTTATTGCTGTATATATTGTATGTTTGTGATATATAAGGTTTTCTTTATTTTGTATATGATCAATAAAAACCTTTTAAAGAGACCACCGCCTCCCTCCTTCGCTGGGGTACCGGGGAGGGCGGGGCAGCGCCCGGAGGAACGGGGAGGAGCAAGGGGCGGGGCCCGGGAGGCGCAGCTGCGCAGGCGCGCCGCTCACTTCTGGGGCGGAAGCGGCCGCGGCCGGTTGCCTAGGGGAGCGATGGCCGCCGGCGGCCTGAGCCGCTCCGAGCGGAAAGCGGCCGAAAGAGACAAGATCCTACGGGAGGAGCAGCAGCGGAACCGGCTCCGTCAGGTAGGCTGAGCACGGCCTGGGGCACCCCCTCGGGAGCGTGCGGCCCGGCTCCGCTCCCCCTCACGGCCGTCGGGGCTCCCTCCCCCCCGCAGGTGTCCCGGATCCTGAAGAAGGCGGCGGCGGAGCGGAGCGCCGAGGAATGCCGGCTGCTGGCCGAGAGCGAGGAGCTGGTGAAGGAACTGCAGGGCCGGAGCCGCCGCCGTGAGGGCCTGAAGAGGCGGCAGCAGGAGGCAAGTGTGCGCCCCGTTTCCGGCCGTGTTTCCCTTGCCTTTGCCCGCCTCCTAACACCGCCCCCCCCGCCCCCGCCCTCTGACCCCGGCACGGACCCCTTGAGTTCTCTCTGACCTCGAGGCTCCACAGCCCGACCCTGTCCACCCCCAAATCGAGGACGCTGCAAAACGACTTAAAGGGCCTTGCCCCTCCCCGGCTCCTTCTGGACGACCCCAGCCGAGCTCGCAAAGCCGCCTTTTCCCTAAGTTGAGAACACGCTTCTTTTTTATTTTAAATTTTTATTTTTATTTTAGGGTCTAAAAGTCACTTGCAGCTCTTTGGCCCTTGGTGTTTTGTTCTGGGAGGGGTGGGGGGGTTTTGACCACCTTTCTTGTGTCTCCTTAGGTGTGTGATGAGCCGGGAGAACTACGGAGGAAAGTCAAGGAGTTGGCTGTAGTTGTCCAAAATGCTAAATACTTGGTCATCTACACAGGAGCCGGGATTAGCACGGTAGGGAAAGGAGTGACATTGTTGTGTTCTTTAGGGTTAATTTGTCTCTCAAAAATCCTTCCTGGAAGAGTTGCACTGAGACTATTGGCCCTGGAAATCTCCCTAGGGTCACTTGGATAGGATAGTAGGTTTGCGGATGGTGCCCCCTGGGGACCATTGCTTTACCCTAGATTGAGAAACTTCTTTTCTAAGTGCATTCACATAAAATCACCTTAAGGTCATTGTCAAAAAGCAACTTGTTATTGCTTTAGAACAAGATAAATTATCGAACTCATCTCTTGTAATAAGGTTAACATTGGGGGGAAAGGAGGGAAAGGACAGTGACAATATAGAATATTGAATACTGTCATCATTTAGTTCAGTTTCCCATCCCTTTCATTTTTAGGCCCAATGATGACTTGGCCAGGGTTACACATTGGCACCGATGTGACTAGAAAACCCAGTCTTCCAAATTGCCAATCACTAGAATTGCCTCTCTTCTACATTCTAAAGTATGATACAATAGAAAGAACACCTGTTTCTGGCTTACTCTTCAGCATTCTGTCCCCAAGTATGAAGAAAGAATCTTGAATTTTCCATTATTTGCTGTTTTTAAAATTGGAAAAAGAGACGTTGAATAAGGAGCAGAATATATAGAGAGAGGACAGGTTCACTTGTGTTGGAAATCATACCTTGTTACAGATTGTCACTTACCATATACTGTCCTTTGGAATGTTTGTTAGCTTACTAATATGGTCACATTTCTATAGCTGCTCTTAGTACTAAGGATTCTGTGAATAAAACACCTTTTGTTATCACAGATAATCAGAAGAGTCACATGACTATGACGTTCCCTGTACTCAGATTAATATTTAATACAGCAATAAGAGGCCTTGAAGCATTGTTAAGTGGCACATGAGAGGGCTGAATGCAGCCAGTCTTGAGTTTCAATGCTTTAGAAATTCCACTCTGGGAAAACCAGACCTGCCCACCATAACAAATTATTATCTAGGCTACAGCTTTGTTGTTTCTCAGTTGTGTGAGACTCTTCATGACCCTATTTGGGGTTTTCTTGGCAAAGCTACTGGAAGGGTTTGCCTTTTCCTTTTCCAGCTCATTTGACAGATGAGGAAACTGAGGCAAACAGGGTGAAGTGACTTTCCCAGAGACAGGCAGCTAGTAAGTATCTAAGGCTAGATTTGAACTCAGGAACATGAGTCTTCCTGACTGCAGGCCCAGATTCTATCCACTGTGCCACCTAGCTGCCCCAGACTATAGCAACAGTATGCAAGTGAATAGCAGCTTCCTCAAAGATCAAATGAAATCAAGCTCGAGCCAGATGATTCCCTGTTCCTTGTTTATCCTCCAACATTTTATTCTCTAAAATAGATATACATGCTTTTGGTTAGATTAGAAGCTCAGAAATTTTAGTTAATTTTCATTCTGTCTTGGCAGGGTCTAAAGTGTCTGTTTAGAGAATAATAGCAGCTAACTTTTCTATAGTGCATTAAAAAAATTGTCAAGTGCTTTCCAAATATTACTTCATTTGATTCTCACAATAACCCTGGAAATAGAAACTACTTGAAGGAAAATGTATCTTTCATTTGGACAGCACAGGTCCTTCCCCACTTAGGGATTCATAAGTCATAAATTATCCTGATTTTATCAAGCACCTACTATGTCTTAGATCCTAGGAATGTAAATACAAAAGCATGAAATAATCCTTAATCTCAAAATTCTGAGTGTGTATATAGAATTATATATGACTTTATTAGCAGCAATATCATTTTTGCTGCCTGTTCTTGGAGTTCTGCCAATAACTATGGTTGACGCCCTTCCTCATGCTTGTCTTTTCTTTCATGTATTTATTTCCTGGCCGTGCAGGCAGCTTCCATCCCAGATTACCGGGGCCCAAATGGAGTGTGGACGCTGCTTCAGAAAGGGAGGAGCATTAGGTAAGCAGGCATAATGCAGAAGTTAATTCTCTGCCCCTGTTCTACCTCCTAGGCAGGCTACAGAGGCCTTCCCTGTGAAATGGAGGGATGTCAGATGTAGTATGAACCTGAACTTGGCAGCTCCTCCTCACCTTTCCCTTTTTCCCTTCCATCTGGCAGTGCTGCCGATCTGAGTGAGGCGGAGCCCACCCTCACCCACATGAGCATCGCCCGCTTACATGAGCAGAAGCTGGTAAGAGTCCAGGGTCTCTAGCACTCCTACTTTCCGAGGCCTGAAGGAGAGGACCTAACCTTTTTTTGTTTCTTCTCCATTGTTCCAAAACATCTTGATTTCCCCTTTTGAGAAGCCCTCCTAGATGGGTTTAGCTTCCAGGTTTGTTCTGGTTCAGTCATCCTGATTTAATCCTCTCTGTTGCCTGGCTAACAGTAAACTAGCAATCTTGAGGCCTTTCTACCAGTAGGATCTCTGTAACATCTTTCAGGTGGCCAGCTTTAGCACTAAGACTTTAAGCACTAACAGCATCCCTCTGGCTTTTCTTGATTTGCTCCTATGGATTTCAGGAGCCATAGTAATTCTACAAGAGGTTTCTTTGACTTTATTCAAGCGTATTCAACAACTTCACTTGCAAGAAGCCAGGAGTGAGTCTATCTAGGCCGTTAGAGAAATTAGACTCAAAATAGCTTCCCCAAAAGGCATTATGGTAACTCCTAACTCTTAATCTAAAACCTCAAGAATCTTCAGTGTCTATGAGGAAAAGCAGATGGTACACTGATACCTCTAATGGTTTATCACACTAAAAAGGCAATAGCAAGTTGGTCAATGTTCTGGTTCAACATACAGGTGAGATATGCCAGTTACCTTCCAAAGCTCTAATACTATTACTAAGAGAATTCCCCCAGGTCTTACTGAAGCTTTTCTTAGGTGTCTTACCCAGTTCCTGCTTGGACTTGATTCTGCTTCATTAGCAGGATCTGACTATCTTATAGTTTGGCCATACTTCCCTTTGAACCCTGAGGCTTTCTGCAAGATTGATACTGCCCTAGGTCTCAGTTGTTGTGAGCTCTTTTCTGTGCCAACCTTGAGTTGAGGTGGGAAGCCTCCTCAGCACATCTTGCTGTCTTCCCACCCGTGTTCTTCCCTTAAAGGTGCAGCATGTAGTATCTCAGAACTGTGATGGACTCCATTTACGGAGTGGATTGCCCCGATCGGCAATTTCAGAACTTCATGGGAACATGTACATTGAGGTGAGAAGCCATAGTTGGGACTCTGGAGGCTTTGAAGGAGAGCAACCTGAACTGTAGCTTAGCAGGCCTCCTCTCTCCTCAGGTCTGCACCTCCTGCACTCCCAACCGAGAGTACTTGAGGGTGTTTGATGTGACGGAGCGCACAGCTCTGCACAGACACCAGACAGGCCGGACCTGTCATAAGTGTGGGGCGCAGCTACGAGATACCATTGTACACTTTGGTGAGAGGGGAATTTTGGGGCAGCCTCTGAACTGGGAAGCAGCAACCGAGGCAGCAAGCAAAGCGGACACTATTCTCTGTTTGGGATCCAGCTTAAAGGTACTTGATGAGAAAAGTAATGAATGACCAGATTAGCTTTCAGTAATTTGTTATTCCTTTCCTCTAACATTTAGGCTCAGTCAAATCTCAACTCTCTATAGTCTTGTTTCTTTGGATTCTGACAGGTGCTGAAGAAGTATCCACGTCTCTGGTGTATGACTAAACCCCCTAGTCGGCGGCCTAAACTGTACATAGTAAATTTACAGGTAATTAGAGAAAATTGAAATGTTTCTGGAAGTACTTCCCTAGTATATCAGGGTTAAGGGAATGGGAAAACTGAATAAAATAGCATGTGGAGTGACGTTGGTCGGGTTAGTGGTAGGTACAGGAGAAGGTGGGTTGCAGCTATTAATTAACTCCAAAAAATCATTTAATGCAATATGACATAGTATGTGTCAGGGACGGGGAGAAATACAGATGTAAATAACATAGTCTCTGCTTAGAGTTTACATGTTGGAACATAAATGTTCATAAATATACAAATTAGAATATAAGTACATAAGAAAAAGGTGAAATATTATAAGATTAAATGACAGATCAATTGGGGAATGGCTGGACAAGTTGTGGTATATGAATACAATGGAATACTATTGTGCTGTAAGAAACGATGAGCAGGAGGAGTTCAGAGAAACCTGGAGGGTCTTGCGTGGGCTGATGATGAGTGAGATGAGCAGAACCAGAAGAACATTGTACACAGTATCATCAACATTGAGTGTTGATCTACTGTGATGGACTATATTCTTATCAATGCAATGGTACAGAAGAGTTCCAAGGAACTCATGATGGAAGAGGATCTCCAAATCCAGGGGGGAAAAAAAAAAGAACTGTGGAGTATGGATGCTGAATGAACCATATACTATTTTGTTTTTGGTGCTATTTTTTTTTCTATTTTGAGGTTTTTTGTCATTGCTCTGATTTTTCTCTTATAACATGACTAATGCAGAAATATGTTTAATGTTATTATGTGTATATGTGTGTGTGTGTGTGTGTGTATATATATATATATATATATACATACACACATACATACTATATCAGATTACCTGCTGTCTAGGGGAGGGGGGAAGGAGGGAGAAAAATCTGAAATTGTAAAGCTTGTATAAACAAAAGTTGAGAACTATCTTTACATGTAATGGGAAAAAATACTTTATCAATTAAAAAAAAGATTAAATGATAGAGAAATCATTTGCAGCTTATTAGGGGTTGGGGCTGGCTAGGGATCAGGCTTTAATGAAAGAAATGGCTTTTGAGTTGGGCTCTAGATGATAAGGAAGCTAATCAAATCCAGAGTTTAGAAGATGGGGGGCATTGGGAGAGAAGATTCCAGCATTTGAGGCATTGGAAGAGTGTGAACCTAATCTAGGACAAATGAATGGGTCTTAGGGGCAGCTAGGTGGCGCAGTGGGTAGAGCACTGGCCCTGGATTCAGAAGGTCCTGAGTTCGAGTCTGGCCTCAGCCACTTGACACTTACTAGCTGTGTGACCCTAGGCAAGTCACTTAACCCCAATTGCCTCAAAAAAAAATGAATAGGTCTTGATTTTATTAACTTCTTCCAGATCTACCCTGCCTACCTCTCTCACATGCATGATACCTAGTATTTAGGCTTAGTACACAGTGAAAAGTCAACAAATACAACATCATCTCTGAGCCAGAAAATAATACCTATATGCTTTTAGAAAAGCATTTTTTTGATGCATTTTAATTTAATTTTATTTTTTGTTCTCAGTGGACACCAAAGGATGACCTGGCTGCCTTGAAACTTCATGGGAAATGTGATGATGTCATGCAGCTGCTAATGGATGAACTGGGTCTTGAGATTCCCCAATACAATAGGTGAGTGGTGCGATCAGGACAGAGATCTCTAACCTGAGCTAGGCAGCCTTCAGCTCCCTTGTCTGTTTTGTGTGTACAGATGGACATGGTTGCTTCTCTTTGCATACTGAGTTTTTTGTTCTATACTTAAACACTGATTAGCATGAGCATTTCCTCATACAAAGAACAGAAAAGGGGAATGCACATAAAACAGCAAATCTTTACTATGAATAACTTGCCTCTTTTAAAAGCATATAATAAATTCATCATGTTAGTTTCAAAACTATCTTGCTTGTTTATATATTCCTGCAAAACTCCTCCTGTTCTCTTATTAATGAAGTCGTAAGGCTGGTTTAAACCTAAGGGAGTGGCTGAGGTATAAGAGCATCTGATCTAATTGCAATTGACTGAAATCTAGCTTGCAGTTTTAGATAAATTTTAGATAACTTATCTTCTAGTTAATTTTTTTGTTCTGATATTCTGATATCCGTGTCTTCTGCTAGTAGAAATAAGATTTTTATTTCAGGGAAATAAAAACAAAAAAGTTGCTTTGGAAGGCCGCACGTGTTTGTAATTCTGCACGACAATCAAATAGCCCAGTTTTACTGTAAACACATTAGTTACTCCTGTTGATTTTTTTCCAAAGATTTTTTCCTTTTAATCAAGAGTAGGACATTCAAAAATCAGTAGCTCTTTGAAGTAAAGAATTTCACTTATAAATGCTTCTTCAACTTCTGTTAATCTTTGTGTTTAAAGGATATTTGTTGATGGTGTTATGTTAGGCATTGTATAATATGAATTGTACTTTTAACTCAACACATTTTATTGATATCTCTTTGGATCTTAGTTTATAAATTTCAGTACTTTGATGGATCATACTGATGTAGGGCCTCCATTGGTACAGATCACAAACTGATCCTGTGCTATGTTTTGTCTATATTCTCCTGTTCTTTATCTGCCTAACATGCTGAGGGTCTTCCTCTGGATCAGCTAATATTGTGTGGGCACCAGTGGAGTACACAAGCTACTCATTAGCTATCCCTCTTGCTGTAATCCAGTCCACTTTCTTTTCCAGTAGTACATTCTCTGACAATATCTTCTTAATGATTATGCAGTTCTTTCTTGTTAATATGTGGCAGCCTACTCACATCTACCAATGCTTTTTGGGTAGCATTTAACTTTTTAAAAAAAATTTAAATCTTAAGAGCATTTTATTATTTTCCTGTTACATGTAAAGATAGTTTTCAACATTTTTAAAATAAAATTTTGAGTTTCAAATTTTTCTTCCTTCTCTCCCCCCTCAAGACAGAAAACAATCTGTGTATGTGTGTGTGTGTGTGTGTGTGTGTGTGTACACACAATCACATTGAACATATTTCTGCATTAGTCATGTTGCAAAAGAAGAATCAGGAGTAAAGGGAAAAAAACTCAAAAAAAACCAAAAACAAGTAGAAATAGTCTGGTTCAATCTGTACTCAGATTCCACAGTTCTTTTTTCTGGAGGTGGAGAGCATTTTCCATCATAAGTCATCTTGGATCATTGTTTTACTGAGAAGAGCTAAGTCTATCACAGTTGATCATCACACAATGTTGCTGTTACTGTGTACAGTGTTCTGGTTCTGCTCACTTCACTTAGCATCAGTCCACTTAAGTCTTTCCAGGTTTTTCTGAAATCAGCCTGCTCATCATTTCTTTTTTTTTTTTAGTGAGGCAATTGGGGTTAAGTGACTTGCCCAGGGTCACACAGCTAGTAAGTGTTAAGTGTCTGAGTTGGGATTTGAACTCAGGTACTCCTGACTCCAGGGCCGGTGCTCTATCCACTGTGCCACCTAGCTGCCCCCTCATCATTTCTTATAGTACAATAGTATTCCATTACATTTATATACCACAACTGGGTAACATGTAACTTTAATACTTTGAAGACTGATATCCCATGGTTCAAAAACATATAGTATTACCAGAGGAATGTTTTTTTTTATCCAAGGAGAGGTTGGAGATCATTTAAAAAAAAACACTAGAGGGCAGCTAGGTGGCACAGTGGATAAGGCACTGGCCCTGGATCCAGGAGGACCTGAGTTCAAATCCAGCTTCAGACACTTGACACTTACTAGCTGTGTGACCCTGGGCAAGTCACTTAACCCCAGTTACCTCACCAAAAAAAAGAGAAAAGAAAAAAGACTTATGATAGAAATTTGGATGTGAATAGCCAACCATTAGAGCGCCTGTATTAGCAATATGTACTAATCAGTAATATAATGCTCCAGTATGACTGATACTCTCTCTCAATTGGAGAGAGAGTCTGTGCCGCGCCGTCAGGAGTCCCGCCAAGCAGGCAAAAAAGGCTCCTCTCCTTCTCTCCACCCCGGAAGTCCAAAAAACCCGGCAGGCAGTCTGCCATGCGCAGCAGGCGCACTGTACCTGGCAGGCAGTCTGCCATGCGCAGCAGGCGGACTGTACCCGGCAGGCAGTCTGACATGCGCAGCAGGCAGACTGTTCATCTCCTCCCCAAAAGGGTGGTCCTTGAAAAACTGGCGTCTTTCAGTTATCCTAACCGACTGTTAAAAACTTTCATATTTTACCACACTATAGTATATAGTACAATACATAGTGATTAATCCATTACTGATTGATAGTTATTACAGTATGCACTAATCAGTGAATACAGAGTATATACTGTACATCAGTCATAGTGATTAGTACATGATATATAGTCAGTAATATTCTAATTAGTATGTTCAGATGGGCTCTGTGGGCTAATTCATCCTAGTTATGTATCATAGCCTTAAGCATAGAATCTTCATCTACTTGTTTTTTTCCTTTGTGCATAATTAGGCTGAAACTTTTTTTGGTGACTATAGATCTTACAATCTGGTGATCTGCTCAGTCATGCTGAGGACTGGATCCCTTGTGGATCCCAAGGGATCCCTCTGGATCCCTTGTAATGTTCTGGAACTTTTTGCAGTCAACACGGTGTCATACAAAGGCAGATTCTGTACAATCTTAGTTTACAATACAAACAATGTGGGACAGTCCTTTAAAGCCCAACTCAAATATAACTTATACTATGGAGCCTTTTCCATCCTTGAACTTCACATTTTGTTTTATAGCTCTAATGCACTTTATTTTTTGTTATTTTATTTTTGTTTGTTTGTTTACTGAGGCAATTGGGGTTAAGTGACTTGCCCAGGGTCATACAGCTAGTGAGTGTTAAGTGTCTGAGGCCAGATTTGAACTTAGGTACTCCTGACTCCAGGGCCAGTGCTTTATCTAGCTGCCCCTCTAATGCACTTTATAATACAGTTCTTTTATACCTTGTCTTATATCCCCTTCTTAGACTGTAAGCTCCATGAAGATAGGGCCGTATTTGATCTAAACTTAGTGACTCCGTCAACACCTAGCATCAGGTGCTTAATGTTTGAATGAATTTCTTTAAAATATATTTTATAGGCTTTACTTTACAGACTAGTCTATCCCATTCTTGTAAGTTAATAAGATTTTGGTTTGAGAGGGAAGAAGGTGGACAAAAAGTGATTACTACTTCTGACACTCTGGTTTGTCATTTAGTAACAGTAGAGGAACCCATTTCAGCCACACTTTTTTTTTTTTTTTTTGCGGGGCAATGGGGGTTGAGTGACTTGCCCAGGGTCACACCTAGTCAGCCACACCTTTTAATAGTGTGTTTCTGGGGGCAGCTAGGTGGCTCAATGGATAGAGCACCGGTCCTGGAGTCAGCTTACTAGCTGTGTGACCCTGGGCAAGTCACTTAACCCCAATTGCCTCACTAAAAATAAATAAATAATAAATTAATAGTGTGTTTCTGTATCAGATTCAAGTGCTTACCTTGAGTGGTCCCTAATATATCTTTCTCCCTTTTGGTAGGTGGCAAGACCCCATCTTCTCTCTGGCAACTCCCCTCCGTGCTGACGAAGAGGGCAGCCACAGCCGAAAGCCATTGGTGCCCCCACAGTGTGCAGAAGAGACTCAGTCCAGGAATGGAAAGGAGCAGGGGGCTCCACTTAGCTCAGTGCCATTCTCAGGTGGTTGGTTTGGCAGGGGCTGCACCAAAGGCACAAAAAGAAAAAAAGTGTAGCCCCATGCCTATAGGGGAATAGACAGTTGGCACTTTTAAAATAAATTCAGGAAACCTTATTCAGGGGTCAAAAGTCACCATGAAGGGTGAAGTTAACCTCCATGTTGACTGGTGAGGGGGAATAATGGATGAAATTTTTGTACTGGGATTTTTAGCAATTTATCTGGGGTCTTTTTTCCCCTTGAAAGCCTATCTCCTAGCTCTTTGTACCACTTTCTGTGCTACAAATTGCACCCAATCATGAATTAGGGTCTGTAGATGACATCTCTAGCTCATCTAGTCCCTGAGTGAGGAAGTGGCAGACTAACAATTTTCTGCAAGATAAAGGACTTGGTGATATTTCACATCTGGCTGGCCATGAGGAAATACACAACTGCCTTTACCTCAGTTCACCAGACTGCTCTTAGGGCCCTGAACTGTATTTCTACCACTTGTTACTAAAAATGTTGCTAACTATAGGTATCTTTTTCTGTATTTGGGTATACAGTAATAGGGTGGCTTTGACCTCTCTAAAAGCTCTAAGCAGATCCTTTCATTTTTTTGAATTAAATGCCTCTGCAATACCTTGGATTGTTTTGGTGCTTGTTTCTTTCTTTTATTCTCCATTAACTAGGTAGATTCTAGCATAGTGATGTCATTTTGGTCCTCTTGGAGAAGGAAGGACAACAACACACCAAAGAGACTGCCTTAAACCTATGTATTGCATCATTCCCTGTACCTTGGATTCTCAGGAAGCACATGCACATAGACAAATAACAAAACAACTAGGTGGAGGAAGAAACCTTGAGACCTCGACTAGAAATGTAAAAGTCTTAAAAAGGGAACAAGATTTTTAGTAAGGCTCATGGAGCAGGGGACTAAGACTCGAGAACGTGCAGGGCTGGGCCTGGACCCGTCAGATGGTCAGTTTCCTGGTCCATACAGCTAGCTGTATCACCTTCACGGGCCTGCTTCCCTTCCTTTCTTGTTCCAAAGTTCCAAGAGGTGAAGAAGATGGAATGAAAGGCCGGGTGAACTCTGCGGCCGACATCGTCTGCGAGGTTTCCCACTGCTGGGCTCTGGTTCCTGCAGAGGGAGCCTGGGGGCGCCAGGGATGGGGGGCGCCTTGAGCCCTGCACGAAGCTATTCTAGTTCTCAAGCACAGTACCGGCAGGGGGAATTCCTGGGCGGCAGGTACCTGGCGGGGCGGAGCTAGAGGCGGGGCTTGGGGAGCAAAGATGAGGTTCTCCGGCCGGCTGCCGCATAGGTGGAAGGAAAGGGAGTGACGGCACGCCCGAGGGGCGCGGCCTGCTGTGGGGAGCAAGGGCGGGGCCATCGGGCCAGGAGCTCTTCGCTTCTCCATTGGCCCAGCTCGGCGGGGTGAGCCCCCACGTGACGGTTGTGGGCGCGTGCGCGGGGGCGGGGGCAGCGGCTCTGGAGCCGTGGCACCCCCGGCAGTGGCCGATCTGTCGGTGGTCAGTCGGTCGGACGGTCGCTGCGCCGCGCACGGAAGGGCTGGAGCCGTTGCCGCCGCCGGGACATGATCCGAAACGGACACGGGACCGCGGATTCCCCCAAGAAGCTCGGCCCGGGGACCAAGCGCGCCGTGCGGGTCTGGTGCGACGGCTGGTGAGAGCGCGGGGCAGAGAGGGCAGAGCGGGGCGGCCCGAGTCCCCTTCCAGTCCGCCCCCCGGCCGGGCCGGCTGCCCACTTGTGCCAGCCTACCCCCCGCCCGTTCCCTTCTCTCTCCTTCGCTTCCGTCCGACCGTCCTTCACCCTCCCCGCCGCCACCCCGGGGCCCTGCGCACCGCGGCCCGCCCCGCCTCGCCCTGTACCGCCGGCTCCCTTGGGAGACGAGCCCCAGCTCCAGCCGGGGCAGCGGGGCTTTAAACGCCGCGGAGCCCGGTCACTCGGGGTCTGCCGGGAGACGTTCTTGCGCCGAGTCCCGTAGCAGCCCCCAACCCAGCCGAGACCCGGACGATTGGTGCGGACAGCCGGCCGGCTCCGGGAGGAGCCGGGGGCCTTGGGGGCCTCTGAGAGCCGGGGCGCCCGGTTGCCCGCGGCCTCCTGCGAAGCGCGCCCGGGGCAGGTTCGGTTCGTGTGACCGGCCCCCGTAGGGCTGCCCTTCCTGGAAAAGTGCAATGGGGCTCAGTTCTCAGGGACTCAACTCCGCGAGAAAAGTCCACGCTAACTGCACGTATTTTCCCATTCCTCCCTCAGCCCTACAGCAATAGCCATTTAATAAGAGACCCATTGGAGCCCGGGCAGTAGGAGCCTGAGCCCCTTGCAGCTGGGTAGAGCCAGGCAAAGGTCAAGGAATCGGCAGTGTCTGTTCTGGGGAATGGAAGCCAAAACCATGGACTTTAAAAAGGAGATAAGGCATTTACAAAGAGTTTGTTGTTATAAGAGAGATTGAATTTCTACTGAGAAACTCCGGATTAGCTATTTCTTCCTTATATGAGAGCTAATCGTCATAAGATAAGGTGGACTTTGGGACCAGCCCTTTACTTAAAAATCAGATAAACCAGTTTTTATAGTCTAATGTGGGGGGAGGGAGGCCAACCCCTTCCCCCCCCCATTGTTTCTTGCCTTTGAACTTGAGGTTCTGTCTGGGGAGGAAGGAATGTTTTGGGTTGGGAAAGTGTGGGTGAAAACAGTTTTGATCCTTGATTTTTTATGTGTGTGTTTTTGAGGAATTTGACACATGGTTCCACAGATCCCTAGTGACATAGAGGCATGGGATACTTTACGGTTTTGAAGCATTACCGAGAGATGCATAAAATTTTCTCTCTTCACACTTAGGACTATTGCTCAGATTCAGGTGAATACAGAAAAACATTTCAGATCAGGAGACTGACTTCCATCCTCCCAAAGGGGGATAGTGGTAAAAGTGAGTAGGGAAGTTGAGAATTCTTGGCATTTAGCCCCAGACCTGGTAGTCTTTTATGAGTACACTAAGCACTCTGTTATCAGATGACTGCAAGAAAAAAGCAGCATACTAGTATTTATTAAGATTAAGAATATTTAAAATTGTGGGGAAGCTTTTTTCAGGACTCCAGAAAGTTTCCTTCAGACATAACAGGTTTTTGTTTTTCCCAAGAAAGGTCCAGCCAAGCTCTCTTTGCTTTTGTTCTAATATAAAACAACATTTGACTGAGATAGCACGATAGCTAAAATAATGTTATGTCTCTGCTTGTATGTTTAAAATTGTGCAGTTGCAAGTGTTTCTGAAAATATATATGAATCAAATTTTTGTCATTTTAACCATTTAAAATGCTATACAGGGGGTGGCTAGGTGGCTCAGTGGATAAAGCACGGGCCCTGGATTCAGGAGTTCCTGAGTTCAAATCCAGCCTCAGACACTTGACACTTACTGGCTGTGTGACCCTGGGCAAGTCACTTAACCCCCATTGCCCCCCACACATAAAATGCTATACAGGCCCCATCCTCAGCTATGTAAATTTTATGAAATCATATACTCCAGCAAAGGAGCTAATCCACCACCTCATCAGTTTTACAAAATCTGGATTTTCATAGCTTTGGGGTACTGGAAAGAACCCTAGATTTTGAATCAAGACCTGTACTGTAATTTCAGCTCTGTAACTATGGAAAAGTCACTTAACTTTGCTACAGCTCAGTTTTCTCATCTGTGAAATGGAGATTACCCTTATACCACTACCACCCTCAAATGGTTTGGTGAAGATCAAAAGATATTATATGAAATGTTTTATAAATTATAATAAACTATATAAATTTCACTTAGCTTATATTAGGTATGCTCAAAGTGCGATGTGCCTGCATTGCATTTTTTCCTTTCTATAATTTCAGTACACCCACAAGTTAAAGAGAAGTGAGTGAGAGAAAGAGAGAGAGGGAGGGAGGGAGGGGCAGGCTGAAACAAGATATTACTGAGAACAGGCTAGCTAGGGTTATAATACAAGTATTCTGCCTGTGACCCTAGTTAATATTTGATCTTTGCCCGGAATTGCTGAATTATCAGAACCAGTATGTTCTGGGGACCCTGCTAGGGGCCCAAACTAGGCTGTATCAAAACCCAAATAATAGGTGCCCTGGCCTATAGGGAAATTGATTTTTATTTATTTATTTTTTTGTTTTCCATAGTTATCTTTCTAGTGTTTTAGTAAGCATAGAGTTTGGGGTTTCTGGGCAGTGGATAGCATAATAGAGGACTGAAAAAACTCCTACATCTAATAAAAATTTAGGGACCCTGGGAACAAAACCAAATCAGTACTTCATATTCCTGTACTATGCCCTCCCATACTCTAAATCCAGAGTTCTTTAAGCAAAAACAGTGGTTCCATTAACTCATGTTGGGCTAGGGAAAGTGAGAAGCGGGGCTTCCCATAGGTTACCATTCTGCCCCTGTTGTCAAGTAGACTCTGGAATGGAACTTGTTGACTTTAGTTATGAAAGGGCCTCTGTTTGATCAAAATGCCCAGGCTTGCAGTGGGACTGGGACTTTGCTCCTTCTGGGTTTATTTAATGCTCCCCAAGTTCACCCCACTTGGGCTTCCTTACTAAGGTCACCTTTCTACCCCTTTCCTCCCAACTCCTACTCCCATTTCTCCTGTTCAGGCCTCTTTGCTTTCATGGGGACATTTTAATTGACTTTCTTTGAGGTTTTTTTGTTTGTTTTGTTTTTTTGTGAGGCAATTGGGGTTAAGTGACTTGCCCAGGGTCACACAGCTAGTAAGTGTTAAGTGTCTGAGGCCAGATTTGAATTCAGGTACTCCTGATTCCAGGGCCAGTGCTCTATCCACTGCTCCACCTAGCTGCCCCCTTTCTTTGGGTTTTGACTCTGCCTTCCCTGGAGCTGGGTCTTTGATTGTGAGCCTTAGCTAAGGCCCGATGGTCCCTGGGTATGCTTTCTTGCTGAAGAAAGGAAGGGCTTGGTATTCCCCAGTTATGGCAAGATCAGACTCCAAAATAACAACACCCTTAGAGATGCTAAGCCACCACAAGGAGTATTGCAAAATTAATTTGTTTAAATTTTAAACAAAATAGAAATAAATGTGCTATGTAGTTTCCTCTTGGAAATCTAACAACTAAGAAAACATTAGGAGTCACTGTACTACTCACCCCTCCTTAAGGGATCAGCCTGAAATTCCATATAGGCCTGACTTGGTCACATGGCCAAACTCTAGTAATGATTTCCCACGTTGGTATTAGGTTTGGCAAAAAGGATCCTGCCCTTTGTTACACTTGAGTTTCTCTGGCTACACCTGACTGTCATGACTCCTAAAAGCTTCCATGTCCAGAGCTGTTGAACAGCCAGTCTTTTATTTCCTGAACCTTCACGCTCCATAGGGAATTACCCCCCAAGAAACTACAGAAGGGAAACTCTGCTTCCCTGAGTCAAATCTGTTGCTCCCTTCAACCAGGTACAAGGCTTGATACCTCTGTTTATTTCCACAGCTATGACATGGTACATTATGGGCATTCAAACCAGCTGCGTCAGGCACGGGCCATGGGAGATTACCTTGTCGTAGGGGTCCACAATGATGGTAAGAAGCTGTATGGCCCAGGCGCTCTCCTCGCTCTCGCCTTCCTATCCCGTAGCACAGGACTGCAATGCTGACTGTTCTCAGCCAGTCAAGTGATAGAAGGAGGTTTCAAACATACATGATGCCTTCCCCCACCAGTTATAATCCTTGGCAGGCAGTAGAGATGTAGAAAGCAAAATGTGACAACTAGGGTTGAGGTGGCTGTATCCCAGACCCTTTCCCTACTTGGATCTAGTGGCCTAGGAGGGCAAAAAGGCTGGAGGAATGTTGGGGAGGAGTTCTTCTGCCAAAGGGATTTGTTAAATGACTGCTCTGCTCCCTTAAGAGACATACCGAATCCATTTCTAGGAATTGAACCCAAGACTTCAGAGAACTAAGGTGTTTGGTATTGGAATACCTTAGCCATTTGGGTTGTGGAATGAGGGCTGGAAACAGTCCTTGCTGTGCATTCTTCAGTAGACCATTAGTAATGTTCTTATTCTATTCTTTCTTCCTCTTTGCCTTGCCCTAGAGGAGATTGCCAAGCACAAAGGCCCTCCTGTCTTCACTCAGGAGGAGAGGTACAAAATGGTCCAGGCCATCAAGTGGGTGGATGAGATTGTGGCTGGTGCTCCTTATGTCACTGTCCTGGAGACCCTGGACAAATACAACTGTGATTTCTGTGTTCATGGCAGTAAGTGACCTGGTTGTACACCCTGTCCTGGAAGTCCTGTGGTGTTAACTAGAGGGAGGGGGGCAGGCCCCACGTGACTCTGCAGAGTTGACAGTTTTTTAAATTGCAGAAAAGTTGTATGTCAAACATACCCAAGAAGTCCAGGGGCTCTAGAAACATTTTCCTTGACCCTGGAGTTTTAGGATATGAAGGTTTGGATTCTGTCTGACACTCAGGCTCTTGGCCAGGGCTATTCCGAAGTGTCTTGGCAGTCCTGACCTCGTGTGTGTGTGTGTGTGTGTGTGTGTGTGTGTGTGTGTCTGTGTGTCTGTGTGTCTGTGTCTGTGTCTGTCTGTGTCTGTCTGTGTGTCTGTGTCTGTCTCTGTGTGTCCTGCTCCCTAGATGATATCACCTTAACTGTGGATGGGCGGGACACCTATGAAGAAGTGAAGAAGGCTGGGAGATACAGGTGAGGCTCTTTGACCCAGCCCTAAGATGGGAGGTTTGGGGGTGGTGAGTTTGGTAAAGAGAAATGCCTTGCCCAGAGTGAGTACTTAGTACCTTTTTGCTGAACTGAATCAAAGCAGGAGAAATAATTGTCCTTGATATGTCCATAGGTAGTATATAAAGTCCTTTATATATGGTTTCTTAGTGTGTTCTCTGATTCCTGGTAGCCACTTCGAGAGGTTTCTCAAATCTGGCTAATAAGGGGCATGGTTCTGCATTCCCTTTTCTCCTACTGGCTAGAATTTGCTACAAAGTAGGATAACCTATAGAAAGCTTTTCTAGAGGTAACCACTAGGTTGTGCTGCAGGCATCACAGTAACACTAGTGTTTCATAGATTTGCCGAACATTTTAGCAGGAAAGGCATCTTAAAATCACAGAGTTAGAGATGGAAAAGACTTGATGGGTCATGTCATCTGACCTCTTCATTTTACCCATGAGAAAAGCAAGGCCCAGAGAGGTTACCCAAGTTCACACAGCCAGTAAGTGACAAAGCTAGGGCTTAAACCAGGTCCTTTGACTCTAGGTCCAGAGCCCAGCCCACTGCACCACTCTCCCTTCTCAGCTTAAGAACCAGTTAGTCCCAAATCCCTCATTTTACAGACAGGGAAATCAGTGCTCCCAAAGATTGGGTGACTTGCCCAAAAAACTACAAAGCCAAGTCTAGAGGCTGTGCTGTCTGATCCACTCTATTAGTGGTCCTCAGCCTTTCTGAGAATGAGCATCTGTTTTAACAGTCTTATTTTTATTGCTGCTTTTGTTCTTATATAACCTTCATATCCAGGCATATCCCTTGCCCCTCTTCTCTCCCTCTTGTGCCATCCCTTGTCACAAAGGTTAAAAAAGTAAACAAAAGCATTAAAACTAATCAACAACACATCAGCTTTCTCTGGCAGCATATGCAGTGTTCCATACCCATAAACCTCCCACCAGCAAAGAGGGAAGAGAGGGGTTTTTTCTCAACTCTTCTCCATGGTTGAACTTGGAAAGGACTCCTTTTTAATGTCAAAATTTAGCAGACTCTGCATTACTATATTATCAGTATAGTAATACTGTATACTATTAATATTAGTGATAGTTCCTCTTCTGTAAGATAGGGACAATTCCTCACTGAGTTGTGAAATTCAAATGAGATAATGTATGTGGATCTCTTTGAAAACTTTAAAATCCTCTATAAATGTAAGTTGCTATTATTGACCAAAAAAATACACAATGATAAAAAGTTACCATTGTTTCAGTAGTACTTTAGAATAAATTGTTATTTTAGTAATCGGATCAGAACCTACATGCATTTGAAAAATAGTGATAGAGGTTACACTGGAGCAAAATAAAGATCAGAACCATATGGATATGCAACAATTCCCAGAGACCAGGAACCATTGCACTGTAACATGCTACTTCTCTGTCCCCTAAGTCCTCTTTCTTAGGAACTGGTGTTCAGTTGAGATACAGAGCAGGAAGCAGACATCTAGTGGTCACTCAACAAGCTAGGAGCTAAATCAGGACCCTGGCTAACTAACTGTCCGTTCTACCTCTCAGGCAGGATGTTGAAATTGTTGACTTTTCCACCAACAATGGGAGTGGGATGTTCTTGCCTTAAATGGTAGTGAGTGGAGGAGAAGAGTTGAAGGCCTGAGCATTGCTAGCCTTAAATAAGGCCACTCTGCCCCGGGGGTTGTCATGCCCTTGGAAAGCTCCACTTTGGACAGTTCTTCTTTTAGAATGTGGAGCCAGATTTCCTTTGTTATCCCAGAGTAAAGGGCACCTCCCTGCTCCCATCTTTCAGTGGGAATCAGAAGTCAGCTGCAGAGCAAACTACTCTTCGTTTTCCCACCTAACTAGAGGAGGGTGAATACATAGACTTTCCCACAGTAAGCCCACCCTGTCTGATGGAGGCCTTCAGTAGGGGTTACTGCTCACCAGAAGAACTAAGGCATTTCTTCCCTGATCCTCCTCCTGCCTGTCTCCCACAGAGAATGTAAACGCACCCAGGGAGTCTCTACCACCGACCTCGTTGGCCGGATGCTGCTCATGACCAAGGCTCATCACAGCAGCCGGGTAAGTTCGCAGTGGTCTTCTGGGAATTTGATGAGTAACTCTCCCAGGCTTTCCTCCTCTTTGCCACTGGGTTTAGGAGACAGCTGCTTGCCTGAAAGCTAGGACCCCACTTGGAAAGGGAGTGAATATTTCTTTCCATTTATTACTTTTGGGATGTTTGTGGACCATGAGAAGTCAATCTCTTACTCTCCTTTCCTGAAACTGGTCAGCATGTAGGGAGCAGCAGGCTTCCTGCTTCTCAACAGGGACATCTCCAGATCAGTGAGGAAAGTGCCCTCAGTGGGCCATGGAAAGGAATGCTGTCTGGACTTCTGGTGCCATGCTGGCCCTGGGGGCCTGACTTCACTTTTCTGTGCAGGAATTGCCCTCCGAATACCGGGAGTACACTGACAGCTTTGGCAAGGTGAGTGTCGGGAAGGGCTCTCTGTATATGGCACTAAGCACAGTATGGCAAAAACTGAGGAACTCACATGTGTAAGAAGCTTCCCGAGAACAATAAGATGAGGGAGTGAGGTGAGGGAAGACCCAGTCCCTGGCCCCTGTGACCTCTGTCCTTAGCAGACGTCTCCCCCACCCAGGATTTATCCCTATTTAACTTCACTTTGCCAGCTTGTTTGGGGCTTCCTCGCATTCCCCAGGCCCTCCTATCAGGGCTGAGTTAAAGAGAATACCTCACATGAGCATGAGGGTATCCAGAATATCCCCCAGTGAGTTCTCAGATTCAGTGGAGTGCTCACAGCAAGTGCTGAGAGAGCCACACAGGAACTCTGCTCCCTCTTTGGGCCTGACCATGCCAGTCCGTGGGTGTTAGTAGACACTGCCATATGAGACCGTCACTATTTGAAGTTTCTAACAGTGGTTTGGCCCCTCTCTCCCTTTGTAGCCCCTTCACCTAGTACCTGCTGGGGCAGGTATTTGCCCAGAAGGCTTCTCCCAGGTGACAAGACAGTGGCCTCTGGGTCCTGTTGAATGTGTCGGGATTTGCCGTCTGCTTCTTCTCTGTCCATGTGGGGCCCTTTGGTGGAGGCCAGGATGCTGGTGTTCACTCAGTGGCCATGTTGAAAACACTTCTGACTTTTGTCATCTGCTCGTCCTTTCTTACCAAATTAAAGTTTTCCTGAGCTAAAGCTAGGTTTTATTCCTTGCATACAGTCCCCCTCCCATCAGGTTCCCTATCCCCTCTTCTCCCCAAACACCCCGGCTAGCCTGCCTGGAGACTGGGGCAAAGAAAGAGTTTTCATTCTTCATTGGTTTCTCAGACTCCCCCCCCCACCCCACCCCAACCCATTCCTTCTCCCTCCCTCCACTTCCCCCAGGGGCTGAGAGAATAACCCTCAGGGTCAGTCCCCACCAACATCTTCAAGCTAGAAAGAGAGCTGTAAATATGGCAGCCTCTTCACCCTTGCCCAGGTCACAGAACATTCCCTGCATTGGTGTGTAGACCTCCCATGCCACAAAAAGCGAGGACTTGCTCCCGGATGAGGGAGGGGGAGGAGAGAGTGCATAGGAAGCCACCAGCTCAGAAGGACTGGGAAGAGGGGACAGCCAATATTTATTGCCCCTGGGGAGCCTGGTGGTGGGTAGGAGGGTGAGCTCGCTCTGTGTGTGATATTGGAAACTAACTGGTCCCCCCCTGCTTGGTCCCCAGTGCCCGAGGAGCCACAGCCCCTGGACTGGAGTGTCACAGTTTTTGCAGACATCCCAAAAGATCATCCAGTTTGCTTCTGGGAAGGAGCCGGAGCCAGGAGACACCATCATCTATGTGGCTGGGGCCTTTGACCTGTTCCGTATCTTTCTGGCGCCTCTCCTGCTCTTTGCCTCCCCAGGGAAGAGTGGAGGATGCATGTCCTGGAAACAGTCTCACTGTTCAGAGTCCTCCTTGGAAAGAACATGAGGGCCCGAGGGGCGGGGCAGGCACTCCAGGGTTCTTTCAGGCTGTGGGGAAGATGGGGGGATCAAAGTGGCTAGAACAGATGGTTGGTTAGAATGGACCATGGAAAAGGGAGTGGAGTCCCTTTCTTCTGAAGGTCATGGGGTTACTTATCACTGTTCTCTTCCCCAGTCTTCCACTAAGGGTGCTTGAGGCCCTGCCCTGTGGAGACAGAAATCCTCTTCTCTCCTTGTTGTTCTCTTAACCTGGGCACAGATATTGGGCATGTGTCTTTTCTGGAGAAGGTTTACCAGCTTGCAGAGCGACCCTACATCATTGCAGGCTTACATTTTGACCAGGTATGAACCAGTAAGTGATATGATAAGAAAAATAGCAAGAACCTGTGCCTCTTTACTTCCCCTTTAGCTGCATCTCAGTGCATGCTGCTCTCTTCCAGGAGGACACTGTTTCAAAAAAATGACCTTTTTCAGCCAAGCAGCAAGAGTTGGGAGGGGGTGGACCTTCCGTCAGGAAGTGGTTGTGAGGAGTCAGTTGACTTAAACTCCACCTTCCATGGAACATGTGGCTCCAACTCACTACTCTGTCTGATTCTAGGAAGTGAATCACTACAAGGGGAAGAACTACCCCATCATGAATGTGCATGAGAGAACGCTGAGTGTGCTGGCCTGCAGGGTGAGCCGGGACTAAGTCAGGCTTCAGGGGGCTATAATCAGAGCGACAGGCCTTCTGCCTACCCTTGGAGTCACCTCCAAATTCAGACCCGTTGGGAGGTGTGGGTTCCTTTGGCAGGGGTGGGAATGAAATGCTTCATCTCTGAGGGTCACCATGACTCCCTAGAACAAATCACCTGCACTCGAGGCTTAGTTCTTGTGCTTGCTCCCTAGCCAGGAAAGCCTCTTTTCACTCCACCAACCTCTGTTTTCTCATCTGTCAAATGCAGATGTTAACTATTAGGTTAGCTATGTTAGACATTTTCTATAGTTCCTTCCAACTTTTAATTCAAGCAGTCTAGGGCAGCTAGGTGGCGCAGTGGATAAAGCACCAGCCCTGGAGTCAGGAGTATCTGAGTTCAAATCCAGCCTCAGACACTTGACACTTACTAGCTGTGTGACCCTGGGCAAGTCACTTAACCCCCATTGCCCTGCAAAAAAAAAAAAAATTTCTAGCAGTCTAGAATTCCCCACCTGTTCTGCCTCAGCTCCACATGCTGATCCTCCATCATTGGCATCCCTAGGCTTTACAGAGATTATTTTAGGGACTCTGATGGGGAGAATTCAGAGGAAGTAGATATCATCTGCCTTCAGGAGGTCTTGGGTCCATTTGGCTGCCTCTAGAACCTCTCTCAGCATCTCTGGCCAGGAGGGCCTGCCTAGGAACCATCTCCCTGCTTTCTGTCCTGGCCCCTAAACAAGCTCTCCTCTTCCCTAGAGGGTTGGAGAACAAAGCTAGCACGGCTGCCTCCATCACAGTCCTTATCAGGTCCATTAACAGCTCTTTGTGAACTATCTGGGAACTCTGGACTTGGGTTCAGGGGTGTGGGTTCAAGTTCAGCTTTGCCACTCACTAAAAATCTTGGCAAAGTCAAGCGACTTCTAGAGCTCCTCCTAGCATTAACAGCCCTAAAGAGAGGAGGTGTCTGTGGAGTGAACATCCAAGCTCCTTTCCTGCTCCGTAGAGTGGTTAACATGGGGCCCCATGGTCTTCAAGGAACCAACTTTCTGTGTCCCTTCGGCCGCTGCTGCCGCGGCGTCTCCCCCCCCCTCCCCCACATTTGGGGTAGGAGGGGAAAGCCGGGTCATTGCTCTCTCTTGTCTTGCCAGTACGTGGCTGAGGTGGTGATTGGAGCTCCGTATGCTGTCACAGCCAACCTTCTGGACCACTTCAAGGTGAGTCATCCCGGCCACTTGAGCACTGGGCACTGAGTAGAGGGTGCCAGAGCCTTCATCTGAATCGCAGGAGAAGGGGTCTGAGGGTTGCTCAGTTCACTCTGAGTATCCATCACGTCATCCTCTTCTCCGTCTGCCCAAGCGTGGCAGCCCACCCTCAGCAGAGCGGGGCAGAGTGACCAAGGGGCCCTAGGGGCCCAGAGTCTCCAGGCAGCTGTGCTGCTCCTGACCTCCACAGCTCCTCTTCTCAGGTCGACCTGGTGTGTCATGGGAAGACCGACGTGTTGCCTGATAAGGACGGTTCAGATCCCTATAAGGTGAGTCCCCCAGAGTGCTTGTTCTCCACCTTTCTCCTTTCCCCACACCAACCTCCAGCTCCCAGATAGGTTTTCTCCTCTCTTCATTTCCTTGTCCTCTGACCACTCCCATGAATTACTTCCCCTGTGCATGGATAGGTGGGGCTTCACAGGCACACATTTCTGTCCCTTATTGGGGGAATGAAGAACTTTATCTCCTTCCTCAAGGGAAATAATGGATTTCCTTCTCTTCCTCCTTCCTACCCTTTACCCCCCACCTCTTTACTCCTTTTGAACATGCCCTTATTGGCAAGAAGGGAGGGGAGGAGTTTAGCCTTCAGCAGCCTGTGACCCCAAGGTGGCATCCCTCTCTACCCACAGGAACCCAAGAAACGGGGTATCTTTCGTCAGATCAATAGTGGCAATGAACTCACCACAGACCTCATTGTCCAGAGAATTATTAAAAACAGGTGAGCTTCCTCCATTACCGGGCTCTAGGAGGTGGGTCACAGCACTCTCTCTGCTTAACTGCTTTAGGCCTCGAGGAGAATGAAAATTGAGCAACAGGAGAACTTTGTGAGGCCATCTGTCTGTCCCAGGGAATCCAGGTTGTAGGGCTGGACTTTGTGACCTCAGGCCTCAAAACCGCCTTTTTTCCCCCCTAACAGATTAGAGTATGAAGCAAGAAATCAAAAGAAAGAAGCTCGAGAGCTAGCTGTCCTGGAGGCCTTAAAAAAGCGGGAGGCCATGGCGGAAGGGGCAGCAATGCAGGTGGAGAGTTCCTGTGAGGCCTAATGCCAAGGCTATACTGGCTCAAGCAGCACGCCCAGCCCCTCCTTCCCTGGCCCCACCCTGCCTTCATCCTGAGCTGGGGACTGCCCAAAGGCCTGCCCTCTCTTCTGCTCTGCTCACCTTCTCCTGCCCTTCTGATTGTAGAGTTTGTCACACCTACCATTTTAATGGAGCTGAGGCCCCTTTTTAACTCACCCTGGCACGACTAGGCCAGCATGGAGCTGCCTGGTACTGACAGAAATGGACACTTGGTGCTGGGGCCTCCCCTGGTGTTTTTGGAGAGTTTGTATTCCCTAGTAACGCTTTTCTGCCTAGGCTCTCCTGATCTGACTGTCGGAAAGCAGAGAGACCCAGCCAGCCCCTGGAGCACGTGGAATCCCAGCACGTAGAGGGGGCTTCAGGTTCGGCCGAGCCATGTGCAGGCTCTGGCTGCTCCCGATCCCAGCTTCCCTTTCCTCGGCACTGCCCACCTCTAGTGGAAAGGGAGATGAGTCACGGCCACCTTGTGGCTCTCTGGGCCTTAAGCACAATGCTAATGGACCCATGAAGCACTATCTTCCTCTGTCCCCTGAGAAGCTGGGCTGGCTCCAACCTTGCTTGCTGGCTGGGGGGTGGGGGGGGAGAGGGTCAGCCGGAACAAGAAGGGGAATGATCCAAATGGGGACCTCCCTTAACTCCTTAGGAGGCGATCACACCTCCCCAAACTCCCTCCCCTCCATCCCCCCAATTCTCCAGAACTTCCTGTGTGTGGCCTGAGCTCCAGGACCTTTCGCTTTCACCTGCAGCTTTGCTGCCTGGGGCCCTATGGTCTTCCCCTAAACCTGCTGCTCCCTGTACAGACTTTATATGCAGATTTTTGTATCCAACGGACTGTTGTAAATTTCTTTGTCAGCAGAACTTAATAAAATGTGGCAAAATGTGGCGGGGATATGTGATCCACCCAGCATTCCCTCTCTGTTATTAGTCCCTCTTCCAACCTTTGAGGAGAAATGAGAAGAGATGTCAGGTGCACCTGGCTCTTGTTTATCTACTGGCTTAGAGGAGAGAGCTTTCTCTATCCTGGGGTGCTGTGAGTGTACCCTTGATGACAGCCACCTAGTTAACCATATGCAGAAATACCAGTCATTTCCCCCAGGACACTGTCACTCCCCCAGCAGCATCTGATTAATAAACGGGAGCAGGGGAGCAAGGGAGTGAGCGCGTGCTCTCCAGACGCCAAACCTGATTCAGCTCACCTCTTGACATGCAACTTCCCACCACCCCTTTGGGGAACCAGGGAAATCAGAAAAACAGCTTCTCTCACTTCTGGCTGTCTGTTAAATGGAAGATGAAAACTTCCTTGCACACAGATGAGCAACACAGAGTCCTGGGCTGGGGCTTTAGACTCCTGCTCATCTTGGGCCATCCCTCCCTGTGCTTAACTGTTCCCAGCTCTCTAGCCCCTTCCTGAAAGAAAGCTCTGGGGCTTGTGGACCCGAGGTCAGATTGGATTTTGGTTTGTTTGGCAAGGAACTAGTCCTACCTGTTGTGCATCCCAAGTATTTCAGCATAGCACTACACTCTTCCCTTTTGCCTGGCATGGCCAAACCTTGATTTTCTATGCCTCCCTCTGAAGCCTCAGGCATCCCCCTATTTCTTTCAGTAGAGTAGTCCCAGCAGCAGTATCACTTAGAAGTTATCTTCTACCCTTTTTCCAAAACTGAGCATTGGCCCTTATATCTATGGCCACTTTGCTGCTCCTTTTTCATCCCAATGATTCAGATCATGAGGGTTTAGACTGTTAGCTCTCTGGGGTGTTCCATATTCCCACAGAGGATTAGATCCTAGAGTAAACCATCATCTACCTCGTCTGTTACCGGGTCTTCAGGTGTCTGTAGACCAGCTAGCCCCAAGGTGTGGAATGCTCAGATACATCTATGGGTCTTGTGTGAAAGGAACTGTGGGACAAGGAGATGGGAATCAGAGACACACTTTAGCAGAGAGGTGTTAGTGACTATTGCCAAAGAAACGGGCCTGGCTGGTTCTAAAGCTGACCTCATCTCTTTGTGATTCCAACCAGGATACTCAAACTTGCTTCTAGGGCTAAACTGCAATCCTGTGCCTACCAGTGCCCTTGGCTAAGTTTATGCTATAAAGACTTGGTCTAGATCTCATGACAAATGCCCCTAGGGACTTTAGCCGTGTGGATAAGGAGAGGTATTGAGTTACGGCTCTGGGCTGGAGAGCCAGAAGGGATCAGTCAGGAACACAGTGGCTCTTTGTGAGTTTAGCTCTGCCCTCCTAATCAATGATATACCCAGGACGCTGGTGCCCAGGGAGGGACCAGCCTTCTAGACATAGCCTAGAAGGTTGGACTCCAGGAATTACAAAGGGAAGCCAAGGCTCTAATCCCCAGTTTTTCTGTCCTTTCCATGGGACCTGGTTTCCAGGGAAAAGGAGCTAGGGTTGGGGTTGACAGGGACAAATGGCCATGATCCAGAAAATCCCCTCAGTTGGGGCAGCTAGGTGGTGCAGTGGATAGAGCACCAGCCCTGGATTCAGGAGGACCTGAATTCAAATCCAGCCTCAGACACTTAACACTAGCTGTGTGACCCTGGGCAAGTCACTTAACCCCAATTGCCCCACCCAAAAAAAAAAAAAAAACCCACAGAAAATCCCCTCAGTCAATTCCATCAATATACCAATAATCCATGGATTCTTAACCTGGGTACATGGGAGGTCCATGGATAGATTTCAGGGAGTCTGCGAACTTAAGGGGGGAAATTACACTTTTATTTCACAATGTTTTGTTTCCTTTGTAATTCTCTATATTTTATGTATTAAAAAAAAAAAAATTCTGGGGGCAGCTAGGTAGCTCAGTGGATAAAGCACCAGCCCTGGATTCAGGAGTACCTGAGTTCAAATCCAGCCTCAAACACTTGACACTTACTAGCTGTGTGACCCTGGGCAAGTCACTTAACCCCAATTGCCCTGAAAAAAACAAAACAAAATACAAACAAAACATTCTGAGACAGGGTCCACAGACTCCACCAGACTTGCCAAAGGGATCCAGGTAACCAAAAAGCTTAAGAATCCCCATTCTATTTATTGTCATTGGCATGGTAGGGAGAGGGTCCACTGTGTGAAAGAAAGGACAAGGAAGAGGTACTTCGCTGTGTATATGTGTATTTATATAGTGCATTTGCACATCAGTTTGTATCTCTGGTCTGTGAAGGGTTAAGGGGCTCAGGGTTGCACCTCTCCAGAAGTGACCAGCTTAGAATTGGAAGTCTTCTTTCTCTCTACCCCTGGAATAAAGCCAAGACCAATTCATTAGGCAAACCAGGAACATCCTGTGCCCTAATACCCCAAAGCAAAGAAGCAATAAAACAAAGTTGAGGGTGGAAGACTCCAGGACCAGCAAATTGGTAGAGATAGAAATTTCTGTTCATAAATCAAACTAAATGAGTTAACAACCCTTGCCATCGGCAGAGTGTTCTCAACGCTCCCACCCCCATATACAAAACTAACATCACGATTTCTTCCAAAGTGCCTCCAAGCCCTTCCTCCATCAATTATCTTTTGATATGATGAAATCCCAGCTCTGAGATCTAGTCGGGTGCTATTAATGGGTGCAAGGGTTATTGTATTCGACCAGATGGGACAACTGAAGCTCAAAGCACCATATGTATAGTTCATACAGTGCACCAAAGTTGACACAAGAATCCAGAACTTTCAATTTCCTAGACCAGGGCTCCACCCTGATTGTATTTCCAGTCTGTGCTGATCAAGTTCCCACTCCTCCCCTCCCCACCCCCCAAAAATCCACAGCCAAGATCCTATTTGGAGTCCTATATATCATCTTCATTTCCCAACTATGGACTGTGGGGAGACTAAGAGGGGGCAGAAAAACCTATATTTAAGACCCAGTTAGCCAGAAGCCATGGAGAGAGAGAACATTGGCTGGGTTTATTGGGGAAATTGGAAGAGTGTATACAACCTCCAGTTTACCTTGGAAAGAGGATCTTAATTCCAAGATCCAGTTCAGTGAATTCAAGGGGAGCAAAACTATTTCAGGCACCTGAGTAAGATGGGAGTTAAAGAGGAGGGTATTCTTGAGCCTATGTCGAGACTACTTTCCTTAGCACCTTCATCCAAGTTAACACCTGCCTTTTCAACCAAGAATAGCAGTCACTCAAGAATCATGACAAAACCTACATATGTTGTAGCAAAAGCCTTGAATGTATATCTTCTAGAGCTGAGTATGAAGCATTGCTGTCTGAGCATTTATGCTGGACTCCCACCACCTAAAGTGTGCCAGCTTTACATTCATTCATTCATTCATCATTCAAAAACATAGTGTGTTTGGCTGAACAAGTTGTGGTATATGAATGTAATGGAATACTATTGTGGGGTAAGAAATGATGAGCAGGTGGATTTCAGAGAAACCTGGAAGGACTTACATGAACTGATGCTGAGTGAGATGAGCAGAACCAGGAGAACATTGTACATAGTATCAACAACATTGTGTGTTGATCAGCTGTGATAGACTTGACTCTTCTCAGCAATACAATGGTCCAGGATAGTTCTAAAGGACTCATGATGGAAAATGCTCTCCAAATCCAGAAAAAAAGAACTATGGAATCTAGATGCAGATTGAACCATATACTATTTCTATTGTTTTTGTTGTTGTTGTTTTTCTTTTTTGAGGTTTTTCCTTTTTGCTCTGATTCTTCTTTCACAGCATGACTAATGCAGAAATATGTTTAATGTGATTGTACAAATATAACCTATATCAGATTGCTTTGCTGTCTTAGGAAGGGAGGAAGGGAGAAAAATTTTAAAGTAGAAATCTTATAAAAACAAATGTAGGGGGCGGCTAGGTGGCACAGTGGATAAAGCACCGGCCCTGGATTCAGAAGTACCTGAGTTCAAATCCGGCCTCAAACACTTGACACTTACTAGCTGTGTGACCCTGAGCAAGTCACTTAACCCCCATTGCCCCGCAAAAAAAAAAATTTAAAAAAAAACAAATGTAGAAAACTATCTCTGCATGTAACTGGAAAATAATAAAATACTTTTATTAAAAAAACATTGTGTCAACTTGTAGGTAAGATACTAGTATTGATTTTTTAAAAAACTAAGTTAAAGGGGAAAGCTAGGTAGGGCAGTGGATAAAGCAAAGGCCCTAGATTCAGGAGGACCTGAGTTCAAATCTGACCTCAGACACTTGACACTTACTAGCTGTGTGACCCTGGGCAAGTCACTTAACCCTCATTGCTGGAGGTGGGGGGAACCCTAGGTTAAAGAGGTCATTCTTTGCTTTTTTTTTTTTAAACCTAGCCTTAATCACCAGTAAGCACTGGGGTAGATTATAAGGATGAATAAGATAGTCCTTTCCTCAAAGAGTTTGCAAACTATTACAGGAGATAAGATATGATGTTTACAGGAGATGACTATTACAGGAGATAAGATATTCATATATTCATTTACTTTGGTCTAGACCTATTAATAACATGAGTACAAAGTACTCCCAATAAGGAAACTCTCTCCATCAATGCAGATGAGAGAACATGTGAAAAGCACTTTGCAGACCTTAAAGCACTATACAAATAGTAGTGGTTATTATAATCATCAACAACTCCTCGCTGCCTGGGGAAATAAATGACTTACCCAGTATCAAATAGCCCCTATATGTCAGAGGCCAGACTTGAACTTGGGTCTTTCTGACTGCAAGTCCTTTTTGCCTCCCATGAACCATTTATGCCTATGCTATGATACAGGGCAGAATATAACAAGTGTCAAAAGTCCTAACAAAGTACTGGGAGGTATTTAAGGAGGGTGAGATCATTTATAGGTGTTAGGGAAGGCCCCATGTAGCAGATGACACCTGAGCCATTCTTGGTTTTGGGGAATAGCTGAGCTCCAGGCAAAGGAACTTTTGGCCAAACGCCTTTGGAGTCAATGATTCCCCGAAATAGCTGGATCAGATGTCCTACAATCGAACAGAGCATCAAACAAACTCTACATCTCACTAATATTAGGACAAAGCCTGTCAGAGGGCAAGTGAGAATGAACTTTGCAGGGCTAGGTCCTAGGGACCCAGCAAGGTATCTGGTTTAAATCAAGATTGGGGTTGGGGGACTCAGCAATGAGTTCTCTTATTACTTGTCCTCTACATAGGTCTAGTCAAGAATGATGCAGCATGTGATTTTATTGCTGTGGTGGCAAGAACAGATTTCCCTTCATACATATGTTTATTCATTCATTTATTTATCCATTCATTCACACATTTATTTATTCTTCCTTCATTTGTTTATTTGTTTACTTATTTGCTCATTTATTTGCTTATTCATTCATTCATTCGTTCATTTATTCATTCATCTATTTGCTAGTTCATCCATTCATTTATTTATTTAGCTAGTGAATTATTTATTTGCCTGTTCGTTTATTTATCTTTGGCTTAGGTTAGCGTGAAATGGTCCTATATTATCATACTCCTGCATAGGTGCAGGAGGAGGTGGCCCATAGATATTCGAAAGGAGAATGTAATTCTTAAAAAGTTTAAAACTGCAGTAAGACTTTTGGAACACCCTGTATATATCAAGAACCTATGATTTCTGTGGAGGTTTCAATTAACCTTGGTAGAAAGAATCTTAAAAGTCAGAGAGTTTAAGGGACTTTCAAAGAGTCACACAGGAAATAGATGTCATAGGCATTGTTTGAACTCACTTCAAGTTTTCCTGACTTCAAGTACACTACTCTGTCCACTACAGGTGGGACTTGAAGGAATCCCAGGGAGGTCAAGAGATGGAGAAGAGGAGGGAAAAAAGTCCAGACCAATGAAAATGCATGGAATTGGAAGGTGGGCTCTTATGTGAAGAACTATAAGGAGACTGGTGTCATTAAATTACAGAATTTGTGGGGGTTGGAGGAGGTGGAAGGGTATGAAAGAAGACTGGATAGATAGGGAGGGTTCAGGTTATATAAACCTTTGAATGTAAAACAGAGGGTTTTCTATTTAATCTGGGAGGTGATAGGGAGCCAGAGGGGAGTTAGGAAAAGCCAAGTCAATGTGACTTGGTTGGATGAGAATGAACTGGAATAGAGAGAGATTTAAGATAGGGAGACCAACCAAGAAGGCTATTGAAATAGTCAAGGTGTGAGATGATAGGGCCCGTGTCAGTGCTGTGATGGTATTAGAGGAGAGAAAGAACATGTACTAGAGATATGATAAAAGTAGAAACCACAGACCTTAGCAGCAGATTGGATATGGTTTAGGGGGGACAGGGGCAGTAAGAGAGAGTGAGGAGTTGAGGATGACACCCAGATTATAAGGCTAAATAATTGGGGGGATAGTGGTACCCCCAACAGTAATAGGGAAGTTAGGAAGAAAGGAAGGTTTGTTTTGGGGGTTTTTTGCAACATTTATTTTATTTTTTCCGGTTACATGTAGTTGATATGGTGGGAAATGGGTACGGGTTGGGGTTGGGGTTCTTGGGAATTCCTCTTTAAAGAATTACACCCTCTTGCACACAAAACGTAGTTAGAATAAGGTGATAGTTTATTTAGGAGCAAGGGAAGGGAAGGGTGGGGGGGAGGGAAACCATGAAAGAAATCCTTGGACTTTTCATGGGGAGATTTGGCATAAAGCACATGGCTCAGAGGTACCAAATCTCCTCGAACAGGAGACTGGAAGGTACTTTTATAGAGGCCTGATGGGGGTGGACCATCTGCCTGTGGAAAGTTCCTTTAATGAAGGTGGACCATCCCCCACTGGTGGTAGCTGGGGGAATTGGGTGAGGAGTGGAGGACCATCCCCCACTAGTAGTGACTAGAGGAATTGGGTGAGGGGTGGCTACAGATCCCTCTTCAGAACACAAAGGCCGAAGCCACACCCAAACTTATCTCCCCAGGATAAAGGAGACCAGAATGAAGGGTAGGAATCCCAAGCTAGCTCAGTCCGATTTGCTTCCTCTAGGCGTTATCTGTCCTCTGGTTTAGTTTCTCAAGGATAAGATTCCTCGGTGTGCCCCAGAGAAATTCTGGGGTGCTCTGCGCCCCATGACATAGTTTTCAACATTGATTTCATAAGATTTAGAGTTCCAAATTTTTCTCCCTCCCTTTCCTCCCCCCTCCACAAGACAGCAACCAAGTTATATATGTACAGTCCACAAGTGCTCTTTTTATCATTTCTTTCTATGGGGGTGGATAGTAAGCTTCGTCATTAGTCCCTTGGGATTGTCTTGGATCATTGCATTGCTGAGAATAGTTAAGTCATTCACAATTGCTCATTGAACAATACTGCTGTCACTATGCACAATGTCCTCTCATCTCTGCTCACTTCACTATACATCAGTCCATGAGTCTTTCCAGGTTTTCCTGGGATCATCCTGTTTGTCATTTCCTATAGCACAATACCATTCCACCACAATCATAAACCACAGCTTCTTCAGTCATTCCTCAGTTGATGGACATTCCCTTGATTCTTAGGCACCACAAAGAGTTGCTATAAATATTTTTTGTACAATTTCCCCTCCTTTTCTCTTTTTCATGATTATTATTGTTAATTGTTTCCCTCCATCCTATTCCCTTCCCCATGATATTTGTTCTATTATCCATCCTCTTCAAAAGGGATTTGCTTCTGTCTGTCTCCTCCCCCAATCTGCCCTCCCTTCTTTTGTCCCTCTCTCTTTATCCCCTTACCCTCCTATTTTCCTGCAGAGTTAGAGAGATTACTCCACCCAATTGAGTGTGTAAATTATTCTCTCCTTGAGCCAATTCTGAGGAGCATTAGGCTTATTTACTGCCCAGATTAAATAGATTTCTCCACCCGGTTGGGTGTGTGTGTGTGTGTGTGTGTGTGTGTGTTAATCCCTCCTTCAGGCAACTCTGATGAGTTTAAAGTCTTTGAGCCTTTTCTGATGAGTGTAAAATTCATTTACTGCCCTATTTCTCCCCCATCTCTTCCCCCACTCCATAAGCCTTTTCTTGTTTCTTTCATGTAGGATTTCACCTCTGCCCTTCCCCCTCCCCCAGTGCATTCCTCTCACCCCTCAATTTAACCCTAAAGATGTCATTATGGGGCAGCTAGGTGACAAAGTAGACAAAGCATCCACCCTGGACCCAGGGGGATCCCAGCCCAAACCCGGCCTCAGACACAAGACAGTCACCCGCTGCAAGACCCTAGGCATGTCCCCCAAGAGAGGAAGGTTTGAGAGAAAGAGGAGTTAAAATTTTGGATGTATTGAGTTTAAGATATTTACCAGACATAATAACAGGGAAGAAGAGGGTTTGTTTGGTGTTGCAAGTCAGAGGGAGAGGTAGAATGGCAACGAATTGTGATCAGATAAAAGAATTTCAGAGTTTTTGAACATAAAAATGCAATACCTGTGGATGATGGTAGGATCAAGGGTATAACCATCTCTTTGTGTGGTTGTGTTGAGGTGAAGGAGTAGGTTGTAGGCAATGAGTAAATCAAGTAACTGGGAGATTGTGGCACTTGAAGGAGTATTAGTACATATCTTGAAGTTCTCTGGGGTGTGTGTGTGTGTGCACGTGTTCAGTCATTTTTCATTCGTGTTCAACTCTTTATGATCCCATTTGGGTAGTTTTTGGTGGGGGTAGAAATAATGGAGTGGTTTGCCATTTCCTTCTCCAGCTCATTTTTTTTTTTTTGTGAGGCAATTGGGGTTAAGTGACTTGCCCAGGGTCACACAGCTAGTAAGTTGTCAAATGTCTGAGGCCGGATTTGAACTCAGGTACTCCTGACTCCAGTGCCGGTGCTTTATCTACTATGCCACCTAGCTGCCCCCTCCAGCTCATTTTTACAGATGAGGAAACTGAGGCAAACTGGGTGAAGTTGATGTGGGATGGATTTAGGGTCAAACTGATCATGAGGCATCCCAAAAGAATTACAAGACTCAGTGACTCAGTTTCCCAAGTTTTGTTGAAAGACTGTTGACCACAGGGAAAGAACCAGAAGAAATATAGAAAGGTATCTCTCAAATAAGGAAAGAAAAGACAGTAGTATTTATAGTATGGATAAATTGATTATCAGTCTCATTATAATAATCTCCACCTTAGGGAGGTATAGGGGAGGGTTCATCCTAATTTGGAGTTCCCGGGGGCTTAAGCCAACCCCCAGGTAGGTGGAGGTTTGTTTTGGGGGTTTACAAGTCATAAGGTGAATCTGGGGACAAATTTGGCCTTTTTTGCGCATGTCACCTTTTCATTCCCATGCCTAGTTTCAAAATATTTTCATTTATCAGTTAGAATTTCTTTACCCTGTGTATCATTGTTATAGTTAAGGTCTCTATGATCTGCCTCTTTATGTTCTTGTTATGAGTGCTCATTAATGTGGGTAACAAGAACCTAGGCCCTGACTTGTATTATTTTATAGAGCTAGAAAAAATAATAACAAAATTCATCTGGAAAAACAAAAGGTCAACGGGGCAGCTAGATGGCACAGTGGATAGAGCACCATCCCTGGAGTCAGGAGTACCTGAGTTCAAATCCAGCCTCAGACACTTAACACTTACTGGCTGTGTGACCCTGGGCAAGTCACTTAACCCCAATTGCCTCACCAAAAAAACAAAAAACAAACAAAAACAAAACAAAACAAAAGGTCAAGAATATCAAGGGAACTAATGAAAAAAAATGCACAGGAAGGTGGGCTAGGCATACCAAATCTGAAGCTTTACTATAAAGCAGCAGTCATCAAAACTATTTGGTACTGGCTAAGAAATAGAGTGGAGGATCAATGGAATAGGTTAGGCACAGGAGACACAGTAGTAAATGACTTTAGTAATGTACTGTTTGATAAACTCAAAGACTAGCTTCTGGGATAGGAACTCAGTATTTGACAAAAACTACTGGGAAAACTAGAAGAGAGTATGGCAGAAAGTAGGTATAGACCAACATCTTACACCTTATACTAAAATAAGGTCAAAATGGGTACATGATTTAGACATAAAAGGTGATACATAGGTAAATTAGGAGAGGAAGGAATAGTTTACCTCTCAGATTTATGGAAAAGAGAACAGTTTATGACCAAACAAGAGATAGAGAATATTATGAAATACAAAATGGATGATTTTGATTACATTAAATTAAAAAGGTTTTGTACAAATAGAAGCAATATATCCGAAATTAGAAGGGAGACAGAAAACCATATCCTCTAGACTAAACAATTTTATAGCCAATATTTCTGATAAAGGCCTCATTTCTAAAATATATTGGGAACTAAATCAAATTATAAGAATCCAAGTCATTCCCCAATTGAAAAATGGTCAAAGGATATGAACAGGCAGCTTTCTGATGAAGAAATCAAAGCTATCTATTGCCATATGAAAAAATGTTCTAAATTACTATTGATTAGAGAAATGCAAATTAAAGCAACTCTGAGGTACCACCTGACACCTATCAGATTGGCTAATATGACAAAAAAGGAAAATAATAAATGCTGGAGAAGCTGTAGAAAAATTGGAACACTAATGCATTGTTGGTGGAGCTGTGAACTGATCCAACCATTCTAGAGAGCAATTTGGAACTATACCCAAATACCACTATTAGGGCTTTTCCCCAAAGAGATCATAAAAAAGGGAAGAGGGCCCACATGTACAAAAATATTTATAGCTGCTTTTTTTTGTGGTGGCAAAGAATTGGAAATTGAGGGGATGCCCATCAATTGGGGAATGGCTGAATAAGTTGTGGTATATGAACATAATAGAATGCTATTGTGTGATGAGCAGGCAGATTTCAGAGAAACCTGGAGAGACTTACATGAACTGATTCTGAGTGAGATGAGCAGAACCAGGAGAACATTGTACACAGTATCAACAACATTATGTGTTGATCAACTGTGATAGACTTGACTCTTCTCAGCAATACAATGGTCCAAGATAGTTCCAAAGGACTTATGGAAAATGCTCTCCACATCCAGAAAAAAAAGAACTGTGGAATCTAGATACAGACTGAACCATACTGTTTCTATTGTTTTTGTTGTTGTTTTTCTTTTTTGAAGTTTTTCCTTTCTGCTCTGATTTTCCTTTCACAGCATGACTAATGCAGAAATATATTTAATGTGATTGTACATATATAACCTATATCAGATTGCTTGCTCTCTTGGGGAGGGAGAGGGAGAGGAGGGAGGGAGAAAAATTTGAAACTAGAAATCGTATAAAAACAAATATTGAAAACTATCCTTACATGTAACTGGAAAATAATAAAATACTATTATAAAAAATGGGAAAAAATAAAACAAAAAGATTCTTAGGTCACTATAAGGAGTGGAATTAAGTGACTTGCTCATTGTTACATCGCTAGTACAATCAGAAGTGGGACATAAATAAAGATCACAATACCTCCAAGGGAACTCAGATCTAAATTAGAGTTTGGGTCTTAGGTTTTTCTGTTAACCCCTTTTTTACCTCCTACATCAAAGTGACTTGCCCAGGGTCACACAGTTAGTAAGTATCTGAAACCAGATTTGAACTCAGGAAGACAAATCTTCTTGACTTCAGGCCCTGCCCTCTATCAGATGTTCCACCTGGCTGACCCATGAGGGCAGTAGAGGATAGTGAGTGGGGCTGTAGGGAAGTAGATTAACAAAACCCTTCCAAAAACATGCTGGATACTTAATAAATGCTTATTGACTAGACTACTCCCTGACTGGCCCTCCTCGGCCTCTTCCCTACTTTATATGCTTATAGAAGATCCAGGCACAAAATCTTATTCCCCTTCTTGTTCTCTCCCTTCATCTCTATCCCACATTGTAGTTAAGTCATTATCTCTCTCTGGCACCTAGTTCCTGTCACTCCCTGGACATTGCAGATCTCAATATGACAGCCAGGAGATTGAGCAAGAATTAGTAGAGCTCAATTGATCCTGGTTCCAGAACTGAAGGAGAAGGGATGGGAGTGCTCTAGGTCATGACCATAGAGAGAAGCAACTAACTGGTGACAAAGTGGATGTGGTTGGCCTGCAGCAGAAGACCCAGTGGAGGTAGTCAACCAATCAGAACAGGGAGGGCCAGGTCCAAGGTGGAGGTTCCTGCTATGAAAGAGAAAACCAGCAGGGGGCGTAGATTCTGGTCCAGCCTCCAGGCAGCTCTGGAGAAGATCCCATCCTGGTAGAGTATCTCTAATCTGCAGTGAGTTTCAATGAGTTTCCTTACTGGGATTTCCCTTCTGCAGTAGTGCCAAATTCAAATAGAAACAGATCCCTATGAGCCACATATTGACTAAGAAAACCATAAATTAATAGTGCTGGCGTTTAGTCATTTTCAGTTGTGTGCAACTCTTCATGACCCCATTTGGGGTTTTTTCTTGGCAGAGATACTGGAGTGGTTTGCCATTTCCTTCTTCAGCTCATTTGACAGATGAGGAAATTCAGGCAAACAGGGTGAAGTGACTCACCCAGGGTCACACAGCTAGTGTCTTTGTGACACTACCTGGGCTTAGAGAATCCATACTCTATTGAAATTGGCTTTTAAAAGCTAGCAGATTTGGGGCAGCTAGGTGGAACAGTGGATGGAGCACCAGCCCTGGAGTCAGGAGTACCTGAGTTCAAATCTGGCCTCAGACACTTAACACTAGCTGTGTGACCCTGGGCAAGTCACTTAATCCCAATTGCCTCACTACTAAAAAAAAAAACTAGCAGATTTAAGAACTTTTGCAAGAATAAGATCAGTGGTGCTGGGATAAGAAAAGAAATCACCAAGTTAATATACATTTTGCTTAAGAAAAGGAAAAATGATAGCTCCTGTAGAGGATATGGAAAAATGGATGCATTGATATACTAATCTTGGAGTTGTGAATTGGTGCACAACCATTCTGGAGGACAATTTGGAACTATGCCCAAAGGACTATCAAAACTGGGTATACCCTTTGATCCATCAATACCACTGCTGGGTTTATATCCCAAAGACATCCAAAAAAGAGAAAAAGACCTATTTGTACAAAAATATTTATAGCAGTTCTTTTTGTGGTGGCTAAGAATTGGAAATCAAAGGAATGCCCATCAAAATACATTTTTTAAAGCCAATTCTTCCAATTACATAGTAACCCTAGTCCCAAAGCCCATTAGTATGGGACTCTCTCTTTGTTGGAAGAGATCAGTATCTTAAGCCTGGGGGAGGGGCAGGGTGAAGTTGGTGAGAGCTGAAGAGAGGAGAGCTCGCTTTTGGCTTCCAGAAGCCAGACTGCTCAGAGAAAAGACTTTGGGAAGAAGCCAATATGAGGGAAACTAGCAGTCTCCATCATGTCCCTGTCCCCAAGCTTGCTAGACAGTTTGAGGAATTCCCCTTTGGAAGAGATCTCAGGCTCTCTTTCTGTTGGTTAAGCTGAATTACCCTGCTCCCAGTGGAAGAGCTCTTTCACTCTTTTGTCTGATATGCATTCTCCAATGTGTACTTTCTTTGATTTCTGTTTGGCTATGGAACTGGATAAATGAGGTAAGGTTTTCCCCCCCTAAGTGTTGTTCATTGTGGAACTGGTATTTGGTGGAAAAGGGGTCAAGCCTTAGATAGAAAGCATGGGGTCCTGCTTCTTACATTAATGAAACAACAATCAGAAGTTGGATTGGACTTGAAAACCACATCCTCTAGGCTAACTAATTAAGGGAGCAGATTGATATAATTCTAGCCTAAATACTCCCTCTTTCTAAGAACAGCAGAGTGGCCAAGGTTCTGGTCCCAACTTCCTGCTTACCCTCCTGGCAGGAAATAAAGTCTCCTCTGGAGAAAGATGGGAAAGAAGTCTATTCTTGTTCCCTTGGAATAATAATACCCCCATGCTATGAATGTGGAGGTCAGCCTTCCTATAATAGGATCATAGATTTAAGCCTGGACGAGAGACCTCAGAGGCCTACTCTAATTACTTAATTTTACAGATAGGGAAACTGAGGCCTGGGATATAAAGCTCAAGGTCATACAAGTAGAACTAGGACTTGAAATCAATCAAGTAAACAACTATTTCCCTCTGTATCACTATCACTTTTTTCCCCTTTAATTCAACTTTATTTTCAGGTCCCTTTCATAAATTCCTTCCTTTCCTCTTAGGTTTCTTTTACCCTAAGACTGAGTTATCGGGGGCAGCTAGGTGGTGCAGTGGACAAAGCACCGGCCCTGGATTCAGGAGGACCTGAGTTCAAATTTGACCTCAGACACTTGACACCTACTAGCTGTGTGACCCTGGGCAAGTCACTTAACTCTCATTGCCCAGCAAAAACCAAAAACAAACAAAAAAACAAAAAACGAAGAATGAATTATGAAGATCTCTCCTTCCTCCCTTTTCAGTTTAGTTTTCCCCAAACCTGCTGATCCAATTAATGAAAATTAACCAGATAGGGTCAATATTTTCTTTCCTAGCAATATTTGCACGTTAAAAGTATTACTGGAGGGGCAGCTAGGTGGCGCAGTGGATAAAGCACTGGCCCTGGATTCAGGAGGACCCGAGTTCAAATTCGACTTCAGACACTTGACACCTACTAGCTGTGTGACCCTGGGCAAATCACTTAACCCTCATTTCCCGTCCCCCCTTCCCCCCCCGCCCCAAAAAAGTATTACTGATGAAAGACAGGGAGCAAGCGTGATTCCTTCCCCAAGCATAGCCCCTGCTTTCAAACACAACAGAAAACCCTCCATGGGAATCACGACCAATGACCGAGTCCACAAGTAATGGAGTGTGCGTTCCACTTGATGAGGGAAAACGAAGCGGGCAGGACTGAAACGTAACGGGAACCTACAGCGCTGTTTTGCGTTTGGCACATCTCAGAAACTTTAAGGCTTCACTCAAATTTAAGAACTCTAGAGGGACCCTGCCCCGGACCTTATCCCTGACCCTGCCCTTGCCCCTTGCCCCTCCTCCTCCATACTCGTCCCTAGGAGCTAGCACACAGACTCTGAAGTTGTCTCATGTTTTCACTTTATTCATTTTGGGGGGAGGAGGGGGAGGAGGTGGGTTGAGACGCCGAGGCCTCAGCTCTTCATTTCCGTCCCAGGGATGCTGGGGACAGGATTCCTTCGTCAGGTGCTGAGACAGTCGGCCGAGTCCAGAGACAGGAAAACATCTGCCTTGCACTGGAAAGTCCCGAGTCCGTCTGGGAGCAGCTCGCAGCTCTGCAGATTCGGAGCGATGTCCTTCACACACACCGCCTGGGCGGGGAGGGGACCGGACGAAGATGAAGAAGGCATCCGCACGGCAGGCCCGGCCTCCCCCGGGGCTCCCTAGCCGTCCCGCGGCTCCCCCGGCGGTCCAGCGGCCCGCACCTCTTCCAGACCCATCCCTTCTCATCACCCGCCACCCACCCCAGCCCTCCGGACCCTTCTAGGTCACCCTGCCTTGTCCCTTCACGGGACCCCCCAGTCACCCAACACTCACGAGGTTCCGAAGGCTGGTCCGAGGCTCGGCAAAGGTGCTGCTTGCAGGGGCGTCCAGCACCGGGTCAGAGCGCCGGGCATACGGAGAGCGGCGGATGCCGGACAGCAGCCCCGACGCCCGGCCCACGGAGTAGTAGCTGGGGCCGGCTGACTGCTTGTACCAGGCGTGGCCGGGTGGCACCAGCAGGAGGCCGAGTGCCAGGATGGCCGCCACCAGCTTCCCGGAGGAAGGCATTGGGGAGCGCAGATGAGACGGACGGACTCACGACGGACAAGCTGTAGCAACCCCTCCTTCGGCCACCAGAAGCTCTGAGTCTCGGAGGAGCTCGACTGCTCCTTATATCAACATTGGGGAAGCGCACGCTGCGTGCGGAGAGGAGGGGGAGGCGGGCCTGGGGGGCTCCGAGCCCTCCCCGCCCCCCAGTGCAACACCCCAAACACAGCAAAGGCAGGAGGGAGGCGGGAAGCCGCGGGGGAGGAGGTGAGGAGCGGGCTCGGAAGCTTGTCTAAAACCCGGGCAGCACCACCTCCACTTGGGGAAAGGGTGTCCAGCCGGAGTTGTGGGAAGTTCTTTGCTCCCCTTCAGAGAGATGGAAGTGTGCAGCCAAAAAGCTCTCTCTGGCCTGGGAACCTGCAAAGTCTGGCCATCTCCTAGTGCAGCCACGCCCCGGGACTGGCTCAGCCCAATTCAGAAGGTGGAACCTGACGCTATCAGATTTAGTAGCTCAGGGGACACAAAGACATCAGGCCGACTGGATAACAGATGAGTTTTCTAGTCCAGGTGAGAACCCACACTCACGAGCCCACGAATGAGCTAGGCTGGATAACCGTAGAACCTAGAGCCGGCCATAGAACCATCCCAGTTTTCCCAAATATAGTCTGATGTCCCGCCCTTTCTCATGGACCCCTCCCTTTTACACAACCCAAGGGATCAAAACCCAATTTGTTTTAGAAGGCACACACACCAGGTAAGGCGGAAAACGTGGGCTGATACCCAAAGGATTTCAAGTATTTGCAGTTTATCCTAACTTAGCCAGCCCTAAGAACCCCAAGTTCAGATTGGGGAAAAGAAAGAGCATGGTCCGTTAAGGGTTGGGGCAATGGTGACAAATTGTGTGGCCAATTTGTTCCTGAACAGAATGATACAGCAGGTGTATAGCACGGGATAGGATCGGGCCAGCAAAGATATCCAATCTGGGCTGGTGGTAGAAAGTGACATTAACTCATTATTTGAAGTGAATAGAAAAGCAGCTCTTTGATATCAGCATTTAAAATAGGTTCCTAAACAAGGAGCACCACAAAGATTCCATGGAGATTCTGAAAGCTTAGCAGGGTGTTTCATCATGGGAGGGGGGGGTCTGTTTGGGTCAGTGACAATCTGAGAGACAAAGGGGAATGGTTCCAAAATACAAAGTCTTGGTAGCTTAAGAACAAAGGCCATTCTGGGGTGGGTGCCATTTCCTGGAACACCAGAGAAGAAAGGGGGGGGCAGTTCTAAACCAGTGGGTTCCCATAACTGGCAGAGGATCTGAGAATGACAGCCAGAGATTGGGAAGCCCACACTACTGAGATGACCATAGGAAGCAGCATATTTCAAGGAAGTTTTTAAGACTGGAGGGCAGACAAGGAGATGGACTTCCCTAATCTTTTTTTTTTTTTTTTTGCTGGGCAATGAGGTTTAAGTGACTTGCCCAGGGTCTCACAGCTAGTGTCAAGTGTCTGAGTAGTATTTGAACTCAGGTCCTCCTGAATCCAGGGCCTGCACTTTATCCACTGCGCCACCTAGCTGCCTCATCCCTAACTATTCTTACCTAAAACCTATTGCCCTTCTATGGTTGTAAGGCTAATAAAAGTAGGGTTACTCTCCTTTAAAGGGTATTCAATACTATCTGAAGAGTATTCATTAAATGTATACAGTGTGCATAGCATTAAGGGCCCTGAGAAATACAAAATAGGTTTGAAAAGACCTGCCCTCAAGGTGTCTACAGTTTGTTTTTTTTTTTAATGAGGCAATTGGGGTCAAGTGACTTGCCCAGGGTCACACAGCAAGTAAGTGTTAAGTGTCTGAGGCCGGATCCGAACCCAAGTACTCCTGACTCCAGGGCCGGTGCTTTATCCACTGCGCCACCTAGCTGCCCCATGTCTACAGTTTTTGTTAAGACAACCTATACTTTTTGCTGCTTCCCTGGAGAAATACTTCCAGCTCAGCCATGCTATGACTTTGGAAACATCCTCCAGCATCACTGACAGGCAAGCCTAGCCTGCTTCCTAAAGCTTATCTGAATTCTGAAGGAGACAGTGGGAATGGAAAACAAGCTCTCTCTATATTGAAGTTGAACTAGATTATTCCTAAGGGGCTTTTTTTTCTCTCTCCAACATTTTATGATGTCACAGGGCCAAAAATGACTATAAGTAACCTAAAGGAAAATGACAAACCCATGACAAGCTGGGCGTGCCGGTATTGTACTTCCTATTAGGGACACTGAGGCCGGCAGATCTCCTAAAGCTGGTAGTCCTGAGCTGCAGTTTGTTTACACCAAGTACTATGTTAACATGGTGAGCCCAAGAGTGAGGGTGGGAGTGGGGGGGTGGAGGTTGGAGGATGGTCTCAAGTTGCCTAGGAAGGTTCAAACTGGCTTAGATTAGAAATGGAGGAGGTCCAAGTTCCTATGCTGACTAGAATGGGACTGGACCCATGAATTTATAATCTGAGCAAGACAGGGAAACAGTCTTTAAAAAAAAGAAACACTTCATATCACTGATCTTAGTAGTGTCAAAATCTAGTGACCAATCATTATAAGACATGGCCAATGTGTTGATTTTACTTAACTGTAATAATTTGTTACGAGGGAGGGCTTTAGTGGATCAGGTACCATTAAGGTGTTACAATGATATGAACAAGAGTATTAATAAAATAAATGAAAGGGGGGGGGGGACGACAAATGACCAGCTTCAATGGCCAATATGGTTCCAGATCATATATTTAGAAATGGAAGAGACTTTAGAGGCCATAAGAGTCCAATTCCCACATTTTACAGGTGAGAAAACTGAGGCACAGAGACATTAAGTGACTTGTGTCCAGGGTCACCATAGGAAGTGTTGTTGTTTTTTAATTTGGGGGGTTGGGGGGGCAATGAGGGTTAAGTGACTTGACCAGGGTCACATAGCTAGTGTCAAGTTTCTGAGGCTGAATTTGAATCCGGGTCCTCCTAAATCCAGGGCTGGTGCTTTATTCACTGCACCACCTAGTTGCCCCTATACTAAGTGTTTGAAGCAGAATTTGAACCCAGGGCAAGTCACTTAACCCTCATTGCCCTGTCCAAATAAATAAATAAATAAATAAATAAATAAATAGAAGAATTTGAACCCAGGTCTTCCTGACTCCCAAGTCTAGTATCCTCTCCCCTATAACACACTGCCTTTCAAAAAAGCCCTGACTTAGACATGTTGAGGCTTGAACTTGAAGCTTCACACATACAAAGCATGCCTTCTACAATGAACTACCTCTCATTTTTCTTGTTCTATTTATCAGGGCTTTCATGGAGCCATTCAGGGGCAGAAAGTCTAGCTCCATTTCTGTCTGATTTCTCATCCTACAGAATTCACACCCTCCCTATACCCTTTTCCCACTCTGCCAGCAAGTAAGAACTTCTCTCAAGTCTGGCTATTACCCTGGACTGATATACATGCTGCAAGTTATGCTATACATGTAGAAATAGCTATTGTGTGTCCTAGTCATTGTTTTGTCCCCCTCCTAGTGTTTGTGTCTTCTTAACCTGTTTATGTCAGAGAGCCCTAAAGCAGCAGTAAGTCTCCTCTCATTTTTACAGGAGGGCCTCACTGTTGTTTCACAGAAATGTTTATTCATGAGTATTTTCATATCAAGATACATCAGAGGCGTATAAACCTATCAAGTGAAGAACTGGGGTGCCCTAGAGGCCTTTAGCAAAGCTCAGAGAGTTTAATGAATTTTAGTTCTCAAGAAAGTTTCAACACTGTCAATGGAAAAAACCAAAATCAAGTCAAGTCCTATTTCCAACCCTCTTATAATCAAAGAAGCCTAATCCTGTGAACCTACTCCAGCTTCTATGTGCTGGAAGAGAGGGTTAAAACACAGAGGAAAAAAAGGTGACTGTGTGCCCACTTTGTTCCCCATGTCGTTCCTATGATGTGAATGGTCTCAATGTTCCTGTTAAAAGGACCAAACCTACAGGAGTGTAAAAAATGACCCCATTTTGTGGCATGGGAAGGGGAATCTATAAGCCCAAGGTTACAGAGTTCTTCACCACATGACAGGTTTGAAGATAGACGTCACAGAAAGCATCAGTCATTCCTTGAACTTCCATTCTTGTCGACACATGGGACAATGCTGCTGTACTTGCTGAGAATTAAGCCACTTCAGAATGCAGTGCATATGGAAACAGTGTGAGCACTGTCCCCACACAAGAGGGCAGTCATCCCCAGGTACCTTACCTGCCAGAAAAAAAAAAAAAATTTAGGTGATAAGCAGCAAGTTTGCCATCTAAAGTTATAATTTACTGACTACACGAAATTCAACTATTTTATTCTTTTATCTTTAATTCAAACACTTATTCAGTGTCTACAATGTGCGAAGTACGTATACCCTTCTACCTGCCCCTATGTATACCCATCCATTTTTCCTTATTCACAAAACTGCCATGTTTTCCCCCTCCATCTTTAGGAACAGGGTAGTAAGTTAATAACAGTGATAGGTTGAAGGAGCTGAGGCACTTTACCTGCAGAAGAAAGACTTGGTGGGAGACACCATAGGCATTTTCAAAAGCACATTTAGGCTTGACCTAAGAAAAAATTTCCCAATAATTTCTTTTCTTTCTTTTTTTTTTGGGGGGGGGGTAAGGCAACTGGGGTTAAGTGACTCGCCCAGGGTCACACAGCTAGTAAGTGTCAAGTGTCTGAGGTCAAATTTGAACTCAGGTCCTCCTGAATCCAGGGCTGGTGCTTTATCTACTGCACCACCTAGCTGCCCTCTCTAATCATTTCTTTTTTGTTGTTTGTTTTGTTTTGTTTTGTTTTGTTTTGCAGGGCAATGGGGGTTAAGTGACTTGCCCAGGGTCACACAGCTAGTAAGTGTCAAGTGTCTAAGGCCGGATTTGAACTCAGGTACTCCTGAATCCAGGGCCAGTGCTTTATCCACTGCACCACCTAGCTGCCCCCTCTAATAATTTCTTAACATCCAAAAGTGAAATGGTGGCATTGAAAAGCTTTTGGACAAGCAAAATTAATGCTGCTAAGATAAGAGGGAAAATTTTTTTGTGTGTTAAATATCTGACAGGTACATAGATATAATTATAAGATATAATATCTTCTAAGATATTATAGGGAATTAATAGGTCAAAGAATATAAACAAAGATTTCTCAAAAGAAGCACTGAAAACTATTAACAACCACATGAAACACTGTTTCTAATCACTTAATAAGAGAAATGCAAAGGATGATAAATGAAGCTCCCAATTTTCCTTGGAAATATAGGATACTATAGATATAAAATACGGCCGAGATGGTTAGACAGCCACTGGATACTTTTGCAATCTCGAGCCCCATTACAATTGTCATTTTTTAATTTGCTTAGAGTTTTTTGTTGTTCTCTACAAATTGCCAGTAGACATTTCAAATTGGATGTCCCATAGATAACTCAAATTCAACATGTCCAAAACAGAAATCATTATCCCTGTGTCTCCTGGCCCCCAAATTCACCTCTCTTTCAAACTTTCTTATTGCTGTTGAGGAAACCATCTATCCTCCCCATCATGCAGGTTGCAGCCTGCATTATCTTTGACATCTCTCACTCCATATATTCATTCAGGTGCCAAATCTCATTTCTATCCCCACGACATTTCAAATTCCAATCCCTTCTTTCTAACTCATACAAAGTAGCTAAGTGTCAATGTGGATAGAAAGATGGGCCTGGAGTCAGGAAAGCCTGAGTTCAAATCTGGTACTAGACTTTTACCATCTGTGAAACCCTAGACAAGTCACTTAAACTTGTTTTTCCTCAGTTTCCTCAACTGTAAAATGGGATTTTTAACAGCACCTACATGGAAGGATTGTTGTGAAGATCAAATGAGATAATAATTATAATGCCTTAGCATAGTGGTATATAAATGCTTATTCCCTTCTTCTTCTTCCTTCCCAAATATTGCCATTACACTATCTCAGGACCTCTCTCACCTGTGCTACTGCAAAAGTGTCCTAATTAGTCTCCCTGCTTCAAAACTCTTTAATTTATCCTCCAACAGCTGGCAAACTTTATTTTCTTAAAGCCCAGGTCATTTCCATAATCAAAAACTCCACTGGCTCCCAAATGCTGTTTGGATCGAATTTAAACTGTTAGGCATATAAAGTCCTTCACAGCCTTGGCCCAAACTACCTTTCGGGCCTTATTATACATTACTCTTCTTTATGAACTATATGATCCAACCAAATTAGTTTTCTTTCTGTTCCTCAGATAGAATACTCCAACTTCTATCTTCATACCCTTTTCTGAGTATCTTCCATGTGTGAAATATACTCCCCTCACCTCTGAGACTCAGCTCAAGTGCCACCATTTTTGTGAAACCTTTCCTCATCCCTCCCAGTTCCCAGTGTCAACCCTTCCAAAATTATCTTTTATTTTTATATATATGTATATTCTTTACATCCTTATTTATGTACATGTTCTCTCTCCCTATAAAATATAAGTACTGCTTCCTTTTAGTCTTTGTATCTCTAGTACTTAACACACTGCCTGGTTGCTGATTTGATTTTTCTGGGAAAAGGGAATGGCTACAGGTGAAACTGATTGTAATGTAAAAATAAAAAGCATCAATCAAACTTTTTAAAAAGTGAAAGATACTGCCTCAAGAGTCAGTGGATTCCCTGTACACTGAAGGTTTTCAAACAGAAGCTGACTGACCACTCACTGGGAAGGTTAAAGAAGGAATTCCTACTCAGCTTAAGGAATTGGAGATCCTTTCCAATTGAGTTTCTTTGAAACGCCAAGAAATACCTCTGGTGTGGGTCTGGTTTCTTGTTTGCTGTTTTTTAGTCAACTTTGCCTCAAGGAGTAGACGTTCCTTCCCCCCCCCCCCCCAACCCTTTCCTCTTTTTAACTTCCTTATTACTGTCAAGGGCACCGCCAACCTCCCAGCCCTCCCAGGCTTGAAACCCAGGGAGTCGTGACTCCTCACTGTCTCAGCCCCAAGGTCTGTCAATTTCACCTTTACAACATCTCTCCTGACACTGCCACCACTCTACTGCATCACCGAGCACACCTTGAATCCTGCAATTGCCTGGGGCTGAGGCTGACTGTCTCAAGTTTTTCCTCACTCCAATCCATCCTCCATTCAGCCACTAGGGATTTTTTTTAAAGCACAAGTCTGACTATGTTATTTCTCTACTCAATAAACTCCAATGGCTCCCTATCATCTCCAAGATCAAATATAAAACAGTTTGTTTGGCATTAGAGTCTTTCATAAGCCAGTACGGCCTCCCCCCACCCCAACTTCCTGGCATTCCTCAAACAAGGTATTTGATCTCTTGGCTGCCTACAGTGCTCTCTCTCCTCACCCTGGCCTCCCTGGCTGCCTTCAGGGCCCAGCTAAAAACTCACCTTCTGCACAAAGTCTTTCCCAATCCCTTTTAGTTCTAGTGTCTTTCTTCTGTTGATGATTTCCTATTTATCCAATACATACCTTGTTTGTACATAGTTGTTTGTTTGTTGTCTCCCCCATTAGTTTGTAGCTTCTCAAGGGCAGGGACTGTCTTTCCACTTTCTTTGAATCCCCAGCTCAGTGCTCAGCACATAGGAGGCGCCTGATATATGTCTGACTGTTAGGACAGAATTGTATGGGGCCTCAAGGGTGCAGATTATTGTTCTGAGTTTTAGAACAGTTATATGGACACAAAGGCCCCACTGGTACTTCATGAATGATATGAATGAGGCTGAAATAGAGCCGTCTTCAGGGAAAACAAAACGGAAGTACAAGGAAGTATTTAAAAATCAGGTCTATTATGGACTGTCCACTGGGATCTCAGACTCTTTTTCTTATCCTGGGTGCCAGAAGGAAAGAACATCTTGTGTCTTACGATACAGGACACAAGAGTCTAATGAGGTGGAGACTACTCTAGGTTAAGTGTTTGTTTTTTTCATAGGTATATATGTTGCCTCCCCAACATTTCTTTTCTGTGATATCCCCCACACTGCCTAGAACAGTACTGAGCAATACACACAAGGAATACATAAATAATGCTACCTAGCCCTCAAAAGCTGGAGCCCTTTCATTCTCAAGGCAGTCTTAAGACAGGCCAGTGACACTTCAGATCTGCCAGATATTTCTAAAGAAGTGTCAGAAAAATCTTCCAATTCCTATGCCTGTGCAACTAGTAGAAGAGCTAGCAAAAACTATGACTGTTTGATAAATTGACTAGATTAATGGTCAAATACAATTAATGGACAACTTCAGAGGAAACTGGTAAAGATCTCTGAACTGGTAAGAGTGAATGAGAATAATACATACAATACTAACAACATTATAGAGAAAAACAACCTTTTTATTTGTTCAACGGGGAGTGGGTGGGAGGGATGTACATAAAATACTTAATTGAAAAAAATAAAAATAACTATAAAATTTATATATTTATAGCAGCTCTTTTTGTAGTAGCTAAGAATTGGAAATCAAAGGAATGCCCATCAATTGGGGAATGGCTAAACAAGCTGTGATGATGGTGATGGAATATTATTGTGCTATAAGAAATGACAAGCAGGATGATTTCAGAAAGGCCTGGAAAGACTTGTATGAACTGATATATTGTGAAGTGAGCAGAACCAGGAGAACATTGTACAGTGACAGCAATATTGTTTTGGGTTTTTTGGGGTGAGGCAATTGGGGTTAAGTGACTTGCCCAGGGTCACACAGCTAATAAGTGTTAAGTGTCTGAGGCAGGATTTGAACTCAGGTCCTCCCGACTCCAGAGCCAGTGCTCTATCCACTTCAACACCTAGCTGCCCCAGCAGCATTATTGTTAGATGAAGAACTGTGAAGGACTTAAGTCTTCTCAGCAATACAATGATCCAAAACAATCCCAAAGGACTAATGATGAAGCATACTATCTACCTCCAAAGAATGAACTGATACTGATTGAACACAGACTGAAGAATGCTATTTTTCACTTTCAATTTTTTCTTTTATTCAAGTTTTCTTATACAAAATGACTAATATGGTAATGTTTTACATAATTGCACATGTATAACCTATATCTGATTGCTTACCACCTCAGCGAGGGGAGAAGGGAAGGAGGGATAAAATTTGGAATTCAAAACTTTAAAATAAAGATGTTTATTATTTTAAAAAATAATTTATAGGACTTCAATATTGCAAATGAAAAACAACTTTGAAAGATTTAAGAACTCTGATGAATGCAATGATCAATTCTAACTCCAGGATGATGAAACATGCTTTTGACCTCTAAGCAGAGGTGTTGGACTCTAGGTAAAAAATAAGACTAGACATTTTCAGACATGAACAGGGTGTGAATTTGTTCTACTTAATTATATTTATATGTTCTAAGGAAAGGCTTCTTCTGGGCATGGGAGAAGCAGGTAGTAATGATACTTTTAAAAAAGATACAAGAATGTTTTAAAATTACACAGAAGAGAGTAGAAAAGTATAGAAGGGGATTAGACAAGGGAGGAAGTATGGATAACTACAGTTTAACATGTACAATTTTTAGAAATCAAGCTATATATATATGAGATTCAGTTTCATATACAATATATTTTTGGTTTTTGGTATATGGAAATGTCCATGTTTGTTACTGTCAAGTTCATAATTTTTTTTTCTAAAAGAAACAGTACATTCATCCCTCAACATAATTTCAACAATTCAAAGTTAGAAACATTCATACACATCCATATTTAGTCAGCTCCTTCTTATCTTCACAACCAATTCCTCAGATAACCAAGAATAAAGAGCCTTATACCAAACCTCTCTGTGCACCCACTTTTACACACACATATATCTGTAAGCTAAAAGCTGCTCTTTTCTGATATCTCCTCTCTTTCCAAGGTGCTATTATTAATGTCAGTCAGTCAACCAGTACTTATTTAGGGTTGATTATGTGCCACCAACCCCTATGCTGGGAAGGAGCCTCTGTGGAGATGCAGGCTGGCCACTGCTTTGGCACTGTCAACATCAGGAAACAATATGATTCTATCAATGGAAATGATACTACAGAAACATTACAATCTGCTTTGTCCTTGTACTTTAAAAATGGGGTAGAGAGGGGCAGCTAGGTGGCCCAGTGGATTAAGCACTGGCCCTGGATTCAAGAGGATCTGAATTCAAATCTGGCCTCAGACACTTGACACTTACTAGCTGTATGACTTTGAGCAAGTCATTTAACCCTCATCACCCAGCAAACAAAACAAACAAAAAAAGGGGGAGTAGAGAACCTTTCCATCTGCCTTGCAGCTTCCACTATGTTGTCTGTCTGTCACACACACACACATGCCCTTTAAATTGTGAGCTCTTTGAAAGCAGAGATAGTCTTACTTCTAAACCTGCAGTGTTTGATAACTGATTTATTCATTCTCAGCGATTTGGAGGTTTGTTAGTGGGGTTTTGTTGTTGTTGTTGGGTTTTTTGGCAGGGCGATGAGGGTTAAGTGACTTGCCCAAGGTCACAGAGCTAGTAAGTGTCAAGTGTCTGAGGCCAGATTTGAACTCAGGTCCTCCTGAATCCAGGGCAGGTGCTTTATCCACTGCACCACCTAGCCGCCCCCATGTGTGGGGTTTTTTTTAACATGGCTATTTTTAGTTTGGATTTCTTCCCCTGAGAAATGCCTATTCATATCCTTTGACTATTTATCTAGAGAGGCTGCTAGGTGGAGCAGTGCAATCTGGAACACCTGATTTAAAATGCAGCCTCAGATACTTCCTAGCTATGTGACCCTGTGCAAGTCACTTAACTTCTGCCTACCTCAGTGTAAAATGGGGACAAGTAGGGGAATATCTTGGCTATTTGACCTTTATCAGATAGATGTGCTACAAAGGTTTTTGTATTTTTTTCCTCAGTTGAATTCAAGTCTAACAGAAATAATTCTTAAATGCAAAACTTTTCAATTTTATGTAATCAAAACTGTCCATTTTCTCTCTTAATCCTCTCTTGTTCATTATAAAGGGCTCTTCCCCCACCCAAAGCATGGAAAAGGTATCTCCTTGAACACTGTGCACAGAGACAGCAATATTGTTTGATGAAGAACTGTGAATTACTTGACTTTTCTCAACAATGCGACGATCTAAGACAATCCCAAAGGACTATAGATGAAAAATACTATACACCTCCAAAGAAAGAACTGATATTGATGGAACAGACTGAAGCATGCTATTTTTCACTTTCTTTCATTTTCTTTTCTTTTAATCAAGTTTTCTTATACAAAATGACAAATGCGGTAGTATTTTGCATAATCATACATGTATAACTCATATCTGATTGCTTGCAGACTCAGGGATGGAGAAGAGGAGGGAGGGAAGGAGGGATAAAAATTGGCACCCAAAACTATAAATAAAAATGTTTATTACATTAAAAAAAGTTATCTCCTTTCATTCCTGTAGTCTTTTATACTATGACCTTTTATATCTAGGTCATTTAATATGTTATATGAGATGTTCATCCAAGTTATAGATTTGAGGAAGTCTGTGAACTTGGATGGGAAAAAATTTTCCTATTTTTACTCATCTCTAACTGAAATGTAGCAATCGTGATTTTTAAAAAATCATTATTATGAAGATTCCATAGGCCTCACCAGATTGCCAAAGGGGTCCAGGATACTAAAAAATAAAAATAAATAAAAGGAACCCTGATATAATGATAATTTCTGCAAGAGTACTTTCCAATTTTTTTACCCCAGCAGGTCTTAGATTTGCTGAACATTATGCTATTATGTTCTATTACATCTGGATCTTGGGTACCTAATCTGTTGTTTGTCAACTTTTCAGTAATCCTTTGGTAGTTTCATTAGTATGGCACTAAACCTATGAATTTAGGTAATATGATTTTCATTAGCATAGCCAAAACAAGCAATTAAGATCTGATATTTATCTTCCTTTATTTCTGTGAAGAATGCTTTGTAGTTTTTTTCAAAGAATTCCTATGTTGTCATGGTAAAATGACACCCGGATATTTTATACCTTCTGTGCTATTTTTCAGTGGAATTTCTTTTTCTGTCATACTTTGTTAGTAATGAACAGAAAGGCTGATGATTTCTGTGGGTTTATTTTATACACTATTCTGTTTCTATTATTTTTTTAGTTGATTCTTTAGAGTTCTCTAAGTTATCCTATCATTTCCCCAAAGTAATAATTGTTTTTCCTTTGCTCTATACTTATTCCTTCATTTCTTTCACTAGTTTTACTGTTATATCTAGAATTTCTAGAACTGTGTCAATAATCATGGTGACAAAGGATACACACACACACACACACACACACACACACACACACATATATTGGGGGGGGGGCCATGACGGTTAAGTGACTTGCCCAGGTTCACACTGATAGTGAATGTCAAGTGTCTGAGGCTGGATTTGAATTCAGGTCCTCCTGAATCCAGGGCCGGTGCTTTATCCACTGTGCCACCTAGCTGCCTCATAGACACCATATTTCCATTCCAGGATAGCTCTAAACTATTTATAATGTCCTTTAGTGTGAATCCTGGTTGAAATTCAATTTGTCTCTTTCTGGTTTTGGTTGGAAACTCCAGTTAGGAATTCTTTTGGCACTTCTAACTCAACATGTGTAAAAATTAGTTCCTCTCTCTAAAATAAAATAAAATAAATAAAATGAAATAAAAATTTAAAAATTGTCAGAAACTGATCATATCTAACTTCTAAAAATTCTATTCAAGCCATCGATTTCTTTGTTAAGTTCTTATTAGCTTTGTCTAATTCTTTTTGATTATGATTATGATTATTATTTTTGCAAGGCAATGAGGATTAAGTGACTTGCCCAGGGTCACACAGCTAGTAAGTGTCAAGTCGAACTCAGGTCCTCCTGAATCCAGGGCCAGTGCTTTATCTACTGTGCCACCTACCTGCCCCAGCTTTGTCTAATTCTTTTTTTTTTTTTAAAGTGAGGCAATTGGGGTTAAGTGACTTGCCCAGGGTCACACAGCTAGTAAGTGTTAAGTGTCTGAGGCCGGATTTGAACTCAGGTATTCCTGACTCCAGGGCTGGTGCTCTATCCACTGTGCCACCTAGCTGCCCCTTGTCTAATTCTTAAAAGAACACACTGAGGTCACCAAAAGCTTTGTTATGTATCTTCCTAAAATTCCTGAAACTATTTAGATGCTATGCCATTTGTTGAACATATATTACAGCACTGATATTATTTCATTATCTGTGGGGCTTTTAAGTATAATATAGTTTCCCTGCTTATCTCTTCTAATCATGTTTATTTCCTACCATAGCCTAGTCCGATATCAAGATTGCTTTTTTTTTTTTTTTTTTTTTTTTTTGGTGAGGCAATTGGGGTCAAGCGACTTGCCCAGGGTCACACAGCCAGTTAAGTGTCATGGGTCTGAGGCCAGATTTGAACTCAGGTCCTCCCGAATCCAGGGCCGGTGCATTCACTGCGCCACCTAGCTGCCCCAACATTGCATTTTAAAAATCTGCCCATAGCATTCTGCTCCTGCCCCTTGTTTTGCCCAATGTCACACAATTAGTAAGTAGAACAAAGATTTAAATCTAGGTCCTATGACTCTAAATAGAATTTTTGTTCCACTGCCAACCTTAACACTACCTCTACAATTAAGGAGGACTGATTTTGCCTCTTTAGTCCTTGAGGTGTTTGGCCCTTCTTAAATGACCACTCAATGTAGCTAAACTTTTTATATGCTTTAGCACGTAGTAAAGTATTTAATTAATGATTGCTAAGTGGACTGTGGTATACTATGACTCCAAGTCAGGTTCTATCTACAAGTTTAGTGTTCTTTTCACTAAGTCACAATAAAAGTCAATAACAGAATAATGTCTGCAATGGCTTTTAACAACTTGCAAATCTGAATGGAGTGGCAGAAGTAGGATAAATCAACAATCAGGATGAGCTTGTTCTATTCATCCTAGGTGAAAATCAGAGTAGAAGAAATAATGACTGTTTCAAACACCACTTACTGTGTGATCCTGGGCAAATTGCATAACCTCTCTCACCTTAAAGCTCTATATAAATGTTAATTTTTACAACTTTTGTTATAGACGAATACTTTTCAAGGTGCTAGATAAGATTTAAAAAATATTGCCTCTATAGTTAAAGAGCTTATACTTTAATACAGCAGTTCTCAAACTTTTTGGTCTCAGAATTTACACTCTTAAAATTACCGAGGACATGCCCAAAGAGCTTTTGCTTTATGTGAATTATCTGCAGATATTTATCATATTACAAATGAAAACATCTTAGTATCATTATGAAAAGCCTTTTTTTTTTAAAAACCTCTCAGGGACCCCTAGAGATCCCTAGACCACATTTTAAGAACCACTAGTCTAAAAGCAAGGAAAAGAATGACAGTGTTAAAAGAAATTGGAGAAGAAAGTGAATACTATGGAGGAGAATCAAAGAAAGCTTCATAATCTGAACTCATCTTGAATGAAGAGATATTTTTTTTTAACATATAAGGTATTTTATTTTTTCCGTTACATGTAAAGATAGTTCTCAATTTTTGTTTATACAAGCTTTACAATTTCAGATTTTTCTCCCTCCCTTCCCTCCCTCCCCCCTCCCCTAGTCAGCAGGTAATCTGATATAGGTTATATCTATATATCTATATCTATATAGATATAGATATATCTATACACACATGTATATATACACACATAATAACATTAATCCTATTTCTATTTCTGCATTAGTCCTGTTATAAGAGAAAAAATCAGAGCAATGATGAAAAACCTCAAAATAGAAAAAAAAAACAACAGCACCAAAACCAAAAGAAATAGTATGGTTCATTCAGCATCTATACTCCACAGTTCTTTTTTTTTTTTCCTTGGATTTGGAGATCCTCTTCTATCATGAGTTCCCTGGAACTCTTCTGTACCACTGCATTGGTGAGAAGAATATAGTCCATCACAGTGGATCAACACTCAATGTTGATAATACTGTGTATAATGTTCTTCTGGTTCTGCTCATCTCACTCATCATCAGCTCACGCAAGACCCTCCAGGTTTCTCTGAACTCCTCCTGCTCATCGTTTCTTACAGCACAATAGTATTCCATTGTATTCATATACCACAACTTGTCCAGCCATTCCCCAGTTGATGGGCATCCCCTCAACTTCCAATTCCTTGCCACCACATAAAGAGCAGCTATAAATATTTTTGTACATGTGGGTCCCTTTCCCCTTTCCATGATTTCTTTGGGAAAAAGACCTAGAAGTGGTATTGCTGGATCAAAGGGTATGCACAGCTTTATTGCCCTTTGGGCATAATAACTGAAAGACGCCAGTTTTTCAAGGACCACCCTTTTGGGGAGGAGATGAACAGTCCGCCTGCTGCGCATGTCAGACTGCCTGCCGGGTACAGTCCGCCTGCTGCGCATGTCAGACTGCCTGCCGGGTACAGTCCGCCTGCTGCGCATGTCAGACTGCCTGCCGGGTACAGTCCGCCTGCTGCGCATGTCAGACTGCCTGCTGGGTACAGTCCGCCTGCTGCGCATGTCAGACTGCCTGCCGGGGTTTTTTTTGACTTCCGGGGTGGAGAGAAGGGGAGTAGCCTTTTTTGCCGGCTTGGCGGGACTCCTGGCGGCGCGGGACTGACGGTCTGACTCACTCCAAAGGTGGCCTAAATCGGTTTGGTGAGTTTTTATAAGGAATATAGACTAAGCCTAGATTTAAGACGATTTGTACTGTATTTCTATTTTCCTATCCTTCTAATCAACAACACCTTATATACAATAAAGGCTCTATCTAGAAAACCAGAAGCTTCTTCCATTTACTAGTCTGGGAGATGAATTAAGGGAAGGGTTAAGTAGGGGAGATTTATGATCTAATATCCAATTTTAAATCTCACAGTTTGGCGACCCCGAAGGGACCTTAAGGACCCTCCCACCCTCCCTAGTTTGGCCATAAGCCGGCTAATTCGGTGGATTTTCCAAATACCCCCCCCCCCCCCCCCCCCGCGGACTTTCCCTTTGTCTAATCTCCCTTAAAGACTTTAAGCCTCTGAAAGTCTCGCTTTAAACAGAAAAGCCAGCCCAGTTTAAAGGGCAAGATGCTTGAATATTCTACCATCCCTTTGATTTTTCTCATCGGAATGTATTGGGACAGCATAACATCCCGACTTAGAGGAATAGTTTACTCAATGGTCCTTCATAACATTATTGGTTTTTTCCTCATTCAGGCAGCAAAAAGTTTTTTGTATAATAGTATACGTGAGAATCTTTGGGAAAATACGTTTAATATAAGTAGAAATTTTATGCCTGCAATTGAAATACCTTTTAATACCACATCCATAGTTCATACGACTAAGGATTTTATTCTTTTTTGTTGTTTTTTTTTTGTTTTTGTTATTATCATTGTTTTTGTTATTATCATTGTTATGATGTGGGGGAAACTCTCACATATGGAGAGAGACCTCAAAATGGCTGTTTCTACTAGAGATGATCCAAGTTCAGAATCAGATCAGCAGAAACTACTCCCTCTGCAGGAAGCTATAGAACATAGTAAGAAGGGAGTGCCAATTCAAGTCAGAAAATATAGCCCCTTTAGACCAAGTGACTTGAGCGCATGGAAATCAATCATCCCTAGTTTTGAGAAAAATCCAAACACTGTAATTTCACAGTTAAGGACTATATTTAATGCATATCAACCCAGTTGGGCTGATGTTACTTGCCTTTTGGAAACTTTACTGTCCCCAACTGAGATTACAGATATTATCTCAGCAGGAAATGCCCTTGTTGCGAAAGGTAAGGCCGATGTGGAATGGCCTCTAAAGGATCCAGAGTGGAATTATAATGATGATAGGGATTTCCAAAGATTAAAAGATGCTAGAGAAACACTTCTGAAGGGAATGGAATCTTGCTCTAGAAAACCGGAAAACTGGCAGAAATTTTTAAGCCTACCTCAGGAGGCTAATGAAAGACCAAACAGATTTTATGATAGACTTTGTGAGGCCGCTAGACAGTACACCAGATTGGATCCAGTAGATTTAAGAGATTCCTGTATCATTCTCAACACATTTGTTTATAATTCACTGCCAGAAATACGCAGATACTTTCTGAAACAATGTCCAGACTGGAGAAATCTCTCAGTAGATAGAATTAAGGAACTTGCAAATTATGTCTTTGACTCACGTGAGGAAGATCCAGATCACCCTAAACAGAGCATTCTGGCACCAGCGATTCCTAGTCAGCCATGTGGACACTGGAACAAGGACACTAAGGTGTGTTGTTACTGTCGTAAGGAGGGGCATGAATTGAGAGAATGTAGGACTTGGAGAAGAAATTCTAATTCTAATTACAGGCGAAATCAAAATAGAAATAGATCCTTTTGGAGGAATACAGAAAGGCAGTACCAGAATAATGGTAACCAAGACCCCCCTCAGAAGAGGACACAGGAATGATGGTGTCTTGGGGAGGAATGGAACATAGATAATGAAAGCCATATATTCCCAGATCCGGATTTTTTGAATGCACTTGTGCCAGTCCATTCACCTCCCCAGAGTAATGAACCACATGTCACCTTAAAAGTGGGGGAGACTTATTATGATTGTCTGCTAGACACAGGAGCCTCTAAATCAGTATTAGTAAGCAAACCAGATGCTGGGTGTAGACCTGTAGGATTTTTGAATGTAGTGGGAGTCTCAGGAAAGAGCCAGAGAGTGGCAAAATTGAATCCTCGCATGGTATCTATGGGGCCCTTAACAGTGGAACATTCATTTTTACTCATGCCTGATGCCCCTGTAAATTTATTAGGTCGTGATCTCCTTTGCAAGCTTAGAGCAACCATATCTTGTGCTCCAGATGGGGCTGTCTCCTTACAATTGCCAGAGGATACTGTTCATTTATTACCAATTTTACTTACAGAAGCTCAAGGAACAGCAGGGGAGGTATCCAAAATCCCCTCTGACATTCCTGAGTCTTTATGGGCCTCATCCCCTAATGAGGTGGGGCTCCTTAAGTCTGCCATGCCTGTTACCTTTAAAGTTAAGGGGGGACCACCCCCCTCCATTCCACAGTATCCATTGTCTAGGGAAGCAATAGAAGGGATCACCCCTATAATTGAGGCTTTGAAAAGCCAGGGTATTATTATTCCATGTCATCACTCTCCATGCAATACTCCCATTTTGCCAGTTAAAAAACCCAAGCCTGGGCCAGATGGTAAACCTGTTTATCGTTTTGTGCAAGATCTTAGAGCGATTAATAATTATGTTATTCCTAGACATTCCATAGTTCCAAACCCGGCTACGATAATTTCCTCGATTCCCTATGAATCTACATGTTTCACAGTGGTAGACCTTTGCTCTGCCTTTTTCTCCATACCAGTACATGAGGACTTCCAATATTTATTTGCTTTTACCTGGAAAAATAGACAGTGGACCTGGACTAGACTCCCACAGGGATTTGTAGACAGTCCCACATTATTTTCCCAAATTTTACAGCAGGATCTGGCCTCTATTACCTTTAAGGGCTCCATACTAGTACAATATGTTGATGACTTACTTTTGGCCTCTCCTAATGCTGAAATTTGTCAGGAAGATAGCCGTCACTTACTGCTGGAGCTGCACAAGAGAGGACACAAGGTTTCCAAGACAAAGGTACAATGGTGTTTGCCCCAGGTAGAATATTTAGGATTTATTTTGGCTGCTGGAACTCGCTCTGTCTCTTCTAAGAGAGTCCAGGCCATTCAACAACTCTCTGCCCCCACTACTAAGAGGCAGTTGAGAGCCATTCTGGGAGCAGCTGGGTACTGTAGACAATGGATACCCTCTTTTGGTGAAATTACTAAACCCCTCATAGCTCTTACAAAAAGTTCTGTTCCAGACAGTTTACAGTTGGATCCCCAGCATCTCTCAGCCATAAAAGAATTAAAACGGGCCTTGTTATCAGCACCTGCCCTAGGACTGCCAGATTATAGTAAGCCTTTCACTCTCTTTGTGCATGAACAAAGGGGGGTGGCTTCTGGAGTCCTGACTCAGTCACTGGGGCCTAACCAACGTCCTATAGCCTACTATTCAATTCAGCTGGACCCTGTAGCGGCTGGAGCGCCACCTTGCCTTAGAGCAGTGGCGGCCACAGCGCTTTTGGTAGAAAAAGCCTCTGATTTGGTCCTAGGTAACCCTCTAACTGTGCAATGCCCTCACGAAGTGGAGGCTCTCTTACTACGTCACAGGACACAAGCCTTTTCAGATCAAAGGCTGGCTAAGTATGAAATAACCCTGTTAGGTAATGAGAATATCACTTTAAAACGCTGCACAGTTCTTAATCCAGCAACACTACTCCCTAACTTACCATTCTCAGGGGAACCATTGCACGACTGTGCTTCTTTAGTTGCTATGGCTGAAAAACCCCGTGACGATCTTTTTGATACACCTTTAGAAAATCCTGATCTTGTCCTCTATACAGATGGTTCCTCATTTATGAGAGAGGGAACCCGTTTTACTGGAGCTGCTGTAGTTTCTGATTATGACACCCTCTGGGCAGCTTCTCTGCCTTCCCATTTTAGTGCACAGGCTGCTGAACTTGTGGCTCTTACACAGGCCTGTAATATAGCTAAAGATAAGAGTGCCACCATTTTTACTGACTCGAAATATGGCTTTGGCATATGCCACTTTATTGGTATGATTTGGCGTCAACGAGGCTTTCTAACATCCTCGGGCAAGGCTATTGCCAATGGGGACCTTATCAAGGACCTCTTAGATGCCCTAAAACTGCCTTCTTCCCTAGCCGTTGTACATTGCCCTGCCCACACAGGGAATAGTGATCCTGTTTCAAAGGGAAATGCACGAGCCGATTCTGCAGCCAAGCTAGCTGCATTAGAAGCTCCTGAACATGTATTTAACCTTTCACCTTCTGAGGATATTCCTTCCAACCTAACCTATGACAATTCTGAAGTAGAAAAGTGGAAAAAGAAATTTAAGGCAAAACAGATCAATGGCATCTGGGTGTCTCCGGAAGGTAAGCCATTTCTTCCCCGGAAATTCTACCACCAGGTATGCCTCTCTGTTCACAGAAAAGGCCATTTTGGTACACAAGGCATTGTAGACTCTATTAAGAGAACCTGGATAGCACCAGGTGTGACTAATACAGCATCTCGAATCTGCTCGGGCTGCTCCACATGTCAGTCTTATAATCAGTATGCTTTTAAGGCCAAAGCTTATGGAGGGCGTCCTCTAGCATATACACCTTTTGAGCACTTACAAATTGATTATATTACTATGCCAAAAGCAGGACATTATAAATTTTGCCTTGTTATAGTTGATCAGCTCACTCGGTGGGTGGAGGCCTTTCCCAGCCCCCGAGCCACAGCTGCCTTTGTTGCCAAAATTCTTCTTAAAGAGATAGTACCTCGTTTTGGCCCACCAGCCCGCATCGATTCTGACAAAGGCACACATTTCACTGATTCGATTTTATCCCAAATCTACTCTTTCTTGGGAGTGACTCCAAAATTCCACACGCCCTACCATCCACAAAGTTCAGGCCAAGTCGAACGTATGAATAAAGAGCTTAAGAGTATGATTGGCAAATTATGTACTGAAACCCATTTGAAATGGCCTGATGTTCTACCATTGGCATTATTCTATCTACGAAGTAGACCAAGAGGAGAACTTCATATATCTCCTTATGAAATGCTTTTTGGTCACCCTCCTATCCAAGCTAAAACTTTTTCCCCAGTTTATACATCACTGGTGGGAGGTGATACTTCTGTTGCTTCCTATATACAGGAATTACAGACCAGGCTACGTGAACTCCATGAGGCAGGAGCTGTGGTCCAGGCAGGACCATTAGACTTTTCATTGCATAACTTCAACCCAGGAGATAAAATATATGTAAAGAATTTTCAGAAAACCAGTGGAACTCAACCTGCCTGGGAAGGACCTTTTCAGGTATTATTGACAACTCCTACTGCCATTAAAATTGGTGAAAAAGACTCATGGATTCATTGCTCTCATATAAAGCCTGCACCATTCATAGGTGAAGAGATTTCAGATAGACCTGAGGTAGACGCTAAAGAGGTAAAAACCCTAAAGATAGCAACTGTTAAAGAGCAAAGGGAGTTCAGAGGAAAAAGGCAGTTCCCATTTAATAATCCCACTGATCAGTTAAATGCTTTGGGACTCAGTCTTCGTAAAGTATCAGGAGACGGAAATTGCCTTTTTAGGGCTTTAGCAGACCAGCTAGAAGGTCACTGTAGAAATCATCTCAGACACAGACAAGAAGCTGCTTCTTATATGATTAACCATAGACAAGAGTTTGAGTCTTTTATAGTAAATGACTCCCCTTTTGAAGAATATGTTGATGAATTAAAGAAATTTGGAAAGTGGGGAGGAAATGATACAATTGTAGCATTTGCTAAGCAGCATCAGCTGAATGTTGTGGTTCATCAATTAAATCAGCCTTTATTGAAAATCAGTGGCACAGACAAAACTGATGCTAGAGAACTCCACATTTTCTACCATAAAGAACATTATGACAGCATTAGAAAGATCAATGACAATTCAGAAACCCCTGCCACTTTGGCATGCAGAGAATTGGGGAACCAGTTAAAACAATGTGGCATACCCCAAACTCTAGCAGCTTAAATACCTTAAAATTTAACAAGCATTTCCTTCCACAGGCAAAAGCACTGAAGCACATGGCCTAGTTTTCTGGCCCACCTCAATTTCTCCCACCCTTTTCCCTACCCTATACCTATTTTTTTTTTAATCCTTTTTGCTTTTTGTTTTGTTTTGACTTTTGAAAGGCACTGAAAAGACCTGGAATTCACCACACCTTTAAATTCTTTAAGAGCACAAAAGGGTGCTTAGCGAATCTTTTGCCTTTTATTTTTGGTTTTTGGTTTTGCTTTGGTTTTTTTTTGTTTTTTTTTTTTTACTTTTGTTTCTTTTGCTTTTCTTTAAAAACCCGATTTTGTGAACTAAGTGACTTTTCAAAGGCATTTTAAGTATATGCTATTGAATATTGAATCTTGCTTATTGAAGTCTTATTTCTTTTTGATGAATTAATCACCACTTTAAGTATCTGCTACTGTTATACTAGAGAATTCATGTATAAGATGATGTGGTCTACTTGCTAAAAGAAGATTATGTAATAATGTCTAAAAGAAGATTATGTAACAATGTCTAATATAATCAGCTATTTACATTCGTTTATTATTTATATGTCATTATACTCTGGGTATGGTTTGGAATTATTGTATATATCACTAATATATTCTCAGTTATGCAGCATAGCACACATTTTTACCATCATATTGTCTTTGGTGAAATTAATGAGATTTCAGAAATATGGAAACTTATCATTTCAGAGACTAACTTGCTGTGAACTCTGATGCAGGCCCTGGAGAGAATATATGTGCAACAAAAGGAGAGACAGGTATACATAAGTCCATGGTTTGCTTATGATGGTGACTATGTAGAGCACAATTACTAGGCACAGTCCAGTATTCATCCTCTCTCCCTCCTAATTTAACCTAATTTAACTGAACTTACTTATCTTTTTATCTCACTCAGTTGAATTCACCTGTGGCCTAGCACAATCACTGGCTGTCTCGGAACCATGAGATATGGTATGATAACCTTTCCATAACATTTTCAGGTGTCATGAACACATACTAAATTTGACTTTGATCCAGACACATGGTGGTAAAAAGTGTTACTGATTGCAAAATGCTATGCTAAGGTTTAGTAAAAAAAAAAAAAATACAGCAATTCAAACAGTTAAAGAAGAAATCCAGCTTTCCAGACCAGAGTCCAGAGTCCAGAATCCAGTTTTCCAGACCAGAATCCAGTTTCCTCCTGATGACATCTTACCACTTCAAGAAGACAAGAGAACTCAGAGACTTTATATGAACTGTTTTGCTTTATTAGCTTTTACTATCTCCTTTCTGTTATATACTATCTGTAACATGTACTCTCTGCAGAGGCTCTCCCTTTGCAAGACTAATGTCAAAGCGTTGGTTCATGAGGAAAGAAAAAAAATCGCCCCTCTGGACAAAACTTTCCTCTCTTCCTTTTCTGTATTGTTGTTCGCATATTATTAGTCAGCAGAAGTTATTATATTCTTTTTACTGTTCCATCAAGGAAACATTCCATTTCTTGAGGAAGCAAAGGGGGGAAATGTGGTAAAATATGAAAGTTTTTAACAGTCGGTTAGGATAACTGAAAGACGCCAGTTTTTCAAGGACCACCCTTTTGGGGAGGAGATGAACAGTCCGCCTGCTGCGCATGTCAGACTGCCTGCCGGGTACAGTCCGCCTGCTGCGCATGTCAGACTGCCTGCCGGGTACAGTCCGCCTGCTGCGCATGTCAGACTGCCTGCCGGGGTTTTTTTTGACTTCCGGGGTGGAGAGAAGGGGAGTAGCCTTTTTTGCCGGCTTGGCGGGACTCCTGGCGGCGCGGGACTGACGGTCTGACTCACTCCAAAGGTGGCCTAAATCGGTTTGGTGAGTTTTTATAAGGAATATAGACTAAGCCTAGATTTAAGACGATTTGTACTGTATTTCTATTTTCCTATCCTTCTAATCAACAACACCTTATATACAATAAAGGCTCTATCTAGAAAACCAGAAGCTTCTTCCATTTACTAGTCTGGGAGATGAATTAAGGGAAGGGTTAAGTAGGGGAGATTTATGATCTAATATCCAATTTTAAATCTCACACAACAATGCATTAGTGTTCCAATTTTCCCACAGCTTCTCCAACATTGATTATTTTCCATTTTTGTCATTTTAGCCAATCTGATAGGTGTCAGGTGGTACCTCAGAGTTGTTTTAATTTGTATCTCTCTAATTATTAAGAGATTTAGAGCATTTTTTCATATGGGAATAGATAGCTTTGGTTTCTTCATCAGAAAACTGCCTGTTCATATCCTTTGACCATTTCTCAATTGGGGAATGACTTGGATTCTTATAGATTTGATTTAGTTCCCTATATATTTTAGAGATGAGGCCTTTATCAGAAGTACTGGCCACAAAAATTGTTTCCCAGCGAGAAAGATTTTTTTTTAACAGTAAAAGATGTGGAAGTAGCATACAATACATATGGAGGGTAGTCCTTGCTAATGAACAATAATAGTAGGAGAGGGCAGTAAGAGAGCAAGATCACCTAGCAGTCCAGTTTGGCTAAAACAGAAAAGCACGTGAAGGGGAATAAGGCTGGAAAGATAGTCTGGAGTCACACTGTGGAAGGCCTTGATTCTGTTTTTGTTTTCTTTTCTTTCTTTCTTTCTTTCTTTCTTTTTAAATCAGATTATGCGGGCAGCTACGTGGCGCAGTGGATAAAGCACCAGTCCTGGATTCAGGAGGACCTAAGTTTAAATCCAGCCTCAGACACTTAACGGTTACTAGCTGTGTGACCCTGGGCAAGTCACTTAACTCCAATTGCCTCACCAAAAAAAAAAAAAAATCAGATTATGAATTAAGGAAGATTATTTTGGCATTAGTGTGGAGGACAGCCTGGAGGTTAAGAAGCCCATCAGGAAAAGGTTACATTACTCCAGATGAGAGGTAAAGATGCCCTGAACCAGGGTGGTTACAGTGTGAACAGTGAGGAGGAGATGGATGTAAGAGATATCTGGGAGGTAGAATTGCCAGAATTTGATATCTAATTGGATATGGTAGGTAAGAAAGAGTCAAAGATCATGCTGAAATTTCTAGTATTTTTGTTTGTACACCTCATCATTTTGTGTGATAATTATTTTCAAACATAAATAAACAAACAAATAATTTTTAGTGCATTTAGCATCATTTCAGATTGATTACACAAAGCATGAAGATTAATAATTTCTAAAACTCGGGGGCAGCTAGGCGGCGCAGTGGATAGAGCATCGGCCCTGGAGTCAGGAGTACCTGAGTTAAAATCTGGCCTCAGACATTTAACACTTACTTACTAGCTGTGTGACCCTGGGCAAGTCACTTAACCCCAATTGCCTCACTTAAAAAAAAAATAATAATTTCTAAAACTCCTTGATCACATCTAAAACATTAAGAGATTAACAAAGCTGTGTTACTACTGTCTGCTAGTCTAGTCATAGAAATAATCAACTTTTTAATAATGCCTCTGAAGTCTCTGAGTTCTACAGTCCTCCTTACATGAAATGACTTCTCTTAATCCCAATCCAATTCCAGAATCACACATGGTCAAGTGGTAGCAATAAGAGTAGAAGAAACCCGTTATTATTCCCAACCATTTCCAGTATTGTGAGTGGGAAGGGGGACTATATGTTTAAAATCCAATTCAGACACTATGTGACCCTAAGAAAGTCATTTACCTTCTTTGGGTCTTTCTTCCTCATGTACAAAATGAAGTAATTAAAGCACTGTCACCTCTTTGCAGGAGACTTTGAGACCATTTTCAGCATGAGCCAATTTTCCCTTTAGCAAAATGATTGAAAAGAATTTGCTTCTTTACTCCAGGGAAATGACAGAAACATGGTTGTGGAAAATGTCCCAATGTCACCATTGGCAGATGGAATTCAAAAGAGACTGAAAGGGAGAGAAGCAATGCTTCTGGTTGCCATGATCCAATCCCTTCCAATAAATAGTGGAGTCCTTGTCAAAAAACCATTTTAAAAAATTAAATTTAAAAAAATAAAGTAAAAGGAAGGAATTGGACTCAACAACATCTAAGGTTTCTTCCATCTCTAAATCTATGGTCCTACCATCAGGTTCCATAAGGGAGAATATGTGGGTTCTGTGAGAGGCTTAATATTAGGTCAAGGAAGGTACTAATTTAGGGAAAAGAGTAGGAAAATTAGAGAAAGGAGTGGGGATCGGAAAGAAGATAGGGTATATGAGGACAGTTCCCCTGAGGTTATTCTCCTAATTGGAATGAGCCAGACTACTCCCGATCTCAGTAACAGAATCACACAATCACAGAATCATGAATTATTCAAATAAGCACAGATAAGAAACCACCACCCAGTCCGCAGAGTATCTTTTTAAAGAGCATTCCCCTCATCCTACACACATACCATAAGCTAGTCCATTCACCTCTCTATGACCCCATTTCTGACCAGTATTCTACAACCTATAACGTGAGGCATCATGGTATAAAGGATAGAGAGCTGGTCCTAAGGTCAGTAAGATCTAGTTAAAATCCCATTTCTGATACATATTGACTGTTCAACCTTAGACAAGACACTAAATCTCTAAGTACCCCAAGTGACTCTCTAAGACTATATATTGCAAAGGAGGCAAAAGGTTTTTGCATTGTTAGAAGTTTTCTCATTTGTAGTTTGCTGTACTAATGAAACTACAGATCTGCTCCTCCAAAATTCAATAATAACAATATTCATACTACACAGTGCATTCAGTTTTTGTGATGGTGGGAACTTTGTAAACAGTGAAGTACTATACAAACCTAAAACAGAGAGGCATGGCCCAATAGAAAGTGCACTGGTGGGGCAGCTAGGTGGCGCAGTGGATAAAGCACCAACTCTGGATTCAGGAGTACCTGAGTTCAAATCCCACCTCAGACACTTGACACATACTAGCTGTGTGTGGCAGCTAGGTGGCGCAGTGGATAAAGCACCAGCTCTGGATTCAGGAGGACCTGAGTTCAAATCCCACCTCAGACACTTGACACCAGCTGTGTGACCCTGGGCAAGTCACTTAACCCCCATTGCCCAGCAAAAAACAAAAACAAAAACGGAAGTGTACTGGCTCTACAGTCAAAAAAACTGAGGTAGAATTGTCCCCTTGCCCCCCATGCTGACTGCTGCTATGCCTTTAGCCAAGTCACTTGCCTGGGCTTCAGTTTCCTTACCTGTAAAATAAAGGAAAGAACTGAGGGCCCCTCATTTCTAGATCTTAGTCTAATGATTCCATACACACCCTAGATTATGGTTAAAATGCCTGGTTCACATTCTGAGAGCAATTTGGAACTATGCCCAAAGGGCTATACAACTGTGCATACCCTCTGATCCAGCAATACCACTGCTAGGTTTATATCCCAAAGATATCCCCCAAAAGAGAAAAAGACCTATTTGTACAAAAATATTTATAGCAGCTCTTTTTGTGGTGGCTAAGAATTGGAAAGCAAAAGAATGCTCATCAATTGAGGAATGGCTAAACAAGCTGTGGTATATGATGGTGATGGAATATTATTGTGCTGTAAGAAATGACAGGCAGGATGATTTCAGAAAGGCCTGGAAAGACTTGTATGAACTGATGTATAGTAAAGTGAGCAGAACCAAGAGAATGCTGTACACAGAGACAGCAATATTGTTTGATGAAGAACTGTGAATAACTTAACTATTCTCAGCAATACAATGATCTAAGAAATCCCAAAGGACTAATGATGAAGCATACTATCCACCTCTAAAGAAAGACAGATACTGATTGAACACAGATTGAAGAATGCTCTTTTTCACTTTCTTTCATTTTTTTCTTGTACAAAATGACAAATATGGTAATACTTTGCATAATCATACATGTATAATTTATATCTGATTGCTTGCCACCTTAGGGAGGGGGGAGAGGAGGGAGGGAAGATAAAAATTGGAACCCAAAACTATAAATAAAAAATGTTCATTAAAAAACAAACAAACAAACAAACAGGGGGGCAGCTAGGAGGTGCAGTGGATAAAGCACCAACCCTGGATTCAGGAAGAACTGAGTTCAAATCCAACCTCAGACACTTGACACTTACTAGCTGTGTGACCCTGGGCAAGTCATTGCCCTGCAAAACAAAACCAAAACAAACAAATAAGATGCCTGGTTCAAAGAACTCTTTTGACTACAGAACCAATTGATTATTTCATTTTTATATCTAGAGTCAATTTCTTGTGTTCTTTAAGCAAAATACACACATCCAACTTAGCCTACCTTTTCACTCAAAAGCCTGAAAATCATCATTGCCTTGGTTTACTGTTTTTGTTTTGTTTTTTGTTTTTTTTTCAGGGCAGTGAGGGTTGTGACTTGCTCAGGGTCACACAGCTAGTAAGTATCAAGTGTCTGAGGCCCCATTTGAACTCAGGTCCTCCTGAATCCAGGGCTGGTGCTTTATCCACTGCACCACCTATAATGTTTTTGGGTCTTTTTGGCCTTGGTTTACTGTAAAGAATTTCCGTCACCTATGCAATGAGAAATGAGTTCATCTTGATTGGGACCCATTAGTAAATACTATTGTAGGAAAAAAACAAATAAAATGAAGTAGACAGATGTACTTACAGTCTGGGCAGCAGCCATTAAAAGCCATTCGACAAATACCACAATTTTCATCATTGGCAACCCAAAGCCAGGAGGCTACACCATTCCAACACTTAATCTTCACCTTCATGGTAAATGAGTTTGTATCCTAAGAAGGAGAAAGGGGAGTATCTTGTTGAATAGTTTGGAGAGGACACCAACTGTGGTAGAAGTTGAGGGTGACAATCCATTCCATGGTGAAGGACCTGGGTAACTAAGTGCCCTGATTATGTCTTTGTTTTTGTTCCTCATCTCAGAGATTCCTAATCAACATAAATCTAAGGGAACAACAGGGTATCTTTAAAGGCATATAACCAGGAAGGGAATGATCTTTTTGCAAATAAATAGTTTTAGGGCTTGCTAGAAATAGTCATCCCTAGATATTTGAGGGTTTCACATTCTAGGCTTTGGTCATTTGAAGGTTGGCCATCAATAATTAAATGGGAATTTTTGGAGATTTGCCGAGTATTGTGGAAAACTGCAGATGACTGGTGTATGTAAAGAAAACAAAAAAATTAGTAAAGTCATACATTCATAAATACTGTATAGTATTGTTAATCTAATTTTATCATTTACTACCATAAGTATATATACATAAATCTATTATAAAGTTAAATTTTGTTAAAAGTTTCCCTGAGCTATACATTCTATGACTACCTCCCTCCTCTTTGTTTCTCTACCGTCCAGATTCAGTCACAAATTTCTTTTGGTCTTTTTTGGCCGGGCAATGAGGGTTAAGTGACTTGCCCAGGGTCACACAGCTAGTAATTGTCAAGTGTCTGAGGCTGGATTTGAACTGAGGTCCTCCTGAATCCAGGGCCGGTGCTTTATCTACTTCACCACCTAGCTGCCCCAGTCACATAATTTCTTAATCTCTCTCATGTAGAAACTGCAACTTTTTTTATAGGTACAGTATATTTTGTTTTGTATGTTAAATAAATATAATTTAAATTATTAAAAATTAAAGTTTGGGGAGGGGCCTAGAGTTATTTCTGGTTTTTCATTCTCAGGAGTCCAGCAACTCTAATCCTCAAGAATGTCAAGGGATGTGACTATACCTTTATCCACTTGAAGTTTAAAAAAACAAAAACAAAAACAAAAAAACCCAACGAAACCAAAGGCCTGCCCCGGAGAAGATTTATCTCCTGGGTCTTTTTTGCTAAAGAAACATGCCTGATATTTCTAACAAGAAGCTTTGAAAAAACCAAACATGACAGGTAAGGAAGAGAGTGCTCCCTATCTATTTGATAGGGGTTTGGTTTTATAATCAATCCACTAAGCTTTTCCTAAGGGCTTCTTTGAAAAGCACATAAGTTACCAAATGATTTTAACTTTTACTTAAAAAAATACTATACAGCAGTCCTGGGAAGTTTTTCTTTACGGGTTATATGTATATATATATATATATATATATATATATATATATATGTCTACATGTATAAACTAGAGGTACAGACACACATGTATGTCTACATATAGAGACATAAACAGTAAAGTAGATCATCACAAGGCATCAAAATCAAAAAGTTTTGGAGCAAAAGATCGCTCACCTTCTAAAAGTCTGTACTCTCTCTCTATTTTTTTTCTATATTCACTCCTTTTCTTCCTTCCTGTGGGATAAAGTTTGAGGAAAATTTTGTACACTAAAAGAATCAATGACAAAATAATAAAGCATATTTTAGTAAATAAAAATAAAGCAATTCTTCAAAGTTTAATTCTCCCCTAAAAACCTGATGTCCCCCAAATCCATTCCTTGAATATTCTAGATTCCACCACTTCCTGGCATAATAGAAAAGAAAAGTGGGCCCAAAGCCAGATGATCCCAATTTCCATTCAAGTTTTGCAAAGTATATGACCCTTATCAAGTATCTTCACCTCTCTGAGCCTTAACTTCTTTTATTTCTTTTTCTTTTTTTATTTTTTGTTGGTGAGGCAATGGGGGTTAAGTGACTTGCCCAGGGTCACAGAGCTAGTGTCTAAGGTCGGATTTGAACTCAGGTCCTCCTGACTCCAGGGCCAGTGCTTTATCCACTGCGCCACCTAGCTGCCCCATCAATTTCTTTATCTTAAAAATGTTGGGGGGGAGCGGGACAGTAACATTTAGACTACTTGCTTCAAAAGCTTGCTAGGTTTCTTGCAAACTTATAAAAAGCCTATATAAAACTGTTAACTACTACTAATAAAAGTGAGATTTGAGCAGTCATTTCTTAGCATGGGTACACTACCATCATCCCAAAAGAAGAAAAGCTCCTTGATGGCAAGAATGGTTTCTTTTTTTTGGGGGGGGGGGAGCATTCCCAGAATCTAGCATCCAAAAAACGCTTAATACAAGCTTCACGGTAAGGGCAGCTAGGTGGCGCAGTAGATAAAGCACCAACTCTGGGTTCAGGAGGATTTGAGTTCAAACACTTGACACTTACTACCTGTGTGACCCAGGGCAAGTCACTTAACCCCTATTGCCCCGCCCAAAATAAAATGAAATAAAATAAAAGCTTCACTGAAAGGAACTCAATACATGAAAAAAAAACAGCATGAAATCCTTAAGATATCTTCCCTGAGAGCAGGAGGCCTCTCCTGGGTCTGCTGCCAGGAAGAAGCCTGGGCAGGGGAGCAGGGACACACTTTATGCCCAAATCGGTCTCCTTTCCCTTTCTGGAGTGACGCATGTTTGCTCCCTCAAGCCTAAAATCACCCCATATTTTCACGGGCTCACTAGTCTCCGACCCCCGTCCCCCGCCGAATTCCCATCGGATTTAGGCTTCATACATACGCAAGGCAAGCGTCAACCATCGTGCTCCCCCCCTCCCCGCCCGCCTTGAGCCGGTCCAAGCCCCCTACTCGGAATTCTCAAGAGTCCGAGCCTCTCCTATCTGCTCCCCCTCCCCCTCGGAGTTCCCACCAGAGTCCCAGCTCCTCCCCCTCGGAGTTTCCACTCGAGTCCAACCCCTCCCTTCCGCTCCTCCTCCCCCTCGGAGTTCCCACCTCCTCCCTGGTTCCAACTAGAGTCCTAGTTCTCGCGTCTCCAAGTTCCCACCCAGAGTCCTAGTCTCCTCCTCGGAATTCGCACCTGAGTTTGATCCCCTCCCGTCTGCGCCCCCTGACCAAATTCTCTCCACTACAGCTCGCGCCCCTCAACAGGACTCTCGCCCGTCCTCGCCCCTAGTCCTCGCCCCTTGTCCTCCCCCCATCCCGGTTGCCCCCGGGCTCGCCCCTCCTCCCCGCGGGCTCCAGGCCCCCGCCCGAGTTAGCGCCTCCGGCTCGAGTTGACACCTGAGTTCGTGCCGATCTCCCGGAGCTCGCGCCCTTCCGTTGGCACCCTCGTGACGGGTACAAGAGGAGCAGCAGGAACAGCAGTCTCCAGTCTGAAGAGAGAGAAGGCAAAGCTTCGACCCCGAGCGCAGCCAGCCAGCCAGCGAGCCAACCCCCGCCCAGCCTCCGCCCAGCCTCCGCCCGGCAGCGCCCACCAGACCCCCCGCCCGACAGCCGGGAGGCAGGCCCAGGCTTCCCGGAAGCGCCCTGAACCTTCGGCTGGGAAGGAAGTGACGCGCCGACGTGCTGACGCGCGGGGTTCGTGCCGAGGCCCCGATTCCGCGCCCGCCATGGCCGACAAGATGGACATGTCCCTGGACGACATCATAAAACTCAACCGGAGTCAGCGGGGCGGCCGCGGCGGGGGCCGGGGCCGTGGCCGGGCCGGGGCCCAGGGCGGCCGCGGCGGTGGGGGCGCACAGGCGGCAGCCCGCGTGAGCCGAGGCGGGGGGCCCATCCGGAACAGGCCGGCCATGGCCCGTGGAGGCGCCGGGGGCGGCGGCAGGAACCGACCCGCGCCCTACAGCCGAGTGAGTGAGCGAGCCTGGGGAGAGTGGGAGGCCGGGCCGGGCCCAACCGGACGGGACCGGACCGAAGCGGGCCGGGTGGGGAGCTCCGAGGCCCAAGGGGGCTGAGCCCTGTGAGGCCGAGGCGGAGAGGAGAGACGATGGGATCGTGTGTGGGGGCGTGCGGGGGGGGGGTGGGAGGGCACGGGGAGCTGACCCACGACCGCGGGATCGCCGGCTCCTTCACTCCACCCACCCCCCCCCGAGGCCTTTTGTTTCTCGTGGGCGACCGAGGTCCTAGGCCCGGAGCCTCATGGCGACCCTGCGGGCGGGAACTGGGGCCTGCCTTGGGCGGCGGGAAGGCGGGGGCGGGAAGGCGACCGCCTCCCCCTCCTGCCCGGGTCCACAGATTGGGGTGGGGGGGGGCGGGGGGCGGGACGGGGGCTCAGGAAATGAAGAACCCGCCAGGCCCCGGCCGGGGTGGGGGGGGACGACTCACCAACCTTTGTGTTTGTTTCAGCCAAAACAGCTTCCAGATAAGTGGCAACACGACCTGTTCGACAGCGGCTTTGGAGGCGGGGCCGGCGTCGAGACCGGTGGGAAATTGCTGGTCTCCAATCTGGATTTTGGGGTCTCAGACGCGGATATTCAGGTAAGGTGTTTGGAGGCGGCCGCCGAAACGACCCTTGTCAGGAGCCAAGTGCATAGTCTGCATTGTGCTGTTTGGAGTTCCACCCCCTCCCTGCCTCGGAGGAGATGGCTTCTCCCCCTCCTCTCCCCCCAGCACACCCTGGGAGGGACTTGTCTTCATCTTTCTGTAGCAAAGGCTGTGCCCATAAGTTGGTGTTTTTGCAATGGCTTAGGGTTCAGGGTGCAGTGAGGAGGATGGGGTTGACCAGTGCAGGGCTGTAGGGACCTTGTTTAGGCTGGGTCTTTTGCTTCCAAGATAGGCCAGAGTTAACAATGTTCCAGGAGGCGGGGAAAAGTAGGCTCAGCCTCGTTTTTTAGGTAATTTATTTTTGCACGGAAAAATCTGGGTTTGTTGAGAGAGGAAGTGTAACTTCTCTCAGGCTAAAAAAGAGCAATGAGGCAGTGTTATTTTCGTTTGTTGCCGCCTTGTAGCCCTGATTGGCTCCTAATCAAAATATGAGCAATGTTAATTGATGTTAATTCTTCTGTTACCGATATGTCCTTCTGCAAAGCAGCTGTTTTTTGGATTAAGCCAAAAAACAGCACTTTAAAAAAAAACTCAACCCTCTTCTTAAGAAACTCCTTTCTGGGAGTAAAACTTTGGAGATTGGAAGTGGCTGGGACTGGATGCTAGACTTTCCTGGGTCATACTTCCTAGAGCCCAGCCATATGGCTTTGCTGTGGGAGGACAAAGCAAGGCAGACAAGCACTCATGGTGTGTCAACACTTTTTTTAAGGTGGTTTCTGGCATCCACTGGAAACCGCTTTTGGTGAACTCCACTTCCCGCTGTGTGCCTGCGGCCGGAGTATCCCCACACTCTGGGTTCCCTCTCCAACTCCCAGCCTGCCGTGAGGTCAGGGCAGTTTCCATGGCAGCGCTTGACGTCAGACTTTGCGGCAGGCTTGAGTAGGAGGAGAGGGAAACGCAGGTGAGCCAGAATCTGCCTTCTGGGGGTGGGTCTGGGATCAGGTCTACTGAATCACTGGGCCCTTAAGTGTGTTCTAGTGGCCGGAAAAAGTTTCCCTTGCTCTGTGACCTGGAGATTTTCTCATTTCTTAGAACACTCTTTTGTTAAGAGTGGTTTTTCTTATCTGTGAAAAGACAGCTGCTGAACATTATGCCCCCACCACTGGGCAAAGCACTCTTTGGCCCATAGCATCATACAGATGGCATGCCCCAAAGCTGGCATGACCCAGGACAGGCCCAGCTGCTTTTGAAAGTTGCTGTTCCACTCCCCCCCCCCTCTAACCCCTAGATGTGTGTTCCCTCCCAGGAACATAATTCCTAAAGCAGATGTTTCAGGGATCCTCTTCCTTGGACACTATAGGATAGGAGAGAGCCATGTTAATCTTTTTGCCTTTCCTATTTTCAGGAACTGTTTGCTGAATTTGGAACTCTGAAAAAGGCAGCTGTACATTATGATCGGTCTGGCCGGAGCTTAGGAACAGCAGATGTTCACTTTGAGAGAAAAGCAGATGCTCTGAAGGCCATGAAACAGTATAATGGTGTCCCTTTGGATGGTAAGTTGAGCCTTCTATCATTGAAGGGCTGGGTGCTTCATTTTGTGGAGTGTGGGGCTGTCATCTGCCCATGTAGGAATATGATTTGCCCACTCTGGCCGAGCACACTTTGCATTTGCCCGCTTTGTCTCTCTCTTCCGTTCTGCCACCTTTCGTGCTGCCCCATACATCTGGACCAACCTCTTGTGACCCCCTCCTTCAGATCCTTCCTGAAGATTCACTTCTGTGAGGCCTTCCCAGATCCACCATAGTACACCTCAAAGAGCGGGGCTATAATGATAAAGAAAAAGGTACTGGATCTTTTTCCCACTAGGTCAGCCAGGCATATTTCCCTCTTCTACCCATATCCATCCACCAAGAAAAAGTTACTGAATATTTGCCCAGTTTTAACTTTGTCAAAGAGGAGATTGGTGGTTTCTCTCTTGCCATTTGTCTTTCTCAAATGTTTTCCAGTCTTTCCCCATGTTTGTATTTAGAATGAGACAGCAAGGTGTACCCATCCAGTATTATTTGCATGGAGCCTAGAACATTGCTAGCACTATGTGATTGATTGTTCTATAGGAAAGGAATTGATGTTTCTTTTCTCTTCCTCTCCTGTAGGTCGCCCTATGAATATTCAGCTTGTTACATCACAGATTGATACACAACGAAGACCTGCACAGAGGTTAGTTCTTGGCTTTGTGGAATTGAGTCAGGGCTAAATAATCTTTTGGGGAGACTTTGGACATGTGAGAGTGAACACTGTTCCTTTTAATTTTTCATTTAGTGTAAATAGAGGTGGAATGACTAGAAACCGTGGTTCTGGAGGTTTTGGTGGTGGAGGTGGCACCCGGAGAGGCAATCGTGGAGGCAATCGAGGACGAGGCAGAGGGACTGGAAGAAATTCGAAACAACAGCTTTCCGCAGAAGAACTAGATGCACAATTGGATGCTTATAATGCCAGGGTAAGTACAGGGGTAGAAGTGTGGGGTGGGGAGTAGCTCCAGAACTGTTAGGAATAGCCTCTTTCCAGCATCCGCTGTCTCTAAGGGACAGAGCAAATCAGAGTGTTGGAAGTGAGGCATTCTCAGTCTTATCTGAGTTATCTTTTGCTGTGTGTTAAAATACTTTCTTACAGTGCTTGTTTATTTTTTTTCTTTCAGATGGATACCAGTTAAACTAGCCAACATATTCCCTGCATGGAACAGGACCCAGGAATCTCATTCTTTACCCTTCTCACTGGAGGGCGGAGTAGAGGACTGTGGCTCTGCTATCAATGATGGATTTGTTTCTTTTATGTTTCGAAATAGGATTTAAAACTCATGTAAAGGTTTTTTTTTTTAATTCTGAAACAGACCTGTTTTGTACCAAGTTATTTTTGGGATAAATTTTACTGGTTGCTGTTGTGGAGAAGGTGGCGTTTTCACCTTTGCCATAATAAAATAGAAATGTGTGTAGAAGTGGAACTGTTTGCTTCATCCCACTGCTAGTGGGCTGTGTACGTGGCGCAGAATTTTCATGTCCGAGTTGGTATGTTGCTAAGTAGACTAGATGAAAAGCTTCCATTGGGATTGCTATTTGGTCTGACCATACCATCCCATTCAAAAAACGAATCTGTTTTGAAGAACCCTGTTTCTGGCCCAGATGTGCACAGTGGGGTCTCATGGATTTAGAGGTGAGGTTCAAAAGGGTGGATTGGTTATGAAAAAACGATTGTAAATGTATTCAACATGAGATAGGGTTGAATATACTTTTATATAAGGGGTGAAAGAGGTTTCCCATCAACATTTATTGGAACTATAAAACTTTTTTTGACATTTGTTTTTCTTCATGCTCTGAATCAAATCCTAGAATTTACTTTTTAAAAAAATCTAACAATCCTGGCTTTCCCAGTGGTCTTTGGGACAAGGAATTAGGGGCCAGTTAACTAATTTCTTGGGCACAGAGCATAATACCCCGTTATCCAGGAAGCTGGTAGTCTACAGTAGACAGGGTGGCCTCTGAAGAACTGGGGTAGTGACATGCTAATGTTTGCTTATTCTGCTTTGAACAGGATAGTTTCTGATCCCAGGCCAGAACCACCCACTTTGGTAACAATGCTGTACCAGTGTGCCCTGTATTTCTGTGGCAAAGGTAAATTAGTAGCCCATTTCTCAGATTTGCTGCCCCTTCCCTCTCCTAATATCTTTAAAGTAAATACAAGGTGCTCCCTAACAACCCTGTTCAGAGGGAGTGGATTTTGGGGGTTTTTTGTGCAGTAGTATGCACAATTGAATCTTTCACCTCTTTGCTTTGTGGTTCACTGGAATATACAAGAGGGGGAAAAAAATTCCTTGCTTACTCAGGAATTATTTATAAAAACGCTTGGGATTTCTCAGAAGTGAGCTGGGCTGGTAAAGTCCCAGTTGGCCAATCTTGTGAACTGGATTAAGGATTTAAGGATGTCAAGCTACTTTTGTAGGGACTCCATATGCATTCCAGAAGCCTTTCCCCAGCAGAACCAATACCAGTGTCCTATGGATAGAGGAAGCCAGTGGAAAGTCCATCTGGTTCAAAGGACCATAGATAGTGCCCAAAAAGTCAGTGGCATGACTCAAGCCTACCGTGAGTCATGCTTAAAGTAGGAAACTTGGCTAAATGGGTGGCCCTTTTAAAGATGGTTACCACATCTAATTGTCATGAGGTCTATGGCATCACTTTAGTAGCTTTCCTTTTAGCTGGTACAGAATGTGGAAGTCATTTGACTGTTTTACTCTACCAGAACAACTCAGGGCAGAAGTTCTTTGAGACCCTGAACCTCCACTTTCAAGACCTTGGATCGCAGTGGGCTAGTAGCTGGTTGTTAAGAATCCAAAGGGAGACTAAGGCTGAGTTACCACCAACCCTAACCCTGTTGTTTCTTGGCTTATGGCCAGGATTGAGCAATTTGTGTGATCCCTGAGTGATAAGGAATCTAATGGAGATAAATTATAGTCTTAAGACTTGGGTTAAAAAATAGTTGATTTCATAAGCAAAAGATAGAAAGCTATATAGACTTTGATTTGAAAAAGATCAGAGGGTTTTTTAAGTGAATTGTAAACTTAATGGGTCAACAGAAATAGTATGGCAGCCAAAAAAATCTTGTTATCCTGGGCTATGTCGAGACAGGCATAGCTTCCAGGAAAAAGGTTCTAGTCCCTTTGCACTGACATTGGTCAGATTGTATTCGGTATATTGTGTTAAGTGCTAGGTTGCCACAGTTTGGAAAGAATGTTGAAAAGCTTAGGAGACATAAAGACAGGGGAAATGGATTTAATCAAAAGACTTGAGTCCAAGCCATACAAAGATAAGCTGAAGGTACTTGAGATGTTTTACTTGAAGAGAATGGGAGAACAGGAGAACTTTCTTAAAGTACTTTAAAGGCTCTTCTTTAAAGAGGTGTTAACTTTATTCTGATTGTTTCCAGAGGGCAGAACTCTAGAAGCAATAAGAAATTTTTGAAGTGACAAATTTAGGCCAGAATAGAAGGGAAAACTTCCTAAAAATTGGAGTTTTTAAAAAATGGAATGGACTTCTTGGGAGATGATAGATTTCCCCTCATTGGAGGTACATATGCCGGATCATTTCTCTTATGAGGATTATTTTTCTGCTATGGATTTAACAGCTAGCCAGTGAGTTCTTTTCCTTATGACAACCTGGGAGGTAGGCAGAGCAAATTTTTTTTTTTGGCAGGGCAGTGGAGGTTAAGTGACTTGCCCAGGGTCACACAGCTAGTATGTGTCAAGTGTCTGAAGTCGGATTTGAACTCAGGTCCTCCTGAATCCAGGGCCAGTGCTTTATCCACTGTGCCACCTAGCTGCTCCCAGAGCAAATATTATTAACTAATCAGCCTGAAGTCTCACAGCTGAGTTAGTGCTGGATAGAGTTGGAACAGTTGGAACTGGATCCCAGGTCCTCTGACTGAGAGTCTGCTGTTCTTTTCACTCTGTTCATTACTTTTGCAAGGTGTAAAGTGTTCGTTCTCCAAGCAATTTGCCAGAGAAGTTACCCAGAAAGTAAGAATTATAAAAATGGATGAAGTAATAATGTTGAGCTGCCTCAGATATTCAGTCACAAGAGAGCTTACCTTAGAAAACAAGTAAACTAAGAAAAACTTTCCTATACTTATTGCGTGTTTCTAGACAGAATTGTTAATAGAATGAGAGCAGCAGAGATAGAATATTTAAGCACTTGGAAGTATTATGTCACAATGAATCTCTCTGAGAGCACTATTCCTGGCCCAGTGGTGAATAGCATGGGATCTTAAGAGGAAAGGGTCAAAAGGTAGATCAGTAAATGAAAGATTGCTGTAAATTTATTAAATATATATTTATTCAGTATGTGATCAGAGGCAAAGAGGGGGTCTAGTCCCTAAAGATATTTAAAGAAATATTCAAATAGGACAGCTGTTCAATAGAGAAAATGAAACAACTGAATCTCAGTGTCCACTGGCTTCAGAAATTGTCACAGGAAATAGAAGATCAAAAAAGATGGCTGGAGCTAGGATAGTGGACAAGTATAAGGCACTTCCTTACATTTCCATTACCTGTTTCATGATGCATTTCAACTTTAACCATTTGTATTATCAGTCACTTGCTATGTGCAATATACAAAGTGTTCAATAATGTTGATTGTCATTTATCATTCCTACATAGAATAGCACAAAATTCTTCCACTTAAATTTTATTTTGAATTTATTTATTTTTTTGGTGGGGCAATGGGGGTTAAGTGACTTGTCCAGGGTCACACAGTTAGTAAATGTCAAGTGTCTGAGGTCAGATTTGAACTCAGGTCCTTCTGAATCCAGGGCTGGTGATTTATCCACTGCGCCACCTAGTTGCCCCCTTTGAATTTATTTTTGATCTTATATTTACTGACATAAATATAAAAAGGTTGTACATCACTGTCATTTCCAGGTATATTACCTTTCCTACCTGGTGAACAAAAATTGTAACAAAGATGTTCAAAGACAGAAGAAAAGAATTCCATAAAATCAATAAACAAAATTATAAGTAACATTCCATATCCATAGTTCCCTACCTCTGCAAAGAACGAAGAGAGGTAGGTGTAGTTCTGGTCATTAGAATTACAGTGTTCAGTTTTAACTTTTTACTATTTCCATATCAAATGAGAAAATAGCACCAATACCTGGCACATAGTAAGCACTATATAAATGCATATTCTCTTTCCTTTTCCCTTTCCATTTACATTGTAGTCATTGTGTATGTTTTTCTGGTTCTGCTTCTTTCACCTTGCTTCAACTCAAATCTCATGCTTCTCTGAATTATTCACGTTTGTAATTTGTTATACCACAATGTTATTCCGTTACATTCATGAACCACAATTTGTTTAGCCAATTAATGGGTGGTACGTACCTTCAGTTTTTTGTTACCACAAAAGTACTACTACTATCTTATACATATAGGAATTTTCTGTTTTTGACCTGCTCCGGATATGTGCTTAACAGAGGGGAGACAAAGGGTATGTACATTTCTTGAACAATTCCAAATTGCTTTTCAGAATGAATCAATTCATACCTTTACCAACAGCCTTCCTGTCTTTCTCCAACTCTTCAAATATCAACTGTTTCCATCTTTTGTCATCTTTTTGGCCAGTTTGCTAGTATGAGGTAAAAACTCAGTTGTTTTGAGCTAGTGTTTTTTTATTTTTAGTGATTTGGAGTCCTTTTGTATGTTTGCTAATAGTTTACAATTCTTTTGAGAACTTTTTGTTTATATTTGACTACTTACCCATTAGGGAAAGATTCTTGGTTGTCTTATTTGTTTTAATTTAATATATATCTTGCATTTCAGTCCCTTAGCAGAAATATGCAAATTATTTAATCTAATCAGCCCTTTTCCTTATGCTGGTTGCATTGATTTTGTTCATAGAAGCCTTTTAATTTCATGTAATCAACATTTAAATTTTTTGTGGTGGTTGCCTTTTGTGTTATTTGTGTGGTTAAGAATTTTCCCACTATCCATACCTGCAAAAGGTACCTGATCTTGTTCTCTCTAATTTTTTATAGCAACTTTTTATGTTCAGATCTTCTATCTTAAGATGATTGTGGTGTATAGTACAAGATGTTGGTCTAAACTTCATTTCTGACAAACTGTTTTCTAGCTTTTCCAGTATTTCTTGTTGAATAGGGTGGTATCCCCCAAGTAGTTTATGTTCTTGGGTTTATTGAACACTGGATGATTGAGTCTGATTGATTCTGATTGTCCCTACTGTGGTCTATTCCACTGATCTGTTTTTTTTTTAACCAATACCAAATGGTTTCGATGATTACTGCTTTATAATATAATTTGAGGTTTGGAAGTATTATCTATTCCACTTTAATTTTTAAAGGTTGATTCTTTCCTTAGAAGGGTGGTTGGTTATGGTTGTGGAATTTTGCTCTCTGACTTGATCAGTGTTTAGGTGGTTTTACCTGTTTTTTGTTACAAGAAAAGGCAGGCTCACAGGGTAGGGGGGGAGGGTCAGGGACAGAGACTCAAGAGTTGGATTGTACCTTAGATATCATCTGGTTTATCCCTAAGGTTACAAAGCTTGTAAGTGGCAGAGCCCAGATTCAAACCCAGGTCCTGTGACTTCAATTTCACTGCTGTAATATAAGGGGGGGAAACCACATAAAATAAAACTTGTAAAATTAAAATTTTTTTTTTATTATATGAACTTGACAACAAACATTTCCTTACACAAAAACAAAACAAAACAAAAAAAAGGATTGTATATGATACTGTGAATATCTGATGTATGGCTTGGTTTTTTTAAAAATATAAATTAAATTTAACATGGTAGTTCAAACACTGCCCTGCTTTTATGTGTCCCCTTCTCTCTAGACTATCACCTTTCTGGTGGGAAGTGTGTTTCATCATCAGTCTTCTAGAGCTATGATTGGTCTTTCCCTTGATCAGAATTCTTAAATCTTTCAAAGTTGTTTTCCATTTCACTGGTGTAGTTGATGTATAAATTGTTCTGGTCCTATTCTGTAACAGTTTATACAAGTCCTCCCAAGTTTATCTGAATCTATCCCTATCATCAGTTTTTACAGTGCAGAGATAGTCCGTTATATATCATCATTTGATAAGCTATTCCCCAATTGATGGGCACTTATGTTGTTCCCGACTCTTTGCTATAAATATTTTTTAATATGTGGGTCTTTTCTTTCTTGTTTTTTGTTTTTAAACCTTGGGGTGTATTTTAAGTAGTGGTATCAGTGGGTCAGGGGATAACACAAAGTTTAATGACCTTTGGGATATGATTCTAAATTGCTTTCCAAGGTAGTTGGACCACTTCATAGCCCCACCAAAAGTGGATTGGTGTGCCAGTCCTTTTATGACCTCCAAAAATGGTCATTACCCTTTTTTCATCATCTTGGCCCATCTGAAAGTTATGAGGTGGAGCTTCAGAGCTATTTTAATTTGTTTCTCTTATTAGTGACTTGGAACATTATTTTCTATTATTATTGGTAGTTTGCATTTCTTGCCTTGAAAATTACCTGTTTATATTCTTTGATCATTTATCTTTGTCCATATTGACCTGCTTTTATTTTTTTGTTTTGTTTCAGTTTTTTTTTTTGGCGGGGCAATGAAGGCTAAGTGACTTGCCCAGAGTCACACAGCTAGGAAGTGTTAAGTGTCTGAGGCCGGATTTGAACTTAGGTCCTCCTGAATCCAGGGCTGGTGCTTTATCCACTGGGACACCTAGCTGCCCCCTTGATCTGCTTTTATAAAGGGAGTTTCCTCACTTGGGAATATGCTATACTGATGAAATAGGTCTGACCCCTATCCCTCTCCATTTCTGTCCCTAATTTCACTGTTGTAACTCCCTATCTAGGATATTTTTAGATACCTTGGATATCTTGGACCTTTTTTAGATAAATTTGCTGTAAAGATTTTCCCCCCAATTAATTATTTCTCTTCTGATTCTAACTGTATAACTATTTTTGTAAAAACTTAAATTTTATGTAATCAAAATTGTCCATTTTGTCTCCTATAGTTCTTTTTAATCCCTAGTTTGGTCAAAAACTCTTTCTTTATTCTCAGTTCTGAAAGATATCACCTTCTGTTCTCTAATTTTTTTATGATAAGATTTTATATTTAGATATTTTCATTCAGAGCTTATGGTGGCAAATGGTGTGAAATGTTAGTATAAACCTAATTTCTGACAGACTGCTTTCATGTTTTCCCAGCAGTTTTTAAAATCAAATTGTGAATCTTTTGTTGAATAGTGAGTCTTTGTTTTAAAAAAAAGTTTAAGGGAGAGAGGGCTGTGTTAAGTGGAGGCACAGATATCATGGGAATCAATAACAAAGTTGAAAATAATGAACTAATTTATTCTGCTCTCCTGTGTCCACAAATTCTTTCCATTTTGTGGCCACTTAGAATCACAAAATTGGAATGAACCTTAGAAGTCGTCTTGCCCAGTGTGTACCTGAAAAGGAATACCTATTACAACATTACCTCCCAAAAAGTCCAGGTCTATGTTTGAATACCCCCCCCCCAGTTATAGGGAGCTCAAGTTTTTCTTTATTCAGCTAAAATCCTCAATTTATGCCAATCCCTTCCAGTCATAATTCCCTTTTAAGTCTTTTCCATGTTAAACATGCCAAGACCATCAACTTATCCTTCTATGGCATGGTTGGTAGTTGCCTTAAGATTCTGATTGACCTCCTGGACAATCCCTAGCTGGTCAGTTTCCTTAAAATAGGGATCTCAGAGCTGAACACAATACTCTCAGTGTGTTCTGATGAGGACAGCAAGATTATCACTTTCCTAATTCTTGGCATGAGTATAAAATGGAATTTTGGGGGGTGGTAGATGTGTGTCATGTTACACTTTTGGCTCGTTAAGCCTGTACTCTACTAAAATTCCAGGGATTTTGCCATAAGAAATGTCTAACTGACCACATGTCTCCCATTTGGTACTTATGCTACTGATGTTATGAACTCAGATGTAGTACTTTTATTGCTACTAAATTTCATCTTATAGATAATGTGATGAGTAAAATTAAATGTCACCTATTCCTGTCCCAAGTTTGGGGAAAATTAGCTGGGGTTTCTAATATATTTGTTACTTATAAATTAGAAGCTTTAGCACCAGTTTGGGGGCATTAAGCATTTATTAAAGCATACCAAGTATTAGTAAAAAGAGAACACCTGGGTCGGAAAGTTAAGAAAAGGCCTATCTAGCCTAGAGCTCCAGCCTGGCCTGATTCTTCCTCAAGCCCTCCACTAGGAGCCTGTTCAAAAGACCCAACTGAGAGTGAAAGCTGGAAGGTTTCTCTTTGTCTGGAGGAGAGGTGGTCTTTCTACACTGCTTCAAGCTAATTGGCTAACATCACCCAAATCCATTGGTTCACTGGACTTGAAGGTGGTCCTGTATTGAGGTAAGAGTTCACAGCCTCTGAGAACATACCCTCTTGAGGGCCATTCAGGTGTGGTTTAAATTGAATTAACTTACATGTTTTGTTTTGTTCGTGGGGCAATAGGGGTGAAGTGATTTGCCCAGGGTCACACAGCTAGTAAGTGTCAAGTGTCTAAGGTCGGATTTGAACTGAGGTCCCTCTGAATCCAGGGCTGGTGCTTTATCCACTGAGCCACCTAGCTGCCCCCATTAAGCATTTATTAAGTAGATAACTGCTAGGCAATGGAAATATAAAGATAAAAATGCAAAATACCCCATCTGTGGGAGCTTATGTTCTATCAGGGGAAACAATATAAATAAAGAAGATAAAAAATATATAGCAATTAAATGCTAGGTAATGTGTGGGGGAGGGGGGTGGATCATCAGGAAAAGGCTTTTGTAAAAGATGTTACTTTAGCTGAGTTTGAAAAAACAAACTAGAGTTTTATTTTGTTTTGTTTTTACATATAAGGTATTTTATTTTTTCCGTTACATGTAAAGATAGTTCTCAACTTTTGTTTATACAAGCGTTACAATTTCAGATTTTTCTCCCTCCCTCCCCTCCCTCCCCTAGACAGCAGGTAATCTGATATAGGTTATATCTATATATCTATATCCATATACATATAGATATATCTATACACATATATATATATATATATACACATAATAACATTAATCCTATTTCTGCATTAGTCCTGTTATAAGAGAAAAGATCAGAACGATGATGAAAAACCTCAAAATAGAAAAAAAACCACCAACACCAAAAACAAAAGAAATAGTATGGTTCATTCAGTATCTATACTCCACAGTTCTTTTTTTTTTTTTCTTGGATTTCGAGATCCTCTTCTGTACCATTGCATTGGTGAGAAGAATATAGTCCATCAGAGTAGATCAACACTCAATGTTGATGATACTGTGTACAATGTTCTTCTGGTTCTGCTCATCTCACTCATCATCAGCCCACGCAAGACCCTCCAGGTTTCTCTGAACTCCTCCTGCTCATCGTTTCTTACAGCACAATAGTATTCCATTGTATTCATATACCACAACTTGTCCAGCCATTCCCCAGTTGATGGGCATCCCCTCAACTTCCAATTCCTTGCCACCACATAAAGAGCAGCTATAAATATTTTTGTACATGTGGGTCCCTTTCCTCTTTCCATGATTTCTTTGGGAAAAAGACCTAGAAGTGGTATTGCTGGATCAAAGGGTATGCACAGCTTTATTGCCCTTTGGGCATAATTCCAAATTGCTCTCCAGAATGGTTGAATCAGTTCACAGCTCCACCAACAATGGATTAGTGTTCCAATTTTCCCACAGCTTCTCCAACATTTATTATTTTCCTTTTTTGTCATTTTAGCCAATCTGATAGGTGTCAGGTGGTACCTCAGAGTTGTTTTAATTTGCATCTCTCTAATCATTAGAGATTTAGAGCATTTTTTCATATGGGAATAGATAGCTTTGGTTTCTTCATCAGAAAACTGCCTGTTCATATCCTTTGACCATTTCTCAATTGGGGAATGACTTGGATTCTTATAGATTTGATTTAGTTCCCTATATATTTTATTTTGTTTTTTTGTGTTTTTTTTTTTTTGCGGGGCAATGGGGGTTAAGTGACTTGCCCAGGGTCACACAGCTAGTAAGTGTCAAGTGTCTGAGGTCGGATTTGAACTCAGGTACTCCTGAATCCAGGGCCAATGCTTTATCCACTGCGCCATCTAGCCGCCCCCCCCCCCTATATATTTTAGAGATGAGGCCTTTATCAGAAGTACTGGCCTCAAAAATTGTTTCCCAGCTTTCTGCCTCCCTTCTAATTTTGGATGCATTGCTTCTGTTTATACAAAAATTTTTTAATTTAATATAATCAAAATCATCCATTTTGCATTTTATAATATACTCTATCTCTTTGGTCATAAACTGTTTTCCTTTCCAGAGATCTGATAGGTAGACTATTGCTTTCTCTCCTAATTTACCTATGGTACAAACTAGAGTTTCTAAGAAGCAGAGATGAGCAGAGTGCATTCCTGGGATAATGGACAGTCAATGCAAAAAGGTCATTTTGACTAGACTGTAGTGTGTATGAAGGGAAGTGATGTGTAATATGTCTGGAAATATAGGCTGGAACTAGATTCCAAATTGGTTAAGCTATCTCCCAGCTTCGTATAAACTGCAAATCTGATAAAAATTTCATCTGATAGGCTTGTCTCCAAGCCATTGATAAAAACAACTATTCCCCAGTGAGTGTGGTAAAGATATGAGCAAACATTTATTTTTTTAAATTTATATAGTATTTTTTTTCCAATTACATGTAAAGATATTTTTTGACATTTTTTTTTGTAAGATTTTTTCATTCCAAATTTTTCTCCCCCACCATGCAATCTGATATAGGTTATACATATACAATCATGTTAAACATATTTCCACATTAGTCAATGTTGTGAAAGAAAAATCAGAACAAAAGGGAAAAACCATGAAAAAGAAAACAAAAAAAGAATGGTGTCCCTCATTCTGCATTTAGATTCAATAGTTCTTTCTCTGGATGTGGAAAGCATTTTCTATCATAATTTTGGAATTGTCTTGGATCATTGTATTGCTGAGAATTGCTAAGTCTATCATAGTTGATCACACAATGTTGTGACTGTGTATAATGTTCTGGTTCTGCTGACTTTGGTCAGCATTATTTCATGTAAGTCTTTCTAGGTTTTTCTGAAATCTGCCTGCTTAATTCTTATAGCAGAATAGTATTCCATTACATTCATATGCTATTCAGCCATTCCCCAATTGATGGGCATCCCCTCAATTTCCAATTCCTTGCCACCACAAAAAGAGTTGCTATAAATATTTTTGTACGTGTGGGTCCTTTTCCCTTTTTTTATGATCTCTTTGGGATACAGACCTAGTATTGCTGAGTCAAAGGGTATGCAGTTTTATAGCCCTTTGGGCATAGTTCCAAATTTGAGCAAACATTTCTTAAAAGAATTGAAACTAGCCATGGTAACTAGAAAGAAACGTGCAGAAAAGGCCAAATTTGTCCCCATATTCACATTATGACTTGTAAATCCCCAAAACACCTCCACAGAAAAAGGTACTCGCCTTGGGGGTTGGCTTAGGACCCCAGGAACTCCAAATTAGGATAAGCCCTCCCCAGTACCTCCCCAAGGTGGAGAATATTATGAGACTGATAATCAATTTATACTATAAATATAACTGTCTTTCCTTTTCCTATTCGAGACATACCTATCCACTATTCTGGTTCTCTCCCTGTGGTCACCCACAGTATTGCAATAAAACTTGGGAAACTGAGTCACTGAGTCTTCTAATTCTTCTGGGATGACTCACAATCAATTTGACCCCAAATTCCAGCCCACATCATTTGACAAAGTCCCAGACTCAAATTCTTTTTCTTTTTTTTGAAAGCAGTGGTGTGAGATCTTGTTAAGGTAACTTTGGGATCTGCCTTTAACTGTGGCACTCAGGTTTTGGCTCATATGGGAGGTCGGCTCACCAAATGGAGCAGGGGTATTTCTCGTTGATCTGGAATCAAGTGATTTACCCTGAGGGATTTTGCAAGTCCCAGCACTTTGGGGGATGCCCTGGATTGGGTTCTTTGTGGTTAATTAATTGATACCACATGGATGCAGGTGTGGTGTTGGTAACCTCCGGAAGGTTATGGATGGGTCAGGAAGTTAGGGTAGTTCGGGGTGCATTTTGACAAATTGGGACAAGTCCAGTAGCAGTGATCTGAAAAAGAAAATGGGTGGTGTTTTATTGCAGTACTCTCTGGCCACAGCAACCCCCTCATTCCGGTCTTGGGTTCCCCAGGATGGAGTAAGCATGGTGTTTTTCTCTTCTGTTGCCTCAGAAACCTCAGTCTCATTGGGTGGGTCCCCAAGATCTGAGGTAGGATTTTTCTCGGGTGCGGTCTTATCCCAATCCACCTTAAAGGGACAGGAAAAAAGCATTCTGCATGACCCCTCAGGTGTATCCTTACAAATTTAGAAAAGGAAAAAAAAATTGGACAAGGGTGAAAAGAGACAAATGACATATTTGCAAGATTAGCCCCTGCCAGAGTGGGCTGGTCAGGAAGAAGTAATATCTTATGGCTGTTTGTTTGCTTCTCTGTGTACAGCTGCTAGTCTGCTTGTTGTCTCATGCATTTATGTCTGTCATGTAATTTTATTGAACAATGTGTGGGGAATTTTTGGTTGTACCCCTGTAGCCTTTCAGAGCAGTGGCCAGGCTCTGAAGGTGGGGGAAGGGAAGTCTCTGACTTCTGTACAGGTGTGTGTTTACTTAAGAGTTTTAATTTGGAATTGGGATGTAACTTCTTTGCTAGGCATTCATAGCCTTAGATGAACATTGTAAAAGCTGGTTGAAAAAAATGCTGCTACTTTGAAATCTTTTGTAGTGGAATGGTTAAAAATCAGGAACTATTTGTAATGTGTAAAAGTTTTAAAGAAAAATGATCTCTAGTCAAGCATGACTTGTGGTTTCTTGGCTGCTTTCTTTACGCGCGGGCCCCCCCCCCCCCCCAATCTCAGGGGCTGGCTGGCTGCGCAGCAAGGGAGTGGTGAGAGAGAGAATGTTTAGAAAATCTTAAGAAACCGTCCAGAGAATTTTAAATTATTGGTAAAAGCAAATAGAAAGCTGTGTTGTTTTAGACTGACTATTCAAAGAATTTGGAATCTTGAGGACAAAAAAAAGGGGGGGAGGGGAGTATATTTAAGATGCACTCCATTTTAAGTGCTCACCTGCCATTTCAGAGTTTGTGAATTCTAGAAGAAACCAAAGAGTAATTGAGTTTGATTGGAAAACTTAAATGCTGTTGGAATACTGCTAAATTTTGGGGGGCAGCTAGATGGCGAAGTGAATAGAGCACTGGCCCTGGAGTCAGGAGTACCTGAGTTCAAATCCGGCCTCAGACACTTAACACTTACTAGCTGTGTGACCCTGGGCAAGTCACTTAACCCCAATTGCCTCACTAAAAAAAACCAAAAAACACAAAAACAAAAACAAAAAATACTGCTGTTTTTGGTTTTTTTTTACCAAGTTCAAATCCTAACTCATATATTTATTAGTTGTGTGACCCTGGGCAAGTTTTTTTTTTTGCAACAAACATTTATATTATTTTTTCCAGTTACATGTAAGGGTAGTTTTCAACATTCATTTTCATAAGATTTAGAGTTCCAAATTTTTCTCCCTCCCTCCCTTTCCTCCCCCCTTCACAAGATTGCAACCAGGTTATATCAATACAATCCACAAGTGTTCTTTTTATCAGTTCTTTCTATGGGGGTGCACAGTAAGCTTCCTCATTAGTTCCTTGGAATTGTCTTGGATTATTGCATTGCTGAGAGTAGTTAAGTCGTTCACAATTGCTCATTGAACAATATTGCTGTCACTATGTACAATGTCCTCCCAGCTCTGCTCACTTCACTATACATCAATGTTCATTAGTCTTTCCAGGTTTTTCTGGGATTATTCTGTTTGTCATTTCCTGTAGCACAAGACCATTCCACTACAATCATATAGCATAGCTTTTTCCATCATTCCTCAGTTGATGGACATTCCCTTGATTCTCAATTCTTAGCCTCCACCAAGAGTTGCTATAAACATTTTTTGTACAATTTTCCCCCCTTTTCTCTTTTTCTTTTTTTGTTTGTTTTTTTTGTGGGGCAATGAGGGTTAAGTGACTTGCCCAGGGTCACACAGCTAGTAAGTGTCAAGTGTCTGAGGCCGGATTTGAACTCAGGTCCTCCTGAATCCGGGGCCAGTGCTCTATCCACCACACCACCAAGCTGCTCCCCCTTTTCTCTTTTTCATGATTACTATTGTTAACTGTTTCCCTTCCATCCTATTCCTTTCCCCATGATATTTATTCTATTATCCATCTTCTTTCATCCTATCCCTCTTCAAAAGGGATTTGCTTCTGTCTGTCCCCTCCCCCACTCTGCCCTTCCTTCTTTTGCCCCTCTCTCTTTATCCCCTTCCCCTCCTATTTTCCTGCAGGTTTAGAGAGATTACTCCACCCAATTGAGTGTGTACATTATTCCTTCTTTGAGCCAATTCTAATGAGATTGAGGTCTTTGAGCCAATACTGATGAGTGTTAGGCTCATTTACTGCCCAGATTAAATAGATTACTCCACCCAGTTGGGTGTGTGTGTGTGTGTGTGTGTGTATGTATGTATGTGTTAATCCCTCCTTGAGGCAGCTCTGATGAGTTTAAGGTCTTTGAGCCTTTTCTGATGAGTGTAAAATTCATTTACTGCCCTGCTCCTCTCCCATCTGTTCCCCCACTCCATAAGCCTTTTCTTGTTTCTTTCATGTAGGATTTCACCTCTGCCCTTCTCCCTCCCCCAGTGCATTCCCTTCACCCCTCAATTTAATCCTAAAAATGTCATCACCTAGCTAGGTGACACAATGGACAAAGCATCACCCCTGGACCCAGGGGGATCCCAGCCAAAACCCAGCCTCTGACACAAGACAGTCGCCCACTGTATGACCCCAAGTATGTCCCCCAGCTCCAATTTTTTATGGTTCTCTAGGGTCTTGTATTTGTTGTTGTTTTTTTGTCATTTTTTTTTTGAGGGGCAGTGAGGGTTAAGGGACTTGCCCAGGGTCACACAGCTAGTAAGTGTCAAGTGTCTTAGGCCAGATTTGAACTCAGGTCCTCCTGACTCCAGGGCCAGTGCTTTATCCACTGCTCCACCTAGCTGCCCCCTAGGGTCTTATATTTGAAAGTCAAATTTGCCATTCAGTTCAGGTCTTTTCATCACAAATATCTGAAAGTCTTCTTTTTCATTAAAGTCCCATTTTTTTCCGCTGAAAGATTATGCTGAGTTTTGCTGGGTAGGTGATTCTTGGTTGTAATCCCATTTCCTTTGCCCTTTGGAATATCATATTCCATGCCCTCTGTCCTTTAATGTAGAAGCTGCTAGATCTTGTGCTATCCTGACTGGGGCTCCACACACAGTACTTGAATTCTTTCTTTTTGGCAGCTTGCAATATTTTCTCCTTGACCTGAGAGCTCTGGAATTTGGCTATAATATTCCTAGGAGTTTTGCTTTTGAGATCTCTTTCTGGAGGTAATTGGTGGATTCTTTCAGTTTCTATTTTAGCTTTGTCTTCTAGATTTTCAGGGCAATTTTCCCTGAGAATATCTTGGAAGATGATGTCTAAGCTCTTTCCTTGATCATGGTTTTCAGGTAGACCAATAATTTTCAAATTATCTCTCTTGGACCTATTTTCCAGGTCAGCAGTTTTTCCCAGAAGATATTTCACATTGCCCTCTATTTTTTTTATTCATTTGGATTTGCTTTATTGTGTCTTGGTTTCTCATAAAGTCACTAGCTTCCATTTGTTCAATCCTCATTCTTAGGCAATTATTTTCATCAGAGAGTCTTGTACCTCCTTTTCCATTTGGCCAATTTGACTTTTCAAGCTGTTGACTTTTTTCTCATGTCTTTCCTGCATCCCCTTCATTTCTCTTTCCATTTTTTCCTTTACCTCTCTAACTTTATCTTCAAAGTCCTTTTTGAGCACCTCTATGGCCTGAGACCAATTCATATTTTTCTTGGAAGCTTTAGATATAGGGGCCCTGGTGTTGACATTTTCCTCTGAGGGTACCCCTTGGTCTTCCTTGTTACTGAAGAAACTTTTCACCTTTCTGTCTGCTCATCTTGCCTTTCTTTTACTTGACTTTTAGCTCCTTAAAGTGGGGCACTGTTTCCAGGCTGCAGTATCCCAAGCTTCAGAAGTCCCAGGTGGTATGATTTAAGGAGAATCAGGTTCTTCCCTTGCCCGGCCTGTTTCCTGGTCCTAGATGACCCCAGACCAACTTGCTAATCAACCAGCTTTGTGTGTTGTGGTTGTTAGCTCTGACGAGCCTGTGCCCCTTCCCCACCTGGGCCACTGCTACTCGAGCCTACCTCCTGGTTCTCAGCAGGGGTGAAAAATCCAAGTTCTGCCTCAGCACCAGCATAGACCCCTGTAGTCTCTCCCCAGCCCAGGGCTCAGCCCTCTCACTGGACTGTGAGCTTAGTTCTAGATAACACTGGTGCTTCAGCTGATTTAGAGGCTCTGGGGGTCCCCTTCTCTGGTGAGATCCAGTCCCCTTCCTGGGACTGGATCTGTATCAGGGTGACTGTGGGGTTGGGCTCAACTCCTGTCTCAGCACAGCAGCTCCCTCCTTCTGACCTTCCAAGCTGTTCTTGGTTAGAAGATGATTTCAGTACATTCTTCTGTGAGTTTTGCTGCTCTGGGCATTTTCCTATGGCGTTATTTCTACTCCTAAGTTTTAAAGTTACTTTTAAATTGGTGTATGTGTGCTAAAAAATTATTGGAAACAAAACAATTGATGGTTTTAACAAAAACAGGTATAGTTGTTTTTTCCTCTAAGACAGAGAAAAGCACTGGACTCTGGTTAATCATTACACAGAAAAAAACAACCCTTCTAGACTTCTTTTAATTTGTAAACTTGCCAGAAAAGAGCTTGTTACAAGGAATGGTTTTGCTGAGGATTTATAAGGTTGCTAATTGTATAGAAGTAATTTCTAATGATTGATCTTTACATCAGGATAAAGTTTAAACTTAAGAAGAAGGAAAGAAAAACCAAGCAACATGTGTGTGTCCTGGTAAATCTTTTTTTCTCATTGTAATTTCATAAGAGTAGAGGTTTGCTATTTAAGATAAAATATTTTGGGGACAGTAATTTATGTTGTTTTGAGTTTTTAATTCAGGTATAATATAATCATGTCCCTGCTTTTTCTTTTATAGTAGATTTCTATAATCAGAGCAAGTGGTCTGTAGAAGAAATGAGCACAATACAAGTATGTAAGATCTTAATGTTTTCAGTTTAAATGTGTGGTCACTTGATATGTCAAACCAACAAGGTATATTAATATTCAGGTTTGTCATCTGCCTGCTAATGTTTACATGGTATTATGATAAGGTTAAATTAACTGGGTATCTTTTTGGATTAGAAGAAAGAAAGTGAAATTCCTCCCCATTAGATGAGAGGGAGGATGGTAACTAGGAAACACAGTTATGCATTTCAGGTTTTATCATAAATCTGCCCAGTCAGATCTCTGTTATGTACTGCCAAGGACACCAAGCTACCAACTATATAGTACAGGGCAGACCTTGCTGCTAGATTAGTTGCCAGGTCCATTGACTGGTCAACCCTAGCCCAAAGGTATTTCCACTTTCTATACCAAGGAAGAGATTGTAAGTCTTTAGTGTTAACTACCAACTGCTTAAATCCATATGTTATCTTGGGCTATTTGGATCTCAGGGTAAGAAGGCTACTGCCTCTTATACTAGAGTCAGAAGAGGAACCTGGGATAACTTTCTTTGGTGGGTCTGGAAAACTGCTGCCCTCACTATTCCTTTTGTTGGGTAACTTGAACATGAAGCTATGCTTACAAATTTAACTTTGGTAATAGTGTAAGTTTCTAATTTTACTGCATTAGGGTTACAAGAATTGGAAGAGTGCTTTAACTCTCTGGCAAATGTGGTCCTGGACTGAGGCGGAATCTATATGGTTCAGAAGTCTTCCTGAAGGTTGAGCTGTCATACAGAGATTACCTGGATGGCTGAAACTGTTCACAACTGCTTGCTTCATCCAGTTTTTCATGGAACTCTTAGATTTATTCTGTCTTAGGGTCCCTGTTGCCCCTTGGTTTGTTTGTAAATCATTTGTGTTTTGTGTTGTGGTCCTTGCATTTGTAACTCTGGTTCCTAGATCTCCCTCAATTCATAAAATCCCCGTGGGCCCCTACTTCGTCCCTGTTCAGCAGGAAGTATATACAGAAGAAATGATCATTGTCCTTTCTCCCAAAGTATATGAAAAGAGGGGAATAATGTAGGAGGCAAAAAAAAGGGTTAACAGAAAAACCTAAGATCCAAGCATGAGCCCTAAAAGGGATTCAGACCCCAGTTAATGGATAATTTACAAGTCAGGATGCTAAGTTCTCTTACCCGTGGTAATCAGTACCCATAATTGGAACATAAAGGGGCAGGTCATATAACAATGAGACATTGACAGGCTATAGAAATTCAAACTAGGAATAAATGATAAATGAAGATGTTTTGTAACTAGCCATGGGAATCAGAAAGAGACATGCACAGAAAAGACCAAATTTGTCCCCAGATTCACCTTATGATGTAAATCCCTAAAACACACCTCCACAGAAAAAGGTACTGCCTCAGAGGTTGGCTTAGGACCCCAGGAACTCCAAATTATGATGAGCCCTCCCCATACCTCCCTAAGGTGGAGATTATTATAATGAGACTGATAATCAATTTATCCATACTATAAATATAACTGTCTTTCCTTATTCGAGAGATACCTTTCCCCTATTCTGGTTCTCTCCCTGTGTTTACTCACAGCATTGCAATAAAACTTGGGAAACTGAGTCACTGAGTCTTATAATTCCTTTGGGACGATTCATGATCAATTGGACCCTTAATTCCATCCCACATCAGGTCTGTGCCTCCAACCTGTACTTGGAACTCTTCGATTGTGGGAACCCTGCTGCCTGGGGTTCTAAGGGTAACCCTGTTCTAACTATTTCTACAACTCTGTAACTCGGAATCTCCTGGCAATGTGCTTCCCATTAACAATCGCCAGTATACTAAATTGGCTCTTACCAAAATCATTTACTCAAATGACATTGCAAGAACATTTGGTATAAAACATTCTGGGGCACATATACACAGATTCCAAGGAAATTCACAACTCTAGAACTTCAGGGGCCTCACTGTCCTTTCTCTAGAGATTTTTCTCAAAATTTACTGCAGGGAGTTGATGTGGGATGGAATATAGGGTCAAATTGATCATGGAGCATGCCAAAAGCATGGCAAGACTCAGTGACTCGGTTTCCTAGATTTTATTACAATACTGGGTAACCATAGGGCAAGCATCATGGAGGTGTCTCTCGGATAAGGAAAGACAGTTATATTTATGGTATGGATAAATTATCAGTCTCATAATAATCTCCACCTTGGGGAGGTACAGGGGAGGACCTATCCTAATTTGGAGTTTCTGGGGGCTGGAGCCAACCCCTGAGGCGGGTACCTTTTTCCGTTGAGGTGTGTTTTGGGGGTTTACACGACATAAGGTGAATCTGGGGATAAATTTGGCCTTTTCTACACATGTCCCCTTTTGATTCCCATGTCGAGTTTAAAAATATTTTCATTGATCAGTTTGAATTTCTATACCCTGTTAGTGTATCATTGTTATAGTTAAGGTATCTATGACCTACCTCTTTATATTCTTGTTATGGGTGCTGATTAATGTGGGTAAGGAGAACTTAGGCCTTGACTTGTATTAATGAGGACTCAAGTCTTAAGTTATGCATTAGCTGGGGTCTGAGTCCCTGTTTGAGCTCATATCTAAATTAGAGTTTGGGTCTTAGGTTTTTCTGTTAACCCCTTTTTTTACCTCCTACATCAGAGTGATGGTAATGAACAAGCCAGCCTGGGTGAGGCAGGTCACTCTGTTGCTAGGGTTCCTTCTCATAAGGTCTCTCTTTGTTGGGCAGATCCAATCTTTATTGTCTCCAGCCTGGGGTGCTATTGGGACCTTTTAGAAAAGGTCTGAGAACCAAAGCCCAGGATTAGCCAAACTTTATTACCTGAGGGAATTGACTCAGGTTTATCATCTAAGCTGGAGGTGGGAAAGGTATGAAGGGATTCCTTTCAAGAATTCTTCCTGGAAAAACAAACAAAATAAATACAAAGGGCAAAAGGGCAGCTAGGTGGCGCAGTAGGTAAAGCACTGGCCCTGGATTCAGGAGTACCTGAGTTTAAATCCAGCCTCAGACACTTGACACTTACTAGCTGTGTGACCCTGGGTAAGTCACTTAATCCCAATTGCCTTACCAAAAAAATAAATAAATAAAAGAATTCTTCCTGGTTCACAGCTCCCCACCTAATTTATTGTGACCATTAAGTAATTATCTCTGCCAGCAAGGTAAAAACCAAGCAAAGTCTATATGCCTAATAACTACCAAAACTGGGTTCAGGGTTTCCTAGTTGTTTGGGGTTTTTTTTTTGTTTTTTTTTTTTTAAATAAGGCAGCTAGGGTGGTGCAGTGGATAGAGCACTGGACCCAGGGTAAGTAAGGTTCATCTTCCTGAGTTCAAATCTGGCCTCAGACACTTACTAGCTTTGTGACCCTGGGCAAGCCACTTAGCCCTATTTGCCTCGGTTTCCTCATCTGTAGGATGAGCTGGAGAGGGAAGTGGCAAACCACTCCAATATCTTTGCCAAAAAACCCCCAAGACCCCAAGCAGGGTTATGAAGAGTTAGATATGACAAAACAATAACAAAACCCAAAGATTTTTCCTGTTCTGTTGGGCCGTGCACATGATTGGCTGAGTTGGGAGAAAGGTACTAAAGCAGGGTCTAGTCTAAGGTCTAATTCACTGTCCTGTTAACCTTTTTTGCCTGAAATGATCCAATCATCTCCCGAAAAAAGCTCACCTTTTCATCCCATTGTCTTTATTCTTGTCCCTCGACTTGGAGACTTGCTGAAGTCTAAAAGTGGCCTCAACATAAAACCAGCAAGTCATAAAAACTAATTGGTACTAGTTAAAAAAAAAAAAAAGAAAAAGAAGTGTCTTCCTATTGGGCAACAGCTAAACAAATTGTGATATTTTTGTAATTGGGGGAGGAGGTTGGGTGGTATGAGGGAGAGGTTGGCCCATGCTCAGATCACCTGAAATGGAGTCATCCAAGTGGAAGACTCTGGGGACTTGTTTCTGGGAGATAGAATTGGTTCATACATAGACATTCTGCATTGGCTTGCTACTTGGTGAAAAGCAGTCTTTTTCCACTGGCTGCATAGCCAGAACTGTCTACATCTTTAAAAACTACCTGAATATGCATAGATGGCTGTCTTTCCTGCAGAACTCCATTCAGCAAGTAACGCTACTTGGTAAGGGGGTGGGCCTTCCCTTCCTCCAGGACACCGTTCCCAGCCACATGGCCACAAGAAATGGGATTAAAGTTTTGGTCTTGTTCTGTTTCTCCTCATTTCTAGGTCCAGGAGCTGGAGCCATGGGGATCCTGGAGTCTAGGATTGTAGGCTAAATGCTGCAGTTAGCTCATCAGGGAAGTCCTGAGAAGCAAGGGTCAAAGGATGCATGCCCAGTGGGGCTTTGAACTTGAACTTGATGGAGGCTATATAAGAATTGAGTTAAGCTTGAGCCTAATTTTCCTCCCCTCTCCAGAGACTGGGGTAATGGTGCTATAGGGGAGATTATGTTTTCTGAGGTATTAGGGAAAATATTTGAGTGGGGTTTTTTTTTTTGGCATACCCTTGAAGTAAATTAATATTTGTCAGTTGATAAACATTTATTAAATGCCTGCTATGTGTGAGGCACTGTGCTAAGCACTAGGAATACAAAGAAAGGCAAAAGATATTCTGTCTTCAAAGAGCTCACAATCTAGTGGTTTGGGGGATTGGGGGGTGGGGTGTGGAGAGACCACATGTAAACAAATATATATGATGTTAAGTGGTTAAAGGCAACTAAGGTGCTAGTCATTGGCCCCTAAGAATGGGAGGAAAATAATTGGTGGAGATTGAACCAATGGCATAAGAATAGAAACTCCCCAACTCTCTCAGGAAACCAAAGAACCTTAAAGTAAGGAGGGTCCGATAAAATACAGCAGAACTGATCCTTATAATGAGACCAGAGCAAATCCATGTTACTTAGAAATGTGATAGAATACTATAATACCATAAGAAATGATGAATGAAACAGATTCCAGAGGAAACTGAGAACTCTATGAACTGACACCCAGTGGTAAGCTGAACTAGGAGGAAAATTTACACAATGATAACTACACTATCGAGAAAAAGCAACTTAAAAAGACTTTTAGAACTCTGGTCAATGTAATGATAAATCATGAATCTAAAAGAATGATGAAACACAGTTACTCTTTGACAGAAAGGTGATAAATTGAAGAAGCAGACACAGATTTTTAGATATGGCCCAAATACCCATTTGTTTTTCCCATTTATGCAGCTATGGATTGAGGGATATTCTTTAGGTTTCTACACAAATGTGCTCAAAAGGGGGCAGCTAGGTGGTGCAGTGGATAAAGCACTGGCCCTGAATTCAGGAGGACCTGAGTTCAAATCCAGCCTCAGACACTTGACACTAGCTGTGTGACCCTGGGCAAGTCACTTAACCCTCATTGCCCGCCAAAAAATTTTTTTAAATAAATGTGCTCAAAAGGAAAGAAAAAACAATAAATGACATTTGTGCTATGATATATCTTTTGAAAAATATGGTTTATTGCTGGACAGTAGTGTTGCTTTGAATTAAAATCCAGGCACTGAACCACACAATCAAATAAGAGTGGTAAAGAAAAAAAGGCAGTGAAGTGGCTCAATGGATAGAGAGTGCTGGGTTTGGAGTCAGGAAGACCTGAGTTCAAATCTAGCCTCAGAAACTTACTGACTGTGTGACCTTGATCAAGTCACTTAACCTCTGTTTGCCTATGATCACTCCCTTGTCAAAAGGAGAAGGAAGTGGCAAATCGCTTCAGTATCTTTGCAAAGAAAATTCCTTGGACAGAGGTCCATGGAATCAGAAAGAGTCTGGCATGACTGAAACAACAGAAGAAAAAAAAAATCAATGCATTATCTTGCTACTAAAAAAAAATAATCACAATGCATTATCTTAATGGAGTACAATTGCTATCTGTTAATTGGGAATGTGTAGGAAGTAATAACTGAAAAAAATAGTATGTTATGCCTAGCATTTAAAGGGAGTGCCATTTGTATTTTAAAATCCACATATAGGGGCAGCTAGGTGGTGCAGTGAATAAAGCACCGGAGCTGGAGTCAGGAGTACCTGAGTTCAAATCCGGCCTCAGACACTTGACACTTACTAGCTGTGTGACCCTGGGCAAGTTACTTAACCCCCATAGCCCCGCAAGAAAAAAAAAAAAGATTCACATAGTTCTTCCTCTAGCATCTTCATCCCTTCATCCAGGGATAACACAAGAATGTTTGAATTGGTGTTGTTTCCTTACCAGTTATCTATGTTTCAGAGCAGATATTGGAACCATTCACTTTTTTTTTTTTTTTTTTTTTGCAGGGCAATGGGGGTTAAGTGACTTGCCCAGGGTCACACAGCTAGTAAGTGTCAAGTGTCTGAGGCCGGATTTGAACTCAGGAACTCCTGAATCCAGGGCCGGTGTTTTATCCACTGCACCACGTAGCTGCCCGGAACCATTCACTTTTACAAAGGGCTTGAATAGACTTCAGTTGTCTGGAGCTAGTAGTTGGGTCCCCAAGATAACATTTTTATTTACAAATAACATTTTAATCTACAAGTTCAGAACAGTAAAAAAAAAGAAATAGTAGGGGATTTTCACTCCTACATATCCATGATTGTGGACTCTGGCATGTCTGATGATAATAAGATTCATAATAAGATGTTTCTATTCCTACCACGTTCAGAGGAAATGGCTGTAAAAAAAAGAGGAAGAGAAACATTAAAACTATTCTGCTAGGGCTGGGTTTAAAAACCACAGACTGAACGGTCATAGCTATATTGGGGAAACAGTTCTCTATAGCTCTGTTTGATCCCAGGCAAATGGAATAAAGACTTCTTAGAAAAGTCCAATTCATGTATCAAAACTCCACATAAAGGACCAGTCCTGGAATCAGGAAGGTCTGAATTCAAATGCAGCCCCAGGGTTTTTGTGACAATCAAATGAGATATTTGTAAAGCGCTTTGTATAGTATCTGCTATGTAGGCACATTTCCTTCCTTTCCTTTCATATTCAGACTGTCTTAGCCAGAACCATGATCTAATATGAGTAACTTTTTCTGTTTAGTGGGGGAACAAAGTCAAGAGGATCCTGTGACTATTTTCATAAGGCTGTCCTCTTAACCTTACTAACAACATATATTTACCTGACTATAAGATTAGATTGTAAGTTCCTTGAGGGCAGAAGCTGTCTTTTTTATCTTTTTGTATCCCCCATGCTTAGCACAGTTTTGGCATATAGTAGGCCCTGAATAAATGTTGATTGATTGATTGATTGATTGATTGAAGAGGGGTAGAGAAGAAAGGCTTCACTTTCTGTAGGCAACCCTTGGCACCTTCCCATGCATGATAGTTACTGACTCAGGAGGAAAATAAAAACTTTTATCTGTAGTAAAAATCAGATCAAATAAAAATCATACTTCCAACTAAATGCACTATTGGTGGAGCTGTGAACTGATGCAACCATTCTGGAGAGCAATTTGGAACCATCCCCAAAAGACTATAAAACTTTACATACTCTTTGACCTAGCAATACCACTACTAGGTCTATATCCCAAAGATCATAAAAAAGGAAGAAGGACCCGCATGTACAAAAATGTTTATAGCTGCTCTTTTTGTGGTGGCAAAGAATTGGAAATTGACAGGATGCCTATCAATTGGGGAACGGCTAAACAAGTTGTGGTATATGAATTTAATGGAATCCTATTGTGTTGTAAAAAATGATAAACAGATGGATTTCAGAAAAACCTGGAAAGATTTACATGAACCGAATGAAGTGAGCAGAACCAAGAGAACATTGTACACATTGTGTGATATCAACTGTGATAAACTTAATTTTTCTCAGCAATACTATGATCCAAATGTAATTAGAAAGAAAATTTTAAAAAACAATTTAAAAAGAAAAACCTGGAAAGACTTACATGAACTGATGCTAAGTGAAGTGAGCAGAACCAGGAGAACATTGTATACAGTATCAGCAGCATTGTGTGATGATCAACTGTGATAGACTTAACTCTTCTCAGCAATACAATGATCCAAGATGATGTCAGAAGACTCATGGTGGAAAATGCTATCCACATACAGAAAAAGAACTATGGCATCTGAATGTAGGTTGAAGCATATTATTTTCATTTTTGTTGTTGTTGTTTATTCTTTCTTGCATTTTTTCCTTTTATTCTGATTCTTCTCTTAAAACATGACTAATGTGGAAATAAGTTTAACATGATTGTAATGTATAACCTATATCAGTTTGCTTGCTGGCTCTGGGAGTGGGGAGGGAAGGGAGGGTAGGAGAAAAATTTGGAACTCAAAAAAAAATCTTTGCATGTAATTGGGAAAATTAAAATAAAACACCTTTAAGACCTATTTGTACAAAAATATTTATAGCAGCTCTTTTTGTGATGGCTAAGAATTGGAAATCAAAGAATGCCCATCAACTGGAGAATGGCTAAACAAACTGTGGTATATGATGGTGATGGAATATTATTGTGCTAGTAGAAATGACAAGTAAGATGACTTCAGGAAGGCCTGGAAAGACACGTATGAAATGATGTATTGTGAAGTGAGCAGAACCAAGAGAACATTGTACACAGAGACAGCAATATTGTTTGATGAAGAACTGTGAATGACTTGAGTATTTGCAACAATACAATGATCCAAGACAATCCCAAAGGACTAATGATGAAACATACTATCCACCTCCAAAGAAAGAACTGATATTGATGGAACAGAATGAAGCATGCTATTTTTCACTTTTTTCTTTTAATCAAGTTTTCTTGTACAAAATGACAAATATGGTAATGATTTACATAATCATACATGTACAACCCATATCTGATTGTTTGCCTCCTCAGGGATGGGGGAGGGGAGGGAGGGAAAGAGGGATAAAAAATGGAACCCCAAACTATAAATTTAAAAGTTTATTTTTTTATAAAAAAAGAAAAAAATAAGCTTTACATTTTTAAAAAAATCATAGTTTCAAAGAGTTTCTTCTTTCCACAGGAAGTTCCACTGTTTAAAGATAACTAGTTCACAGTGTGTCATAGGTCATCAGAAAAAAAAAATCTATCGTTTGTATTCATTCATACAATGTGTTTTCTAAAAACATCTACCTCTTAATAATTTCCAATGCAAACATCAGTCATCACAATAATTTCAAAATTAACACAATCACATTCTGGGATTTTACATAAAAAGTGATTGTATGACAATTCACTTTAAACACAAAGATAAGTGTTCTAGTTGGTCTGAATGATTTAATATACATATTGATCTTTAGGACAAAAGTCTTTTAAAACTGTGGTCTATGGATCCCAAGACTGAAGGTCCTGATGTTTTAGTAGCAGTGCTCGACGTCTAGGGGTCTCTGGTGAAGTCCTTTCCTCGTCAGGCTCCAGGGCTTTCTTCTCTCTGGACCAAGTGGAGAGCATTGGGACAGCTAGGTGGCACAGTGGATAAAGCACCGGCCCTGGATTCAGGAGGACCTGAGTTCAAATCTGTCCTCAGACACTTGGCAGTTACTAGCTGTGTGACCCTGTTTTTGCCTAGCTAAAAACAAAAATACAAAGTGGAGAGCACTGGCCTGGGAATTAAATCCTTTACACACAACATCAAACTCTTTTTTTTTTTTTTTGCAGGGCAATGAGGCTTATGATAATGTTGTTGCCACTTGCAAGAAAGCTCCATGCCATCAATATCTGATGGACCCACTATGGATGAACCGTGATGAGATAAAAAAAAAAAATTGTGAAGATTTGGAGACCCTCATCATCAATATCCCAAAAGAGGACAAGCTTGGAATTTGGATAACTTTAATGCCAGAATGGGCACAGACCATCAGACATGGCAGGGAGTCCTTGGGAGGAATGGAATTGGAAACAGCAACAGCAACGATCCCTTACTACTGAAGACTTCTACATCTTGTGACCTAATCACCAACACTATCTCCTGTCTACCTAAACACAATAAAACTTCATGGATGCACCCTCCGCAAACATTGGCATTTAATAAACTCATCTTCCCGAGTTCAAATATGACCTCTGATAGTCGTGGGCAAGTGATTGATTTAACCCTGTTTGCCTCAGTTTTTTCATCTGTAAAATGAGCTGGAGGAGGAAATGGCAAACCACTCCAGTATCTTTACCAAGAAAACCCCAAAGGGGCAGCTAGGTGGCACGGTGTATAAAGCACCAGGATTCAGGAGGACCTGAGTTCAAATCTGGCTTCAGACACTTGACACTTACTAGTTGTGTGACCCTGGGCAAGTCACTTCACCCTCGTTACCCCACCAAAAAAAAGAAAGGAAGGAATGAAGGAAGAAAGAAAGAAAACCCTAAAAGGGGTCACAAAGAGTTGGACATGACTGAAAAATGACTGAACAACACAAAGTCTTCTAATATCTTAGGTTTAAGATCAGAACAAAATAAAACACTTTTAGGTCATTCAACAGTTAAGAAAAGGAGTTTTACTTAGTCATAGCAGGAGAAGAAAATTATAGGATAAGCATTGAGGATGATTCAGATAAATGAAGCTCCCTTGCCTGAATTACCCATCATAGACCACTAAACATCAGAAAGAATCTAGATCTCCCATATGGCTGTTTTATACTCAGGCAACCAAGATGTGATGTCAACAGTCTTTAAAACTCTTTAATTTTTTTCAATAAAAAATTGCTATTTCATCCCTTCCCCTTATTGAGAAAGAAAGAAAAACAAAGCCCCTGTTATAAACATGTAGACTCAAGCAAAATGAATTTCCCCCATAGGCTATGTCCCAAAATTTTTTTTTCAATCTGCACTGTGAGTCCATCAACTCTGTCAGGAAGTGGATCACATATTTCATCACGAGTCTTCCAAAATTATGTTTGAGCATTATTTAGAACTCTTTACAATAATGTTCTTACATAAATTGTGCTCCTGATTCTGCTCACTTTACTCTGCTTCACTTTATATGTCTTCCTAGGTTTTTCTGAAACTGTCCCTGTCTTCATTTCTTTTTAAATTTTTATTTATTCATTTTTAACTATTTTTTCAAATTTTGAGTTCCAAATTCTTTCCCCTCTTCTGCCCCCCCCACTGAGAATGCAAGCAATATACTATTAATTATACATGTGGAATTGTGCAAAACATTTCCATATGAGCTATATTTTTTAAAGCAAAGAAAATACAGAAAGTGAGAAAATTCTACTTCAATTGCACTCAGTTCATCAGTTTTCTCACTGGAGGTGGATAGCATTTTTTTCATTATGAATCCTTTGGAATTGTCCTGGATCATTGTATTGATTGATCAGAGTATTGTATTTAATTGATTATTGTATTTTATTGATCAGAGTATTGTATTGATCATTATATTGTATTGATCAGAATAGCTAAATTTTTCACTGTTGTTCATCATTACAACATTGCTATTACTGTGCACAATGATCCCCTGTTTCTTCTCACTTCACTTTGTATCAGTTCATATAGGTCTTTTCATGTTTTTCTAAAATGACCCCCTTCATCATTTCCCATAGCATAATAATACTCCATCACAATCATACATCACAACTTGTCTAGCCATTCTCCAATTGATAAGCATCCCCTCAATTTCTGATTCTTTGTCACCACAAAAAGAAGTGCTGTAAATATTTTTGTACTTATAAGCACTTTTCCTTTTATTTCTTTGGGATATAGACCTAGTAGTGGTATTGTTGAGTCAAAGGGTATGCAGAGTTTTGTAGCCTTTTGGGCATAGTTGCAAATTGTTTTCCAGAATGGTTGGACTATTTCACAACTGTACCAATAATTCACTAGTGTATCTATTTTTCCTTCATCCCCTCCAGCATTTGTCATTTCTGATAGGTGTAAAGGTGGTACCTCAAACTTGTTTTAATTTGTATTTCTTTAATCAATAGTAATTTGGAGCATTTTTCCCATATGACTATAGATAACTTTGGTTTCTTCTTCTGAAAACTCCCTATTCATATCCTTTGACCAATTGATAAATGCAGGGCAATGAGGGTTAAGTGACTTGCCCAGGGTCACAGAGCTAGTAGGTGTCAAGTGTCTCAGGCTGGATTTGAATATATATATATATATATATATTCACTGGCTTATTTCACTGGCTTCACTGTGAGATTTAAAATTGGATATTAGATCATAAATCTCCCCTCTTTAACCTTTCCCTTAATTTATCTCCCAGAATAGTAAATGGAAGAAGCTTCTGGTTTTCTAGTTAGAGCTTTTATTGTATGGTAGTCACAAGGTGATGTTGATTAGAGGGATAGGAAAGTAGAGATACAATACAAATCGTCTTAAGTCTAAGCTTAGTCTATATTCTGTATAAAACTCACCAAAAGCCCAAGGCCACCTTTGGGGAGAGAGAGAGACCGTGTCAAGTGCGTGCTGCTGCTAACCTCGAGCCGGGCCGAGTTGAACTCCCGTAAGCATTAGTCTATGCAGCGCAGACAGGAGACCAGCAGAGCAGGAAAAAGCTCCCACTTCCGTTCTCTCCTTGCCTTTTAAGCTCGAACCCCAGAAGTGGAGTGTTAGCAGGCCGACTGGCGTGCATAGCTCATGCTGTTGGTCTCCTCCCCGAAAGGGTGGTCCTTAAAGAAAAACTGGCGTCTCTCCATTATCGCTAACCGACTGTTAAAACTTTTTACCACATTCCCCCCTTTTGTTCCTCAAGAAACAAAATGTTTCCTTGACGGAACAGTAAAAAGAATATAATAACTATTGCTAACTAATAATATGTGAACAATATAGAAAAGGAAGAGAGGAAAGTTTTGTCCAGAGGGGCAATTTTTTTTTGTCCTCATGAACCGACGCTTTGACATTAGTCTTGCAAAGGGAGAACCTCTGCATAGAGTACATGTTACAGATGGCATATAATAACAGAAAGGAGATAGTAAAACTAATAAAGCAAAACAGTTCATATAAAGTCTCTGAGTTCTCTTGTCTTCTTGAAGTGGTAAGATGTCATCAGGAGGAAACTGAATTCTGATATGGAAAACTGGATTCTGGACTCTGGTCTGGAAAAACTGGATTCTGGACTCTGGTCTGGAAAGCTGGATTCTCTTCTTTGACTGTTTGAATTGCTGCATTTTTACTAAACCTTAGCATAGCATTGTCAATGATCAAATTAATAAATTCCATTACATTCCCTCCTTTATATCCTTAGACTTCCAATAGAGGGTTGAGGTAGTTATGCAATCTGTAACACTTTTTACCACCATGTGTCTGGATCAAAGCCAAATTTAGTATGTGTTCATGACACCTGAAAATGTTATGGAAAGGTTATCATACCATATCTCATGGTTCTGAAACAGCCAGTTATTGTATATGTGTGTGTGTGTGTGTGTGTGTGTATGTATATATGTGTGTATATGTATGTGTGTGTGTATATATATATATATGTATATATATATATGTATGTATGTATGTATGTATATATTCTTCCTTCTTTGAACCAATTCCAATGAGAGTGAGATTCAAGCATGGCCTGCCACCCTTCCCCCTTTCCCTCTCCTTTGTAAAAAGCTCTTCTTTGCGTGCCTCTTTTATGTGAGAAAATTCCCTGTTATATTTCTCCTTTCCCCCTTCTCCCAATGCATCCCTTTCTCACCCCTTCATTTTTTTGAGATCATTCCAACATAATCAAGTCACACTCATTTCCTCTGTCTATGTAAACTCCTTTTTATTGCTCTAATAATCATAAAATTCTTAGCAATACATGTATCATCTTCCCATATAAGAATGTAAACAGTTTAACATTATTTAATTCCTTATGACTACTCCATGTTTACTTTTTTATGCTTCTCTTGAGTTTTCTGTATGAATGTTTAATTTTCTATTCACCTCTGGTCTTTTAATCAAGAATGCCTGAAAGTCCTCTATTTCATTAAATATATATATTTTTCTCCCTGAAAGATTATACTCAGTTTTGTTGGATACTTTATTCTTTTTTTTTCTTTCTTTCTTTTTTGTGTGGGGCAATGAGGGTTAAGTGACTTGCCCAGGGTCACACAGCTAGTAAGTATCGAGTGTCTGAAGCCAGATTTGAACTCAAGTCCTCCTGAATCCAGGGCTGGTGCTTTATTCACTGCACCACCTAGCTGCCCCCTGCATACTTTATTCTTGGTTGTAATCTTAGCTCCTTTGCCTTCAAGAATATCCTATTCCAAACCCTCTGCTCCTTCAGCATGGAAACCACTAAATATTGTGTGATTCTGGCTGTGGCTCCATGAAATTTGAATTGTTTCTTTTTGGCTGCTTGAAGTATTTTCTCTTTCACCTGCGCACTCCACAATTGGGCTATAATATTCCTGGGAATTTTCATTTTGGGATCTCTTTCAGGAGGTGATCAATTTCTGTTTTACCTTCTGGATCTAGGATATTGGGGCAGGGTTTTTTAAGGCTTTTATTTTATTTTAAATTATAATAAACATTTTTATTTAAAGTTTTAAGTTCCAAATGCTATCCAACTTTTCCTCCCTCCCTTGAGGCAATAAACAATCAGATATAGTTTATACATGTGCAGTTATGTGAAACATTAACATATTAGTCATTTTGTATAAGAAAACAAATAAAAGAAAAAAATGAAAGCAAGTAAAAAAATAGCATGCTTCAGTCTGTGTTCAATCAATATTAGTTTTATCTTTAGAGATAGATAATATGCTTTATCATTAGTCCTTTTCAGATTGTCTTGAATCATTGTATTGCTGAGAATAGTTAAGTCCTTCATAGTTCTTCGTCAAACAATATTGCTATCTCTGTGTGCAATATTCTCTTGGTTCTGCTCACTTCACTATACATCATTTGATATAAGTCTTTCTAGGCCTCTCTGAAATCATCCTGTTTGTTATTTCTTATAGCACAATAACATTCCATTACCATCATAAACCACAATTTGTTTAGTCATTCACCAGTTGATGGGCATTCCTTTGATTTCCAATTCTTAGCCACCACAAAAAGAGCTGCTATAAATATTTTGTACAAATAGGTCTTTTTCTCTTTCGTGGGTTGCTTTGAGATATAAACCTAGTAGTGGTATTGCTGGATCAAAGGGTATGCACAGTTTTATAGCCCTTTGGGTACAGTTCCAAATTGCTCTCAAAATGGTTGGATCAGTTCACAACCCCACCAACAGTAGATTAGTATTACTGAGGCAATTTTCCTTGGTAATTTTTTGAAATATGTTATCTAAGCTCTTTCTTTGATCATGATTTTCAGATAGTACAATAATTCTTAAATTATCTCTTTTCAGGATCCCCATGCCAAGACCACCCCTCTCTTTTTACTCCTCTCTATCTTTACTATTAGGATATACCCTGTTTTCCAGAGCTGAGGCCCAGCAAGAAAGCTGTGACCTGAGCTTGTCATAACAACAATCCTTTGTGCTTACCTTCTGGATGAACACCACTGAAACTAAATCACAGAACTGATGTCTCTGAGCTCAGCCAAGTACCAACAGGCTCAGACAAATGAATTTTGTCTGAACAGGCCCTGCTATGAAATGGATTTTTTTGTCAGTTGATAACCTTGCCTCTGTGATAAAATAATGGGATTTAGCAGATACTCAAAGACCCACCTGGAGATTAATCTAAACTAATTGAATTAAGTGAAAGTGATTGACTGCTGATTAGCCTACTTCAAGTTAACTAGATTGTAAGCACACCTGGCTAGTCCTTAAGAAGGTATTGTTCCCAGAAGCTACGGACTTTGAACTTAACTCCAGTGGATTGGGATGATGCTAACCAATCCAGCTTGAAGCAGTGTGTAAGCACCACCCATGCTCCAGACTTATAAAAAGCTTCCACAATCAGTTTGCTGGGGAGTTTGTGATTGAAGCAGGCTCATGGTGGAAGACTTGAGGAACAACCAGACCAGGCTGGAACTCTAAGCTAGATAGGCCTTTTCTTAACTTTCTGAACTCCATGTGAATACCTGTATGCTTTCATAAATATTCAATGCCCAAAGACTGGTGCTGAAGCTTCTAATTTAAGGCGATCACACAATTTAGATTTTAAACATCACACCTCACTGTTGCTGTTATGCCTCACCGCTGTTTCTACACTTCACTGATTCTTTGTCTAGCCACAAATACATAAATCAAGGTTTGTCCCCACTCCCTTGGGTTTCCTACAAGAGGAACCCTGACACATGTCTAATTTCCTTTCCCCAATGAAATAAAGCTTTTTGCTTATAACTTTTGTGAGCTCTTTGGTATTTTTGGAATTAACAGTGGTTTCAAAATCTCTGTGACTCTTTGATCATTTGTTACCAGAGTTGACTTTCTCCTTGACCTATTTTCCAGGTCAGTTGTTTTTCCCATTAGATTTTAAATTTTCTTTTATTTTTTTCTGTTCTTTTAACCATTTTATTGTTTCTTGATATCTAATGGTGTCATTCACTTCTACTTGCTCAGTTATAATTTTTGTATTTTGATATTTAAAATCTATGTTGTGGTCACCTTAAATTAGAAGCTTCAGCACCAGTCTTTGGGCATTAAACATTTATTAAAGCATATAGGTATTAACATGGAGTTCAGAAAGTTAAGAAAAGGCCTATCTAGTCTAGAGTTCCAGCCTGGTTGGGTTATTCCTCAAATCTTCCTCCAGGCTCCTGCTTTAATCAGGAACTCTCCAGCAAGCTGATTGTGGAAGCTTTTTATAGGTCTGGAACAGAGGCAGTCCTTACACATTGCTTCAAGTTGATTGGTTGGCATCATCCAAATCCATTGGTTTTGAAGGTGTTCTCAAGTTGAGTTCACAGTCTAGCTTCTGAGAACAATACCTTCTTAAGACAGGTGTGATTACAATCCAATTAACTTGAAGTAGGCTAATCAGCAGTCAATCACTCTCACTTGATTCAATCAGTCTAGATTAATCTCCAGGTGGGTCTTTGAGTATCCCATTATTTCATCACAGTATTTTTTTGTGTGTATGGCTATGGGGGTTAAGTGACTTTCCCAGGATCACACAGCTAGTAAGTGTCAAGTGTCTGAGGATAGATTTGAACTCAGATCCTCCTGACTCCAGGGCTGGTGCTTTATCCACTGCGCCACCTAGCTGCCCCCTCAGTTATAATTTTTAAGGAAGTTTTTTCTTCAGTGAGATTTTGTAACTCTTTTTTCCATTTGGACAATTCTGCTTTTTTGGTTTTGGTTTTGGTTTTTTAGGCAGTTGAGGCTCAGTGACTTGTTCAAGGTCACAAAGCTAATAAATGCTTGAGGCTGGATTTGAACTCAGGTCCTCCTGGGCTGGTGCTCTATCCATTGTGCCACCTACATACCCCTTCAATTCTCCTTTTAAAGAATTATTTTCTTCAGTGAATTTTAAAATATCTTTAGCTTAGGTCAATTCTGTTTTTAAGGCATTACTTTCTTCAATATTTTTGAACCTTTTAAGCCAAGCTATTAATTCTCTTTTCATAACTTTCCTGCATCACTTTCATTTATTTTCCCAATTTTCCCTCTGCAATTATCTCTTTCTTTCACTCTTTGGAGAATTCTTATTGAGTTTGCATCCAATTAGCATTTTTCTTTGATGCTTTTTTGTAGCTGTTGTCACACTGTTTCCTTCTTCTGAGTTTATGTTTTATTCTTCCCTGCCACTGTAGTAGCTTTGCATGGTCAACTTCCCCTTCTTCATTTCTTGTATCTATATCTTCCATCACATTCATATACCAAAACTTATTAAATCTTCTCCTGATTGATGGACCTCATTAGTTTTCTGTTCTTTTGTAATCCAAAAAAAGAGATGCTACAAATATTTTCGTACATATGAGTCCCTTTTTAAAACTTTTATCTCTTTGGCGTTTTGAGCTAATATTGGTGTTGATATGTGAAAGGGTATGCACAATTTAATATCTTTTTTTGGCATAGTTCCAAATTGCTTTCCAGAATGGCTAGATGAGTTTACAGTTCCATTAACAGTGGATTAGTATATCTGTTTTCTCACAGCCCTTCTAGAATTTGTCATTTTTTTGTGTGACTTTGCCAATGTGGTGTATATGAGGTGGAACCTCAAAGTTATTATCATCTGAATAATGTCATTTGAATTTTCCTAATTATTACTGGCTTAGTGCACTTTTCACATGGCTTTTGATACCTTAGATTTCTTAGATTTATTCTTCTGAAAAATGCCTGTTTATATCCTTCAACCATCTATTTATTTGTTTTTTTGTTTTTGGTGGGGCAATGAGGGTTAAGTGACTTGCCCAGGATCACACAGCTAGTAAGTGTCACCTAGCTGCCCCCCAACCATTTATTTATTAGTTGGGGAATATGAATCAATGACATCTTGAGAATGGTTATACTATCTTTTTAAAGAAAAACTAGCTAAATTAGCATGGTGTCAAGATTTAGTATATTGTTCCTACTACATATTACTTTCATCATTTCTTACAGTCCATTAATATTCTGTTATATGTATATACCATAATTTATTATGTTCAGTCATTCTCTAATTGATAGACACAAAAGCACTTTGTTTCCAACTCTGTTTTAAAATTTTGCATATATGGGTCCTTTACATCTGTCTTTGATCTTTTGGAGACATACATCTAGTTGTAGTAACTCTGGATCAAAGCGTATACACAGTTTAACAACTTTGTGTATAATTCCAAATAGCTTTTCAGACTGGTTAAAGAAATTAACAGTTCCACCAACTGTGCATTAGTGAGCGTATTCTACCACAGACTCCCTACCTCCCAAATGCTTTTTTTTTCTTTTTCCATTTAAAAAAATATGAAATTAAGAAACATCCACTAAAACAAGATTTTCTTATACATGATAGAATAAAGAGGCTGGCATATAAAATGCAAATATTATGGGTAGCTTGCTTTTCTTTTTAACTATATAATAAATTCAACATGTTATTTTCAAAGTTGTCCTGCTTGTTTGTTATTCCTTCTGGCCTTCCTTCTGTTCTCTTTTGTGCTTTTCAAAAACATGTTTTTAATAATACTCTTTTCTTTTTTTTCAACCTTATTTCTAGTTCCTCTCTCAGATTTTATACTCTTCTTAGTTAATCAATAAACACTTATTGTGCCTACTATGTGCCAGGCATTGTCCTAAGAGACAAAGATAACAAAAACAACAAAAAAAAAGGCAAGACAGTCTCTGCCTTCAAAGAGCTCACAGTCTTTTTGTTTGTTTGTTTTAGGATTCAACTCATATATATTCATTCATTCATTTGTCCATTTATTTATTTATTTGTTTGTTTAAAATTTTTTTTGTGGGGCAATGGTTATTTAAAGTTTTGAGTTCCAAATTCTATCTCTCTCTCATTCCTTCCCTCCCTAACCTCCTCCCTCCCCAAGGTTGCAAGCAGTCAGTATAGGTTTATACATGTGCAATTATGTACAACATTACCATATTAGTAATTTTACATAAAAAGACTCAAGTAAAAAAAAAGAGAAAGTGCAAAATAGCATGCTTCAGTCTGTGTTCAATCAATATCAGCTCTTTCTCTGGAGGTTGATAGTATGCTTCATTAGTCCTTTGGGATTTTCTTGTATCATTGCATTGCTGAGAGTAATTATGTCATTCACAATTGCTCATAGACCTATAATGCTGTCACTGTGCACAATGTTCTCCTGGTTCTGCTCACTTCACTATACATCAGGTCATATGAGTCCTTCCAGATTTTCCTGAAATCATCCTGTTTGTCATTTCTTATAGCACAATAATATTCCATTATAATCATATACCACAGTTTGGTCACTCATTACCCAATTTATGGACATTCCTTTGATTTCCAATTCTTAGCCACCACAAAGAGTTGCTATAAATATTTTTTGTACAATTTTTTTTCCTTTTCTCTTTTTCACAGTTACTATTGCTAACTGTTTCCCTCCATCTTATTCCCTTCCCCATGATATTTACTCTATTTTCTTTCTTTCTTTCTTTCTTTTTTTTTTTAGGCAATGGGGGTTAAGTGACTTGCCCAGGGTCACACAGCTAGTAAGTGTCAAGTGTCTGAGGCCGGATTTGAACTCAGGTACTCCTGAATCCAGGGCCGGTGCTTTAACCACTGCGCCATCTAGTTGCCCCCTTTACTCTATTTTCTATCTTCTTTCACCCTATCCCTCCTCAAAATGGATTTGTTTCTGACTGCCCCCTTCCCCAATTTGCCCTCCTGTCTTTTACCCCTCCCTCCATATGTAAGGGCCAAATTTAATATGGGGAGAGTTATTTGGGTGGCTCGCTGTAATATTGGAGTTCAGAAAATAATGAGAGACCTCTAGGTCTAAAGTTTTCTCCCTTCCAAACTGCCTTTTTAATTATTTCACCCAGACTAATAAGAAAGGAGATTAACAGCCTCTTTTCCACAAACAAACCAGGTTTTATTAATGGGGACAAAATTTACAACACAGGTGAAGTTAATAAAGCCAGGGAGGGCAGCTAGATGGCGCAGTGGATAGAGCACCGGCCCTGGAGTCAGGAGTACCTGAGTTCAAATCCGGCCTCAGACACTTAACACTTACTAGCTCTGTGACCCTGGGCAAGTCACTTAACCCCAATTGCCTTACTAAAAAAAAAAAAAATTAATAAAGCCAGGGATAAAGAGGAAGGGAATAGGGGAAGCGAAAATGAATAAGCTCCCTGGCTCTAGCAAAGACTGACTCAAACCCCAAACTTGCTTGCTGCTCAGCTAGCTCAAAGAGCTGGCCTCGCTTCCACTCACCACCACTGGTGTCTGTGGTTTTTCAATAATAGTCAGCTGTGCATTCTCTCTCTGGTTTGCTCTGAAGCTCTCTCACACAGCTCCTCTCTCCCCTCTTTTTGCCTCTCCCACAGGAAGGGGATGTCCTTAGCCATGCTGAGTCTCCAATTGGTTCAACATGCCCCCTGGGCTGTGCGCATTATAATTTGGCCAGGCCCATGTGGGCATAGGGGAACTACTAGAGGAGGCTCTATAATCTCTTCAAGTACACACCCATATCCTCTTAGGATTTTTTAAGATTACATCTTTTCAGTCTGACCATAATGAAGCAAAGGTGGGGTGATAGAAACCCCAAATCACAATTAATTTCTTACCTTGCCCCATTGCTTTGTTTTTGGTTTTTTGTTTTTTTTAGTGAGGCAATTGGGGTTAAGTGACTTGCCCAGGGTCACACAGCCAGGAAGTGTCAAATGTCTGAGGCCGGATTTGAACTCAGGTACTCCTGACTCCAGGGCCGGTGCTCTATCCACTGTGCCATCTGGCACAGTCAGGAAAGAAAAGAAGCAAAGACATTTAATATGAAGGAAAAATAGCAAAAATGTCTGGATTTGGGAGATAAGATGTCTTATTCTAAGAATAGCAAAGAGGCTAGTGTCACTGGATTAAAGAGAATATGAGAATGTGTAAAGTATAAGAAGACCGAGAGCTTCAATTGCAGGGAAGGGGTAAGGTTAGGTTATTAAGGGTTTGAATGACACAGCATTTTATATTTGATCCTGAAATTGATAGGGAGTGTCTGGAATTTATTGAATGGGAAAGGGAGATCTTGCACTTTAGCAAGATCATTTGGACAGCTGAGTGAAGGATGGACTGAAGTAAGAAGATACTTGTAGCAGGCAGACCAAACAGTAGGTTCTTGCTTTAGTCCTAGTGTGAAGTGATGAGGGCCTACATGAGAATGGAGGCAGAGAAGAGAACAGGGACATGCAAGAGATGGTAGAAGTTAAAATCTATAAGAAACAGATCGGCATGGGGAGTAAGATAGGCAGATATAGAGAGAGGAATAGGGGTGGCACCTCAGCTGGAAGTCTGAGGAAATGACTGGGAGGATGGTGGTGCCTAACAATTAAAGGGAAGTTTGAAAGATAGGAGGGTTTGGGGGGTGGTAAATTAATAAGTTAATGGTGAGTTTAAGATGTTTACAGGACATCCAATTGGAGATGCAAGACTTGAGGTTCAAAGAAAGGTTAGGGCTAGATATTACAGAATAAGCAGGGTAGAAATGATCATTAAAATAATGGGAGCTTAAAAAAAAATAATGGGATCTTGCAGCAGCTAGGTGGCACAGTGGATAGAGCACCAGTCCTGGATTCAGGAGGACCTGAGGTCAAATCTGGCCTCAGACACTTAACACTTTCTAGCTGTGTGACCCTGGGCAAGTCACTTTACGCCAATTGCCTCACCCCCCAAAATAAATAAATAAATAAAATAATGGGAGTTGATGAGATAACCAAGTGAAATAGTATAAAAGGAGAAGAGGGCCTAGGACAGAGGCTTGCAGGACACCCAGAGTTAGGAGACATGACCTGCAAGAAGATACAGTGAAAAAGACATATTGGTCAGAGAGGTAAGAGAACTAAGAGAAAGAAGTATTAAGAAAACCTACAGAAAAGGGTGATTGACAGCATCAAAGTCTTCAGAGAAGTCAAGAAGGATTAGGACTGAGAAAAGTCCATTACATTTGGCAATCATTTGATTTGGTAATTGTAGAGAGATTAGTTTTGTTTGAATGAGGAAGTTGGAAGCCATATTGGAGAGAGTTAAAAGAGGGAGAGGAGGGGGCAGCTAGGTGGTGCAGTGGATAGAGCACCAGACCTGGATTCAGAAGGACCTGAGTTCAAATCTGGCCTCAGACACTTGACACTTACAAGCTATGTAACCCTGGGCAAGTCACTTAACCCCCACTACCCCTCAAAAAAACAAACAACAACAAAAAAAAGAATGAGAGGAGAGGAAGGGAAGACAACTAATGTAGATGGCCTTCTCTAGGAGTTTAGCAACAAAAAACAGGAAAGATATGGGATGATAGCTGGGATAGATAGATCAAGTAAGGGTTTTTTGAGGGTGGGGGGTTGTTTTTAGGCAGTAGGGAAGCAGCCAGTAAATAGGGAAAGATTGAAGATAAGTAAGACAGTGAGGATGATAGTAGAGGCAAACCCTTGGAGAAAATAGGATGGAATAGGATCACCTGAGCATTGAAGGAGAGTTGATCTTGGCAAGTCAGCAGTGAAGGAGGAAATAGTGGTAGAAAGCATCAGAGAGATGGATGTGAGATTAGAAGGAGTGGAGAAGAGGGACCTTTGGGTGACTGGCCTCAATTTCAGTTAAATATGAGGCAAAATTCTCAGTTGAGGGGAGGGAAAGCCACGGGAGGTTTGAAGAAGTATGAAAATGTTGAGAAAAGTGGCTATCATGAATGGAATAGTAAATTAATTAGAGAGCTGGAAGTAAATTAATTAGGGAGGTGCCTAATAGCAGTAAGAGGCTGAGTGAGGTTATATAACAAACTTGTAGTGGGCTCGGTCAGCAACATCAAATGATTTTCTCCTCCTTTGTTCAGCTGTATATGTGAAAGAGCAAAAGCAGTGGATGGTGAGAATGATCCAAGGCTGAGGTTTGGGATGGTACAATCAGTAGTATGATAAGGGGGTAAAGGACTCAAGAGGTTAGGGTAAAGTTGAACTGGTTCTCCAAGGGATCCAGATAAGGAAAGGAAGAACATGTAGCTCGTGCAGGATTGCTGGCCTAAGAGAGAATTGAGGAATCAAGGGATTGGATGAAGAGCAAGGTTTGATATTGGAGGGCAGAGAAAGAGTTTGGAAAGCCAATAGACTACAATCAAGGAAAGGAATTCTAGATTTTATGAACTTGAAAGCCTGATGACAAGATCAAGGGTGTGGACATCTTTGTAAGTGGCAGAGGTGGGATGGGTGAGTAGGTCATGGGAAATTAGTAATTTGAGAAAAGAGGTAAGGGTGTTTGAGGGAGTATGTGTGTGTATGTGTATGTGCATACATAGATATGTATGTATATATTCATATATAATGTGTATATTATCTCTTGAAGTCCCTTAATGTGAGGGCAGGAGTTAGGGAAGAAAGATTGTGAGCCAGGCATTTAACTCACTGAAGAAAGGGGGGGAAAAAGGGGGAAAAAAAGAAAAAGGTACAAGGGGGCAGCTAGGTGGCATGGTGGATAAAGCACCAGCCCTGGATTCAGGAGGACCTGAATTCAAAGTTGACCTCAAACACTTGACACTTACTAGCTGTGTGACCCTGGGCAAATCAGTTAACCCTCATTGCCCTGCAAAAGAAGAAGAAGAAGAAGAAGAAGAAGAAGAAGAAGAAGAAGAAGAAGAAGAAGAAGAAGAAGAAGAAGAAGAAGAAGAAGAAGAAGAAGAAGAAGAAGAAGAAGAAGAAGAATGTTCTGGAGGTCTATAGATAACAGGATTTGAATGGGTAGTATTTATGGATCGTGTGAAACTCAAAGTAGGAGAGCTTATGATTGATGAGTGATGGTAGTGGAACCCGGAAGTGGCAATAGCCAGCAAGGAGTATCCTTAAACTTATGTAACATCAGGGGGATTGAGCACAAAATGCTTAAAAAATAATAATAATTCAAATTATCCTACACTCTATTAAACTAAAGAGACACAGAGGAAGGTAATGTAAAACAATGTCTACAGACATTCAGCAAATAGCAAGGCAAATAATTCCTAGTTAAATAATAAACAAGTCAAACAAGGGCTTTTGCAAATATAGATTCTTATACAGACACATATTTGCACAATACATAAAAGATATGCTATTTATTATGTCCATATCTGTGATCTTTGAGGGTTTTTTCACATTTATTTTTTTGCAGGGCAATGAGGGTTAAGTGACTTACCCAGGGTCACACAGCTAGTAAGTGTCAAGTGTCTGAGGCCAGATTTGAACTCAGGTCCTCCTGAATCCAGGGCCAGTGCTTTACCTACTGCACCACCTAGCTGTCCCTGCTTTGTCCATTTCAGATTAAGTGTGGTTTATTTGGTATCTGTTCCTTCCATCCCTTCCTCCATGTTTATATATTCTTCTCTTGTACTTCAGTTATGATAAACATCAAGTTCTACCTTATTCCCTTTTTAAAAATTTATTTTTGTTTATTTATTTTTTTTCCATTACATGTAAAGATAGTTTTCAACTTTTGTTTATACAAGCTTTCCAATTTCAGATTTTTCTCCCTCCCTCCCCTCCCTCCCCCCTTCTACCTTAATCTTAGTTCAACTAGGTGATGCAGTGGATAGAGCCCCAGGCCTGGAGTCAGGAAGATTCATCTTATATGATGGAAGTAGTCTGCAGATGGGATTTGCTCTGAGATGAGCCTTCTCCAGTAGGCTGGCTGAGTGCTGTACCCAAAGGTTGAGGAAGGTGAAAACATGGGAGTCACTCAGACAGACTCGGTCCCAATGGCTGACTTTGCACAACTGTTTGGGCTCCTCTCTGGACTTGTCTGCTGTGGTTACTAGCAGACTCTGTTACTGACTCTCCTTGCTGCACCTCCTGATACTTCCGCCAAATCAGGAAAGAACAAATACTCACAAAAACAAAGGACATAAACACATACATGGTAGTTAAGCTCCTACTGGGGCTCTTGAAGCAATCTTCACATAAAGGCTGCCAGGGAAGAGAATTAGAGATCGTCTGCTTGAACCTGTAGGATGCTGTCAGTGCCTCTATACAGTCAGTCATTGGTCCTTATAGCTCAGCAGCCAACCAAAAGACTTTCATCAACCTTGACCTTTCAGTCACTCATGGCAGGAAAATGACTTCCTATATTTCCATGTGTTTGATTGGCAGTAGTTAGAGAATATTGAATGAATGAATGAAGCATTTATTGAACATTTACCATGTGCATGCTCTGTGTAACCAATCAGGAAAGGCAAATGATCTAAGGACTGGGCCCTGAATTGGTTGGTCACTCATTACACTCTTTTTTTTTTTTAATTTTTCTGGTTTGTTTGTTTTTAAAATCTTCCTTCAGTTCAGCCTATTCCAGGCTTTTCAAATCCCTGAGATAAAGGATTTCCAGTAATGGTCCTAAAGACATTTAAATGGGAAAAGGTCCTTTAAAAGAACTTGAGGGGGGCGGCTAGGTGGTGCAGTGGATAAAGCACCGGCCCTGGATTCAGGAGTACCTGAGTTCAAATCCAGCCTCAGACACTTGACACTTACTAGCTGTGTGACCCTGGGCAAGTCACTTAACCCCCATTGTCCCACAAAAAAAAAAAACAAAAAAAAACCTTGAGGACCTTCTCACAAAGGGTGTGGTGAGACTGGAGCAAAATCTACCTGGCTTCTTTGCCACGGAGATAAAATCAGTTCTTTTCCTAAAGCAAGGTAGGGAGGTAAGTCAAGGTTGACTCAAGAGTGATCATGGGTCTGCCTGGAGCTGCAAAGCCTTAACTGGTCATGTAAAGGCACACCACACCCTGTCCTCCTGACCAGACATATTTTGCATGTGGCCCTATCTACCTAAGCCAAATTCTGTAGCCTGATTGAGTCTCCTCTCCACGCTCTATGGCAAAGTCAATTTCCTTTCGTGAACCACTAAAAGTTCCACCAAATGTTTCATTTTGTCCAATCTCAGGCTTGAGTGATCAGAATGGCCTGTATCAGGAGTTGTTTACTACATGTGGCCTCTAAGTTCCCTAGGATTCTAACTGATGAAATAAGTAGATACTTTGAGAATATTTTCCATATCAACATCAAGACTTCCTGCAGCTTTTTGTAGGTTGCATAAAACATTGCCAAAGTGACTGGCCTTATCAATGTCCTTTTGAAAAGGCTTCAGTTTTTCTGTAACTAATAGTTTTGACCGTCTGCAGTATCTGCAAGGTGTTGAGATAGTTTTAAGGCCAAAGAATTACAATTTAATAATAATTTTGCTCTTGCAGTGTCTTGATTGTCAATATAAAAATCCAGTGTTATATATATTGGATCCCCTTCTCAAAATTAAATTATCTCAAATCAATATGGAGAGAGCAGCATTTTAAAAGGATTGTGTCTTCTTAAAAAGTGGATTGCAATCCCTTCTGGCATGTTGTAACCAAGTGACTTTGCTTGCTTCCATGTACTGATCAATTGGTGAAAATACCTGAAACCTTTGACAAGTTCCTTTTAGAGTTTAGATGAGGATGAGTGCCCCTTAAATGTTATGGAAATGCTTCAGGGATATGTAAAGTGCCAATGAACCATGAAGAGAAAACTAGTCAGCTCATCAATACCTGTGGAAGTTGGGGAATTAGCCTGGGGAATGAGAATTTAGAAATCTGGGTTTGGATCCTGGATCTAACTAATGAGGAAGTGACTTCCCCTCTGTGGGTCTGAATTAGTTTTCTCATCTGTAAAATTTTTACTCAATGATCTCCAATACTTCTTCCAGAGGTAGTTGTTGTTGCAACAAATAAAACCCTAGACCTGGAGTCAGGAAGACCTGAGTTTAAATCAGGCCTCAGACACTTATATGTGGCCCTGGGCAAGTCACTTAACCTTTGTTTGCCTCAGTTTCTTGAACTGGGGATAATAGCACCTTCCTCACAGGTTTGTTTTGTAGATCAAAAAAGATATTTGTAAAAAGTGCTTAGCACAGTACCTGACACATAGTAGGCAATATATAAAGGCTTATTCCTTTCCTTTTTAGCTCTAAAAGGAATTTCTGAATTCTATTTAGCTTAATGTAGAATTTTATGATTAAAATTTATAGGAGAGGGGGCAGCTAGGTGGCACAGTGGTTAAAGCACCAAAAAAAACACAAAACAAACAAATAAATAAAATAACATTTATAGGAAACAAGAGAAATCAAAATTTTTCTTTTGGATTAGGGCAGAAAAGCCTCTTAATTTCGGGTTTTGGTTTTTTTTTTTTTTGCGGGGCAATGAGGGTTAAGTGACTTGCCCAGTGTCACACAGCTAGTGTCAAGTGTCTGAGGTCAGATTTGAACTCAGGTACTCCTGAATCCAGTCCTGTTGCTTTAACCACTGTGCCATCTAGCTGCCCCTCTAGTATTGATTCTTTTTTTTTTTTTTTTGGTGGAGCAATTGGGGTTAAGTGACTTGCCCAGGGTCACACAGCTAGTAAGTATTAAGTGTCTGAGGCCAGATTTGAACTCAGGTCCTCCTAAATCCAGGGCCAGTGCTCTATCCACTGTGCCACCTAGCTGCCCCTAAGCCTCTTAATTTCAAAATGCAATGAAAGATCCAAGAAATACCTGACAGATATTTCCCTGTTTTCTCTGAAAAGTTTGAACGTGTCCAGATTAGCCTATTTAAGGAGTTTTGCTATTGAAGAATTTTCTGTCCCATACTTCTGTCTTGAAATAAACTAATGTAGCTAATGTGTTCAAAGAATCTGGCATTGTGGAAAATGTCATATGTACTACTGATATGAGATAATGCCAGATTTGAATAGAATTACCTCCATTTTTTCTATAGATTTCAGCTAGTCAAATCAGAAAATGTTTATTTATTTTTTTGTGGGGCAGTGAAGGTTAAGTGACTTGTCTAGGGTCACACAGCTAATAAGTGTCCAATGTCTGAGGTCAACTTTGAATTCAGGTCCTCCTGAATCCAGGGCTGGTACTTTATCCACTCCACCACCTAGCTGCCCCCTCAGCAAATGTTTATTAAGTGCTTGCTTTTGTGCTAGAATTCTGCTTAAGCATTGGGAATACAAAGAAAGGCAAAAACCTAAAAATATTTCAACAGCAAAATTGCAAATTTTATGAAGAAACATTATAAGACAAATTTAAGTGAAGCACAGGGCAGCTAGGTGGCACAGTGGATAGAGCACTGGCCCTGGAGTCAGGAGTGCCTGAGTTCAAATCCGGCCTCAGACACTTAACACTTACTAGCTGTGTGACCCTGGGCAAGTCACTTAACCCCAATTGCCTCACTAAAAAAAAAAATAATAAATTTAAAAAAAATAAATTAAATTAAGTGAAGCACAGAAGAAATCAAAACCAAAGGGACAAATTATATACCATGACTATGAAAATAATGAGAATAATTTTTTTTTGTCTAAACCTGTGATTTAAATTTTTTTTTGGTGGATAAAAATATATTTTCTTTCTCTCCCATCTTCTCCATAAACATTGATTTTTTAAAAAGTCGGGGAGGGGGGAATTCCCGTGACAAATCTGCAATAGGAAAGAAAACAAATCCCATGTTAACCACATCTCAAAACATATTCTTCACCCTGGGTCCATCCCTTCTCTGGCAGGATGTGGGTAACATGTTTCATCATTAGTCTTCTGGAATTGTGGTCGGTCATTGTGTTGATCAGAATTCTTAAGTCTTTCACAATTCTTAGTCTTTATTTCTTTTTTTTTTCTTTTGCAGGGCAATGAGGGTTAAGTGACTTGCCCAGGGTCACACAGATGGTGTGCATCAAGTGTCTGAGGTCGTATTCGAACTCAGGTCCTTCTGAATCCAGGGCCAGTGCTTTATCCACTGCGCCTCCAAGCTGCCCCCAATTCTTTGTCTTTATAATGTTGATGTTATTATAACTTGTTTTCTAGGTTCTGTCACCTTTTGCATTTCTCTGAAATTGTCTCTTTCATCAATTCTTACAGCACAATAATATTACATTACATTTATATATCATAATTGGTTCAGCCATTCTCCAACTGGTAGGGACCCCTTTTTACCACTACAAAAAGAACTGCTATAAATTTGTACCTAACAGATCTTTTCCCTTCTTTGATCTCTTTGAAGGTATAGGTCTAGTCATGGTATCAGTAGGTCACAGGATATGCATAGTTTGATGACGTTGGATGCAGAGTTCTAAATTGCTTTCCACATCAGAACATTGGTTAGAACAGTTTGACCAATTCACAGTTCCTCCAGCAGCTTCAGTTGCAAGTTGACTGACCCAACAATAGGATGACTTGGCCTTTTAGCAAGAAGTAGCAGACCCAGAGTTGTCTTTTGGTCCTCTCCCTTCCTATAACAGCAGCAAGGAAGTGGGATACATAATTAAAAGAGGTGATTTCCAGCTTTGTCTCATTTTTACTCTCAAGCCTTGGGGGTGTGGGGACAAATTTTTAATTGGGGAGTGTTAGCTAAGTGGCTCGCCGCAATATTGGGGCAAGGAATAAGACCAGCAGCCTCCCTCAAAACAGAATAGGATTTATTTTAATAACAACAAACTTAAAAAAAAAAACCACAAACAGGATCAGTAGAATCAAGGGAAAGGAAATAAAATGGGGAAAGGGAAATTATACAACCTGAAGAAATACCACTGCACAGGAATCAGCTGAGAATACACAGCAGAGCTCCTGTCACCTTCCAGCTTCCAGCTAGAATGGTGACTTCTCCCTGTTCCCCAGAACCCCACACAGCCCCCAACAAATTGGCTGGCTGCTCTGATAGTCACATGACTTCCCTCTCTAGGCTTCCAATCATAATTTTGCCAGACCCATGTAGGCATCAGTGAGTGGTGATCACATGAGGTGCCAGCACCATGGCAACAGCTACAACCAGTGGGTAGAGCACCGTGCAGTTTGCGGAGCCCCAGGCCAGTGTGCACCAAGGCATAAAAACCTCAAATGACAATTAATTCTTTACATTCCCCGCTTTGTTTAATCAAGAAACATGGGGAGTTTCCTTGATGGAACAATAAATAATAAACAATAAACAATAAATAAATAAAAAAATAACAGGGGGCGGTTAGGTGACGCAGTGGATAAAGCACCAGCCCTGGATTCAGGAGTACCTGAGTTTAAATCAGGCCTCAGACAATTAACACTTACTAGCTGTGTGAACCTGGGCAAGTCACTTAACCCCAATTGCCTCACTAAAAAAAAACAAAACAAAACAAACCAGAATATCATAACCAATGCTAACAAACAATATACTAATAACAATATAGGAAAGGGAAAATACATACTACAGAAGATGTATATAGTAATGGAAGGAAAAACAAAAATGTCCATTTAAAGTCCTTAAAATCTTGTCTTCGAAGGAGGGTTGAGATGTCATCAGGGGAACTGGACTCTGGTCTGGATTCTGGCTGTCTCTGGATTCTGGTTGTCTCTGGAACTGCTGGATTTTCATTAATCTTTAACATAGCATTGTCCAAAAATGTTCAAATTAAACAATGAAAGTTCTTCAAAATATACAAAACAAGTTTAAACTTCATATATATATATATATATATACACACACAGCATATTGGAGTCCCCCCTTTGGAGGATACTCATATCCATACACAATACAAAATTGAGACAGTTATAGACAGTTATGACATTACTAACACTTTTTACCACTATATGTCTGGATCAGGGCCAAATTTAGTTATGTGTCCATGATGACACCTGAAAATGTTATGGAAAGGTTACCATACCACATCTCGTGGTGCATAGACATCTAATAATTGTGCTAGGCCTCAGGTGGATGGATTCTGACCATGCCACCAAATTGAGTGAAGAAGCCAAGTTAAGTTAAACCAGGTACATGCATTAGGGCTCTCTGAAATGGTAAGTTTCCATAAATCATAAATCTCATTAATTTCACCAAAGACAATTTGATGGTAAAAATGTGTGCTACACTGCATAACTTAGGTTATACTTGAAATATATATATATATATATATATATATATATATATATATAATCCCAAACCATACCCAGAGTATACATAGTCACAATGACATACAAATGATAAATGAATGTAAATGGCTGATATTATTAAACATTATTACAGAATCTTCATTAAGCAAGTAAACCACATCATCTTGTCCATGAATTCTCTATCTAGTACAATGACAATAACAGATACTTGAAATGATAAACAATTTATCAAAAGGAAATAAAACATCAGCGAGACTCAATAATTTCATTAATTGTCTTATAAATCAAGCAATAAGGTTCAATAACCCTTTCTAGAAGACAGAGCCATGTGCTCTTGGTGGAGAAGTTCTTCACCTGTAGGAGGAAAAGTTTGTTTAAGGTAAGAGCTTATAATGCTAGAATTTGGGGTATACCACATTTTTTAAACTGGTTCCCCAATTCTCTGCATGCCAAAGTGGCAGGCGTTTCTGAATCATCATTGATTCTTCTAATGCTGTCATAATGACTGTTATGGTAGAAAATATGGAGTTCTTTAGCGCTGGCTTTTTCTGTGCCACAAATTTGCCATAGAGGTTTATTCAACTGGTGAATGATTACATTCAGTTGGTTATGTTTGGCAAAGGCTACAATGGCGTCGTTCCCAGCACAAGTACCAGCTTTTTTCAAATCAACAACATATTATTCAAAGGAAATATCTGTTTCTATAAAAGACCCAAAGTCTTCTTCATGACTGAGCATATAATTAGCAGTTTCTTGTCTGTGTTTGAGATGGTTTCTTGAATGACCTTCTAACTGGTCTCCGAGGGCTCTGAAAAGACAATTTCCATCTCCTGATACTTTATGGAGTTTGAGTCCCAGGGTTTGCAATTGAGTGGTAATACTTGCAAATTGGAACTGTCTATTACCCCCTGGGCTCCATTCGGTTTCTTTTCTCTTTAGCACCTGGTTGAGTTTTATCTGAAATTACTTTACCCACAAATGGTGCGGGCTTCATGTGGGAACAATGAATCCAAGATTCTTTTTCTCCAATTTTAATAGCAGTAGGAGTTGTCAATAATAACTGAAAAGGTTCCTTCCAAGCGGGCTGGGTCCCACTGGTCCGCTGAAAATTCTTAATATATACAGTCTCCAGGACTTAAATCATGCAAAGAAAAATCTAAAGAACCAGCTTGTACAGCAACTCCTGCTTCATGGAGTTCACGTAGCCTAGTTTGTAGTTCCTGTATATAAGAAGCAACAGAAGTATCACCTCCCACCAGTGATGTACAGACTGGGGAAAAAGTTTTAGCTTGGATAGGAGGGTGACCAAAAAGCATCTCATAAGGAGATATATGGAGTTCACGTCTTGGTCCACTGAGCAGATAGAATAATGCCAAGGGTAGAACATCAGGCCATTTTAAATGGGTTTTGCTACATAATTTGCCAACCATGCTCTTAAGCTCTTTATTCATACATTCAACTTGTTCTGAGCTTTGAGGGTGCTAAGGAGTATGAAATCTAGGAGTTACTCCCAAGAAAGAATAAATCTGGGAGAGAATTGAATCTGTAAAATGTGTACCTCTATCAGAGTCAATGTATGCTGGTGGCCCAAAGTGAGGAACAATCTCTTTAAGGAGAGCTTTGGCCACAAAGCCAGCAGTTGCTCATGGGGCAGGAAAAGCCTCCACCCATCGAGTGAGCTGGTCAACAATAACAAGGCAAAATTTATATTGTCCTGCTTTGGGCATAGAAATAAAGTCAATTTGTAGATGTTCAAAAGGTGTATATGCCAAAGGGCACCCTCCATATGCTTTAGCACAGAAGGCATGTTGATTGTAAGATTGACATGTGGAGCAGCCCAAGCAGATTCGAGATGCTATGTTAGTTATACCTGGTGCTAACCAGGTCCTTCTAACTGAGTCCACAATGCCTTGTGTGCCAAAATGGCCTTTCTTGTGAATAGAGAGGCATGGTGATAGAATTTCTGGGGGAGAAGTGGTTTTCCCTCCGAAGACATCCAGACTTCATTGATCTGTTTAGCCTCAAATCTCTTTTTCCACCTTTCTACTTCAGAATCATCATAACTTAGGTGGAGAGAAATATCCTCAGAAGGTGAGAGGTTATGTTCAGGGGCTTCTAAAGCAGCAAGCTTAGCTGCTGAATCAGCTCGTGCATTCCCCTTTGAAACAGGATCACTGTTCCCTGTGTGAGAAGGGCAATGTACAATTGCTAGAGCAGAGGGAAGTTTCAGGGCAGATAAGAGGTCCTTGATAAGGTCTCCATTAGCAATAGCTTTGCCAGAGGATGTTAGAAAGCCCCTCTGTAGCCAAATCATGCCTACAGCATGGCATACACCAAAGGCATATCTGGATTCAGTATAAATGGTAGCACTCTTTCCTTTGGCTATGTTACAGGCTTGTGTAAGAGCCACAAGTTCAGTAGCTTGTGCACTAAAATGTGAAGGCAGAGAAGTTGCCCAAATAATATCATAATCAGAAACTACAGCAGCCCCAGTGAAACGGGTGCCATCTTTCATAAACAAAGAACCATCTGCATAGAGGACAATATCAGGGTTCTCTAAAGGTGTATCCAAAAGAGCATCACGGGGTTTCTTAGCCATATCAACTAAAGAGGCACAGTCATGCAATGGCTCCCCCAAGAGTGGTAAGTTAGGGAGCAGTGTTGCTGGGTTAAGGACTGTACAGCATTTTAAAGTGATATTTTCATGACCTAGCAGGGTTACTTCATACTTAGCCAGCCTTTGATCTGAAAAGGCTTGTGTTCTATGGCGTAGTAAGAGGGCCTCTACTTCATGGGGACATTGTATTGTAAGAGGATTACCTAGGACCAAATCAGAGGCTTTTTTTGCCAAAAGGGCTGTGGCCGCCACTGCCCTGAGGCAGGGTGGTACTCCAGAGGCCACAGAATCTAGTTGGCTGGAATAATAAGCTATTGGATGCTGGACAGGTCCTAATGATTGAGTCAGGACCCCAGAAGCCACTCCCTTCTGTTCATGCACAAAAAGAGTAAAAGGCTTACTGTAATCTGGGAGTCCTAGTGCAGGTGCTAATAACAATTCCCACTTCCATTCTGTTATACCTGAGAGATGCTGGGAATCCAGCTATAAAGGTTCTGGGAGAGAATTTTTGGTTAGAGCTATAAGAAGCTTAGTAATTTCACTAAAAGAGGGTATCCATTGTCTGCAATACCCAGCTGCTCCCAGAATGGCCCTTAACTGCTTCTTAGTAGAGGCAGCAGCAAGTTGTTGAATAGCCTGGACTCACTTAGGAGAGACAGAGCGAATTCCAACAGCCAGAATGAAATATTCTACCTGAGGTAAACAGCATTGCACCTTTGACTTAGAGACCTTGTGGCCTTTCTTGTATAGTTCTTTTTTTTTTTTTGTGGGGCACTGGGAGTTAAGTGACTTGCCCAGGTTCACACAGCTAGTAAGTGTCAAGTATCTAAGGCCAGATTTGAACTCAGGTCCTCCTGAATCCAGGGCTGGTGCTTTATACACTGCGCCACCTAGCCGCCCCTCTTGTATAGTTCTAATAATAAATGGCGGCTGTCTTCCTGACAGGTGTCAGCATCCAGGGAGGCTAAAAGTAAATCATCAACATACTGCACTAAAGTGGAACCTTTAAAAGTAATAGAAGCCAGGTCCTGTTGTAAAATTTGAGAAAATAATGTAGGACTGTCCACAAATCCCTGTGGGAGTCTAGTCCAGGTCCACTGTGTATTTTTCCAGGTAAAGGCAAATAAATACTGGAAGTCCTCATGCATTGGTATAGAGAAAAAGGCAGAGCACTATGAAGCATGTAGCCTCACATGGAATTGAAGAAACTATGATGGCAGGATTAGGGACTATAGCATGTCTAGGAATAACATAATTGTTAATAGCTCTAAGATCTTGTACAAAACAATAAACAGGTTTGCCATCTGGGCCAGGCTTGGGTTTTTTAACTGGCAAAATGAGAGTATTACATGGAGAATGATGGCATGGGACAATAATACCCTGACTTTTCAGAGCCTCAATTATAGGGGTGGTCCCTTCTATAGCTTCTTTAGACAGTGGATACTGTGGAATGGATGGAGGTGGTCCCCCTTTAACTTTAATAGTAACAGGCATAGCAGATTTAAGGAGCCCCACTTCAGTAGAGGATGAGGCCCATAGGAACTCAGGAATGTCAGAGGGAATTTTGGATGTATCCCCTACTGCTCCTTGAGCGTCTGCAATCAAAATTGGTAATAAATGGGGCAGCTAGGTGGCACAGTGGATAGAGCACCGGCCCTGGAGTCAGAAGTACCTGAGTTTGAATCCAGCCTCAGACACTTAATACTTACTAGCTGTGTGACCCTGGGCAAGTCACTTAACCCCAATTGCCTCACTAAAAAAAAAAAAAAATTGGTAATAAATGAATAGTATCCTCTGGCAACTGCAGAGAGACAGCCCCATCTGGAGCACAAGATATGGTTGCTCTAAGTTTACAAAGGAGATCATGACCTAATAAATTTACAGGGGCATCAGACATAAGTAAAAATGAATGTTCTACAGTTAAAGGCCTCATAGATACCATGCAAGGGGTTAATTCTGCCATTCTTTGGGCCTTACCTGAGACTCCTACCAATAGCATTGCATCCAGGGTCTGGTTTATACACTTAGACTGATTTAGAGGCTCCTGTAAATAACAGACAATCATAATACGTGTTCCCAACTTTGAGGGTCACATGGGGTTCGTTACTCTGGGGAGGTAAATGGATTGGTACAAGAGGGTTCAAAAATTCAGGATATGGGGGGCAGCTAAATGGCACAGTGGTTAAAGCACCGGCCCTGGATTCAGGAGTACCTGAGTTCAAATCTGGCCTCAGACACTTGACACTTACTAGCTGTGTGACCCTGGGCAAGTCGCTTAACCCCCATTGCCTAAAAAAAAAAAAATTCAGGATATGGAAAAGTAAAGCTTTCTGTATTTATTTTCCACTCCTCCTCTGGACACCATCAGTCCTGTGTCTCCCTCTGTGGGATTCTAGAGTTACCCCGATTCTGATTCTGTCCTTCTGTACCTCCCTGATAGGGTCTACGATTATACTGATTCTGGTTGTAATAAGGTCTGTAATTATCTTGGTTGTTTCCTTTCTGGTAAAAATTTTCATAATTATTCTGGTTTCTCCTGAAAAAATATTCCAGACCCTCAGTTACTGCCCACCTGAGTTCTTGCTTTCTAATTCTACATTCTCTCAATGAGTGTCCTTGTTTTTCACAGTACTGACACACCTTAGGGGTTTTGTCCTGACCTTTAAATGCCTGCCCTGAAAGTGCTGGTGCCAGAATGCTTTGCTTAGCCGTATTGTCTTCATTTGCCTCAAAGATATAGGTGGCAATTTCTTTAAGCCTGTCTACAGCCATATATTTCCAGCCTGGACACTGTGTCATAAAAAATTTATGATTTCTGGCAATGATTGATATAAGAATGTATTACGTACAATATAGGAATCTTTTGAGTCTAGTGGGTCCAGTCTTGTAAATTGCCTAGCAGCTTCACAAAGTCTATCATGAAATCTATTAGGTTGTTCATTAGGCTCCTGAGTGAGTTTAAGAAATTTTTGCCAGTTGTCAGATTTCTTAGAACAGTATTCCATTCCTTTCAGTAGCGTTTCCCTAGCATTTTTTAATTCTTGGAATTGCTGTGGATCATTATAATCCCAGTTTGGCTCCTGGAGAGGCCACTCTGTTAAAGCTTCCCCAGAGGACACCAAGGAATTTCCTGCTGTGACAATATCTGCAATTTCACTTGGGGATAGTATAATTTCCATAAGACAAGTGACATCGGGCCAAATGTCGATATGTATTAAATATATGTATGTTGATATGTATTAAATATAGACCTTAACTGCGAAATTACTGACTTCAGATTCTGATAAAACCTAGGTATAAGTTTCTTTCTTGCACTCAGATCCTTTGGACTGAATGGGCTATATATTTTATGCCATGCTCCTCTGCGGGCTGTAACATCCTGTAGGGGGAGCAGTTTCTGTTGATCTGATTCTAAAGACTTGTCTAAATCTGTTTCTGAACTCAGGTCATCTCCAAAAGAGGAACCTGTACTGGTATCCCTCTGAACATGTGGTCTACTATGGTCATATCCCTTCCTCTCTTTACAGCTTTTTTGGAAAAAATACCACATTACAATAATGACAATAAGAAGAATAAAATTTATAGCCATTTGAGCTATAATTATGGTAGTATAGTAAAGTTTGAATTTAGTTGTAATGCTTCCAGTAATATTGTATATGTGCTCAGTGGGCTGGATAAACTCTCCCATACCATTGTTCCAAAGATTTTTTACTGTGTTTGTGAGGAGGAAACCAGCAATGCTATGAATACGTATTGAGCAGGCCAATAGTTTAAATCAGGACAATATGCTGTTCCAAAATATGACAATTAGAATATACAAGGGGGGAGCCAAATATTCAATAATGGTGCAGTTCAAAATGAACTGGCTTTTCTCTGACCAGCAAGATAAATGCTAAGGTTTTTTAAGAGCAAGGGAGATAGCCTAAGGGGGCAGTGGGGGAGGGGCAAGAAGGTCCCCCAGGTTAGTTGGCTCATGGCCAAATAAGGGGGAAGGGGGCTGGGTTAAAGAAATTCACTAGGTTAATCAATTCCTGGTTGACTTGCCAAAAACTGTGGGGACCAATTTTTAATTGGGGAGTGTTAGCTAAGCGGCCCACCATAATATTGGGGCAAGGAAGGAGACCGGCACCCTCCCTCAAAACAGAATAGGATTTATTTTAACAAGAACGAACTTAAAAAAAACCACAAACAGGATCAGTAGGATTAAGGGAAAGGAAATAAAATGGGGAAAGGGAAATGATACAACCTGAAGAAATACCACCGCCCAGGAATCAACTGAGAATACACAGCAGAGCTCCTGTCGCCTTCCAGCTTCCAGCTAGAATGGCGACTTCTCCCCGTTCCCAAAACCCCACACAGCCCCCAACCAATTGTCTGGCTGCTCTGACAGTTACATGACTTCCCTCTCTAGGCTTCCAGTCCTTATAATTTTGCCAGGCCCATGTAGGTCTTGGCGAGTGGTGATGACATGAGGTGCCAGCGCCATGGCAACAGCTACAACCAGTGGGTAGAGCACCGTGCAGTTTGCGGAGCCCCAGGCCAGTGTGCACCAAGGCATAAAAACCTCAAATAACAATTAATTCTTTACAGTGGGATGATGGGTGCACTGTGCTCTTTTCCCCAACTTCACTCCTATTTCCGGATAGAGCATAGACTCAATTAGAGGAGCTCATACCTGGGACCCCAAGTATCTTTTCCACTTTGTGCTTCTTTTTTGTTTGTTTGTTTTTGTTTTGTTTTTGTGGGGCAATGGGGGTTAAGTGACTTGCCCAGGGTCACAGAGCTAGTAAGTGTCAAGTGTCTGAGGCTGGATTTGAACTCAGGTCCTCCTGACTCCAGGGCTGGTGCTTTATCCACTGCAACACTGAGCTTCCCCCTACTTTGTGCTTCTTGGGTGGCTGAACATTAACTTCAGAATGGACATTTTTTTTTTTTTTTGGACCAGGAGGCAGCCTTGTGTGTTCAAGGGGTCTTTAGGTCCTGGACGAGAAGCAAGGGAAGCTTCTGCATCAGAGAAGACATCCACTGACAATTTGAGGCCCAAGCCTGACTATTTAATGAGTAGGTATATTGAGGGAGTTCTATGGAAAGTGCAGAGTCCAGGTGAAATATAAAATGCCTAGTCAGCAATCCTATAACCTCCTTTATGGTCTGATGAGGTTGAAGTAGTAACCTCCCAGAAAATGTTCACAATAGTTGTAAGTTATTACTGAATCTTGTTTTATGCTTATTTCTATTAAGTGTGTGCTTGTGAAGTTTCTGGATTTAGCATTCTTTTGATGTATAAAAAATAAATACCTATTCCAAACCTGATTCATAAGGTACATTTAATATATTTCTATTCTCCCTTTTTGGGAATTCCTAGATGTGAAGCTAAGTTCATAATTCATCTCCAGGGGCATCAGGTTGAAGGTTTAACTATCCCAAAAGTCTGAGGACAAGAAGTCTAGTATCCCTCTCATTAGTCAGTCTACTAACATTAATTAAGTGTTTATCATGTGCTAAGCACTGTGCTGAGCTTGAGAGACATATAGAAGCCAAAAAAAAAAGAGCCCAAACAAACAAAACAAACTGGTCCCTGCTCTCAAGATGCTCACAGTCTCATGAAGGAGACAACATGCTGACAACCATGTATAAACTCTATATAGGAGAAGTTGGGGATAATCTCAGAAGGCTTCTTGCAGAAAGTGGGACTTTAGCTGAGACTTGAGAGAAGCCAGAAAAGGCAGAAATTAGAGATAAGGAAGGAAAGCTTTCTAGGTATGGGGCATAGCCATGGAGTATCCTGTGAGAATATTAATAAGGAGACCAGTGTCACTGTATTGGAGAGTATGTGGAGAGCAAAGTGTAAGAAAACTGGAAAGGAGACAAGTTATGAAGAGCTTTGAAAGCTAAATAGGATTTTATAGTTGATCCCATAGGTAAGAGGGAGCCATTGGAGTTGACTGAATTTTTTTGTTTGTTTTTTTGGTGAGGCAATTGGGGTTAAGTGACTTGCCCAAGGTCACACAGCTAGTAAGTATCAAGTGTCTGAGGCTGGATTTGAACTCAGATCCTCCTGACTCCAGGTCTGGTGCTTTATCCACTGCAACACCGAGCTGCTCCAGAGTTGACTGAATTTTGATGGGGAGGAATATAGCCAGATGTGCATTTTAGGAAGATCAGTTTGACAGATGAGTGGAAGATAGATTGGAATGGGGAGGAGAGACTTGAGACAGGGAAACCAACTAGGCTACTGTAGCAATAGTCCATGTGTAAGGTGAGATAGGCTTACACCGAGGTAGGTGCAAAGTTAGAGGAGACAGGAGACATATAGGAAAGATGTTATGAAGGTAGAAACAATAGTCAACGAACATTTCTTAAGCATCTACTATGTGCCACACACATGCTAAGCTCTGGGGGATACAAGTATGGCAAAAGTCAGTTTTTGTCCTTAAGGAGGTTACCATGTAATGGGGGAAGAGAAAGCTGAAAAGGTGGGGGTTGGGGAAGGTATCTGGCTCAGGGGTATGGTGGAAAAGCTAAAGAAATCCAAAATGTGTACAGTAGGGTAGGAATGAAGAAATGTCTGAAATATATGCCTTGTCCTTTTTCCTTAAATGACTCCACCTTTCAATAAGGGGGCAGAAGGTACTGATGAGATATGAGTAGAAATGACTGAACTTGACTGAACACGGGGAGACAGAGTGAGAAGTTGTAAGTGTGGGAGGTTGGTGGTCTTCTCAACAGTTATAGGGAATAAAGAAGTTGGGAAGATGGGGAGGCTTTAGGGTGAAAGATAATGAGTCCTGTTTTGGACATGTTTAGTTTAAGATGTTTAGTGGACACTCAGTTTGAGATGTCTAAAAGGCAGTTGATACAAAGCTGGAGTTCAGGAGAGAGGTTAGGACTGGATAAGTAGATCTGAAAATCATCAGCATAGAGGTGATAACTGAAATGACAGTGAATGAGATTGATAAATGAAATAATACAGAGGAAGAAGAGAGCCCAAGACAGAGGTTTGGGCTATAGCTATTGTTAGCAGGCATGACCTGGATGAAGATCCAGCAAAAGAGATGGAGTGGTCAGGCATGTAGGAGAATCAGGAGAAAGCAGTGTCAGGAAAACCTAGAGATAAGAGAATATCAAGGAGAATGTGATCAACAATATGAAAGGCTACAGAGAAGTAAAAAATAAGGAAGATTGAGAAAAGGTAATTCAATTTGGCAATTAAGAGATGACTGGTAACTTTGGAGAAAGCAGTTTTGGTTGAATGATGAGTCAGAAGCCAGACTGAGGAAAGTTAAGGAGAGAGAAAGAAAAGGAAGTGGAGATACCTGTTGTAGATTGCTTTCTCAATTTTAGCCACAAAAATGAGAAAGGTTATAGGATGATAGCTATCAAGGATGGACAGTTCAAATGAGGGTTTTTTTGAGGCTGGCAGAGACATGGGCATATTTATAGGCAGGCAGGAAGTAGCCAGCAGTCTGGGAGCAAATGAAGATTAATGAGAGAGGGGGCAATCTACTGGAGAAGACTGGGTAAAATGGAATTAGCCCCATATGGCAAGTAGGATAGTGAATTAATTGAGGTGGTCTCTTGCTGCAGTGAGGGCCCAGTTGAGATCATGCAACATAAACTTTTCATGGACTTAGCAAAGTTTCATGATTTTTCTCTGACTTCATTCAGCAGTGCCTTCAATGGGAACAAAAGCAGTGAATGGTGGAAGTAATCCAAGGCTGGAGTTTGGGAAAGATTAATGGGCAAGAGACTCAGAAGATAGGGTAGAGTTTAACTGGTTCCTCAGGGGGCGTTAATTGGGGAAGGGAAGAGAGTATAATCAGTGCAGATTGACTTGAGGGAAAAAATGAAGGAGGCTTTGAAAGTCAAGATGAGGACAAAGAACAGGGTTTGGAGTTGTAAGGCAGAGGGAGAGGTGGGATAAGAACAGATTGACCAGATAAAGGAATTTCATAGTTTATGAACATAGATATGGAACACTTGTGGATGGTGGCAAGATCAAAGGTATGACCATCTCTGTGTGTAGTTCTGGTATGGTGTAAGCCGTCCACTGACCCAGGTCTGACTATGTCTGGGTAAGGAGCAGAAGGACCCTTTAATAAAGAAGAAAATAGGTACAGGACCTGGTTCTTCAATGTTATACTGTCATAAAAATAAAAGGCAACATTAATTTTTTTAAAAAGTAAAATAAAATAATGATGAGTGTTTGGAGAAAGTAGAAGACCCTGAAAGTGGAACTCTGGATCCACATTCATATTTTAGAAGACTTTTGTATTTTTAGGGGATAAAAATCTGAATGATGTCAGAAGAGTAATACATAAAGACACTAGCGTCCCTAGAAATTTGAGTAAATATTCAACTTTTAGTATTCTTTAAAACTGTGGTTTATATGAATTATAATTAAATTTAGCTGAAAAGTCACCATATACTCAGCCAATGAGCATTGTTTAAATTCTTAATGGGTTGTCCTAAACACACCTGTCCTCTTATTATTAAGCCTTATAGAGAAACCCTAGTGGCGTTATTTGGGTGTTTTAAAAAAGTTTAAAGAACATCCTCATGCTAAGTGGAAATCACCTGGTAAACTGAGTTATAATTTTTAAGTGGGAGGAGAGAGGGACAGCCACAGCCAGAGCTCCTAGAAACCTGGCATCTTTGAGAATTGTTTTTTATTTTATTTTTATTTTTAAAGATAATAAACATTTTTATTTAGTTTTAGGTTCCAATTTTTATGCCTCATGGACTTAATTAGTTAGTCACAGTTTGTTGAGCTATTCCCCAATTGATGAGCGTTCCTTTGATTTCCAATTCTTAGCCCCCACAAAAAGAACTGCTATAATTTTTTTTGTACAAATAGGTCTTTTTATCTTTTTGGAGATGAGACTTTTTAAAAATAGTATTTTTTCCCCAATTGTATGTAAAGATAGTTTTCAACATTCATTTTTGTAAGATTTTGAGTTCCAGATTTTTCTCCCTCTCTTTCCCTCCCAAAGCCAGCATGCAATCTGATATAGGCTATACATTACAATCATGTTAAACATATTTTCACATTAGTCATGTTGTGAGAGAATTATCAGAACAAAAGGGAAAAAACATGAGGAAACAAAAAAAACCCACTTCAACAACAAAAGTGAAAATTGTATGCTTCAATCTGCATTCAGACTCCATAGTTCTTTTTCTGGATGTGAAGAATATTTTCCATCATGAGTCTTTTGGAATTGTCTTGGATCACTGTATTGCTGATAAGAATTAAGTCTATCACAGATGATCATCATACAATGTTGCTGTTACTGTATACAATATTCTCCTGGTTCTGCTCGCTTCACTCAATATCAGTCCACTTAAGTCTTTCCAGTTTTTTCTGAAATCTGCCTGCTTTTCTTTCTTTCTTTTTTTTTTGTGAGGCAATTGGGGTTAAGTGACTTGCCCAGGGTCACACTGCTAGTAAGTGTTAAGTGTCTGACATCGCATTTGAACTCATGTCCTCCTGAATCCAGGGCCAGTGCTCTATCCACTGTGCCACCTAGCTGCCCCCTGCTTATCATTTCTTATAGCACAATATTATTTCATTACATTCATATACTACAACTTGTTCAGCCATTCCCCAATTGATGGGCATCCCCTCAATTTCCAATTTTTTGCCACCACAAAATGAGCAGCTATAAATATTTCTGTATATGTGGGTCCTTTCCCTTTTTTTATGATCTCTTTGGGATATAGATCTGGTAGTGGTATTGCTTCTTTATTGGAACTGGAAGGTCCTTGTAGCTTATGTTAACTCCCTATCTTTTTTAATTAATTAAAAAAGAATAAACATTTACATGTATAGTTTTGAATTCCAAATTTTACCCCTTCTTCCCTCCCTCCCCCTTCCCTGAGGTGTTAAGCAATCAGTGTGGATTATACATGTACAATCATGTAAAACATTACCATATTAGTCATTTTGTACAAGAAAACTTGAATAAAAGAAAAAAATGAATGTGAAAATAGCATGTTTCAGTTTGTGTTCAATCAATATCAATTTTTTCTTTGGAGGTGAATGGTATATTTCCTCATTAGTCCTTTGGGATCATCTTGGATCATTGTATTGCAGAGAATAGTAAATCATTCACAATTCTTCATCAAACAATAATGCTATTTCTGTGCACAATGTTCCCTTGCTTCTGTTCACTTCACTATACATCATTTCATACATGTCTTTCCAGGTCTTTCTGAAGTCATCCTGCTTGTCATTTCTCATCACACAATAATATTCCATCACCATCACATACTACAGCTTGTTTAGCCATTCACCACGTAATGGGCATTCCTTTGATTTTCACCACAAAAAGAGCTGCTATAAATATTTTTGTACAAATAGGTCTTTTTCTCTTTTGGGGGATGTCTTTGGGATATAAACCTAGCAGTGTTATTGCTGGTTCAAAGGGTATGCACAGTTCTATAGCCCTTTGGGCATATTAACTCCCTATCTTATCCTGGGCCTATCTAGTCTCCCCAACTTTTTGTCTCGATCACTGTTTTCAACACTGTGGAAAACTTTGGTATAGAAATTTTGTCCACCCAATGCAGATAATTATTCTGTAGCTTTTAGTCCTATAGTTCTCTGATGGCATTGAGAGGCTGTCACTTCAGCTAGGGGCAGAACTGAACCAAGGTCTTCTAACTAGGCTGTTTAGTCCTCTGTCTAGCATAAGATGTCTCTATTGTTTGCTAAATATTGTTTGCTTATTGACAGATAAGCTAGGTAATGAAATGAGTAGGGCACTGGACATGGGAGTCTGGAATACTAGACTGGAGTTCCAGTCCTGGCTCAGACACTTAGAAGTTGTGACTTTGGGTAAGTCACTTAAAGTCACTCAGCCTGCTTCCTCCCATGTAAAATGTGGATACTTAATAGCAGCTACCTCACAGTATTGTGAGGAGCAAATGTGATAAATGTGGAGTGCTTTACAAACTTGAAGGAGCTAAATGCTAGCTGTCATTATTAATTATTAAAGCCTCTATAAAGATTATGAGTAAAGCACTCGACGAATGCTAGCTATTATTATTAAATAAGGCTGAGACTATCGTAAGCGACTTGTCCGAGTTCATGGAAGGGCGGGGGAGGGAAAGGCGAAAAAAACCTGGGTCTCGAGCCTCCGGCTCGGTGCCTTTCCCCAGACCCTTCGCCAGTCCTATTCCTTCCCCCAGCAGTAGGCGGGCGTCACATGCCTAGCGAGGCTCAGGGGCATCCTCCTAGGGTGAGGCCCGTTTCCATGGAGACAGGGAAGGACGTCTGGCCCTCCCGCTCACCAGACCCACTCCACGGGCTGTTCTCTGGGAACAGCGGGGGCCTCAGGGCCTGGCATCCGGGAACCCCACCTGCCACGCACGGACACCCCCAAACCCGCGAGCGCCGGGCCGGCCTCAGAAGTCTCGCCGCCGCCGCCCTCGGGAAAATGGCCGGGCGCAGACTACTCTCTATCCGCCAGGGCCCTTCTCTATGGTCATCCCCCGCCTCAGCACCCTCCTCTTCCCTTCCCTCCCCTCGGGTAGGTGGGTGGGTGGAGGCTGAAGAAGGCCTCCTTCACCTCCTCGCGCCTCATCCTACCGCAGGCAGGGAGAAGAGGTCGGGGCGCCTGCGCAGGCCCAGGCCTCCCGCCCGCCCGCTCGCTACCGCCTAGAGGCTGGTGAGCGGAAGTCGCGTGACCCCGGAAGCGACTGGAGGGGGCGCGCGGGCGGGGTGGAGCCGGCCGTCTTGGTTCGTCGTTAGTGCGGGAGGGAGCGCGAGAGGCGGTGGACGCATCGAACCTATCGGTGAGTGAGTGACCGGGCTCCGTGGATTCCACCCTCCGTCCCAGAGCCGCCGCTGCTCTTCCGGACCTCCCCGGGAGGGTGGGACGAGGAAGGGAGAGCCACCGTCACCGGCTGCATGGGAGGGACATCAGGGTGGAGCCGCCGCCGCCGCGACCGCTGCAGCCACTGCTGCTGCCTTTGTTCCTACCGCCCCCGGGCTAGGCGCGACGCTTCGGCTCGGGCCCGGGGTCTGGCGTGGGAGCCTCGAGGAGCTGGTTCCCCAGTCCTGCTGGGAAGCGGCGGCGGTGGCGGAGAAGGCTCTCTCCACGCAGGGACTGGGGCATCCGCTCGGGCGGAGGCCGCGGGAGGGGCATCGCAGCCCCCGGGGACCGGGGGAGGTGACAGCTGCTCGGGGCTTCCTGCTGGCCCCCTAGCAAGGTGGGAGACTACGGGAGGGGGAGGTTGCCCATCCATCCCCGCCCCTTCCTCAGCACATCCCTTCCGGCAGAACCCCTTAGAGGGAAGAGGCAGAGATGAAGCCCAGGCAGGCAGAGAGAGCCAGGAGCTGGCCAGAGGCACAGATGGCGTCCAAGGTGAGCCGCGCCCACGTGGAGAGGAGAGGAGAGGAGAAGAGAGGGGGCAGCCAGAGCCAGAGGCAGGGACAGGGAGGTCCAGGCACGGAGGAGCAAGCTCCGGCTCCTGGCAGGAAGCAAGTGGGGCGAGGCAGCGTGCCGAGATTGACAGTCCTTGGAATGGAGGGAGCTCGAGGAGCCCGGGGGTAAGCCAAAGAGGAAGTGACTCTGGAGGCAATGGAGACATGGCCCTTTAGACCGTGTTTAGAATTCAGTCTTTCTTTCCTTTCTGCGCCCCACATTTGGTCTTTAAAAAAAAGTCCCCCTTTCTCAGAGCCACCCACACACTAACAGCATCCTAGGGAGACTGGCTGCACGGTATGTTGTCATGGGAGGAAAAAAGGAACTTTAGATGTCAAGTGTCTTTGGACCATAAACTCCTCCCATTACTCTTGTAGGGCAGGAACTGCTCCTTGAGGGCAGGAATTGCCTTTTCCCTTTTTTTGTATTCCCTGGGTTTAGCACTAAACTGTACTCTGCTACGTAGTTCGCCCTTAAATGTTTATTGATTGATTGACAAGAGTTTTGGCCTCTTTCTTAATTTTTTTAAAGAGGCCGTTGGACTAGTTCGGGGCTTTCTCTACCTTTTTTGTTTGTTTGATTTGGCAGTCTGGTGAGGCCTGTGGCTTGTTACCTACATTCACGGAAGGATGCTCAATTTCAGTTAGTGAAAATAAAGATGTGAATTCCCCCCCCCATCCAAATTAATGGATACCCCCCACCCCACTGCCAGAGCCCAGTTTAAGGACCTTTGGATTAGATGATTTCTTCGGTCCTTTTCAGCTTTAATGCTTTATGACCCCCAAATACTTGCTATCTGGGATTATACAAGCTGTTTCTAAGGAAATGTACTACAGTTAGAATTTGTAATACTAAAATAATTTCTGGGCTACTTGATTTCTTTGACCTTAGGTCCTAAATTTATGCCCTGAGGGATGTTGGGAGCTGCTTAAAATTTATTCCTTTCCCATTCCTGAGCCTCATTTCCAGTGATTGCTCAGTTTATGGGTATTTAGGGAAATAGAGTTATAATTTGAAATGGCCTAGTCTGGGTCCTGAGCCCTGGAGTTATTGTAGGAACGTCATTCTCTTCCCAGATTGATCTCAGACTCAGGGGGAAGACCAATAATGATGACCTAGGATCTGTCTGACCCTGTTTGGGCTCTTGATTTCACATAGGATCCATCTCATGTGACTTAGGTGATTTCTGCAAACCCAGATGCAACTTGAATGGATTCTAAGTGGTTTCTTGGGAATGAAAGAGCAACGAGAAATTTTAAATCAATAAGCATTTATTAAACACCTGCCATGTGCCTCACTTTGCTAGATACTGATGTTACAAAGACAAAAAAGGAAACTTCTGCCTTTGAGGAGGAGCTAAAGGTTCAATCTGGGGAAACCCCACATGCACATAAAAGTCTATACTCAATTGCTTTGTATAAGGTGAGAGTGATGTAAAGGCCTCTTGAAGAAGGGCTTGAAAGGGAGAAAAGGAGTCCAAGAGAGGATGCACCAAGCATTGGGGGATATATATCGCCTGTGCTAAAGCATTTGAAAGTTGTGTGTACAGGGAATAATAGCAAGTAGTCCAGTTTGGCTTGGACCATAGACTGTTTGTAGGGAAGTAGTGTGTGACAAGTCTAGAAAGATGTGTTGAAGCCAGATTGTAAAGGCCTTTAAATCTCCATAAAAAGGAATTTTCAGTTTTATCCTAGTAGGGAGCCCCTGAACCTTCTTGAATGGGGGAGGTGACAGGGGCAGAGTCTACTTTAAGAATATACATTTTTGGCTTACTGATCGTAGAGAGAAGAGGCTGGAGGCAAGGAGACCAATTGAGAGGCTAGTCAGTTAATCAACAAGCATGTTGTAATTGCCTGTTATGTAGCAGGCACTGTGGAATGCAAATAAAATAAATGAAACAATGCCTGCTCAAAAGGAGCTTATGGTTTAGTGAACCCCAAAAAGATACCTGGTGGTTGAGGGACTCTGGAAAGCTTCCTTGGAGAAGGTGGTGCTTAAACTGTTTCTCAAGGAAATAGAAAGGTTCTTTGAGTTGGAGGTGAGGAGGGATTGCATTCCAGCCTGTGCAAACAACATCCACATATGGGAGATGGAACTATGATGAACTGAGAAAAAGGACAGTTTGGTTGGATCTGAGTTTGAGAAGGGGTGTAATGTCTTTTTTTCTTTTCTTTCTTTTTTTTTTTTGTGTGGGGCAATGAGGGTTAAGTGACTTGCCCAGGGTCACACAGCTAGTAAGTGTCAAGTGTCTGAGGCCGGATTTGAACTCAGGACCTCCTGAATCCAGGGCCGGTGCTTTACCCACTGCGCCACCTAGCTGCCCCTCCATTTAGCTTTTAAAGCCTTTCACAACCTGGCCTTCACATCTCTTTTCAGCCTTTTAAAACATTACACTGAGGCAGCTAGGTGGCACAGTGGATAAAGCACCAGCCCTGGATTCAGGAGGTCCTGAGTTCAAATCCGGCCTCAGACACTTGACACTTACTAGCTGTGTGACCCTGGGCAAGTCACTTAACCTCCATTGCCCAGCAGAGGGGAAAAAGGCTAAATGGAGAACTTTCAGTAGTCCTGGCAAGAGGTGCACTGGTGTGACAGACTGTTTCGTGTGGAAGGAAGAGTGTAGAGATGCCATAGAATCATCAAGGCTTGGAGGTTGTTTGGATATTGGGTTTAGAAGAGGTGAAGGAAGAGTTTAGGATGACTCTGAGATCGTGAACTCAGGTGACTGGAAGGATGGTAATACCCTCAATACTAATAGGAAAACTAGGAAGAGGAATGGGTTTAATGGAAAGAGAATGTGTAGAGTTTAAGGTGTACACATCTAGTTAGAGATATCTAGTGTTGGGCTAGAGCTGAGAAGATTGAATAGGACTGAAGGAATGGATAGCATTGGAGTGGATAGATAGCACCAAGGAAAAGCAAAGGAACATGTGTTACTTGTGCTTATTAAAAAAAAATACTCTGATACCTTTATTTCACTGTAATTGGTTTCCTTTGTGATTCTGTAGATTAATATTCTGAGAAGAAGTAATTAGGCTTTACCAGATGGCCCAAGGGGACCGTGACCCAAAAAAGGTTAAGAACTTCTGATGTAAAGAAAGGAAGAGAGCCCAAGTCAGAGCTGGGGTGGGGGTGGGGCAGTAAATGAACAATTGGGAAGTAGGGCATAGATGTTGAACCAGCAGGGGAAACTGAGAAGGAAAAGTCTGGTAGGTGGGGAATCAAACCAGCTATTTATTAAGCATTTACCAGGTGTCATTAAATGTGCTAAGCACCGAGGATGCAAAATAAGGCAAACCAGAAAGTTAATATTCTGGTGAGTAATACAACATATAAAAAATGTATCTATAAGATAGTTACAGTGTAACTGCAAGGTAGTCTCACAGGGAAGGCACTAGCAGTGGGAGGACTCAGGAAGGTCTCTTGGCTCAAGGTGGGATTTTAAAAATGGTTTTATTTATTTTTTCCTTAATAGTTTTTTTTCCAGTTACATGTAAGGATGGTTTTCAACATTGTTTTCTATAAGATTTTTTTGTCGTTGTTTTTTGTTTTGCAGGGCAATGGGGTTTTTTTGTTTTTGTTTTTTGTTTTTCAGGGTCACACAGCTAGTGTCAAGTGTCTGAGGCTGGATTTGAATCCAGGGCCAGTGCCTTATCCACTGTGCCACCTAGCTGCCCCCTCTAAGATTTTGAGTTCCAAATTTTTCTCCTTCCCTCCCCAAGACAGCAAGCAATCTAATATAGGTTGTATATGTACAATCACATGATACATTTCCATGAATCAGAACAAAAGGGGAAAACCTCAAGAAAGAAAAAACAAAAACCAACAACAACAAAAGAAAAAGTCAGAACAGTATGGTTCAGTCTGCATTCAGATCCCACAGTTCTTTCTCTGGACGTGGAGAACATTTTCCATCATGAGTCCTTTGAAAATGTCTTGGATCATTATATTGCTGAGAAAAGCAGTCTTACAGCTGATCATCACACAGTGTTGCTGTTACTGTGCACAATGTTCTCCTGGCTCTGCTCATTTCACTCATCAGTCCATTTAAGTCTTTCCAGGTTAAAAAAAAAAAGTTTTTAGTGATAAAAACCTAGTATTTCTCCCCCTCCCAGAAAACCATCCAGTAATAAGGAGAAAAATCAGAATCACTGATCAATAAATACATTTTAAAAATTTGAAAATGTGTACAATGTTCCACATTTATGGACCTCCCACTTCTAGACAGGAGAAAGGCTGAGGTCTCCTCTTTTCTTTGGGGCTATGCTTATTCTTTGTAATCTTGCAACATTGTAATGATTATATATATATATATATATATATACATTGTTTTCTTGACTCTGCTTTCTCTTCACTCTGAGGAGGTGAGATTTGAGCTGAGTCTTGAACAAAAGCCCAGGAAGCCAGGAGGTGGAAGTAAGAAGGCAGAGAATTCCAGGAATGGGGGACAGCCAGTGAAAAGGCATGAAGTCAAGAGACAAGGGTCCCTGGGAAGAAACAGCCAGAAGGCCAGTGTTACTGGGTTGTAGAGTGCTGGGGGCGGTGGGGATTCTGAAGGTAATAGGGAGCTGGTGAAGTTTATTGAGTAGGGATGACATGGAAAATCACATTAACGTTTAGTGGAAGAGGAACTGGAGTAGGGAGTGACAGGGCAAGGAGACCAACCTGAAGGCTGTGGCAGTAGTTAGGTTGTGCGGTTCTGAGGGCCACTGTGATGGCTGGGTCAGAAGAGAGAAGGCAGTGTGTATGAGAGACATCATCAAGGTACAAATAATCAGACTTGGCACAGAATTGGCTGATCGAGGAGTCAAGTATGACACCTTTGTTTTGAGTCTGGGTGATGGAGAGGTGGTGGTGCCCTGACAGTAAAATGCCATGGTTTGGTGGGGGGTGGGGAAGAAGTTCTGTTTTGGACAAGTTGAGTTTTGCAGTAGCTTAAGGGACATACAGTTTGAGATGTTGAAGCCATTGGTGATATATATTTTTTTTTTAGTGAGGCAATTGGGGTTAAGTGACTTGCCCAGGGTCACACAGCTAGTAAGTGTTAAGTGTCTGAGGCCGGATTTGAACTCAGGTACTCCTGACTCCATGGCTGGTGCTCTATCCACTGCGCCACCTAGCTGCCCCTGAGATCACCAAGTGAGATACTATAGAGGTGGCAGAGAAGGGAGCCTTTGGGGGAACCCTCATTGTTAGGGGGTGTCACCTCAGTGAAGATTCATCAAGGAAGATCTAGAAACATCAGTCAGACAGGTAGGAAAACTAGGGAGAGTGTAATATCAAGAAAACCTGGAGAGGGGCGACTGTCCAGGAGAAGAGGGGGTTTGGGAGTGTCTGAGGCCACAGAGAGGTCAAGGAGAGGGACTGAGAAAAAGCCCTTGGCTTTTGCTATTAAGAGCTACTAGGCAACTTGGGAAGGAGCACTTTCAGTTTAGCTAGAGGTCAGGAGCCAGATTTCAAGGAGAATCTTGCAACAGGAGAAAAGTAGAGCAGGTGAATAGTCTCTTGTAGGCTGAGCTATGAGTAGCCAGGGAAAGAACTCTGGAAAGACCAAGTGGATTCAGGTCTCCCCCAGCTTTAGTCACCTTTCAAATGGCTTGGGGTAGCTTTAGTGGTGAGACAAAGCCTGAGGCCCTAGCCCTGAGGACCTTAATGTAAGGATTGGGGCTAGAAATGAGTGACTGGGCACTGTCTAGAGCCCCTTACTTCCTGTCTTACTGGGCTCCTCTGGGTCCAAGACTCGTACTGGAGAATGAAAGGCTGCTGACTTCCACTGCACTCTTCCTTTAATCTCCACTCAGACCTCACCTAAATGTTTTACTGGCCCACTTACCAGTGACTTTTCTAACCTTTTCATCCCTCTTCAGACCTCCCATGGCTGCCCCCTCCCCACCCTAGAACTTTGCTCCATATTAACTGCTTGAGTCCATTTACAAGAGCTTCCTTTCTCCCCTCTTATCACATCACTCAGCTCCCTTTCACTCAAATGAAGAGGTGACCCTTCCCCTCACTAAGGCTGACCCCTCTAAAAGCACAAGTGCTCCTATTCCATCCTGTCTCCTCCAGGGGATTGTCCCCATTCTCTCACTTATCTTCATTTTCTCCCTGTTTACTAACAGCTTCTCTACTGACTACAAAATGCCCAGGTCTCTTCCATCTTCAGATTACCCTCACTCGATCTATCTCTCCTCATTAGCTATTGGCCTATAGTTCTTCTCCCTTTCTTGACTAAACAGCTTGAGAAAGCCATCTATGATAGGTTCTTCTGCTTTCTTGCCTCGCACTTTTCTCTCTTTGGTTTCCACTTGTTTGGTATTAATGTGAAGCTTTGGGGGGGGGGGCAATGAGGGTTAAGCAACTTGCCCAGGGTCACAGAGCTAGTAAGTGTCAAATGTTTGAGGCCGGATTTGAACTCAGGTCCTCCTGAATCCAGGGCCAGTGCTTTATCCACTGTGCCACCTAGCTGCCCCCTCACACTTTTCTTAATTCTCTGCAGCCTGGCCATTGACTTAATCATTCAACTGACAATATTCTCTCCAAAGTTGCCTCTGTTCTCTTAATTGTCAGATATAATGGACTTTTCTCAATTCATGTCCTTCTTGACCTCTTGGTCACTGTTGATCCTGGGGCCTGGCTATCTGGGAACAGTGCTTAAACACACGCTTTCAGAAGTACTAGATATGCAGAAAATCTTTATGGGGTGGTGGGTAGGTGCAGTGCCCAGATGGAGGTAAGGGTTCTCTTCTGTCTTTATTTGTGTTTGTAGCGTCCTTGTTCTTATGTGCCAGGATGGATCAGGACAAAGTAGGGCAGGCCTAGGCTTCTGCTGCGGTCCCTGAGCATAGGGACAAGCTTGCCTAAGAAGAGAGTCACTCTCCTGTTTTATTTTTGTTTTGTTTTGTTTTTAGTGAGGCAATTGGGGTTAAGTGACTTGCCTAGGGTCACACAGCTAGTAAGTGTTAAGTGTCTGAGGCCGGATTTGAACTCAGGTCCTCCTGACTCCAGGGCCAGTGCTCTATCCACTGCGCCACCTAGCTGCCCTCCTGTTTTATTTTTGAAATACTAAGGTTCAGGCTTGGAAAGCTGTCTTTGGTGGCTCCTTTTCTGGGAAGGAGGCCTAAGATGAGCATGGTTGTGTGTTTAATAGGAGAGGTTGCCATGGTGGATATGTCATCAAACCTCTGAGGTCCTTTGAGCAAGAGCCTGAGTATCAGTTATTTTATGTTCACATTATTCGGACAAGTTCTTGTCTGTACTGTGCGATGTAGGCACAGGCTTTTAAGTAGCCCTGTGTTGCATCATTTTGTGATGGAGTGTCGTGTGGAATCCAGGGGAGTGAGTGATTGGGCAGTCTCCAGGGACTTCTCAGGAATTCCTGTAAAAGCTATTGCTTAAATGCCTGCTGTTTTTAAAGCACTTTCTCCTGCACCTTGGCTGTGGTACCTGCCAGTGATTGTTGTCCAGGACAGTGGAGTTGTTAGAGTGACAGAAGTCGAGGCCTCCCTGTCAGTCCTCACCAGGCCATAGCTGGGGGTTGCAGTGGGTGGTTCTGGAACTTTGCTGTGCAGATTGTGGTGTGTTGGCTCCGGGATTAGTGGGTGCAGAAGGGGTGGGGGCGAGTTCTCTTCTTCCCTCCTCCTCCTCCCTTTGTTTTCCTCCCACCCCCATCCGTCCCTGTCCCCCCATTTTCTCTTTCGCCCTGGCCTTATCTCGAGGCTATGCTGCTGACCCTCTCTCCTCTTCCCCAGGTTTTCAAAGCCTGGTCAGGTGGTGAGCATGGCAGAACAAGAGCCTACAGCAGAGCAGCTGGCTCAGATTGCTGCTGAGAATGAGGAGGACGAGCACTCAGTGAACTACAAGCCTCCAGCACAAAAGAGCATCCAGGAGATTCAGGAGCTGGACAAAGATGACGAGAGCCTTCGGAAGTACAAAGAGGCCCTGCTGGGCAGTGTGACTGTATCTGCTGGTAGGAGCCACTTTGCAGGCTTCTAGAAAGGGGTTGGGAAAGGCTTGCCTAGGGCAGCCTCTCTGAGGTTGTTGGCAGAGCCCCGACTGGGCCCTGCTTCCTTTCCCGGGGGTCTCTGGGGGAGCTGGCCAGGGGATGGCATTCTAACCCACCCACTTTCCTCTCCCTTCCTTTAGATCCCAATACTCCTAATGTAATTGTGACACGCCTAACCCTGGTGTGCAGCACTGCGCCTGGCCCCTTGGAGCTAGATCTGACTGGTGAGTGCAAGTGAGGGGACCTGAGGGGACTGTGAGGAGGTGGTGGGGATGGGGCAGGGGTATAGGGTGGGGGGAAAGGGCTGGGAGGAAGGGGGGAGCTTGTCATCACTTAACCCTTGACACAACTTTTAGCCTTCCTTTGGTTTCTGTCCTGGCGCCCTCTGATGGTGACCAGCTGAAAATGCAGCCAGAGAGAGGCTGCTTTAAAGGCAATTGTATTGGGAGAATCTAGAGTTGTTAATGAAGTGGGCTGGTATTGTGGGGCGTTGTTGAGCAGGGGCTGAGGGATAAACTGTTGGGAAGAGTGCCTGAGGAGAGCAATAGGGGAAGGGAATTCACAATGAAGGGGGTTGTTCTCCCTGGAACAGGTGACCTGGAGAGCTTTAAGAAGCAGTCATTCGTGCTGAAGGAGGGTGTGGAGTACCGGATAAAAATCTCCTTCCAGGTGAGGCAGGCTGGCTGGAGAAGGCTTCCAGATGGGGAATGGGGGCCGGCTCAGTCCAAGGCCCAGATAACTTCAGTGGCTTTGTTCCCCCCTACAGGTGAATAGGGAGATCGTATCAGGCATGAAGTACATCCAGCACACTTACAGAAAAGGCGTCAAGAGTGAGTATGGGACTCAACCCCATGGCTAGCCTGGAACAGGGAAACACAGGCTCTCTAAGGGTTATGTCACCTTTCCCTCCCCCTTCAAGAAGGGCAGTGGTGTTGGGGCTAGTGGTAGTATTTGTTTTTTCCCACAAGAGCCTGCAGATAGGGCTAATCAAGTTTTTCTTGGGAAAACTTTCCCTAGGAGATCTAGCTTCTGAAGTATAGAGAGGATAAACCACTACTATTTCTCTCCCCACCACCACCCATACATGTGCTTCACAAAGCCATCTGCTTTGCAACTAAAAATCATGCCACATGTTACCAAACCCTGTCTTCTAGCCTATCCACAGATTCCAGGGTTGGGGACTGAGAAGAGGAAACTCAGAAGTAAGCTTTATAGCAGCGGTCTCACCATCTTTCTTTGTGTGACCTCATGTCTTTCTCCAGTTGACAAAACTGACTACATGGTGGGCAGTTATGGGCCTCGAGCAGAAGAATATGAGTTCCTGACCCCTGTGGAAGAGGCTCCCAAGGGCATGCTGGCTCGAGGCAGCTACAACATCAAGTCTCGCTTCACAGATGACGACAAGACGGATCACCTCTCCTGGGAGTGGAACCTCACCATCAAAAAGGAGTGGAAGGACTGAACCTATGGCCCTATAGAGGGAGGGAGGGAGGGAGGCATCCCCAGACAGTGGCCACAGGAGAACCCGAACCTTACCCTGAACCCCCATCCTACTTTCCCTAATCCCAAACCAAAGTGCTGACAGGGGAGTCCCCACCCCCACCTGACTGTCTTCTCATACCCCTGGTCTATCTCCTCTGGATGGGGGAATCCCATTTTTATCGTCTTGGGCCCCCTCTCAGCCTCCCAGGCGGTTATCGTTGTTTTTCCTGTTGCTGCTTCAGCCCAGTAGCTTGCTTGGAGGTGGGGGCTTCAGCCAAGGCCTAAACTTCCTTCAAGTCCCCAATTCTTCCCTTGGGCCAAAGGGAAGGGAGTCTGTTCTGGGCTTCAACAGGAATTTAAATTCTCTTCCCTCAGCTGCTGCATCCCCACCAATCATGTCTTGTTTCCCCTTGGAGGGGGGGTGGTGCACCACAGAATCGGGTAGTGAAGAGACCTCTGGCCATTCTACTGCCCCTTCTGGGTGGCCATCTAGGGCCTGTCAGTTCATTCATTGCTGTCTGTAACCGTGTAACCATGATGCCTTAACATGTGGAACGTGTGCTATGTGGGGAGAAGTGTTCCCCCATCACTAACCTCTGGCTCCCCTGTGTCTGCATGAGCATGTGGTTCCCTATCCCCACCCTCCCTCCGCCAATTACAGCGACTTGCATTGTCTGTCTGTGCTGCTGCCCCTTCTCCCTCCCTCGCTCATCTGCCCGCCCAGGGTCTCAGCCCTCCTCCCTCCCAGACCAGGGCTCCAGGAACTGCTCCCAACTGGTGAGAGCCAAACTGCCAAATCTCTAACCTGTTCCCTCTCTGTGCCCCACCCCCACACTCCAGAAAGCTGGGGTTTCTTCCCTCCCTGGGGACATGGGGAGGCTCTGGCTTCCTTATCCCGATCACTTCCTTGTGGTCAGGGTAGCTCTCCTACCTGGGGAGTCTTGAGGCCTATTTGAACAAAGACCCCTGAAGGACAAAGCCAATGGTTGAGCCTTACTCGTCCCTGGCTGGAGCTCTCAGCCCCTGCCTTGGAATCTTGTGCCTGGCCTGTCAGTTATGTATTGCCTTGATTTGTGCCGACCTGGGGCCCTGCTCAGCTGGCCCCTCTTTCTCCCTTGGGATCCAGGGCCACCATCCGCGGGCAGGGCCCACCCTCAGTCCATAAGGCCTAGCCAAGACAGACATGGGACCAAGTGCACACAGATTGGGAGCTGTGTCTCCTGTGCCTCCCTTACTCTCCCTCCCTCCCCCACTTCGCTGCCACCAGTCTCTTGGTTTGATGTCACAAACTGGAGGCCCTTGGTAACAGGTTTGGAATTGCCTGGCTACTTCTCCTTTTCAGATTGGGGAAATAAACTCTCAATGTAGACAATTGTGCTGGCTTTTTCCTGTGTCAGTGGGGTGGGGTTTGATGGGCTAGGGTTTCAGTCAGTGACACAGACCTCCTCATTGTAGGGAGAAGACAATTCAGCTTCTAACACCAACAAGCTGGAATGGCTCTAAGACCAAAAGACATCAGAAAATAAGGGCCTGGGCTTTCCTGGGTGCTCCACACGCGTTGTTTTCCCCTTCCCATGGCTTAGAGCAACAAATTCCCACCCATATTATCTTGGAGTCCTTCCTGGGCTGGGCCCACAAAAGAGGGCAGTGCAACTCAGCCAACTCTGACCTGCTCTCTCCATGGTCCATAGCGCTCATCCACCACCACCTCTAGGACATGTGCTACAGGCCACACGAGCCTGCTCATTCTGCTCAGCTGCCCAGCAGTAATCTATTGGGGGGTTGGGGAGTCCTACTGCTGCCTGTTGTCAATCAAAGTTATCAGCTTCCCTTTGTTGCACAGAGAGAACAGGGATATAACTGCTCCCTGCCCCATCCCTTATCTCGAGCAGCTGTGAGCTAAAAAGGAAAAGTGGGTCCCTGGGCTGGGGGAATTAGAAACCTCCTTTCAGCATGTGACAAAGCCCAGATCTGTAGCCTAGGCCTCAAGGAAACAGCCTGGGCTTGGCGTGCTGCCCACCCTTCAGTCAGCTTCATGATATTGGTGGAAAGCCAATGTGTACAAAACTGCTAATCACAATGGAGTTGAAGTGAAACAAGGCAGTTGTTATGGTCACGCTGGAGAGATGTGTAGGTAATTACTCTAAGATGAAGGAATTGGATTAGAGGATCACTAAGGCTCTTTCTAGCTTTAACATCTTATGTTGCTTTTAAGACTGGCATAACTAGTAATTCCTGTGCCCTGTGTATTTCACTCCCCATCTCACAGAACCAGCTCCTAATAACAGCAGCTCATATGCATGTAGTATGCACAAAATACACTGAGGTAGTGAGTTGTAGAGTTCTGAATTTGAAGTCTAAGAACTTGGGCCCAAAATCCACTTCTACTTTAAGTGCCTATTATGTCAGATGCTAGGACAGGATTATGTTTTTAAAAAATCCTATTTACAAGGTGCTTAAGTTCTAAGAAAGACAAGAACATAATCATATACAGGGTTTAAAGAATAAGTGCAAAGCAGTGAAATACAAGGTATTTGGGGAGATCAGGAAAGGCTTCATAAAGCAAAATGATATTTAGGTTGTACCTTGAAGGAAACAACCTTGAAGGAACAGGGATTCTCTGAGACAGCTGAGGGAGTGCATATCAGTCCATAAAAAAGCACAGAGATGGGACAAGGAATGATGTCCTATTAAGAACCAAACTCTAGAAATTGCATAAAGGTAGGGGTGGGCACTGGACGGGTAGTGTCCAATGAATCTAGAAAGAGGTTGGGGCCCAGATGTAAAGGACTTTAAAGATTAAGCACAAGAGTTTATATTTTATCCTAAAAGGAATAGGGAGCTATTGGAGTTGACAAAGTAGGGAAGTGACACAGATCTTTGCTCAAGGAAAATTCACTTTGGGAGCAGTGTGTCAGGCTAGAATGAGGAAAGATGAGGCAGGGAAATCAATTTAGAAGGTTGTTAAAATAATCAAGAAGAGATGAGGTGTTGTTTTTTTTTTTTTAGTGAGGCTATTGGGGTTAAGTGACTTGCCCAGGGTCACACAGCTAGTAAGTGTTAAGTGTCTGAGGCCACATTTGAACTCAGGTACTCCTGACTCCAGGGCCGGTGTTCTATCCACTGCGCCACCTAGCTGCCCCTAGAAGAGATGGGGTGTAAGAGACTGAATCAGAGCTGAGTGATGTGACTAGAAATGGCAAGATTTGATGACTGAATATTTGGGGTAAGGAAGAGAGGAAGAAAAGGGGATAATGCTGAGGTTGGAAATCATGGGGATTGACAGGCTGGGGGGTGTTTTTGACAGAAAAAAGGAAGTCACTTAATCTTTCTGGGCCTGTTTCCTTATCTGTAAGAGGACTGGGTTGGGGCAGCTAGGTGGCCCAGTGCATTAGAACAGGGCTTCTTAAACTTTTTCCACTCAAAATCCCTTTTCGCCAGAGAAGTTTTTAAGTGACCCCAGGTGTATGGGTATATAAAATAGGTATACATAACAGTTTGCTGTTGCCAAATTTTTTGTGACCTCCACATTCAGTTATGCGATCCTATATGGGGTTGAGACCCACAGTTTAAGAAGCTAGGAATTAGGGGAATGGCTAAACAAATTGTGGTATATGAATGTAATGGAATACTATTGTGCTGTAAGAAATGATGAGCAGGAGGAGTTCAGAGAAACCTGGAATGACTTACATGAACTGATGCTGACTGAGAGGAGCAGAACCAGGAGAACATTGTACACAGTAACAGCAACATTGTGTGATGAACAATGGGGATAGACTTGGCTCTTCTCAGCAGTGCAACAATCCAAAACAGTTTCAAAGAACTCGTGATAGAAAATATTCTCAACATCCAGAAAAAAGAACTGTGAATTATGAATGCAGATTGAATCATACTGTTTCCACTTTTGGACTGTTTTGTTTTTTTCCTTCTTGTTTGAGGTTTTTCCTTTGTGGTCTAATTCTTCTTTCACAAGATGATTAATGTAGACATATGTTTTTAAATTTTGTTTTGTTTTTTGGTGTTTTTTTTTCAGGGCAGTGAGAGTTAGTGACTTGCCCAGGGTCACACAGCTAGTAAGTGTCAAGTGTCTGAGGCTGGATTTGAACTCAGGTCCTCCTGAATCCAGGGCCGATGCTTTATCCGCTACGCCATCTAGCTGCCCCCAAAAATATGTTTGATGTGACTGTACATATACAATCTATATCAGACTGCTTTCTGTCTTGGGGAGGAGGGAGGGAAGGGAAGGGGGGAGAAAAGAAAAATTTGGAACTAAAAATCCAGTGTAAACAAATATTGAAAACTATCCTTATATGTAATAATAAAATAAAATTTTTAAAAAAAAAGAAGCAGCAGCTAGGGATTAGAACACAGGCCCTGGAATCAGAAGGACCTGAGTTTTGACACTTGATACTAATTGTGTGACCTTAGGCAAATCACTTGACCCCAATGATGATGGAGGAAGGGGAGGAAGAGGAGAAGAAGAAAGAATGGGTTGGATTAGATCTCAAAGGTCCAATTCTCCAATTCTAAATCTATGGCCCCATGATACATTTATTTTCTTATTTGATCCTCACAACAATTTGATCCTGAAAAGTAGTCCTCAACAAGCATTTATTAAGTGCCTGCTATGAGCCAGCCACTGGGGATACAAAGAAAGACAAAACTAGTGTCTATCCTCAAGGAGCTGGAAGACAAGTGGGAGGGATAACATGCAAATTGTGTCTACAGTGGACAGATGTATATACACATAGCATAATTTGGAGAAAGTAGGTACTGTTATCTTGATTTTTCAGAGGAGGCCCAGAGAAATTGATTTGCCCATGTTCACACAGCTAGTAAGTGTCTGAAGCAGGATTCAAACCCAGGTCTTCCCAACATCCAATGCAGTTTTCTGTCCATTCTACCATAATGCCTGGCTAGTCACAGCAGAATGAATGCCTTTCCCAGGCCCCTGTCACTGGACTAAATAAAAGTAGCCAAAGGTTTAGGCAAGATTGAGTCCACTGTAGATAGAACACTGCAAAACACCCAAAATGCCAATACGCCATCCCTATCCTTGTGGAATGTGAAACCTCATTGGGAAGCTAGGAGAAATGTGCAGTTTTACAGGGTGTTATGAAAGTGTTAATGCAGCTTTTAAGCTTTAATAGCTTAAATATCTTTTTAAAAGCAACATCAACATGTTATACTGGAGGTCCCAGTATAAAGAAATGATGAATTTGGGCAGCTAGGTGGCTCAGTGGATAGAGCACCGGCCCTGGAATCAGGAGTAACTGAGTTCAAATCCGGCCTCAGACACTTGACACTTACTAGCTGTGTGACCCTGGGCAAGTCACTTAACCCCAATTGCCTCACTTAAAAAAAAAAAAAAAGATGAATTTAATCAGGGAAGGTTTCTTAGAAGTGATGAGTTCTCCAAAAATATAAATTGCCCAGATTAACAGAAGAGGAAATAAAAGACCTGAATAGCCCCATTTTAGAAAAAGAAATTGAACAAGCTATCAATGAATTCCCTTAGAAAAACTCTCCAGGGCCAGATGGGTTTACAAATGAATTCTTTTTAAAAAAAATAATATTTTATTTTTTCCCAATTACATTTAAAAACAAATTTTAATGTTTTTTTTTAAGTTTTGAGTTCCAAAATCTATGCCTGTTCCTTCATTCCCCTCTCCCTGAGGTGGTAAGCAATTGAATATAGGCTATACATGTGCAATCATGTAAAGTATTTCTATATTAGTCATTTTGTGTAAGGAAACTTGAACTAAGGGGAAAAAGAAAAAAGAAAAAGAAAAATAGTATGCTTCAGTCTACAAGTGAATTCTACCAAACATTTAAAGAACAATTAATTCCAATACTATGCCAAAAATAGGTGGCGTTCTACCAAATTCCTTTTATGACACAAATATGGTGTTGATACCCAAACCAGGCAGAGCCAAAACAGAAAAAGAAAATTGTAGACTAATTTCCCTAATGAATATCGATGCAAAAATCTCAAAATATTAGCAAGGAGCTTACAGCAATTTATCACCAGGATAATACACTATGACCAGGTGAGATTTATACCAGGAATGCAGGGCTGGTTCAACGTTAGGAAAACTATCAACATTATCAACCATATCCATAACAAAACTAACCAAAATCATATAATCATCTCAAAAGATGCAGAAAAGGGGGCGGCTAGGTGGCACAGTTGGATAAAGCACCGGCCCTGGATTCAGGAGTTCCTGAGTTCAAACCCAGCCTCAGACACTTGACACTTACTAGCTGTGTGACCCTGGGCAAGTCACTTAACCCCATTGACCCATTAAAAAAAAAAGATGCAGAAAAGGCTTCTTGACAAAATACAGCACTCATTCCTATTAAAAACATTACAGAACATAGGAATAAATGGAGCTTTCCTTAAAATGATAAGCAGTATCTACCTAAAACCATCAGCAAACATATGTATTGGGGATAAGTTAGAGGCATTCCCAATAAGATCAGGGGTGAAACAGGGATGTCCATTTTCAGCTCTATTATTTAATATTGTACTAGAAATGTTAACTTTAGCAATAAGAGAAGAAAAAGGAATTAAAGGAATTAGAATAGGCAAGGAGGAAACAAAACTATCACTCTTTGCAGATGATATGATGGTACACTTAGAGAATCCTAGTGAATCAACTAAAAAACTACTTGAAACAATGAACAACTTTAGTAAAATTGCAGGAGATAAAATAAATCCATGTAAATCATAAGCATTTCTATACATGACCAACAAAGCTCATCAGCAAGAGATAGAAAAAGAAATTCCATTTAAAGTAACTGTAGACAATATAAAATATTTGGGAGTCTACCTGCCAAGAAAAACCCAATGAACACAATAACAAAACATTTTTCACACAAATAAAGTCAAATCTAAACAATTGGAAAAATATCAATTGCTCATGAATAGGCCAAGCTAATATAATAAAAATGACACTTCTATCTAAATTAATTTACTTATTCAGCACAATATCAATCAGACTACCTAAAAATTATTTAAAGAGTTAGAAAAGATAATAACAAAGGTCAAGAATATCAAGGGAACTGATAGAAAAAAAATGCACAGGAAGGTAGGCTAGCCATACTAAATCTGAAGCTATACTATAGAGTGGCAGTTATCAAAACTATTTGGTACTGGCTAAGAAATAGAATGGTGGATCAAAGGAATAGGTTAGGCACAGGAGACACAGTAGTAAATGACTATAGTAAACTACTGTTTGATAAACCCAAAGATTCCAGCTTCTGGGATAAGAACTCACTATTTGAAAAAAACTGCTGGGAAAACTGGAAGATAGTAAGGCAGACTAATGAGACATAGACCAATATCTAACACCATATACCAAAATAAGGTCAAAATGGGTACATGATTTATTTATATACTATAGGTAAATTAGGAGAGGAAGAAATAGTTTACCTCTTGGATCTATGGAGAGAAGAACTGATGACCAAACAAGAGATAGAGAATATTATGAAATGCAAAATGGATCATTCTGTTTACATTAAATTAAAAAGACTTTATACAGGGGGCAGCTAGGTGGCACAGTGGATAAAGCACTGGCCCTGGATTCAAGAGGACCTTAGTTCAAATCCAGCCTCAGACACTTGACACTTACTGTGTGACCTTGGGCAAGTCACTTAACCCTTATTGCCCCCCCTCAAAAAAAAAAAAGGACTTTACAGAAACAGAAGCAACGCAACCAAAATTAGAAGAGAAGCAGAAAACTGGGAAACAATTTTTATAACCAATGTTTCTGATAAAGGTCTCATTTCTAAAATATATACAGAAATATATGTAACTACTTGGTTTTGTTTATTTTTTGTTCATATTTGTTCATATTGTTCATAAGGTATTGGTAAGACAGGACAGCTAGGTGGCGCAGTGGATAGAGCACCAGGTCTGGAGTCAAGAAGACTCATCTTCCTGAATTAACATCAGACACTTCCTAGCTGTGTGACTTTGGACAAGTCACTTAACCCTGTTTGCCTCACTTTCCTCATCTGTCAAATGAGCTGGAGAAAGCACTCCAGCATCTTTGCCAAGAAAACCCCAAATGGGGTTACAAAATGTCAGATATGACTGAAACAACTGAACAACAACAAAAATTGGCAAGATAGAAATGTCAGAGTGTTCAAAGGAACTTTGTTAAGGTACAAATGAAAAATAAAGAGGGACATGGAATGATCCAAGAGAACAATCACAGAAATAACTGGAAAATAATAAAATACTTTTGTGATTTTAAAAAAAGAAGTGATGAGTTCTGAATTGTGTTTTAAAGAAGAATGAGTATTGGTGAGCAAGGTGTTTTGAGAAAAAAGAAATGTTTGTGATTGTGAAAACAGAAAAATGAGCAAATCAAAGATTTAAGAATTGGAAGGGATTCATGGAGTCATCTAGTTAAATGCCCTCATTTTACAGATGAGGAAACTGATACCCAGAGAGGTCAAGTGACTTGACAGATAGACACAGGCACCCAGAGACAACTATTCTAAATACTCCAGGTATAAAATGCCTGCAACTTGGATTAACATGATTGAAACTTCCCATGTATGGAGCCCTTAGGGGTTGGAAAGTGCTTTCCTTACCACACCCCTAAGAAACAGGTAGTACAAGTATCACATTCCCACAAGGGCTGTTTATGAATCTGGGTAATGCCCAGTGGCATGAATTGGGCAGCTAGGTGGTGCAAGTGCCTAGAGTGCTGGGCCTGGAATCTGGAATACTCATGAATTCAAATCCAGCCTCAGTTTCCTCACCTATAAAATGAACTGGAGAAGGAAATGGCAAACCACTCCAAGTATCTTTGCCAAGAAAACCCCAAATGGAGTCACAAAGAATCAGACCATGACTAACCAACAGCAACAATGGCATGAGTTGAAATGTTGCACTGGGCCCATAAAATAAATCTACTGTCCTTAGGTTTTATCCTAAAATTCTGTGGCCTATATTCTTTTTTAAAAAACATTTTTTAATTTTTTCCACTTAATAGCATTTTTTTTCTAATTCCATGCATGTTTTCAACATTCTTTTTTATAAGATTTTGAGTTCCAAACTTTCCTCCCTCATCCCCCCCCCCAAAGCAACAAGCAATCTGATATAGGTTATACATATACAATCATGTTAAACAACTTTCCATATCAATCATGTTGTGAAAGAAGAATTAGAGCAAAAGGGAAAAACCACAAGAAAAAGAAAAAACCCAAAGTGAAAATAGCATGCTTCCATCTGCATTCATTGTTCTTTCCCTGGATGTGGAGAGCATTTGCCATCATGAATCTTTCTTGTATCATTGTATTGCTGAGAAGAGCTAAGTCTATCATAGTTAATCATCACACAATGTTGCTGTTACTGTGTGCAATGTTCTGGTTCTGCTCACTTCACTCAGCATTAGTTCATGTAAGTCTTTCCAGGATCTTCTGTAATCTGTCTGCTAATCGTTTCTTATAGAACAATAGTATTCCGTTCCATTCATATACCACAACTTGTTCAGTCATTCCTCAATTGATGGCTGTAGCCCGTGTTCTTGATCATCTACAATGGACAGCTGCTGCTGTTCACTGAGACCATCAGAGAAATTCACCTTATCCTCCAAGAAGTCTTCCCTGACCCACCCAGCTAAAATAAATCTCTCTCCCCAACTTTTTAAATCATAAAATTATTTTATTATTTACCAGTTAAATGTAAAGATAGTTTTGGGGTTTTTTGCAGGGCAATAAGGGTTAAGTGACTTGCCCAGGGTCACACAGCTAGCAAGTGTCAAGTGTTTGAGGCTGGATTTGAACTCAGGTCCTCCTGAATCCAGGGCTGGTACTTTATCCGTTGGGCCACCTATCTGCCCCCTGTAAAGATAGTTTTCAACATTTGTTTTTATAAGATTTTTGTCTCTCCCCGATTTTGTTATAACATTTTGTCTGGGTCTTTTCTTTGCCCCTATCCCATTCTACCTTGTACCAGTTATTGTTTGTCCTTCCTTCTGAAGAGCACTATGACATCAGGTGATGATGGAATGACTTGAAGTAAACTGTATTTAAGTGAGGGAGGGCTGTGCAATGTCACCAACCTCACTCTCTCCTCCAGAGCTACCTGTGTCCAGTGGCAGGATTATACATCGAAATGACTGGAAATGGCGGCCCTGGATGTTTGAGGCAATTGAGGTTAAGTGACTTGACCAGGGTCATACAGACAGTAGTGTCTGAGATTTGCACTCAGGTCCTCCCAATTTTAGGGCCAGTGCTTTATCCATTGCACCACCTAGCTGCCCCAACCTTGTACCAGTACTTGTGTTGATTTGAAAATAATTGTTGATCAAGCAACTAATTAGTGACCCTCTTCCCTTACCCCACAGGGGACTCAGTTCTGTGTTCACCAAGACCTAGATTTATTCTGAGACCTCAGAGAGTTGGGAAGTTAGTCCATTAAGCCAACATACATCTATTAAGTGGCTACTATGTGTCAGGCATTGTGCTAGGCACTGGAGATACAAAGAAAAGTGAAAACATGGTCCAGGCTTTTCTTTCTCTGTTTCTCTGGCTCTTACCCCGCATGGGGTAAAACTTCAGGAAAATCTCAAAAAATAAAGCTTAGGTATGGGTCATGTCTATGGGCTCCCCAATATGTGCCCCCTAAAAAAGCTACTCAGTGTACAAGGTGGGTGTCAGTAAGAGACAATGGCTTATATCCACCATAGAAAATGCTTAGAAGACTTTCAGCATGCATTAACATACACAGACCCACACATTTCAAATAGCACATAGCATTCATTATACTGCCAAGGAAGTGGGACAATTGGACAGATGTTTTGCATTCACATTGGTCTTGGGTCCATAGGACCTGAGCACATCACTGGACCTAGAACTCCTGGCCGGCCAGGCTTGGCTTTCTTGGTTCCTTTTGGCAATAGAGCCCTTCCCCAGAAGTCATTATGGAAATCCCCTCCAGGTGGGCTCTCAGCACCTGCCTCTGGAATCTAGAAATTCTTGGACTTATAAACCATTTGCCAAGACTGGAAATGTTCCTTTCTCAGGATCAGTCATTCTGCTGGGTGCTCAGGGAAAGAAGTAGAAAACGCAAAGGGAGAAGGCAGCTGGGGGTGGAGGCTCAGGTAGGCAAGCCTAGCTTCCATATGGTTATTGCTGCCATCGCCACTAGGGGGTGGGGAGGGGAGAAATGGCCCTCTCCAGTCCTCTCCCCTCCCCTATCTTTTATTTTATTTTATTTTTTGCTGGGCAGTGGGGGTTAAGTGACTTGCCCAGGGTCACACAGCTAGTATGTGTCAAGTGTCTGAGGCCGGATTTGAACTCAGGTACTCCTGAATCCAGGGCTGGTGCTTTATCCACTGTACCACCTAGCTGCCCCCTCCCTCCCCTATCTTTGCTTGGTGTCTAAGAGGGAGAAAATTCATGAAGCATCCCGGGAGAGAAGAGTGTGGGAAAGTGTGTTTTCATAGCCCTTCTTACAGACTGTCTCGATAGAAGTCTATCCCTGCTAATCAATTCTGCAAACCTCCCCCAGTCCTGGGAAACAGTGAGGAGGTGCTGTCACCCTAGCAAGAGGTATACACTTCACCAGGTGGCCAGAGCAATCAATATCCATTTCCCCAGAGTTGTTCCAATCAAGCAAATTAGGTACTCCTCTGAACACACCTGCTCTACTGCCTTGTAGGGTCTACCTGCAGAACTTTTCTCATGTGTGCTCCCTTCTAGTCACTCACCTAGCCACCATCACTGTTTGTTGTACTATTGCAATAGCCTCCTAATTTTAGGGTCTCTGCCTCCAATCTCTCCTCAATACAATCCACATAGCTGCCAAATGGATAATCTTAAAAAGCACAGGTCTGGGGGCAGCTAGGTGGCGCAGTGGATAAAGCACCAGCCCTGGATTCGGGAGTACTTGAGTTCAAATCTGGCCTCGGACACTTGACACTCACTAGCTGTGTGACCCTGAGCAAGTCACTTAACCCCCATAGCCCCGGGGGAAAAAAAAAAGCATAGGTCTAATCATGCCATTACCCGGCTGAAGCTTCTGTTGCTCCCTAGTGTCTAGGATAAAATGAGCCCTTTACTATCTAGCTACCACCTAACCACCTATCTAGGTGCAATCAATGTCAGGAGGCAGTATCATGAACAGAGTTCTTGATATGGAATCAGGAAGATCTCAGATAGTTACTAGCTGTGTGACCCTGGATAAGTCACTTACCCTAAGCTTCATTTTCCTCATCTGTAAAAATGGCCACAATACTAGCACCTACCTCAGTGAGTTGTTATGAGGATCAAATGAGAAGATGATGATAGATAGATAGATAGATAGATAGATAGATAGACAGACAGACAGACAGATAATGCTTTGCAAACTTTAAAGTCCTTTACATATGCTAGCTATTATTATTTTTCTAGACTGATTTCAAAATGTCACCACTCAAGTTCCAGGCAAAGAGCTCTTCTATGTCTATAACCTACCATCTATCTCTAGCTATACCTGGATTATTCTCCCTCCTCCCCAATGAGTCTAGAATCAGTAGCTATAACTCCCTCCAAGGTTTAGCTCAGCTGCCAGATAACTGACATGTTGACTTTTCTCACTGTTAGTTAATCCAGCTCCCGCCTTATTATACATTATTCCCCTTCACATTCTTTTTGCTGTGCCCAGATTGACCTTCTCTCAGTTCTTCAGACATAGCATTTCATATCTGTCCTTCACACCTTTTTGTAAGCTGTCCCCCCTCTGCTGGAATGAATGCACTCTGCTCCTTAGGATTCCTAGTTTTCTTCAAAGCTCATGCATGCTATATTATATACATACACACAATAATTTGGAGGTAATTTGGAGAAAGTAGATTCTATTATCACCATTTACCAAATACCTACTCCAAGCCAGGCACCATACCAGACACTGGGGCTACAAGGACAAAAATCAAATGGTCAATCCTCATTATTCATGGATTCTGTATTTGTGAATTTGCTTACTTGCTAAATTTTGTAACCCCAAATCAATACTTGCAGCACTTTTGCAGTCATTTGCAGACATGCTCAGAGAGGCAAAAAATCTGAGTCACCAGACGCCCACATTTCCAGCTGAGGTCAAACTAGGCGATGCTCTGCCTTCTTGTTTCAGCTCTCATATTGTAAACAAACATCCTTTTCTTTCAATCTATTTAGTGTGAAGCTTTCCACAGTTTTGTGCTTTTTGTTGGTGGTTTTGCTGTTTAAAATGACCCCTAAGTATAGTGCTGAAGTTGTGTCTAGCGATGTGTCTTTTTCCAGGTATGAGTTAAAATGCTGCTGGCAACAATATGCTGATCTGTATGAGGATAACTTCAGAAAGTGACAACTGTTGTAACCAACAGGAGACTTGCAGGAATCTAATCCTGTATTTCTTCTAAGACAGTGGTTGGTTCAGTATTTGCCAATTCAGTACTCATGGTGACTTTACAGAAAACAACAGGGGCAGTTGGGTGTTGCAGTGAATAGAGCACAAGCCCAAAAGTCAGAAGGATCTCAGTTTCAGTTTAAATCCAGCCTTAGTAGCTAGTGACCCTGGGCAAATCACATAACCCTGATAAGAAGAAGAAGAAGGAGGAGGAGGAGGAGGAGGAGGAGGAGGAGGAGGAGGAGGAGGAGGAGGAGGAGGAGGAGGAGGAGGAGAAGGTGGAGGAGGAGGAGGAGGAGAAGGAGGAGGAGAAGAAGAAGGAGAAGGAGAAGAAGGAGAAGAAGGAGAAGAAGGGGAAGAAGGAGAAGGAGAAGGAGAAGGAGAAGGAGAAGGAGAAGGAGAAGAAGAAGAAGAAGAAGAAGAAGAAGAAGAAGAAGAAGAAGAAGAAGAAGAAGAAGAAGAAGAAGAAGAAGAAGAAGAAGAAAATAACTACAGCAGGGGCAGCTAGGTGGCACCAGCCCTGGATTCAGGAAGACCTGCGTTCAAATCTAGCCTTAGTAGACTAGTTGTGTGATCCTGGGCAAGCCACTTAACCTTCATTGCCCTGCCCCTCCCCAAATAGCTACAGTAAATGAGAACTGATTATATATTTATGCATGTGTATATGTGTATATACATATATACATATAGATGCAAAACAAAAATGAATTATATGTTCTCAAATTAATGCAATAAATTATCAATTAATGAAGTAGTGACCTGATTAATAGAAATTTTCCAAGGCTGCTCTAGTAATATCTAGGCTATTTGTTTTCAAATATGGTGGGCATTGCTGTTTTGGTTTCCAACTTCTATTTCATTACTAGTTCGTTCATCATCTAATTCATTAGTAAATGCCTTGCTCATAGTAGGTACATAAGAAGTAGCCCTATATAGTGCAAAGAACATTCTTTTCACATTTGGATTTGAAAGACCAAGGGTCAAGTCCTGATACCAACAGATTGTGACTTTAGGCGATGGTCATTTTCTTTCTCTGTAAAATAAGGAGCTTATTAGCAAGTGGGCTTGATGCAGCTGCAAAACTCTCAAATGTAGCCCCAATCAGATTAAAATGTCACTGGGCAAATAAAAATGCAATCCAACACAGATAATGTTATTTTGTGGTTTTCTAAGGATCCATTTCTATTTGACACCAATACTCCAGATGACCTTTAAATCTATGATCCTAAATATTTATTGAGTTGAACAAAGGGTATAGACTTGTCATTTCTAAACTTCCTATCTCCCCCAGTGCCTAGCACAGAGGACCATAAACAGTAGAGACTTAGTAAATGTGTTCTTTTATATTATATCATCTGAGGAAAACTGTTATTCACAGGGTGTTGCATTGGCTTTGGTACAAATGCTCAGTGACCTGCTGAAAGAATCCCTACTACTAGTATTGCAAGCCTAAATTAAATCAAGCAAACAGGTGGGGCCCTCAGGATAGTCATATATTAACTGATATTAGGATGACTAAGGACTCATAATGATCCCTAACCTTTTTTTTTTTTTTGGTGACAAAGAGAGTGTTAACTCTTTCTTTGGCATATCTCAGGGAACTGGCATGCTTTTTAGTTGTTTATTAACTGTGAAGTGGGGAAGTAGAAGGAATGTTTGGAATTTTAGAGGACATCAGGAGCACCTACCTCTTGCTGTTCCCTCTGTAAGCCTACAGCTGGGCATTCCTGTGGATACCTTTATTTATGGGGTATTCTTTTTGCATCAGGGATTTTGTTAAGTCAATAGAAAGAACAGTTAAAACTACATCATACCCACTAAGTTTCCAGGGTTAAGGTAAGCCTTGCCTGGGCCAGTGCTGACACCCCTCATCTATATGGCATGGTGGAGAGAGCCTTGGTTCTGGAGATAGGGGACATGGGTTCTCACTGCTTCTGTCATTTCCTATTCATGTGACTCTGAACAAGTCACTTAACTTTACTGGGCCTCAGTTTCCTCATCTGTAAAATAATGGGGTTAGGGGGCGGCTAGGTGGCGCAGTGGATAAAGCACTGGCCCTGGATTCAGGAGTACCTGAGTTCAAATCCAGCCTCAGACCTTTTTTTTTTTTTTTAGTGAGGCAATTGGGGTTAAGTGACTTGCCCAGGGTCACACAGCTAGTAAGTGTCAAGTGTCTGAGGCCGGATTTGAACCCAGGTACTCCTGACTCCAGGGCTGGTGCTCTATCCACTGCGCCACCTAGCTGCCCCACGCCACCTAGCTGCCCCCAGCCTCAGACCCTTAACACTTACTAGCTGTGTGACCCTGGGCAAGTCACTTAATCCCAATTGCCCCGCAAAAAAAAAAAAAAAAGGGGGTTAATAACCTCTAAGGTCCACCTCTGATCCCTAAATCTATGATCTTATGAACTGGAAAGCAACTCTCTGGGCCTGTTTCGTCAGCTGTAAAATGAGGAAATTGGATTTAGCTCCAAAATCTATGTGCCCACCAGATGACCAACTGCTTTCTTTTTTTTTTTTTGCGGGGCAATGGGGTTAAGTGACTTGCCCAGGGTCACACAGCTAGTAAGTGTCAAGGGTCTGAGGCCGGATTTGAACTCAGGTACTCCTGAATCCAGGGTCGGTGCTTTATTCACTGCGCCACCTAGCCGCTCACCAACTGCTTTCTGATGCTAACAATAATGACACTTTTACATAGTGCTTTAAGTTCTGCATAATTTCACATTTGATCCTAACACCAACCCTGTGAGGTAAGTATTCCATTATTACCCCCATTTTCCAGATGAGGAACCTGAGACTCTGAGAGGGGAAATGACTAGTCATTCAGCTAGTCAGCGCTAGAGGCTAAATTGGCACTCAAGCTTCTGCTGACTCCAAGTCTAGGACTCTTTTGATACTGCATTCCCTTTGTTTGTGACAGGGACCCTGGTTGTGATAAATTTGGTACCTAATTACTCTCTGGTCCTGGGAACCCCTTCCCCACTGAGAAAATCCTCCTAAAGCTAAAGTTTTCTTTTCAACTCAATGATTATTTCTTACCTAGGAAGAATTCTTCCCTAAAAGCACATCTCTCAATGACTGGAGAAGGCTGGATTTTTTGTTCCTGTTGTCAGTTGTGAAACCTTCAGGGTTTTGTGTGGTCTGGACCGTTTAGATAAGTGGTTAAATTTTATGCTGATGCAGCAGGTGGGGGAAATTACTTCATTTAAAACCAGATATTTTTGATTTTTATCAATGACTTCTAGCACCTTTCTCTATCCTGATAGTTGCCTTCTTGGAGCCCCATGGAAACCCTGTCCTATTAACTGGCTGCTCATTTTCTGGGTGAGTCCCCGCTGGGAGCTTATCCAGGGTTTGGAGAACTACATGTGATGCCATCATCACCTCTCAGGCCTGAGCAAACAGTCACCTGCTAGAACCTGCCACTCAAATGGGTTTCCCCAGAGATCTGACTTGCTAACTATTAATCAACACACATTTATTAAACCCTTACTATGTGCCAGGCACTGTGCTAAGTGCCAAGAAACAAAGATTTTTTTTAAAGTGCTTATCAGTAATTCAAGAGCTTACATTACAACTAGAGAGACAATATGTGTTATAAGGCAGCTGGGTGGCACAGAAGATAGTGTTGGACTTGAAATCTGAAAGACCTGAATTCAAATCCTGTCTCAGGTACTTATTAGCTCTGTGACCCCTGCAAAGTCACTTAACCTCAGCCTCAATTTCCTTATTTGTAAAATGAAGATAATAATAAAAGCACCACCTCACAGGGCTGTTGTGAGAATCAAATGGGGTAATGGGTAAAATGTTTTGCATGCATTAAAGCAAAATGCAAGCAATTTATATAATATATAGAATATAGAATATTTAGAATATAAAAATAGGTACATACATGGTATTTTTTATTTATCAATAGATATGTACAGAGTGGATGGGAGGTATCCTTAGAGGAGAAGGTACTAGAAGCTTGGGGGAGGGGGGAGGAACTTAGAAAGGCTTCCTGTAGAAGATGGCATTTGAACTGAGTCTTCAATGGCCTAGCCTTTTTTCATAAACTTATCCTTCAGAGACAGGGAGAGGGTTGGTGCTGAAATAAGGAAGTGGTGGCAGGTGACAAAGCCAAATCTGTTTGTTAGCAGCTATCTTAGGATCAGAGGGAACCACTGGGCTTGGGGGTTAGGACGGAATCTTTGATCCAGGTAGTCTGTTTGTACATGGGAATGAATAAAGGCCTGGTGAGCTTCTAAGCAGAACATAGGTTCCGTGTCATGTTCAGTCAAACAGCTTTATCCTATCTACTTTTGGAGAACATGAAAGAAATTAGGCAGCTCTCAACTCTGCCATCTGCTGCCTCTTTGACCCTGGACAAGTCAATTCACTTAGAGTCTAGGCCTTGGTGTCCTGAGCTGTAAGATGAGAAGGTTGGACTAGATGACTTCTGAGGTCCTTTCCTAAGTTTATGATCCCATGTCCTTCTCTCTCTGAGAAAGCAAAGAGCACAGACAGCTCAGAGAATCCCTTGAGAAGAGTCAGTCAGCTAATCTGAAACCATTTATTAAACTTCTCCTATGGTCCAGGCACTGTACTAAACACTGGGCAAACAAAAATGGGTTCCTGGGGCAGCTAGGTGGCACAATGGATAGAGCACTGTCCCTGGAGTCAGGAGGACCTGAGTTCGAATCCAGCCTCAGACACTTAACACTTACTAGCTGTGTGACCCTGGACAAGTCACTTAACCCCAACTGCTTCACCAAAAAAAAAAAAAAAGAAAAAAATGGATTCCTGCCCCTAAGAAGTCTATATTCTGGGGGCAACTGGGTGGTACAGCGGATAAAGCACTGGCCTTGGATTCGGGAGGACCTGAGTTCAAATCCAGCCTCAGACACTTGACATTTACTAGCTGTGTGACCCTGGGCAAGTCACTTAACCCTCATTGCCCTGAAAAAAAAAAAGACAAAAAAAATCTACATTCTATCAGAGGAGAGGATACATGTATAAATAAATATATACAGAATATATACAAAATGAATGCAAGGTAATTTTGGAAGGGAGGGTATTAGGAGCTAGGAGCAGAGAGATATGAGGAAAAACTTTATGTAGAAGGTGGCACTAAAGGCTTAAGTCTTGAAGGAAATGTAGGAGGGAGGGGAGGAGGGTGTGTGTCCCATGTCTGGGGGACCAGCCATGATACGAAGGCCTGGTGACTAGAAACAGAATATCATGTATGAAGAGTGGCTGGACCAGAGCTTATGAAAGGGAGTAAGGTATGTAATATGGCAGGAAAGGTAGGTTGGTGGCAGCTGTAGAGGGATTTGACCAGAGCTGTTTATATTTGAAAGAAAATAGTGACAGAACATGGCTTTATGAACACGTTGAAATAGAAGAGGGAGAAATTATTGATAAAAAATGTGCTGGATAACTTGAGGGGTTTGAATGAGCTGGTTTATTTCCTTGTAGCTCTAAAATTCTAAATTCTAGAATTTAAGAAGGATGAACCAGTCTTGAGTCTCTCTGCAAGAACAAAGGACTTACAACATGATGAGCCAGTGACAAAAGATTTGAAGAATGTCATATTACATATGAATGTTGTATATTAGATGTTTCAGAACTCATTGTTCTGTGTATATTTTAGATGGACTTAATTGGCTTTAGCCTGTGGTGGATAAATAAGCAAGCTGAGGAGATGGGAACAGTGCTAGACTGAACGAAGAGAATTGATCTTTGTACAACTGTATTAGTTACTATGAATAAAACAGAGGGCAAAATCATCAAAGCAATCTATCAGATTACATTCACTTTGAGTAAAGAAACAAATAATGAAAATACAATTGTTTTTAAGGCTACCTAAGCATTCTTAGGCCTTTTCTATCCAGCTTTCTGTCCAGTTAGAGTCTTAATATTTTTTGCAAATGATTTTATTTTTATTTTATAGTTTATAAAATCAAAGCTGAGAGACAAAATGACCTGTCTGATGTCACACGACCAACAAGTGACAGAGACAGGAGTGAAACATGGTCTTCTAATTTCCGATCCAGTGATTCATCCTCCTCACCTAGTGCCACTTTTGATTGCACCTCATCTAATTTCCACTATTCTTTTTTTTCTATTGAATAGAATTTTATTTTCCAAAATATATGTAAAAACAAAATTTAACATCAATTTTTTAAAACTTTGGGTTCTAACTTCTCTTCCTCCTCCATATCCACCCCCACCCACTAGAATTCAAGCATTTCAAAATAAGTTATACATGAGTAGTCATGGAAAACATTCCTACATTAGCTAGGTTGTGAGAGAAAACAGTCAAAAAACCCTACAACTTCAGATTGAGGAATTGTCAAAGAGGAACAACCCCCCCCAAAAAAATGGAAAAAAAATGTTTGCATCTGTTTTCAGATACTATCAGTTCTTTCTCTGTAGATGGGTTGCCATTTTCATAAGTCCTTCAGGGTTATATTGGATCATTGCCTTGTTAAAAATAACCACGTAGGGGCAGCTAGGTGGCGCAGTAGATAGAGCACGGGCCCTGGATTCAGAAGGACCTGAGTTCAAATCCGACCTCAGACACTTGACACTTACTAGCCGTGTGACCCTGGGCAAGTCACTTAACCCTCACTGCCCCCCCCCAAAAAAACAAAAACAAATAAAAATAACCACGTGCTTCCCAGCAGATCATCTTACACTATTGCTGTTATTTTGTATACAGTACATTTCACTCTGCTTCAGTTCATGTAGGTCTTTCCAGGTTTTTCTGATAGTATCCTGTTCATCATAACCTGTATATAGTACCTTAAACTTGACAGAGAATTTCTTCATAATAGCCCAGCAAGGTAGGTACCATACGTTTTGCCATTATAATCAATCAACATAACTATTTCTCTCCATCCTATTCCCTTCCCATGATATTTACTCTATTTTCTATCTTCTTTTAACCTATTCCTCTTCAGAAGTGTTTTACTTCTGTCTGTCCCCTCCCCCACTCTGCACTCCCTTTTTTTTTCACCCTTCCTTCCTAATGCTCTTCCCCTCCTACTTTCCTGCAGGGTTAAACAGATTACTCCTCCCAATTGGGTATGAATGTTATTCCCTCCAAGAACCCACTCTGATGAGATTAAGGTCTTTGAGCTAATTCTATGTTCTAAATTTTCTTCCTCCCTCCCTCCTCAACTCTCCCTATGAGATCAAGCAATTCAATATGTCATACTTGTGCAGTAATGCAGAACATCTTCACCTTCCTCGAAAGTGTTTTGCTTTTTACTGCTCTTTCCCCCAATCTGCCCTTCCTTCCTTCCCCTCTTCCCCACTTATCTCCCTCCCCTCCCTCAGGGCAAAAATATATTACTATACCTACTTGAGTGTGTATGTTAGTCCTTCTTTGAGCCAATTCTGATGATATTAAGGTTCACTCACTCCCCAGTTCCCTCCCCCTCTTCCCCTCCCCTCCATAAGCTTTTTTCTTGTTTCCTTCATGTGAACTACCTCTCCCCAGGCCATCTCTCCTCTTCCCCCTCCCCCAGTCTATTCCTCCTACACCTCAACCCTATTTTAAAGATGTCATCATGGGTTAGTTAGGTGGCACAGTGGACAATGCACCAGCCCTGGACCCAGGAGGCCCAAGCCCAAATCCGGCCCCAGACATAAGGAGAGTCTTAATATTTTAAATTTAAACCATAGCTAATAAATTCTAAACAAAAATAGCTCACTTGATTTAGCATTTGGCCTGGGCTTCTGAACTGAGTTAATATTCTTTTGTGATGTAGATACACCATCCTTTCCCTTAATCCTTTTCAAATTCAAACCTCTTCACCAAATAGAATCTAGGTTTCCCGTTCTATTAAGAACTGTACTTACTGACATTAAAGATTTGTGTTAGTGTAATCCTTCAATAAGTTAAAGTAGTACACTCCTTAGGTATAGACAATATTAGATTTTTTTCTTTTAAAGATTTAGATTTTTCCCCCCTCACAATGAATAGTAGACATATACTCTCAGGGTCACAAGTTAACTTCAAAATCAGAGTTGTTACATTTCAAATGTTGTTTAAACACATTTTTAAATAGTGGCAAAAAGTTGTTTTTTTAAAAACATATTTATCTTTTTTTTTTTTTTTTGCGGGGCAATGGGGGTTAAGTGACTTGCTTGTGACCACTTTTTTGCCCCAAAATTTTTTCCACGAGCTGGGATATATATATAAAATAGGTATAGAAATCAAACATTTACTGCAAAACTTTTCACAACCCCCACATTCAGTTATTCAACCCACAGTTTAAGAAGCTTGTGCAGATTTAGCTTTGAAGAGGCTGATTTCCAAAGGACTCTCAACTTTACTTCCCCTGCCCCCTCCCGGCAATGAGGGTTAAGTAACTTGCCTAGGGTCACACACCTAGTAAGTGTTAAGTGTCTGAGGCTGAATTTGAACTCAGGTCCTCCTGAATCCAGGGTCGGTGCTTTATCCACTGTGTCACCTAGCTGCCCCTGGACTCTCAACTTTATTTATTTATTTATTTATTTATTTTTTAGGCAATGGGGGTTAAGTGACTTGCCCAGGGTCACGCAGCTAGTAAGTGTCAAGTGTCTGAGGCCAGATTTGAACTCAAGTACTCCTGAATCCAGGGCCGGTGCTTTAACCACTTCTACATCTAGCTGCCCGACTCTCAACTTTAAAGAGTTCATACACACACACACACACACACACACACACAAGATTAACGAGTTCACTAGGAAACAGAAGGGCAGCTAGGTGGCACAGTGGTAGTGAATAGAGTGCTGGTCCAGGAGTCATCTGTAAAATGGATTGGAGAAGAAAATGGCAAGCTACTCCAGTATCTCTGACAAGAAACGGGGTCCCAAAGAGTTGAACTCAACTGAAAAAAAAAAAAGACTAAACAACAACACAACAATAACTGTTTATATTTGATCATAGAGGTAAACAGAAGCCAATGTAGTTTATTTAGTAGGACAGTAATGGTCAGACCTTATCATTGTTGTTGTTTGTCTTTCATCCTGAAAAGGACCATGACATTGGGAGGTGATATCATGTCTTGCAGTGAATTGGATTTAAGTGAGGGAAGACTATGCAAAGTCACCAGCCTCACTCTCTCCTCCAGAGCCATCTGGGTCCAGTGGCAAGATACATATCAGGACAACTGGAGGTGGCCCTGGATGTCTGAGGGAGTTGGCATTGTGACTGGCCCAGGGTCACACAGTTAGTAAGTGTCAAGTGTTTGAGGCCAGATTTGAACTCAGGTCCTCTTGACTCCAGGGCCAGTGTTCTACCTAGTTGTATGAAGGACAGAATGAAGAAAGAGGAAGCTTTAGGTAGGGAGACTAATTAGTAGGCTATTGCAATGGTTCTGGTAAGAGGTGGTGATAACCTGAAATAAGGTGATGGCCATGTAATTAGAGAGGTCAGATGTGAAAGATGTTGTAGAGGTAGAGATAGTAAGATCTAGTAACCAAATAGATATGTGGAGGAAGGTAAAAGAAAGTGATAAGGGCAAAGGAGAGGTTGCAAACCCAGGGGACTGAAAGGATGGTGGTGCCCATGGTAGAAACAGTAAAGTTTAGAAAAGGCATGGGTTTGGGGAAAAGATTAGTTCATTTTTGGACATTTTGCATTTGAGATGCCTACAGGTTTATCCAGTTTGAAATGTCCAAGAGGCAGTTTTTGATGTGCAATTGGAGCTCAGAGGAAAGACTAGGGATGAATTATCTGTATAGAGATGATAATTGTCAAGGGAGTCTATATAGAGGAGGGCCCGAGACAGACTCTTGGGGTATACTTAATTATTGGATGTAATATGATAAACCAACAGAGATTGAGGAATGATCAGACAAATGTTTGTCCTTTATCTTTGAAGAGGAACAATGATACTCCAGGTGGTGTTGAGACTCCTGTGAGAATTGAATTTAACTGAGGCAGAGATGCACAAAGCTGCCAGCCTCGCTCTCTTTTCCAAAGTCACTGGAGTCCAGCGGTAAGACAAAAGTCGAGATGGCTCAGGATGCAGTGGATGATCTTGGCATCTTCAATGTTTGACCAAGTTCTAAGTGCTCCACAGAGCCTTCTTGAGTCACCTTCATGGCTGTTGAAACAAATTGTTCTCATGGAACATGAGAGCTAGGGAAAGTCTTCATATGCTTGGGGTAGACATTCCCTTAACTCACCTACAGGTTCAAGGCCCTCAACCTGGTTTAGCTTGTCTGCTGAGATGGTTTGACTGGGGGGTAGCTGTTGCTCATGCTACAGCTTCTTGGAGCCACGGGTGAGAGGTGGATGAAGGTGGACACCAAAAGTGGATGAGCAGCCCTGAAAAGGGCTCAGCAAGCCCTTACATACCTGAACACCCCATACACCCCAATCAGACAAGTAAAAGAACCAAGAAGGAGCAGTATAATGCAGAGAGAAGTCAGGAGGAGAGTGTGGTCAAATTGGTAAATATTACAAAAAAGATCAAGAAGGATGAGGGTTGAGAAAAGGCCATCATGTCTGGCAATTAAGAAATCATTTGGTAATTTTGTAGTGTCAGTTGAGAGCTGAGGTCAGAAGGCAGTTTGCAGAGAGTTGAGAAGTGAATGAGAGGAGAGGAAATGGAGGGCAATGAGTGTAGAAAACATTTTCTAGGAATTTGGCTGAGAAAGGAAGGAGGAAGAGATGGCAAAGTCTAGGGAAGGCTTTTAAAAGATAGGAAAGAGGGGCAGCTAGATGGTGCAGTGGTTAAAGCACCAGTCTTGGATTCAGAAGGACCTGAGTTTAAATACAGCCTCAGACCCTTAACACTTACTAGCTGTGTGACCCTGGACAAGTCACTTAACCCCCATTGCCTGCAAAAAAAAAAAAAGATAGGAAAGAGAAGGACAAAGTAGGAGGAGAAAAAGAAGAGGGGGGAGATGAAGGGAAAGGGTAGGGAGATGGGGAGGAAGGAGAGAGAGGGAAAGAGAGAGCAACTGAGACAGGGACATATGGCCTAAGATCCTTAACCATCAAACTATTGTATTTAGGGTGGTTTAGTCCTGGGGAAGTGATACACACAGAATCCATTGCTGATGACTGGTATCAGGGGACTTGCCTATGACAGTTCTTCAAAGCAGAGGACTCTGGACAATCAGGGGAAAGGGAGTGTCTACTATAGGAAAGAGATTCAAGTCTGGATCAAAAGGCATATTCTCCTTTAGTTTTTGTGTAGGCTTCATTTGAACTCAGACCTAGGGTGCCAGGTTGTACTGGTGTGTGGTCAACAGTCAGGACTTTGTCCTGGTTCCTCCTCAGAGTCAGATTAACATGAGGTGGCACTGGGTGAATGTCCATGACGTGGCTCATGGGTCCCAAGTCTAACTAGATTTTCCTGCTTCCACCCCCTGAGTTTACGCAACTCAGCTGCTTGTGTTTCCAGCCTCACAGCCTTGAAAATGAAAGACTCCAGTCCTCCTCCAACTTTCTCCCTAAGTTATCTGTTCATTGCCACTCTCCTTCTGCCTTACTGCTGTTTCCCCTTGGCCATCCTTTCCCTCTCCAACTCATCCCACTTTTGATTCATATGGGGGAGGGAAAGTGGGACAATAAGGAACCCAAGGCTGAAGTTTTTCTTTTAAATCATTTTAATTTTTATTCTGAATTGAATAAATACTAAATAGAATGGACATGTACATATGTGCAGTAGAAGAAAAAGAGGCCAGGTCTTAGTTCGGTGCAACTTGCTTTCCTGGCTGAGGTTATAGGGTGCTGATGTGACTGAGCAATACTCGGCAAACTGTGTGCCTACTATGTGCTTAGTACAAATAGAAATATTCCATCCAATGACAGACTATTTTTGGCTCACTCCTGGTTCAAATTCTTCTTCTTTTTTTTGCTTGCAGGGCAATGCGGGTTAAGTGACTTGCCCAGGGTCACACAGCTAGTAAATGTCAAGTGTCTGAGGATGGATTTGAACTCAGGTCCTCCTGAATCCAGAGCCAGTGCTCTATCCACTGTGTCACCTAGCTGCCCCCCTGGTTCAATTCTAAGAACCGTGCTAGACTCTTGAGACTCTCAGTCTTCAGTTTAACCAAGATACCACAGAAATCAGTGTCAAAGAACGTCAGAGCTTGAAGATGCCTTAGGGATCACCTCGTCCAAATCCTTCATTTTACTGGAGCAAACTTTGTCCCAGAGAACTCAAGTGACTTACTCATGGTCACATAGCAGGTTGCAGGCAGAGACAGGCTCTGGAAACCATTTCCTGACACCTGGGTCAGTGTTCTTTACACCACAGCATACTACCATCTTCCACACACCTTCTATCCCTTCAGTTCCAACAATGAACTGTTCCTTAGTCGCCATACTCCCTTCAGTTCTACCCTTACATGCATATTCTCAAGCCCAAAGATCCTTTCCTCCATGGGTTGGAGCAGAAGGAAGCAACTTCCTGGTTGAGAAGCAAACATATAACCCCTTCCTGGCAATACCTGGGGTGACTACACTACTTACCCCACCCCAACTATTGTTCTACAGCTAAGCCTTCAAAACTCCTTTAAACCCATTAATAATTCTCAATTGTAGGACTGGGCTGGGAGGCCTCATGTTATTTTGTCCTTGTCAAATCACTTGATCTCTATTAGTGACTTCCATGCTGGTTTGGCTAGCAGTTCCCACTATATTATTTCTTTTTCTTTTTTTTTTCACCATCACCTACTTTCACAAATCCTACTCTTCACCATTAGAAACAGTGGGAAGGACACATTCAAATTTAGCACACCAAGTTGGGTCTTCTACTCCAGGGTCCTCCTGGGAAACTGGCTTTTTTGCTTCTACAAGTCACAATGATTGAAAAAAAAACCCAAAAACCCTAAAAGGGTCACTTTCTGTCAGAGAGAAAGCACATTTTAGAGACTGAAGGTAGACAAATCTGCAAATTTGAAGTAAATCAGTTTTTGTCCACACAACTCAGTCAACTACAGCTTTCTCAGAACCATGGTTACTTGGGGCTCAGTTGAGGTGCATCAAGGCCAACCACACTAAAAGCTTTTAGTGTCATAGAAAGAGCACTGAATGGAAAGTCAGAGGACCAGGGTTCCAATCCTAGATCTAGTCATTATGTCCTTTTGTCAGTTCAAGTAATTTTCCCTCCTTAGCCTCAGTTTGCTCATTTATAAAGTAGGACATTGGGCTACATGACTTCTAACATATTTTTCAGTTCTATCTACTACTTGTCAAACTACCCCAGGAAAGAAAAAATAAATAAAAGAAGTTAACTATTCAGAAATCAATTATACTAAGAAATTAACTATTTAGTTGGAGAGACAAAACATCTGTGAAAGTGAAGAACAGTTTTACAGGTAGCTCATCAACAAATGCAAACTACTTTGGGATACTAAGTATGAAAGAATGAACAGTTGAGGGGGAAGGTTGGTAATAGAAGGCCATCTAGAAAAACTGATCTCTGAAGATGAGGAATGTACAGTAGGGGGAGAAATTTGGGATGCTTGGAAAGCTAAGGCAAGTAATTTTGATTTTAAGATGGGCAGGAAAGAAGCTACTGAGCTACTAGAAGTCAATGATGAGTGAATGAATTGAGAAGACGTTATGCAGGCAACGTGTATCTGTAGGTTGGGTTGATATTTGGGACTGTAATAATAAACCAGGTTCAGGGAGTTGTGGGGCTAAAATAGGGCAGCTGTTAAAGCAATAAACTTGTTTGTTTGTCCTTCGTTTTGAAGAGAACCAAGGACTCAAGCATGAGTTGGATTTAAGGGAGGCAGAATTGCACACCATCATTAGCCTCTCTCTCTTCCAGAGTCACCCAAATCCAATGGCATGACAAAAGTCTGGCTGACTGGTGACAGCCCAGGATGTAGTAGATGAACTTGGCATCTTCAATGTCTGACCAAGCTCTACAGAGCCTGCTTCAATCATCTTCATGGCTGTTGAAACAGATTGTTCTCGTCTACCCATTCTGCTGGGGGAAATTTTCACATGTTTGAGGTTGACAACTCCTAACCCACTGACAGGCTTGAGGCCTGTTGGTTACCCCTCAACCTGGTTTAGCCTGTCTGCTGAGATGGTTTCACTGGGGTGTGGCTGCTGCACATGTTACAGCTTCTTGGTGCCACAGGTGAGAGTTGGGTGAAGGTGGACACCAAAGGTGGATGAGTAGCCCTGAAAAAGGCTTAGCAAGCTCTCACAGCATAGGTGCTAGTCCTCCCTGAACTCCCCATATACCCCGAGAGGCATTACAAAGAACAAATTCAACTCCTTTGGCAATAAAATGGATATCAGAGATGAAAAGGGAGTGTAGTTGAAAAATAGTGGAGAGAGAAGAGTCAAATTCCCCTAAAAAAAATCCTTCTCCAAACAGACCTATAAAGTGCAACACACTCAATCCTGATGGGAAAATCCAGAAGAAGTCACAGTGAGTCATTTTTCCAGTCCAAGTCAGCATAGGGAAATCAGTCAGAGGTCTGTGGACAATTGGGAACAGAGTCAGGTGAGGAGCTGGGCCAGGCTCACAGAATCCTCCAGAGCCAGAAAGAAGTTGTGAACCTGGCAACCAGAGGTTGCCCCCTATCAGGGACCCTGTAACAAACACAGGCGCTGAATAGTAGTTTTATGGCCCACTATCTAGTTCTAGGTCACAGATCCAGAGTGGACTGAAAAGGGGACCTGGTTCTAGGGGTGGTGTTCACTGATAGAGAGACCCTGGGCAGTCACTGAGAAAGGAAAAAGTTCAGAAGCAAGCAGCACCAGTATGACTCAGACTCCCCAAGAGCAGAGTGGGGTTCCAGCATCTAACTCAGTCTAAAACCTGCAGAGAAATAACTAGGTTAGGAATCCCAGAACAAGGGGAAGCCTACAATTATATCACTCTGAACCAAGAGAGTTTTCCAGTTGGCTGATGTGAGCTGAATTCAGCAGTGATTTACTGTTGCTAAGCCCCAAACCCAGGTAAGGAAATTGCAGAGCTCAGACAGAAGGGGAGGGGTAGGGCAGCAGACTATGCCATAGATCATACTTTAAGAGCAATTAAGTTTGCAGGTCCCCATCCTAAGCAGTTCCTGAGATCCTGGAACAATACAATGCACTCACTACTCCAAGAAAGCAGTAACAGGAGCAATCCACATCTTCCCCACAGAATTTTGGCAGAGCCCAGTCCTAACATTAAGTCCAAAATCAGGAAGCAGGATGGAATAATGAGCAAACAAAAGAAGAATCCCACAATAAAGGGCTTCTGTGGTGACAGGGATGCTCAAGACACAAGCCTAGTGGAAGAGGATGACTTCAAAACATCTATAAGCAAAGCCTCAGAAAAAGATACAACCTGAGTACAAACTCAACTTTTAGTCCTGGAAGAGATGAAGCAAAGATTTAAAAAAAGTTAAAAAAAATTTTTTTAAATGAAATGAGAGTACTTAAGGGAAAAATAGGAAATGAGAGCAGTGGAAGAAAGAATTGAAAAGGGAATTAACAGCTTGGCACTGAAGCACAAAACCTTCAACAAGCAACAAACTCCCTGAAAATTTGAATGGATCAAATAGAAGCCAATGATTCCATGAAACAAGAAATTAAATTAAATCAGAGTCAAAAGACTGAAAAAAGTAGATGAAAATGTAAGGTATCTCTTAGAAAAAAACGACTGGGGGCAGCTAGGTGGCGCAATGGATAAAGCACTGGCCCTGGATTCAGGAGGACCTGAGTTCAAATTCGGCCTCAGACACTTGACACTAGCTGTGTGACCCTGGGCAAGTCACTGAACCCTTATTGACCCACCAAAAAAAAATCTTAAACAAAAACTAGCCAGATCCCTTCAAACCAGAGGACTAAGTAGAAATGGAAAGAATCCATTGGTTACCTCCTGAAAGAAACCCCAAAATGAAAACTTCTGGGAATTTTAGCTAAAATCCAGAGCTTCCAGGTAAAAGAAAAAAAATACTACAAGAAGCCAGAAAGAAAGAATTCAAGGATTGAGGAGCCACAGTCAGTAGTATACCACTATAAAGGAATTCTGGAATACAATATTCCAGAAGTCAATTGATATAGGCTTATAGCCAATAATAATTTGCCCAACAGAACTGAGTATAATACTACAAGGTGAAAAAATAAAACTTTAATGAAATAGAGGACTTCTAAGCATTCCTGATGAAAAGCTCGGAGCTATGTAGAAACTTTGACATTCAAACATGGGAGTTTAAGAGAAAAATAAAAAGGTAAACATGAATGAGCAATGATAAGGAACTAAACAAGGATAACTTGCTTATACTCAAATATGGAGAAATGATGCATGTGTCCTCTCTGAACATTATCACCATCAGAGGTCATAGAGGGAATCTAATTAAACAACCAATAGTTATCCAACATCTTTTCTGTTAGCACTGTGCTAGAGACTGATGGAAAAGCAGGATCCCTACATAAGGATCCCTAAGGGCTACATAGTGACTTAGAAAACCACTTTTTTTGGGGGGGGGGGCAATGAGGGTTAAGTGACTTGCCCAGGGTCACACAGCTAGTAAGTGTCAAGTGTCTGAGGCTGCACTTGAACTCAGGTCTTCCTGAATCCAGGGGCCAGTGCTCTATCCACTGTGCCACCTAGCTGCCCCCCTTTCTTTAAAAAAATTTTTTTTTAACATATAACTTTCAAAGTTATCCTGCTTGTTTGTGTTTCCTTCTGGCCTTCTTCCTATTTTCTTCTGTGATTTTCTACAATGCCTCAATGATCCTTTCTTCATTTTGGCCGCCCTGTTGGCATCCTCCTTTTCCCTACAACATTCCCCTCTGGCAACAGAAAAAGAAAACAACTTTGGTAATCAATATACATAGTCAAACAAAAGAAATGCCAACATTGGCCTCATCTAAAAATTTGTTTCTCTGTACCTTGAGTCCATCATCTCTGTCAGGAGGTGGGTAGCATATGTCACCATCCAACCTGTGATATCATGGTCAAAATTCTTCAGTCTTTCAAAGTTACTGGAATAGTAGCCTTATTAGACTAAGCAACAAACCACTGAAGTCTGGCAGTGGGGATTAAAGGGGAGAAAGCAGAGGCAGCAAGACTAATTAGGAGGCTACTTTTAATAGCATAGATGAATGAGAATGAGAATGCTAGCCAAGATAATAGGGAGAGGAGGACAATTGAGATTCTGTAAAGGTACAACAGATAAGATCTGGTAACAATGGTTTCTACCACAGATCAGTTGCTGAATGGTATTATTACCCTAATAGTGAAACCACAATAAAGGAAAACAATATTGAGAGATACTAGAACTCTAATCAATGCAATTCAGGGCTCCAGAGGATTGACAATGAAATGTGTCTCCTTTTTTCTTCTGGCAGAGAGGTAGAGGACTACAGGTGCAGAATGAGGCATACCAAGTCAGGGAGATTGTGATGTTTTATTTAACTGTTTCTGGAGAGAATTCTGTTGGGGTGGGGATAGAAAAAGTGGAATGGACTTTGGGGAAGCCATGATATAGTAGAGTACTGGACTTGGAGTCAGGAAGACCTGTATTCAATTCCCAAATCAGACACTAGTTATGTCACCCTGGGCAAGTCATGTTAATTTCGATGGACTTCAGTTTTGAGTCACTGAGAATTGACAAGTGATGGTTATTTTTTACAAATATTTTTTATCCTCCCATTACATGTTTAAACAATTTTTTTTTAACATTTTAAAAAAAGTTTTGAGGTCCAAACTCTATTCCTCTCTCCTTCCCTCCCCCTCCCTGAGACAGTAAGCAATCAGATATATGTTATACATGTGCAATCGTGTAAAACATCTCCATATTAGTCATTTTGTATAAGAAGACTAATAAAAGAAAAAGAATGAAAGTAAAAATAGCATGCTTCAGTCTGCATTCAAACACTATCAACTTCCTCTGAAGGCAGATAGTATGCAACATTATTAATCCTTTGAGATATTCTTGGATCACTGTATTGCCGAGTTGCTATAAATATTTTTTGTACATATAGGTCCTTTCCCCTTTTTTTGATGTCTTTAGGATATAGACCAAGCAGTGGCATTGCTGGATTAAAGGATATGTACCATTTTATAGCCCTTTGGGCATAGTTCCAAATTGCTCTTCAGAATGGTTGTATCAGTTCACAACTCTACCACAGTGCGTTAGTATCCCAGTTTTCCCTTATTGCATCTGTTATGGGCCCATAGCACCCCAGAAGTTCTCTGGGGCACATCAAAGAACCTTCTCCTTGAGAAACTAATCCAAAGGACAAACACATCTAAAGAGACAAGTGGAACCAGATCGGACTGAGTTAGCTTCGGGATCTCTACCCTTCATTCTAGTCTCCCTCAACCCAGGGGAGATAAGATTAGGTGTGGCTGCTTCCTTTGTGTCCTGAGGAGATGGCTGGAGATCTGCAACCACCCAATTCCTCCAGCCAACACCAGTGAGGGATGGTCCTCCTTCACTAAAGGAACTTTCCACAGTCAGATGGTCACCCCCATCAGTCCTCTATAAAAGTACCTGCCAGTCTCTTGCTCAAGGAGATTGGTATCTCAGAGCCACACTCTGTGCCATGCCTTCTCCCCATGAGAAGTCCAAGAACTTCTTTCATGGTTTCCCTTCCCTTCCCCTTCCTCTAAATAAACTACCATCTTATTCTAACTACTTTTGTGTGCAAGAGGGTGTAATTCTTTAAAGAGGAATACCTAAGGACCCCAAACCCCAAACCCCTACCCCTACTCTATTTTCCCCATGACACCCTCCATTTATCATTTTCCTTTTTTGTTGTATTAGCCAATCTGATAGGTATGAGGTGGTACCTCAGAGTTGTCTTAATTTGCCTTTCTCTAATTAATCATGATTTAGAGGATTTTTTTCATGTGACTATAGATAACTTTGATTTGTCTGAAAACTGCCTGTTCATATCCTTTGACCATTTATCAATTGGGGAAACATTTGTATTTTTATAAATAAATTAGATTCAGTTCTCTATATATTTGAGGAGTAAGGCCTGTTTAAAAAGGATCAACACAACTTTTTTTAAAAGAAAAAAATACTTGTCATAAGGAGGAAAAGATTTAGGAGATTAAGTCTTGGATGAATCGAGTGTGAGGTGCTGGTTAAATTATGTAGATGTGGAACTTGGGAAAATATCCTACTGCTTGAATAATCGTCCTAATCTATCACCAAGATCATGTCACTTTTCTGTTCAAAAACCTTCATTTACTTTCCATCACTTCCTAAAGAGTCAGATTTTCCTTATCCTGATACTTTAGGCCTTTCACAATCCTCCTCTCACCCACCTATCCATTCTTACCTTACACAACTGCCTTTCACCTTATACATCCATGAAACTGTATTACTTTGTCTCTACCCACTTGTCATTATGCCCTCTTCCTTTCTCTTTCCTTTGCATGAATGAAATGAAACCATCCTTTCTATCTAGGTTCATAATCTACTGAAGCCTCTCCCTTTCTACAAGGCCTAACGCAGAACTCACTTCCTCCAACTTTGACCTTCCACTAACCCAGATTTCTTCCTCTTCAAATAATCCAAAGTACTTTGTCTGGATCTCTCCTTTGAATTTATCCTATTCTTCCTTATATCAGTTATCTTTACCCATTATGAGAAGCTTCCCTAAGATCCTAGAGAGCAGATTCTGTATCATATGAAACATCATGGTATAATGGAAAGAGTGCTGAAATTTGAAATTAGAGGACCAGTGCTCCAAAGCAAGCTTGGTTACTGTGATCTTGGGCAAATTACTTAATCTCCACAGGTTTTGATTTCCTCAACTATAAAAAGAGGGAAAGGGACTGGATAGTTTCTTAATGTACTTTAGAGCTCTTAGTCTATGATCCCCATTACCTTCTAAGGGTAAGCAATTAAGATGTATTTGTTCAAAATGAAATAGATATTAGGGATTGTCAAGGTGAAAAAAAATGTATAAAGGGGGCGGGATAAGGCCAGGACTGGCAGAAACAGAGTAGATGTTGGATAGTTATTTGTTGGAATTGAAGTATAAGGAATGGTAGGCCATCAAACCCCTTAAAAGTTTATTTAGCAAGGTAATTGGATATGTCTAGTTTTTACAGACATCAGGTAAATTGTGTTTTCTCAGAGACAACAGAAAGGACTGTATCGAGAGTCAGAAGATCTGGATTTCAAGAGTCAGCAAAAGGAAGGAGGTAAATAAGGAGATAGTATGGTATACTGGAAAGAACTCGGGGTTCGAATTTTGACTCTACTTAATATCTGTGTGACCCTGGGCAAGTCATTCCCTCTCCTCTGGTCTTACCCGCAAAAATTAAGAGGTTCGTTTAGGTCATGGGTCTTTTTTTGTGTCATGGACGCTTTTGGCAGTCTGGTGAAGCCCTTTCTCAGAGTAACGTATTTTAAATAACTGAAGGAAATGCTAACTTTCGGAGAGAGGTTAGTGAAAATAGCAATGTCAATTCCCCAGCCCGGGTTCACCCACCCGTGGATAGCTATGTCCGGGTCTGTGGACGCCGGGTCATGTCCCTTCCAGTTCTAATTCCTCTAACTAAGCCGAGAAGCAGGAGTAAAAACAGAACGACATGGATGGCTTCCACCGAGGCCGAGCTGCAGTCCTCCTCCCGCGAACAGATGCCCTTCAAGGGCCTGCGGCTCCGGCCCCCCGGCACGGGCTTGGGGACCAGCAGCATCAGGCTTGACGAGAAAGGACTTCCGAGAAACGGAGTCGGCCGGCCGCCGGACACCTCGAGGCCCAATGCAAGCGGCCCACGGCATCGCGGGGCCCACGTGGGCGAAGGCATTGCCTCCTCGGGCTTCCGAATCCATCCCCTTCCCTCTCCTCCCAAACTTCCCAAGGCAGGAATCTCACGGACCACACGCTCACCGGAAGTCACCTCATTGACACTTCTTTCGCTACAGGGTGGGGATGAGGGGAGGAGTCCGTGACGATTACGGAGACGCGGTCCAGTCAGAATCCAACACGAGGGGTTTCCTGAGCGCAAGCGCCACTCGATACTTCAACTAGGTCTCTCCCTTACCTCACCCTCCCCATTGCCACGTTCTACAAGGAAACGGTAAAGGGCGCGTGCGCCTACTAGCCAATCAAACCCTTCAATATCCGGGTTCCCCCCCGAACGTGACAGCCAATCAAGAAAGAGAAGGTGCCGGTGAGAACTACCAGTCAGAAGTAGGGAAAGAGAAAGTTCTCTCTTTAAGCCAATAAGAAATGTGGGCAGGGCATGAGCGTGATAGTCTTAACCAATTACAAGCGGATAAGGGCCAGTTCCACTTTGCAGCCATTCAGAGGCAGACCATAGACCTAACGTAGCAACCAATCCGAGGAAGGAAATGGCAGGTGCCGGAGTCAGGTTGCCAATCGGTGCAGGGTGAGGGGCGGAGCAAGCGCGCGCGCGGAAGCCAGTGAGAAGTGGGAGGTAGCCGGGCGCGCACTCTGGGGGACGGGATCTATAAAGGCAAGGCCCCAAGACCGAACGCGCGCTTCAGTCCTTTTCTCCGTCCCAGCGAGGTAACCGTAGCACCTCCGGCCCCATACTCCCCTTCGCGCCCGACCCTTCCGCGTGCCTACGGCCTACAGCCGCTCGCCGGGCCCGAAGAGAGACATGCTGTGCCGTGCCCTGCTCTGCCTAGCCCTGGCCGTCACGGCCGGGGTCCGCGCTGATGCCCCTGAGGAGGAGGACGATGTCCTGGTTCTGAAGAAGAGCAACTTCGAGGAGGCGCTGGCGACCCACGAGTATCTCCTGGTGGAGTTCTGTGAGTGCCTACCCCCCCGGCCCGGCCTTGCCCCGCCGGCCCCGGCCCCCGGAAAGCGAGCGGGAGTCCCTGTCTCCCGAGGCTGTCGGGGAACCGGCAGGCCAAGGGCGCTCGTGTGACCCCCGGGGGCCTCACTCTGGGGTGGGCGGGGGTGGCTGGGTAGGTGTAGGTGGCCGCGTTCACATCCGTTGAGATTAGCAGGAGTGGGGGACCCCGGGTTCTCTGTGAATGAGGTTGTCTTGGCCGCAGTGGGCGCCGTGCTGCTGTCCCCGTCCTCTTCTCGATCTTGAGCTGGAAGGGTCTGCATGGATAAGCCTTCCCGGCTAGGTCTAGTTCTTCGAGGACTCGGGAATTGACCCCGTCCTCCCCGAGGTCTTTGTTTCTGTGGCTTGGTGGTTGGGTGGGGGAAGAGGGGTTATCATCCCTTTAGAAACCCCGAACTTCCAAGTGTACATGAGATCTTGGGTGTTACAGGTCCTTCATTTATAGTTGGAGATGTCTTCGGTCTTCAGGCCACCTCTGGGGGAAAAGGAAAAGTCACACAAAAGCCACTTTTTTGGCGGGGGTGGGATAGGGGGGAGAGCAAGAAGCATCAGTCCTCCCTTAAAGGAGTGTTTAAACTTAAAGCCTTCTTTTTCTGCCAGCTACAGTTTATTCTTAATGACGAAATTGTTGCATTCAATAACTTTTAAGGTTGACTGATGGGCCAAGTTAAGTGTCTTTCTCCATGAAGCCCACATGACAAACTTCCTCTGTAAGCACAAAAAGAAAGAGGATTAACTTGTTTAGGGAAAAGCAAATAGAAAAGAATTGTTCTATGGTTTATGCTCCAGTCTCACCTGGATGCTTCTGCCCATGTTAATTTACGATGTCTATCTTAATAGTGAAAACCAGAACCTGAAAGTTTGTGTTGTCATTTGAGCATTTAGCAATCTCTTCAGCAGCAATCCAGCGTAAATAGTTGCTAACTTTGGATACAAAACAATGAAACAAAGTGTGAGGGTAATAAACTTGAATACTATGCCAAAATTAGAGTTTCAAGATAATTATTTCTATTGGGTGTTACATAAAACCAATGAGGAACTCTGAAAAAGAATAGGAATAAAAGATGTCATCAAAGAAATATATGATAGTCAGGTGGCAAGGGAATACTAGGTGGACAATTGGAGCTCTAGTGGTGCCCTCACAATGTCCGAGGAAGTCCTTTGGTATGTTAAGTAGACCCCCTGTGGTGAATTTATGGGAAGCTGTGGACAAGAGTTTCACAGAATGTAACAGAATTGGATGAGTTGGGATCACAGATTAACCTCAAATATCATGGCTCATTTGAGCACTACTGGGTAGTGAACAATTGGTGTTGATGACTGAATTTTTTAGGGAATGGCAGTGATTCTAGGTATAATTTTTCTTTAATCACCTGTTGATTGAGGTTCAAGTGTTGCCTCTGGCACATACTGGCTCAGACCTGGGCAAATCACCTAACCTCTCAAGTCTTAAAAGACAATAAATTGCGGAGCAGACACAGAACTGCATTGGTATTCTCACCCAGAGTCATGGGGAGGTGGGGGGAGTGTCCACAGGTTTGGAAAGACAAAACAACAAACCTACTGGTTAAAAGCTGGTAATGGTTATTAATTAGTTAAGGTTTAAAAAGTCACCAGGAGGCTTCAGTAACAAAGCAGATTAATAGTGTAATTTTGTTTATGGTTTTTATTTCATGTGAAAAGCTAATGTCCTTATACTGGCTGAAGGACTCTAAGAAGTCATTTATCAGTGTGTTAGATTTCTGGTGAGTTTCTATGAAGGATAATCTGAGTGGTTAGGGGCGCTGTCAAAAGAAACAGAACTAGATCAGGTGCCTCCTACTTAATGCTTTATTTTTCTTTTCAGATGCTCCTTGGTGTGGCCACTGTAAAGCTCTAGCACCTGAGTATGCCAAGGCAGCTGGAAAATTGAAGGCTGAAGGTTCTAAAATCAGACTGGCCAAAGTAGATGCCACTGAAGAGTCTGATCTGGCACAGAAATTTGGGGTTCGGGGGTACCCCACTATCAAGTTCTTTAAAAATGGAGATACAGCTTCTCCTAAAGAGTATACAGGTAGGTCCTCTTCCTAGAACTTCTTTCAGCTAGGGGTAGATATGCAAGAGAAAAAATAACCGAGGATATAATGCCTTCAATTTGTTTGGTATAGGAATAACTTTTCTTTTCTTTCTTTCTTTCTTTTTTTTTTTTTAGTGAGGCAGTTGGGGTTAAGTGACTTGCGCAGGGTCACACAGCTAGTAAGTGTTAAGGGAATAACTTTTCAAAGTATTTTGGATATTTAATTTTGTTCTTCCAACAACTTGGTGAAGTAGGGCAGGAATAATACCTTACCTATGTATATATTAGCCACTACTGAGGAATTCAAAGTAAGTACTTCATAGATCTGATCTTTACTATAGCCCTGTGAGGTTAAAAGTCTAGGTTGATATTAGCCCCACTTGACAGCTGGGGAAAGTCTTAAGTCAAGAGGTTGACTTGCCCAAGACTCTGTGATCTGGTGACAGGAACTGCAAGTTACTTTTGGACTAGGCCTAGGCTTTGCTGATCCTTGTATCCTTTCCCCTCCTTTCCTACTTAGGAAGTTCATTGTTGGCACTCCACAAATGCTTGTTTAACAAATGAACCTTCCCAGATGCCAAAGTAAATCTGAACTTTTTTGGGGGTGGGGGATACAGCTGGCAGAGAAGCTGAAGACATTGTGAACTGGCTGAAGAAACGCACTAGTCCAGCGGTCACTGTCCTGGCAGATATCGCTGCTGCTGAGTCCTTGGTGGATTCCAGTGAAGTTGCTGTTATTGGCTTATTCAAGGTAGATCTTTTAAAATTCTTTGCACAGCTAGAGCAAGTTGATTGCATCTTATCCTGTTGTTCAGGGCACTGGCACATGCTACACAAGGAGCCTTCATTGTGTATGGACCACAGGATCTGATGCCTTAATTGTTTATAAGTACATACTGGCTGTGCCGAGCCAGTAAGTCAGTAACCCTTCTCATTTCAATCTTCCTCTCCTAGGATTTGGAGTCAGAACTCGTCAAACAGTTCACATTGGCTGCAGAGTCCATTGATGATATACCATTTGGAATCTCTTCCAACAGTGACGTGTACTCCAAATACCAATTTGATAAAGATGGCATTATCCTCTTTAAAAAGGTGAGTTGTTTGACTTGTTGAACTCTAAAATGACATGCAGTTCAGCTTTGGTCTGAGTCCCCCAAATCCAATTAGCCATTTTCTTCATGAAATAAAACTACACCACAATTTTTTTTTTTAAAGCCCTTAGTGTGGGGGGCAACTAGGTGGCGAAGTGGATAGAGCACCAGCCCTGGAATCAGGAGTACCTGAGTTCAAATCCGGCCTCAGACACTTAACACTTACTAGCTGTGTGACCTTGGGCAAGTCACTTAACCCCAATTGCCTCACTTTAAAAAAAAAAAGCCTTAGTGTGATGCTTATTATTACATAGCTGCTATTTCCTGTGCCATACCCTTCCCTCATGAGAACCATCCCTTTGTAACAAAATTCTGGTTAAGCAAACCACTGACACGGTCCAACAGCATGGGCTTTGTTGTAGATGTACTTGTAGTTGACCACTTTTCTCATAATATGTGTTATGTAAATTTTACTTTACTAAAGAATTCTGAAAGAAATCTGCATTCCAAAAAACCTCCCTATTTTAACTTTACAGTACTGTGCTTCCCCTTCCCTCCAGAAAAAAAACAAAACCAAAATAATTCCAAGTGAAAGCAGAAGGGACTTGCAAAGTCCTCACAACTTGAGGACTTGACTTCAGGACTCCCCTCAGGGGCTGAGAGGAGACATTTGCCCCTATCAGGTCTTGTCTCCCAGCAGTCCAAACTCCAGTACCACCAAGTATCTGTCCCCATGACAGGGCTTAGCCTCTCCTGTCTGTGTCCAGGCCCCACGTGTCTGCCACCTCCACGTGTTTTGCTCTGTTTGGTCAGGCAGGCCCCTATGTACTTGGCCCAGTCCACGTGTTCCTTCTCCTGCTCTTGCTTCTCTGTCCCCTGTCCCATGTGTCCTTGAACCATGTGCCTCCCCCAAAACAGACGTGGTCCCCTTCCTGTATCTTTCTTGAAAATTCGAATTACATTTTTAAAAATCACTCTGTAGAATGATTGCTCCACTTTGGTAAAGCAAGAACTGTCTGTAGTATTAAATTAGACATAGAAAGATTTATTTGGGTGAGTTTCAAAAGAAATAAAAGTTCTTTGAACACTTTGAAGTATCTGGTTTGGAGAGCTTTCTCCATTGACCAAAGTTGGAGGAAAAAGTACTGAAGTTGACTGAAAAGGATAAGCAATTTTAAAGTAGATATAATTATCGTTCATTAATGAAAAGGGGAAGTCCTTGTGTGATTCGAGAAGGAAAAGTTTTGGTTGCAGGTAGAATCTAGATCTAGGATTTTTTTTTTAATTTTAAATTTAAATTTAAATTTAAATTTTATTTTTTTTGTGTGTGGGGCAATGGGGGTTAAATGACTTGCCCCAGGGTCACACAGCTAGTAAGTGTCAAGTGTCTGAGGCCAGATTTGAACTCAGGCACTCCTGAATCCAGGGCCGGTGCTTTACCCACTGCGACACCTAGCTGCCCCTAGGATTTTTTTTTAAGTGGCATAATGGGGGCTAAATGAAGTAAATTTTTTTCATAATCGAGATTTTGAGCATATAAAAAGTATATTAACACAGGCACTCTGAATAGAATTTTGTGGCACAAAAGAGTGTAAGGTATGGTCCTTCCTAAAAGTACCATAGAAGCTATTTACAATAAGAATGAATTTTTTGTGATTTGAAGACAATTTGGTTTAGTAGTCCTACTATAATTTTTGTATTTCTGTTAGACCACTTTCTTAAGGAGTTCTGATATTATTGTAGAGACAAACAGACAAGACTCATGGCCTTCCTAGAAGACATTGCTTGATATAGCTACTGATTGTTGGGAGAAGAGTGTTTAGGAAACATAAATGGAATTTAAATACTTAAGTCTAAGAGGTATACTAAGTACCAGTTAAAGAATTTGGACTGCAGTGTGGTATTAAAGTCTCCCCTTATGGATGGAGTAAGGAATTGTGAGGAGAGATCAGTATGATTCAATGATGTTTTTAAATTTAACAGGACAAAATACTTTGGAGGTCAAAAGATTCTTCTAAAGTCTAGATTGATTCTACTGTTTGAATTCTTGAAAAAAAAATATGGCCTATCTTTATATAGGTATAATGGAAACATTAAGAATTATGATTTCTTCAGAAAAGTCTAGTGAAAATTTCCTGTGTTACTTAACCTGACTCATTTCTTTTAGCGTCTAATCACTGACTTAGATTTTCTGTTTTGTGTTTACAAATCTCCTTAAGGAGATTGTAAGCTCTTTTTTTTTTTTTTTTTGCAGGGCAATTGGGGTTAAGTGACTTGCCCAGGGTCACACAGCTAGTAAGTGTTAAGTGTCTGAGGCTGGATTCGAACTCAGGTACTCCTGAATCCAGGGCCGGTGCTCTATCCACTGCACCATCTAGCTGCCCCTGATTGTAAGCTCTTTTAAGGCAGGGACCATTTTTTGATGCTCTTTCCCATCTGGGCCTAACAATGTAAAAAACACGATAGGCTCTTGATAAATATTGTATCTAATTCTGAGACTGACCACTCTTCGGGTATGATCATGAGGTTAATTAGTAAAAACTGCTTTCAATTCATGTTAGCAGATGACTGAATTACAGATAGCTGACTTTGTCCATGAACCATGAAACAAACAGCATTGCCTCTTGGCAGCATTTTTCAAAAGGATCTGGGCCATAAACTAGTTCCAGTGAACTTTGTCTGCTTAATTAGTTAAGATATCTTGGGGGCAATAGGAAAACAGACCTAAGGTCAAATTTTCTTCCTGTAGGAAAGAAGTTTAAAATTTTGAAGGGCATATAATAGTAGCTAAATTACTGTTTCATATGTTCTTCCAACTGTAAGTATTTCTCTACCAATATAATCAGATTTTAGATCTTGTTTTGTAGGTGTGGCTAAGAATGCTAATATGAAATAACAACAACAATAATAGCATTTATATAGTGCTTTAAGGTATACAAGCACTTCTGTTTGTGATTTATTTTCTTTTATACCTGCCTATGCCCTATTGGCCCTCTTATTTATTCTCTGTCAATCACGTACTGTTTTTAGTTTACTCTGGTTTCCTTAACCTATTTATTTAGCTCAGGGATTTCGTGGGTCAGGACTTCAGTTGACACACCTTCATTCATTGAGTCCCCAGATCCAATTAGCCATTTTCTTCATGAAATAAAACTACACTACAATATTTTTTTTAAAAGCCTTAGTGTGTGGGGCAGCTAGATGGCGCAGTGGTAAAGCACCAGCCCTGGATTCAGGAGTACCTGAGTTCAAATCTGGCCTCAGACACTTGACACTTATTAGCTGTGTGACCCTGGGCAAGTCACTTAACCCTCATTGCCCTGCAAAAAACAAACAAACAAAAAAACCCAAAAGCCTTAGTGTGATGCTTATTATTACATAGCTGCTATTTCCCTATGCTATACCTTTCCCTCATGAGACCCATCCCTTTGTAACAAAATTATGGTTAAACAAACCACTGACACAGTCCTACAACATGGACCTTGTTCTTATAGATGTACTTGTAGTTGACTACTTTTCATTTGAGAGAAAAGAGCTGTGTTTCATCATTCCTTTGGAATCAGGATTGGGCATTGCATTGATGGAGAGTTCTTTTGCCATTTGGTGGTGGTGTTTTTCCTCTGTCATATTATTGTAATATTTCTTATTTATGCTATTGTAATTGTTTTATATGTGTGTTGCTCTGCATCAATTAATACAAGCTTTTCCAAGTTTTCCAAATTTTTCATATTCATCACTTGTAATGTAATAATACTCCATTGCATTTATATTCTACTGTTTTGTCAGCCATTTCCCCAATTGGACAGAAGCATTTGTTTCCATTTTCTTGCTACTGCTAGAGATGTTTTGGTAATAAAGACAGGAAGAACCTTTCTTTGATCACTTTAGTATTGCTATCAGTGGGCCAAAGGGGATGAAGTTTAGTTACTTTTCTAACATGATACTAAATTTGTTGTCTAGAATGCTTAGTCAAATTCCTGGTTCTATCAACATTATATTTGTCAATGTTGGAGACACTGAGAAAACAAATGTAATAGTTTCATCTTTTATTACATTTGCCATGTTGATGAGACTATACTTACAATTCATAATAACTGTAACTGTAATCTTCAGAGCTGCTTGGAATAAAATATTTTTTAAAATCTTTTTTATTTTTTATTATATTCCACGAAGTGGCTCTTTCAGTTCACTCTCATTCTTCACACTTTCAGCAGATAACTAACCCCCTTTTTACTGAAAGGCGGGAGGGGAAGAGAAGTAGAAAAGCACTTATGAAGTACCTACTGTGTGCCAGGCATTGTGCTAAGTACTTTACAAATATCACATTTGGTCTTCACAACAGCCCTGTAAGGTAGGTGCTGCTATTATCCCCATTTTAGAGTTAAGGAAACTAGCAGCCAAGTTAAGTGACTTGCCTAGGGTCACACAGTTAGAAAGTATCTTAAGGTTGGATTTGAAATTGGCTTCTTAACTCCAAGCCCAGTTCTCCATCTACTGTACTACCAGCTTCCCTATAGGAATTCTATAGCTTCCTCCTTTTGTAATTTAGAATCTCTCTTATCTTCCCATCTCAGAGGAAGAAGTGGTCCACCTTGTTGGCCTCTATGCTTGGTTTTTTTGGCATATGTTTTCTCTTGTTCCATCACTCCAACTCCCTTTGTTTTCATTCTATCTCTACCAGCTTCTTCCCTTCTGTATTCAAATATACTCAAATATAACTTATTCTGTAAGACTTTTATTTTGATCCTTTTACAGGTTCAAGCAAGATTCTTTTTTTCTCCCAGATTCCAGTGCTGCCTCCCCAATTGCCTTGTATCTATTTTGTTTATTCATATCTCTACACACACAAATACATGTTTGTGCATATATGTTCATATCATATGTGTACATACACATGTACACACATTTATTGTGTTTCCCTGGTTAGAATATAAATGCCTTGAAAGAGCGGGGTCTTTCTGTCTTTGTATCTCTAATGCTAAGCAGGCGCTTCAAGCAATGCTTGCTACTCTATTGATATGTTCCCTAATTTACTTCTTCCAAGAGTAGTCTATCCACTATTGTTTCAGTGCCTGTCAGTCTGGCTTTTGCCCTTATAATTCTATAGATATTGGTCTCATTAAGGTATTCCCTAATTGCCAAATCCGATTATTGTAGTTCTCTTTCTTGCACCTCTTTGCAGTATTTGACCTTAAGAATTAGCTACTCCTGGGGCAGCTAGGTGGCGCAGTGGATAGAGCACCAGCCCTGGAGTCAGGAGGACCTGAGTTCAAATGTGGCCTCAGACATTTAACACTTACTAGCTGTGTGACCCTGGGCAAGTCACTTAACTCCAATTGCCCCCCCCCCCCCCCCAAGAATTAGCTACTCCTTGGAATTATCTTACCATAGTTTTCATTACCTGACACTGCGGTGGTTATTGTCATTCTTGTTGATATTGCTAGAGACCTGGTCTGCTTTGTAGAAGTAATCCAATTCTATCTTCATTTGCTGGCTTTTCTTTATCATCTAAATATAAGTTTTCCAAGATTTTGCTTTCTACATTTTCTCTTTACTTTCTACTCAGTTTCTTGGCAATTCCATACAGTCCTATAATTTAAACTATTGTCTCTCTAAAGATAACTTTAGAGGTTTTTTTTCTACACATGACCTCATCTAAGCTCCTGTCCCACATTGCTAGCTTGCCTGTTGGATGTGATCATTGAGATGACCTGAAGCTGAAGTTAGCATTCCTTTCTACTGGTCCTTAAAACTATTTCCTTATTTTCCCTTTTCTGTTAATGGCATCGATATCTTACCTGCCACTTTGGTTTTCTGGCCTCAGTACCTTTATGCGTATTCTCTTTGCCTGGGTGTTCTTTCTTGTCGAAATCCTGTCTGACCACACATCCAATTAGTTGCCAACTCTTGTTATTTCTGCTTTCACCTCTCATCTGAGATTCTATTCATATAGCCACCACCTTAGTTCAGGCCTTCATCACCTCTTGCCTAGATTATTGCAGCTACTTCCCAGTTTGTCTCCCTGCTCCAGTCATTTCTACATACTGCTGCCAAAGTGGTTTTCCTTAAATGGAAATTTGACCATATCACTTCTCTACTCAACCAACTCCAGTGACTTTCCATTGTATTTCAGATACAATAGAAATTCCTTTGTTTGGGTTTTAAAATCTTTCACAGTCTGGCTCCAACCTGTCTTTCCAGCCTCACCATCCAGTCACATTGGCCTTCTCTGTTCCTCCATCTCTATCTTTATACTGGCTGGCCCCTGTGCTTGGAATGTACTCCTTCCTTGTGTTTGTCTTGTAGTCTTTCTTTTTTTTTTTTTTTTTTGCAGGGCAATGAGGGTTAAGTGAGTAGCCAGGGTCACACAGCTAGTAAATGTCAAGTGTTTGAATATTTATTTTTAAGACTATTTAGAATTTTTATTTTCCCAAATTACATGTAAAAACAAATTTTGATATCAGTTTTTTAAAACTTTGTGTTCCAAATTCTCCCCCCACCTAAGAACTCTCAAGAAATTCAATATAAGTTATACATGAGTAGTCATGCAAAACATTTCCACATTAGTCAGGTTGTGAAGAAAAACAGACAAAAACAAAACTTCAGATAAAGGAACGGACAAAAAAATTATGCTTCAATGTATATTTAGATACCATCCATTCTTTCTCTGTAGCTGGATTGCATTTTTCATAAGTCCTTCAGAATTGTCTTAGATCATTACATTGCTGAAAATAACCAAGTCCTTCACAGCAAATCATCTTACAATGTTGTTATTTTGTATACAGTGTAAGGGCTAAAATTCTAGCTAGTCTGTCTAAAATATCTAATGAGTAGTCGCCAATAAATTATGTTTTAGCAAGAGTTTAGACTTTTAAGCATTTATGAAGGAGAATAAGAATTAGGTGAAGAGAGAGAGAGGGAGACCTAGATTCAGCTGTCTTATGTCAATGAGCTAATGTCTCCTGCTCCTCTCCCCACTGAGGTCCTCCAGAAAGAGTTCGAACCACACCTTCCTCAATCCCACAAGCCTCTTGTGAAAACTGGAAATGTCCTGTCCCCATACACATAGCTCCAAGCTAATTGGTTGATAGCTTTGACCAACAGTACCCACAAGCAAATGTCACTTCCTGATGCCAGGGACCTGACCCCATGGCTTGCCCTCAGACTCCTCATGGTGGAGCTTTCCTACAGTAGCCATCCAGCAGGTGGCGTCATTCCAATCATTACAACAGTAAAATGCCAAGTGTTTGAGGCTGGATTTGAACTCAGGTCCTCCTGAATCCAGGGCCAGTGCTTTATCCACTGAGTCACCTAGCTGCTGTAGTCTTCCTTTAAGATGCAGCTCACATACCATCTTTTTCCTGATTTCTCAGAATTTCCCAGTTTCAGCTACGTACAAACTACATTGTGCTTTAAGTGCTTTGTATCTGTTTTTATTTTTTAATTTTATATTTATGCTACAAATATTTTTATATGCAGTTGTTTTCCCTGATGGAATTCTCATTGGCACAAAGTAGCCATTTAATGTTTATCGAGAAGCCCTTTGAGGCCTACCCTTATTTCTCCTTCTACCTGAATGCAGTTGTTTTTGTTTGTTTGTTTTTGGGTTTTGAGGCAATTGGAGTTAAGCGACTTGCCCAGGGTCACACAGCTGGTAAGTGTCAAGTGTCTGAGGTCGGATTTGAACTTAGGTCCTCCTGACTGCAGGGCTGGTGCTCTATCCACTTAGCTACCTAGCTGCCCCATGAATGTAGTTTTTTGGGGGGGAGGGGAGACCCTTATAGCACTTTGTATCTCTTGGGTGAACTTTGTTTTGTACTTTTACTGATTAGGGTGCTTAAAAAGCCCTGGCCTTCTGGGAATGAACACCATCTTGAACAGGTGTTTGGTAAATGTTTATTGAATTGAATTGAATTACTGCCAGACTCCCCCTTCACCAGATAAACTTCCTATCCTTGCTGCAGCCTCCAGTTCTCATAATCCTTGGCATCAGCTCCAGGTGTCCATGAGGTTCTTCAGGGTTCCACTGAGAGCAATAGGGGGCAGAGTTGGACTGTCTTCACAGTGCAGGCCTTACATCATCCCATGATTTTAAGTCTTCAGGTAGTATTAGTAATGAGTATTAGTAACAAGAAGAATGGCCAACTTCTGTAAACACTATTGGAGCATGGGCCAGTTGTGAAGTGGCATTATAGAATTGTTTTGAAGGGGAATGGGATGGGGTTGATTAATTCCAGTGACTAAAGTAGTTGTCCAGCATCTCTCATATTTTATCAAGCAGTGTTAATAAAGAAAGTTGTTAGTTTTCCTTGGTTTATCTGGTTGTTTTAGTCAACAGATTATGTTCTTCTTTGTTATCTTTGACATGATTTATTTTACTAAACTTTTTTCCTAGTTTTTATTGAGGCCATTTCTGAGGCCAGAGGCATGGGGATTCAGACCTAGCAGTGTTTCACAGCAGTAGTTTCTAACTGCATTCTTTTATCCCAGTTCATAACTATGCTTCAAGGGTCTCATAAGTTGCTCAAAAATTTGGATAGAATGACTCTACCTTATTTCTACAACTTCTTGAGATTTCCTCTCAGTTGGTAGAGTTCTCTTTTTTAAATGCCTTACCTAAGTGCAATCATACCATATTTATATGTTCATTCTTTGTTTTTTTTTGGTGGGGCAATGGGGGTTAAGTGACTTGCCCAGGGTTACACAGCTAGTAAGTGTCAAGTGTCTGAGTCTGGATTTGAACTCAGGTACTCCTGAATCCAGGGCCAGTGCTGTATCCACTGCGCCACCTAGCTCCCCTATATGTTCGTTCTTTTTTTTTTTTTTTTTAGTGAGGCAATTGGGGTTAAGTGACTTGCCCAGGGTCACACAGCTAGTAAGTGTTAAGTGTCCGAGGCCGGATTTGAACTCAGGTACTCCTGACTCCAGGGCCAGTGCTCTATCCACTGTGCCACCTAGCTGCCCCTATATGTTCATTCTTGATGAAAGTATGACCACTCTATTCTTGTACCTTTTCCATAGGAAATTGTAGAAAATGGTACATAATGTAGGTTTTTTTTTCTTTTTTCTTTTTGCAGGGCAGTGAGGGTTAAGTGACTTGCCCAGGGTCATACAACTAGTGTCAAGTGTTGTTTTTTTTTTTTTTAGTGAGGCAATTGGGGTTAAGTGACTTGCCCAGGGTCACACAGCTAGTAAGTGTTAAGTGTCCGAGGCTGGATTTGAACTCAGGTCCTCCTGAATCCAAGGCTGGTGCTTTATCCACTTCAACACCTAGCTGCCCCCTACACAATGTATTTTTGAGGCATAAGAAAGGAGGCAGTCTGTGTTTCAGTAGCTGCTTGCTGTTAAACCTGCAAAGAGGTGGTGGCCAAAAGGCTGTTTTGACACTGTAGGAAGGAAAATTTCTCTGGAGCCATAGTGGTTTTATAAATACCAGTCTCAAATTAGTCACCAGATCAGCATTTTTTAAAGAAACACTCTTTTGCTTTTTTGCCTTGTTTTTCTCATTCTTTTTACAAATAAAAAGGTTTGAAAAGAATATTTTTGGATTTAGAAGATTTGGTTTCCTGGGAGTTGAGTAGGTAATGACAGTTATCTCAGTGGGTTCCTGACCCAATCAGGGCCATGTGTATATATGGTTTTATTGACTCCTTTTGTCTTTGCATTATATATAATATATATCTCCATCCACATGGAGCTCTCCTTTGTTACAAAGAAAAATAACTAAGCAAAAATATCTGATACATAGACAGTGTCTAACAGTAAATATAATATTCTTTGCTTGTAGTCCCCCAGCTGTCTGCCAACAGATTGCATTTTTGGTCACTTCTCCCAAATTACTGGTGTCGTCCCCTCTGCCTTCAAACAGACTGAAATCTCCTCCTATCCTTAAAAAACCTTCACAAAATCCTATTACCCTTCAGACTATCCTGCTATATCCCTTCTCCCTTTCTTAGCCAAACTTTGAGGGGGAAAAACTGGTGTCTGCACTGCCAGTTTTCTTGATTTCACTTTTCTTCAACCTTCTGGAATTTGGCTTCCAACCTCATTAGCCAAGTGGAACTACTCACACCCAGATTGCTAGTGGTCTCTCAGTTGCCCAGTCTGTTCTTGCTCAGTAGTCAGATCCCTTGGTCTTCCTGCAGCATTTGACACTGTTGACTACATTCTAGATTCCGGGTTTTGGGATCCTCTTTTCTCCTGGTCCTCCTCTTTCCCCTTGTCTCTCCCATTAGAATATAAGCGCCTTGTGAGTAGTAATCATTTCATGCATTTACTTGTAGAGCCAGTGCCTGACACATAGTGAGAGCTTAATAAATACTTTCTTTTTTTTTGTTTTTTCAGTGAGGCAATTGGGGTTATGTGACTTGCCCAGGGTCACACAGCTAGTAAGTGTTAAGTGTCTGAGGCCGGATTTGAACTCAGGTACTCCTGACTCCAGGGCCAGTGCTTTATCCACTGCGCCACCTAGCTGCCCCAATAAATACTTGTTAACTGAATGATTGCATACCGCAGAGTGACTTTTCTCACACAGCCCTTGCAGCATTGTAGTTTTTCATCTTTTCTTCGCCTTTGCCAATTTCTATGAAGTGAAGCTAAACCTGAGCTGTTTTCTTTTTATTTCTCTTACAGTTGGTGACTTGACATATTTTCATGTGGTCATTTGTAGTTTCAAATCTACTCCTGAGAACTGTTTAAATCCTAATTACTTTTTAGGAATGAATTTTTTTTTTGTTAGTGAGGCAGTTGGGGTTAAGTGACTTGCCCAGGGTCACACAGCTAGTAAGTGTGTGTTAAGTGTCTGAGGCCAGATTTAAACTCAGGTACTCCTGACTCCAGGGCCGGTGCTCTATCCACTGCACCACCTAGCTGCCCCAGGAATTAATATTTTAAAATTTATTTTTGGTTTCTAGCAAGTGTGTAAGCAGGAACAGGATACCTCTGTAACTATCTGTTAATTTTGCCTAAACTAGAAATTAAGATGCATCCATGTATGTGCCCAAAGCAGTTGTACCTTTCCAAAAAGAGAAATAGCAAGTTGGTTTATCCACTGCACCACCTAGCTGCCCCCATGAGACCTCCTTTTTAAAGGACCATTTTTCTTAGTACCAGCATTTTACTAAAAATGAAAGAATAACTCTGATTTTTAGTTTTTTTCCCAGACTGAGAGTCCAGCAATGTGGAATATGTTGCTGAACTACTTGTGTTTTAGAAATAGAACTCTGGCCCATGCCCTAAATAAAAACCTTTGGGATAAATGGATGGCATACATTTGAACCCTACTGCACCAATGTCTTTTCTTCCTGGCAACATAGAAAATAAAGGTTCCCAGAATTGAGGGCAAAAATAGGTGTTGTTTTATTATGAAATGGGCCTTGGCATTAGGTTGAAGCTTATCTCCAGTGAACATCTATGCTTTTATCCCTGATGCCACCTTATACCCTGTGGGGACAAAATGCTTTCATAAGTAAACTATTTGTCAGCAAATGAAGTATCAGCTGTGTTTCAGTACACCTCTTTCTTTGGATACTTTCCTGGTAAATGGGAAGCACGTCTTCATCACTTCTTATTGTTTTCTTATTTCCCAGAATAACACTTTCTTCTCCATCTTCCCACTGACTTTTATTTGGGGAGACTATTCATTGACTGGCTTGAGACTTGCAAGCATATAGTGAGGCAGCATTGCTAGGCGGATGGCCTTTTTGTCATCATGACTATTTTTCTAGTTCAGTAGAACAGTGTCAAGGATTGAGTTCTACAACTTTCTCTGTCACACCTCTGTTTGATTGTCAGATTAGTTCTTTTTATATATATAATAAAAGTATTTTGTTATTTTCTAGTTACATGTAGAGATAGTTTTCAACATTTGTTTTTATAAGATTTCTAATTTCAAATTTTTCTCCCTCCCTCCCCTGCCTTTCCCCCTCCCCAAGACAGCAGGTAGGTAATCTGATACAGGTTATATATGTATAATAACATTAAACATATTTCTGCATTAGTCATGTTATAAGAGAAGAATCAGAGCAAAAGCACCAAAAACAAAAGAAATAGTATGGTTCAATCCACATCCATATTCCACAGTTCTTTTTTTTTTCCTGGATTTGGAGAGCCTTTTCCATCATGAGTCCTTTGGAACTTTCTTGTATTGGTGAGAAGAATCAAGTCTAACACAGTTGATCAACACATAATGTTGATGATATTGTGTACAATGTTCTTCTAGTTCTGCTCATCTCACTCATCAGTTCATGCAAGTCCTTCCAGGTTTCTTACAACACAATAGAATTCCATTACATTTATATACCACAACTTGTTCAGCCATTCCCCAATTGAGGTAGCCCCTCAATTTCCAATTCCTTGCCACCAAAAAAAGAACAGCTATAAATATTTTTGTTCATGTGGGTCCTTTTCCCTTTTTTATGATCTCTCTGGGGAAAAGACCTAAAAGTGGTATTTCTGGGTCAAAGGGTATACACAGCTTTATAGCCCTTTGGGCATAATTCCTAATTGCTCTCCAGAATGGTTGGATCAGTTCACAAGCTCCACCAACAATGCATTAGTGTTCCAATTTTTCCACAGCTTCTCCAACATTTATTATTTTCCTTTTTTGTCATATTAGCCAATCTGGTAGGTGTCAGGTGGTACCTCAGAGTTGTTTTAATTTAGATTATTTCTTTACATCTGTGAAATACTTGAATTTGAGTTTGGCTAGAGTGGTTGTTATGAAAATTCCTTGTTAAGTTGTTGCAAAGAATCCAGGGCGAGGTATTATTCGGAAAATGTGGCTGTTAACTGTACAATCCTTTTTTCTTTTTTGCTAGGATCTGTAGGACATGCAAGACCACTAGGCAGAGATGCTGCCAAACTGTCCTACTGGAGAGAGCTCAGAATGGCTTAACTTGTAACCCTTCTCTTTTCAGTTCGATGAAGGTCGAAACAACTTTGAAGGAGAAATTACCAAGGAGAACCTGCTGACTTTTGTTAATTATCACCGGCTGCCCTTGGTCATTGAGTTCACTGAGCAGGTATGAGGCTTTTTGTTCATACTAATATACTAACTCAATGAGGGAGAGTTTAAGAATTGGGAAGTAGGAAGGACCTGTGGTTCTGTTCCAGCAGAACATTTATTGCTTTGGGAATCCGTTCACCTGCCAAGACCTCCAAGTACCAGGAGTGCCCTGCATCCTCCCCTCAGACTCCTCTCATATGTCTCTCAGACTATTTTCTTCCATCCTAATCCCTGTGATGATGTATTGCTGACTGCCTAAGAGCAAGCCATCCTATTTCAAGCTTCTACTACTATACTCTCACCCAGGAAGCTGAACCTTGCCCATCTAGTATCCCACTTTACTCCTACCTTCCCCTTCCATTATCGCCCTAGAATTCTCATTCCTTAACTGACAAGGCTCCCTGTGTTTTAGCCCTCTTTCCTCTATCTTCTGCCACTTGGGGATTTGGCTTAGTAACCCACAGATTACTCTGTCTTTTCAATTCCCATGACCTGGTTTTCTTCTTCCACCTCAGCTACACATAGGGATAGATGATCATACTCTTGACTTTGTCATTATTCACGTCTTCCTTTTCTGTGTTCAAACCCTCCAAAATTCCTTTATAATAACTTCTTGTCCATCATCTCATGCTATGCCTTAGCCTTCTTAAAGCCATTTTTTTTTGTACTCATGGGACCTTTCAGGCCATCATTCCTACTGTAACTTCACTTTTCTCTCACCCCAATCTTAACCCATAGTTAACTAATTTAACTCTATACTGTCTTCTGCTCTCAAAGCTCTTGTCTCTATGTCTATCACCACTGAGTCTTGCCAGACCCCAACCTTTTGTTACTCCCATCACCTGCCTCCTAAATTCCTATTCTGGTACTCATGAATGGAGTTAGAGGAAATCATGACCCCAGGTTGAGAGATTTATGTCCTATAGAGCCCTCATAGCAGAAAGGCAACCCTTTTAATCCTCATTTTTTTGGGAGTAGGGGGGCAATGAGGGTTAAGTGATTTGCCCAGGGTCACACAGCTAGTAAATGTCAAGTGTCTGAGGCCAGGTTTGAACTCAGGTCCTCCTAACTCCAGGGCTGGTACTTTATCCACTGTGCCACCTAGCTGCCTCTAATCCTCACTATTCATTCTCTATTGCACTCCTCACAGATCAGGTTCCAAACCTTTTCTGGTCTCTTTAAACCTCACAAACCATCTTCTTCTCTCCACCCTCAGCTAAGGACTTTGCCTCATATTCTATTGAAAAATTAGAAACTATTCACCATGAGCTCATTCTTCTTTACTTTACTTCTCACAATCCTTTGTCCTGATTCTTCTATTCCATTCTTTCCTTTTACTCCAGCCTCTGAAAAATGTGACCTTACTTGCCAAAGTCAACCCATCTATATTTACCCTTGATCTCATCCCTTCTTGCCTTTTCTATCAATTTGCCCCCTCTAATAATCCCTTTTTTCTAATATTCTAATCTTTTCCTTCTACCTACAAACCATGTCCCTCCATGTCCCTCCATCCTTAAACCTAACTAGATTCTGCCATCTTTGTATATCTCTGCTCCCATTCCCTTGTCATGCCCCTAGAAAAAGCTGTTTACACTTATTGCCTTCATTTCCCTACTGTCACTTTTCAACCCTGAGCAATCTGACTGTCTCAATTGCTGAATCAAAATTGTTCTCTATAAAGTAGCAGTTTCTTAAATGAGAAATCTGACCTTTCTGAAGCCTGAGACTTCTGACCTTTTATTACAGTAGTTTACACTGTTGACTCTCCTCTGGGTTTTTCATGCTAACTGCTTACTTGGCTCTCCTTTCCATTGGATCAAATCATCATCTGTATCATGTCCCCTAATATTTGATGTACCCTCAACAGTCTATCGTTGGCCCTCTTCTCTTTCTGCATTTTTACCTGTTAACCTCATTAGCTCCCATGGAGTCAGTGATCTCTAGTCAGATGATTTCTAGAGCTCTATATCTAGCCCTAATATGTCTAATGAACTCTAGTTAAACATTTCTTTTTTTTCCCTTTTTTGGGGGGGGGGCAGGGCAATGAGGGTTAAGTGACTTGCCCAGGGTCACACAGTTATTTAAGTGCCAAGTGTCTGAGGCCAGATTTTAACTCAGGTCCTCCTGAATCCAGGACTGGTGCTTTATCCACTATGCCACCTAGCTGCCCTAAATATATTTCTAATTGAATATCCCACAGGCCTCTCATACCCCACCCCTTTTCCCTTGGCTTAGTTATGTTATAAACACTACCATCCTTTTAGTCTCCCTAGTTTTTAACCTCAGCACTGTCCTTACTCTCCTTCACCCTGGTTAATAATTATTAAATAATACCTACTGTGTGCCAGGCAATGATGATACAGACAAAATTCATGTATCCAGTCACCAAGTCTTAGCATCACTGCCGTCTCAAATCTGACTTCTCTTTTACCACCACCCTGTGTCAGGCCCTTATTACCTTTCTCCTGGATTATGCAGCAGTCTCCTAATTGGAGTCCTTGCCTCAAGTCTGTTTTTCAGTTGATCTCTATATTGCTGCTATAATGATTTAACAAATGTACACGTCTGTGAGAATTGGAGTGGCGCCCCCTGCTGGAGGGATGTTGGGGGGGCCTCCACCTTGAAGGGAGAGCTTGTGATTTGGAAGACATGTGATTTTTGCATCCAGGAACTTGCATCTGTAGAGCTGCTTGTTCAGTCAAAGTTACCAGCCAATTAGCTTGGAGGGGTGTGTGTGTGTGTGTGTGTACATGTACATGTACGTGTACGGCCCTGTTTCCTGTTGGAGAGGAGGCTTCTGGGAGGAGGAAGGAAGTGTTGGGGCTCTTAGGTTGGAGAGGTCGGATGATGGGGTCTCTTAGAAATAGTTAAATCTATTACCTCTCTCCTCACCTACCCCTGATTGCTCTTTAATAAAGTCTTAAAAATCTAAACTCTTGCTAAAGATTCTAATTTATGGCGACCACTCATTAGATTTTTAGACAGTCTAGCTAGAATTTTAGCCCCTTACAGATAGCAGCTATACAAGTCTGACCATATAATTCCCTTATTCTGTAAACTCTATTGTGCCCTATTATCTATCTCTAGGATCAAATGCAAACTCTTCTGTTTGACATTTAAAAGTCCTTTACAGGGGCAGCTAGGTGGCGTAGTGGATAAAGCACCAGCCCTGGATTCAGGAGTACCTGAGTTCAAATCTGGCCTCAGAAACTTGACACTTACTAGCTGTGTGACCCTAGACAAGTCACTTAACCCCAATTGCCTCACTAAAAAAAAAAAAAAGTCCTTTACAACTTTATTCCAACCTACTTTCCCAGTCTCATTGTACACCTCTCCTTCCTATACTCTTCAGTCAGCCCAAACTGTCCTCTGCTTTTCATACTTGGCACTCCATCTCTCATCTCCGTGCCTTATAACTGGCTGTCCCTCATACATACAGTATACTCCTTCCTCACTTCTGCCTTTCAGAATTCCTTGTTTCCATCAAAACTTGGCAGAGCCCTACCTATTTCATGAAACTTTTCTTGACCACCTTCCCCAAATTATCTTGTATTTATTTTACATGTGTCTATTTATGTAGGTGTTGGCTCCTACTTCAATAAAATATAAGACAATTGAGGTCAGGAACTGTTATTCTTTGTGTCCTCTGGGGCTTATCATGTATTAGTTGCATAATGAATTCTTGATTGAGTCCATGTCATTGGTAAGTCAGAACTGATTGCTGAGTAACTTGTGGTTTTCTAAATGTGTGAATGACAGAAGGATCTGAATGGGAAGTGCATTTGAGTCGTTCTACTTGATCATTTTCTTTAACATGTATTTCTGTGTTAACCAGACGGCCCCCAAAATTTTTGGAGGTGATATCAAGACTCATATCCTGCTGTTCCTGCCAAAGAGCGTTTCTGACTATGATGACAAACTGAGTAACTTCAAAAAAGCTGCAGAAAGCTTCAAGGGGAAGGTATGTGACCTTAAACACTGATATTGGAGAGTGAAAGTAAATTCTTAGGGGAAAATGACAAAATAAAGAAGTCTGGGTTTAGAAAAATGGCTCCTCACAATGATGATCTTTCCTTCCATTCTGGCTCAGTCATAAATGCTCGTCCCTGCCTGCTAGTGTCCAAAGGGAGAGAGTCAAGATGTGACGGAGAACTAAGGGAGAATCCCAAAAGGAGTTCTTTGAGATTGTCAGTTAAAGCAATTCCTGTTCAAGATGAATCTGAGTCCCAAAAGACAGCAAGGAAGGATAATCTGGGGAGTTTACACAAAAGGAGGATAAGCAGAAGTGATTAACCAAGGATGCCTACTTTACCTCTGATTCAGCTGAATAACATCCTATCCCAAATTTCCTGATGGTTGTCCCTACTACCTCTCTTGTACAATTCAGAGGAACAGTTTTATAGATGTACCTTATAAATAGAAGTTTTTAGTGACTCTAGATTAATTTTTAGGAAGGAAGGAATCCTACCTTGCCTGAGGTAAAATCGTGTTAAGGCTTATTTTTCTTTTTTCTGTCTTTTTTTATTTGGCGGGGCAATGAGGGTTAAGTGACTTGCCCAGGGTCACACAGCTAGTAAGTGTCAAGTGTCTGAGGCTGGACTTGAACTCAAGTCCTCCTGAATTCAGGGCCAGTGCTTTATCCACTGCACCACCTAGCTGGCCCCAAGGCTTATTTTTCTGTACAGATAAATGGAAGATTGACTAAGGGGAAGGCATTGGCTGTCTTATGCATAGGTTTAACATTCCATAGGCAGTTTTTATATCATGTTAAAGAAAGTATAACTGATCACAATTTGGAGTCATGACTGAATTTCAAAGATCTTAACTTTTCAATTATTGTTTTCTGTATCCATTTTGTCAGTGGAATTGTTTCCTAAAAAAAATTGGTCTTTGCTGCTATCTTTCCTAATTGACCCCCACCCCCCAAAAAAAGAAAGAAAAAAGATGTTTAATAGTTGTTAAGGAGCACTAATTGTGAGTGGCTTAATGCCTGTGCTAGGCTATCTTGCTCCTACCTCTGCTAGGGAAATCTTAACAGAGAATCAATAAAAATTCCCCTAAAAAGGATTGTGCAGGGGGCAGCTAGATGGCGCAGTGGTTAAAGCACTGGCCCTGGAGTCAGGAGTACCTGAGTTCAAATCCGGCCTCAGACACTTAACACTTACTAGCTGTGTGACCCTGGGCAAGTCACTTAACCCCCATTGTCTAAAAAAAAAAAAAAAGAGGATTGTGCAGGCACTTATTATCTATTGTATATTCCTTTTTTTTTTTTTTTTTTTTTTTTTAGTGAGGCAATGGGGGTTAAGTGACTTGCCCAGGGTCACACAGCTAGTAAGTGTTAAGTGTCTGAGGCCGGATTTGAACTCAGGTACTCCTGACTCCAGGGCCGGTGCTCTATCCACTGCGCCACCTAGCCGCCCCTTATTGTATATTTCTTTGTTCTTTTTTTAGTAAGGCAATTGGGGTTAAGTGACTTGCCCAGGGTCACACAGATAGTAAGTGTCAAGGGTCTGAGGCCGGATTTGAACTCAGGTACTCCTGAATCCAGGGCCGGTGCTCTATCCACTGAGCCATCTAGCTGCCCCTTATTGTATATTTTTTTTTTTTTTCTTTTTTCTTCTTTTTTTTTTTGGTTTTTTGCAAGGCAATGAGGGTTAAGTGACTTGCCCAGGGTCACACAGCTAGTAAGTGTCAAGTGTCTGAGGCCAGATTTGAACTCAGTTACTCCTGAATCCAGGGCTGGTGTTTTACCACTGTGCCATCTAGCTGCCCCTGTTGTATATTTCTTAATAGTGGAGGGATAAAAGGGAATATGTGGTTCTTTAGTACCTTTATATGCTTTCCATTTGGTGTGGTCTGGGAATATCTGATCCAAAGTTTAAACTAGGGAATATAATAGCATGAACTTGACGGGGAAATAGAATAGCTCAGATCTTTCTAATGTCAAAAATCTTTCTTTTCTTCCCAAGATCCTGTTTATCTTCATTGATAGTGACCACACTGACAACCAGAGGATCCTTGAGTTCTTTGGCCTAAAGAAAGAGGAATGCCCAGCTGTCCGCCTCATCACTTTGGAAGAGGAGATGACCAAATACAAGCCTGAGTCAGATGAATTAACAGCAGAAAAGATAAAAGAATTCTGTGACCGATTTTTGGAGGGCAAAGTCAAGGTATTAGAGCTGAAAGGAATTTTTACAGATGAGGAAACTGAAACCTAGGTTTCTTGATGACTTAACTTAAAAAGCATAAGCATGAACCGTATGTACCACTTCTCAGCGCACCACAGCCTTTTGAGCTATCTTTATCTCAGACCCCCTGCAGCTTTTTGTAGCGTATCTAGCAAACAGTACACAGAGTGGCCAAAGAGCATAGCTCATGAGACTAGATGCAGCAATGCCAGCACAAAAATAACTTATCTTTTATTATACAGTAGCCACAATCTCTCCTGCTATGGGGTTGTTCAGGCATACATCAAAGCCAGTTGTATTTTAACCAGTGTTCCCATATTTTCAGAAGACAGAAGGTTTTGTTGTGTCTCCCTTTGTTTTTCTGGGAAAATCTCTGCCCCAGTTGTCATCCTTGTAATTTGTGGTAGTTTTTTGGGCTTTCACCTCAGTGATCAGGCTTCCTTTTTGTGTAGGACTTAAGAAGCTGAGTTAGCTGAACAGTAGCATCATGGTTTAATCCCCCAGTTAAACTTCAGTTGCTCCTTGCTGAAGCTGTTTCTTTGTGAAAGAGGAATAAACAAAGATGGAGAGAAGAATCTCATTTAACCCACTGAGCAGTAATTCTGCTAGTTTAGGCCCGGTAGCCTTCTAGAGCACTTTTTCATTGATTTCCTTGTGTTTGATTTTTAGCCCCATTTAATGAGCCAGGACCTACCTGATGACTGGGACAAACAGCCTGTTAAAGTACTAGTTGGAAAGAACTTTGAAGAAGTTGCTTTTGATGAAAAAAAGAATGTCTTTGTGGAATTCTGTAAGTAGATTTGTAATGTTTTCCTTTTGCAAAATAGAAAGGCCTAGTTGGCATAGCAGAGCACTCTGTTTATAGGATAAGGGTCAGGGAGCAGTGGTCTCCTTGTGCTGACTGTGACTTGTCACCTCTTCAGACGCTCCCTGGTGTGGTCACTGCAAACAGTTGGCTCCCATTTGGGACAAATTGGGAGAGACGTATAAGGATCATGAAAGTATCGTCATCGCCAAGATGGACTCAACGGCTAATGAAGTAGAGGCAGTTAAGGTCCACAGTTTTCCCACGTTAAAGTTCTTCCCTGCAAGTGGTGACAGAACGGTGAGGATTTCACATCAGAAAGGAGTGGGGGAGGGGAAGGGAAGGACAACTGCAGTGGGATGGCTTTGTCCATGACTTTGACATTAATGTGGGGTGGGGGGTGGGGAAGAAAAGGGAAGAGCTGCTTTTTATCTTTGAAGCTAAGCTGTTTCTGAGATTTGGGGGGAGGGTGGGATTGATCATGGGCTGGTTAAGACTTGCTTCCATGCAAATGATGCTAGCGTGTACTCTTCTCATAACCTGCCTTCCCAATGCCACTGCCTTCCCTCAAGTCCACTTGAGAGCCTCTCTATGGGATCTGTCATCCAGGGAGCCAGGAGCTAGGAAGGATCGGGTTGGGGCTGCTTTAGCGCAGAGGTAAGGGAGCTGGGAAGGGGCCATTTGTTGGTGGGGAAGGAGTGGAAGAGCTGTAAGTGGGGGTGTGGCTTTTGGTTTTGGTACCCCACAGCAGAAGCTCTTTTCCCTTGTGGGTTAATGGAAATGCACATTTCCTGAGCTCCCTGACTTTGTGTAGGAAGGGAGAGGTTTTGGGGGTGAAAATTGTCATAGATGGGCTGCACGGTATAGAGGGCATGGGTTTCACCTCCCCCTTTTTTTTCCCTCCCCACCTCCTACAGGTAATTGATTACAATGGAGAGAGAACACTAGAAGGTTTTAAAAAGTTCCTGGAGAGTGGTGGACTAGATGGGGCAGGAGATGATGATGTAAGTGTTTCTTCTTTTGAATACTACTATAGATCCATAGATTTCTTTAGTGAGAAAAAAAATCTTCTGAATTTTGACAAATGTGTAGTGGAATGCATACTCTGATAGATTCTATCCTTGCACACTCTACTCCGTTCCCAGCAAACTTAATATTATTGCTTACCATGTCCCTGGCTGTGCCATAAACAGAGCTAAGAGGATGAACACAGGTAGGTAGAACACAGAAGGTTTTACATAGGTTTGGGTGAAGGGCCCTGAATGTTGGCATATTCTTTTGGCCTTTGCCATTCAAAGTGCTTACCACGTACATAGCTCTAGATGCTATGTTTACTTGCCTCTTGATGGGCTGGATCCTCCTGAGTTTGACAGTGAAATTTTGACCCTACCACCTTGCTAAGGGGCTTCTTCCTTGTTTATTCTTAACTTTTTATCTTCCTCCCAATCTGTTGAAAAGGCAAGAAAACATGTATAGTCTGAATGTATGACTTTTAAAACCATCTAATTATTCTTTGAGCCCCTTCTAGAGTAGGCCTTCCTCATCCCACCCATTCCAGGTAACTCATGGTTCCAAATATTCATCTCTGCTTTCTTCTGTCACTTGTGTCTTTGTACACCTTAGACTATGCTTATCCTAACTCGGTTAGATTGTGACCTTATTTTGGGGGGAGGGTGGCAGTGGGGGTTAAGTGACTTGCCCAGGGTCACAAAGCTTGTAAGTGTCAAGTGTCTCAGACTGGATTTGAACTCAGGTACTCCTGAATCCAGGGTCGGTGCTTTATCCACTGTGCCACCTAGCTGACCCAGATTGTGACCTTCTTAAAGACACAAGTGGATGAAAAACTCTTTATTTTGTGCCAAATCTTCTAGAAATAGATTTTTATAGACTTATTATTGAAATAATTCTGGGCCCCTCTCCTTAGAGCAAGAGTTCTTAAGCTGGGGTCTTATGAACTTGGATGGGGGGAAAGTCCTATCTTTATTTTCACTTATCTAACTGGAAACTTAGCATTTTCTTCAATTATTTAAAAATGCTTTGAAGAGGTCTCCATAGGTTTCACTGAACTGCTAAAGGGGTCCATGACACAAAACGGTTAAAAACCTTTTGGCTGAGAGAGAACCTAAGGGGGCAGAAATTCATCTTGCCTTTGAAAATGCCTCTGCCCTAGCCTTTTTTCCATACATAATTTACAGAGTTCAAGAACAAAGTTAAAAATTCCATAATAAGATTAAATAAAAGGACAGTATCTAAGCAACACTTTTGATTCATCAAACAGAATAATGGTCACCCTGGAGAATCATTCTTCTGAAACTATTTCTTCCTTATTTAAACACTCCTAAAAATTCGCCTTTTTTTCCTGGTCAAAGGTAAACTCCAGAGACTATCTTCTATTAACTCAGTTAAAGACATCTCTTACTTAGTCTAATCAGTACTTTAATTAATTTCAAAAAGAAGTCCATCCTTGGATGTTCTGACATCTCCATTAAAAACTGATTAGTTCTTTAATAAGAACATGTAAGAAGGATTTTAGATCACAGCACTTTTATTTGCATTTTCTTCTATTCAAGAGAAAACTATTTAGTTCTTTCACTCGAGTAAAATGAAGATTTTTAGAACAAGATTATGAAAAAATACTTTCTCACTATCCCTAAAAGAGGATAAGAATGGCGGGGAGGAGATAGTTTTAATTTTCTTTGCAGCTCCCTAGATATTTGGGAAATCTATTTTATATTGATCAGTTACTGAATAGGTCAAGTTGCAATCATTGCCTGTGGCTTTTAAAGTCCTTGGCAACCTGACCCACTCTTTTTTTCCCCAGCTTTATTATATATTCCTCCTATTCCTTGCCTTTTGAAATTGGCCTTCTCTGTTTCTCACACACAGCACTTCCCCTCTTTTCTCTTTGTCTTTGCATTGGCTTTCTTCCCTCCTCATTTTTACCTCACTTCCTTCAAGATGCAACTCAAACACTACCTTCTACAGGCAGCTTTTCCTGATGTCTCTCCTCCTCAACTGCTCATGCACTTCCTGTTTTGTATTTATTCAGTAAACGCTTATCTGTACCACACACCCCACCCCATAGATTGTAAGTTCCTGGAGGTCAGGGACAATTTCATTTTTGTCTTTGTATATCCAAGTACTTGGCACCGCACTTAGCTTATTTGGCTGATTGTCTTTGAACATTATATGTCCTGTGTACTGTTCTTTGAAAATAAATCAAAGACCATGGACATGTCATTGGGGTTCCTGAAGTTTGAGGAACTTGGTTTTTCTCCTGTTTTATGTATAAATAGCCTCATTTCCCATCCCTTTGACAGAGGTTGGTGGGGGTTGGTAAGGGGGAAACCGCCTGATTTCTGTAGCTAATACCTGTGAACTACGTTCATGAATTATTCAAAGACCTGAAAGATTGTTTTCAATGGTTTAATAAGTGGCAGTGGAAGTGAGCTCCTCAGGTAACAAGAATAACCAGTCTTCTTGCTTGAATAAAGGAGCAGGTGTGTTGAGTTGGAGTATTGGATGTTTAGAAAGGCTCAGTGTTGAACTGACAAGTAATCAAAACCTTTTATTTAACCATAGGATCTAGAAGACTTGGAAGAAGCTGAAGAGCCAGATATGGAAGAAGATGATGATCAAGTAGCTCCAAAAGATGAACTATAAAGAGGAGAACTAAGGTGATAAGTCCCCAAAACAAGACACTACATAATGGGCTGCTCCAACCAAGCAGCAAATGCATCTGGAAACTTGTAAGATTCACAACTGAAGGAGAGTGTTGATTGAAAATCCAGGGATTTTAAAAAAAGTAATACTTCATTCTAACATGTGTGTAAATTCAAATGTCCTTTCCTTTTTGCTTTTCAATTTTGGAAAAGTGAGTTACCTTTAATAGCCCAGATCATTTTGGAGAGCCTCCTGTTCTTTCAGGGGAAGGGGTGGGGGTGGGGTGTGATGTACTTTTTTTGTACTTTTTTTTTGGTCACACGTTTTTTTTTTTGTTTGTTTGTTTGAAGCGGGTTGTAAAATTAAGAGCATGAGTGCTGTTGTCATTACTAAGCCATTTTATTGTCCACCACGCTCATATATCCTACGAAAGTTCATGTCATCCCTTTTTAAAAATCCTGCCTGTAGGGTTTTTAAACACATTTGATAATTCAACATGTCGGGGTGTCAAGCAGCAGTGTCATTCACTTTTTAGCTAGTCCTCCCTAGAATCAACCATTCCTCAGTCTGGGGAGGGGCGACCACTAAGCTAAATGCAAGGACTCTCCCCTTCTCACCAGTGTTACCATGGCTGAATGTCCTTGTATTTTGCTTTTTTTTTTTTTAATGCTCTGGAGGTGGAAAGGACTATGCCATCATTTGTATTTTGTGACAACAATCATTGGTGAAGGGGAAGATAGTTTCTGGCTCCCCTACTTAGACTAGATCGAGAAGTAATATCACCTTCCCTGTTATGATACAGGGTTTTGCTTCACAACTTTCTGGTGCATTGCTCTGTGAATGTTGGATCCTTTTCCAAGTGTACAAGTTGGTTTCCAAGACCTACTTGATGCAGTAAACCAGGACATTTATGATTATTGGGAATTGGGGAGGGCACTTGTGTGGGATGAGCCAAGGATGTTTGAGCTCGATCAGACTTGATAACACTTTAAACATTTCCACCATAATGTTGGAACTGAACACATTGGCCAAATAAAGTTGAAATTTTAATATTTGGTGTTGCCTTTATCTTACTAACTTTATTTTTCAAACCCATATGTAATTGAGCCCCCAGAATCAAGGATCTTAATTAAGAGTGCATGTGTGTGTGTTTGTGTGTGTTTGTTACTGTAAAAACTAATATGCAGGAAGTTACTCTGTGGATTTAATGGTTCCTAAGTGGGACTGAAGACCCCCTTAGTACAGTTAATGTCATTTCCCTTAATACTAGGTTGTTTTTTTTTTTTCAGCTCTCGAAGTAGGATGGATACATAGTCTCACCCCTCAACTCTTTTCAGTTTGACTTCTTTCCTTATCTGAACTCTACTGAAACTTCTCTTACTGAAGTTACTGACATTCTTTTAATTTGTTACTCTGGTCTTTTCTGTTTTCATTCTTCTTGATCTCTCTGCTTTATGACAGTGTTGATCACCTCCTGGATACTCTTTCCTCTTTATAGTTTCATGACACTGATTTCTCTTGGTTCATTCATCCGACTGCTTCTTCTTAGTCCTTTGGATTCATCTTCTGTATTGTGCCCCCTGACTGGGGGTGGAGTCTGTTGGTGGGGTTGTGGGGGTGGGGGTTCTTAACTACATGTGGTGACCCTATGAGTTCCCTTGGGTTTACTGATAAGAGTTCTGCATTCTTTATCTAGGGCCAGTATCCCCTAAGCTCCAGCACTGGGTATTAGCATTTCCTATTGCTCATCTCAGATTAATATGTGTAAATCAGAGTTTAGCTTTACCTCTTTGAATTTGTCCTCACTACTAAACTACCCTGTTGTGGGCAACATCACCCTTCAGGTCTCCCATGTTTGCAACCTAGTGTTTTCCTTGACTAACTTTCTTTCACTCCACATACCTGATAAGTTACTAAATCTTCCTATTTCTACCTTCACCAAATCTCTTGAATCTGTTTCCCTTCTCTTCCCATAGCCACCACCCTGGTTCAGATATTCATCATTTTTCACGTAGGTTATTACAATAGCTTCCTGATTTGGTATTCCTGCCCCTTAAATCTCTCCCCACTCTATTCATCCTCCACATAAGTGATGTAAAACTCAAATGAAAACGTGGGCCACTTATCTGTATATAAGGATCCCTATAGATTGCATGTTTTATTGTATTTTTGGGGGTGTGGGGCAATGGGGGTTAAGTGACTTGCCCAGGGTCACACAGCTAGTAAGTGTCAAGTGTCTGAGGTCAGATTTGAACTCGGATCCTCCTGAATCCAGGGCCGGTGCTCTATCCACTATACCACCTAGCTGCCCCTTATTGTATTTTTTGTTTTTTGGCGAGGCAATTGGGGTTAAGTGACTTGCCTAGGGTCACACAGCTAGTAAGTGTTAAGTGTCTGAGGGCCGAATTTGAACTCAGGTCCACTGTGCCACCTAGCTGCACCACTTTATTGTATTTTTAAAATGTTGTATTGTATTTTTATTTGTTTTGTTAAATATTTCCCAATTATATTTTAATCTGGCTTGGGAGAGTACCCTAGAGAGTCTTGGTGGTCACATGTGGCCTGTGGGCTACATGTTTGACACCTCTGCTCTATCGACATTGCTGCCAAAATGATTTCCCTGCTTTACTACTGAAGACCCTACCTTGGCTTCCTACTGCCTTTAGGCTATGAAGGATTTAAAAAGCCAATCTTTCCAGCCTCATTACATATTACCTTTCCACACTATGGTTCAGCCAACCTGATCTCTGTCTTTCACTCATGTGTCTGTGCCTTTGTACTGGGGGTCCTCATCCTGAATGTCCTGTGTCCTTCCACCTTATATAATCTATTCCTTCAAGATACCACTCAAGTACCAACTATGTGAAGCTTTAAATATTGCCCCCAACTGCTAGTATCCTCGATAACTACTTTGCATTTGTCCTGTATGTATTTGTTTGGTGTGTATATGTCCATGTCTAATAGAATGGAAGCTCCTTGTGAGCAGGGATTTTTTTTTTTTGGTCTTATTTAACCTGATACAGATTAAGAGTTTAATAAATACCTACTGATTTCAAACTTGACTCGGTAATCACAATGTCGAATAGCCACAGCTAACTTATCCAATAGTTTCTCGTAATGCTTGTTAATAATAGGAGAGAGATGCCAGAGGTCATGACTTTGAGGCTGAATGCCAGAGCCCAGCAGACGCTGGGAGAGAGTTCCTTTACGAGAAGCCACAGTAAATGAACTTGAAGCCTGAGAATGCTGAAAAAAAACATGCCAGGGAAAATGAGTAAACAAGACACCAAACAATAAATCATGGATTCAAAGGAAACCAGGAGATTATGCAGATGAAAAGTAGGTAACTCTAGAAGTATAGAACTGTGGAGTAAAAATAATAACCATAGGGACTGCATTAATGGCTGGAAGAAATGAAACAATATAAATGTAATTGGAAATAAATAAACTTTGGAGGGAAAAAAATGGAAAGGGTAATAAATACCTTTAAAGAGAAAGTAGAAAATCTTACCTAAGTAATGGACTCCTAAAAAATAAAATGGAACGATGGTTATTCAATTACTTAGACAATAAGAAATATTTCAACAAAGTAAAATGATTTTTAAAATAGAAATTGCACAGTATCCAAAATGCCTGACCTGGAAAACAAGTCAAAATAATTTGAGTCATCAGACCCACTGAAAACCAAACCAAAAAGAAAAACTTGACTACCATAGTTCAAGAAAATTAAAAGAAACCAGCTCAGCTCTATTAGTACCAAAGGGCAAAGTAAAAATAGGATCTATTTGTCACCTGAAAGGAACTCAAAATAGAAGACACTCCAGGAATGTCAGTCAAATTCTGGAGCTTCTAAGTCAAAGGACCACAAGGAAGTACCAAGGATCTTGCAGCCACTATACAAGCCACTATACAGCCACTAAACAAGACTGTTTCAAGTACTACAAAAGAGGAGAAATCTTGGAATACAATAAATATTCCACAAGCCTAAAAGAAAAAGGGTGCTTCTATAGGGAGTGGGGAGGGCCTTTAATAGAACAGGATTTTCAAGCATTCCTGATGAAAACATCAGTGCTGCCATGTAAAAACTTTGAAATGCAAACACTAGAGTCAAGAAAAATCTAGGAAGCTACATTTGAGCAAAGGGAAGAGGCTGTTTTGTCCTTTATTCTTGAAGAGAACCATTATATCAGGAGGTGATATCATCATGACTTACAGTGAATTGGATTTAAGTGAGGGAGGGATGCATGAGGTCACCAACTCCACTTCTCCAGAGCCATCTGAGTCCATTGGCAAGATATATATCAGGACAACTGGAGATGGCCCCAGATGTTTAAGGCAATTGGTGTTAAGTGACTTGCCCAAGGGCATACAGTACATATCTGAGGTGATATTTGAACTGGATCCTCCCAATTTTGGGGCAAGTGCTGTGCCACCCAGCTGCCAAAGGGAGAGCCTAAATATTGAAGAAATGCTTGTGTTCTAATGGAATTGAGATAAATGTTCTTTCAGAATCTCTCTGTCTTAAAGGGACACTGAAAAAGTTAAGAAATAACACAAGGCCTAATATTGGTTTTGTTGGTTTTAAGAAAGAGGAAAAGGATGAAGAAGGAATACATTAGGAAAAAAATGAGGGAGAGGAACTTAATTATTTTCATAACTGGGGTGCATGACGAATAGCAAATATGGAGGAAATGGGCATGTCATACTCTAAACTACATAAAGGAGAGTTGAATAAATCTATAAAAGTGTTTGGTGGAGAAAGATACAAACCTCAACAAAGAAACAAGTGGGAACAGGGGTGATGGGAGTTTAATAGAATCAATGGATTAGAAAAAAGTTTAAGAAGCAGAGGTCACCTTTCTGCTAGACAGAAGGGGCAGAGATGTAGGAAGAGGCCATTTTAATCTTAGATTACTATTATTGATCATATTCCTTTTTCCACCTTCTTTGCAGGGAAGAGTGGGCAGAGAAAAGTGGAATGATGAGAGTAAACATACTTAATACTTAACCATGAATGTGAATGGGATAAACTCCCCCAAAAGATGAAAAGTGGTAGAACGTATTGTTTGAAGTTTACAATGTTGTTTACAAGAAACACTTGATACTAAAGACTGTCCCTGAGTTAAAACAAAAAGGCTGGAACACCTTATTTTGCAGGGTTAGCAATCATGTTTTCAGACAAGGCAATAATAAAAAAAAATTATGGTTAAATTAGATGAAGAGAAACTACATTATGTTTAAAGGAACTGAATTGTAGGTAATGAAATATCAATCCTCAATATACTGCACCAAATAGGATAGCATCTAAGTTTTTAAAGGAACAGTTAATCAAATTACATGAAGAAACAAAACAAAACTATTGTAGTTGGGGACTCAACAGACCTTGTTTGGAAACAGACAAACCTTACAAACAGATAAGAAAAATTAAGGAGCTAAACAGAATTTTAGAAAAGTTATGTGATAGGTTTCTGGTGATTACAGAATGGGAATAGAAAGGAATATATTTCTCAGCTGTGTATGCAACTTTTACCAAAATCAGTCATGTGCTAGGGCATAAAAACAAATGCAGAAGTACTAAACATCCTTTATTGACCATAATAAATTATGGTAAAAAAAAAAAGACCTTTGAAAAAAATTAAAACTTAAATGGTGACTAAATACTTTAATCCTTATGAATTGCTGGGTCAAAAAATAAAGGATAATTTCATCAAAACATGACATTAATGAAATAGCATACTTTTGGTATGCAGCCAAAGAAGTCCTTAGGGGAAAATTTATATGTCAACATTTTAATCAACAAAAGAGGGAATGAACAGATCAATAAATTGGACATGTGTAACCCAGGGTATGATGGAAATTGATTTACTATTTACTAGTGCCACAGAAACACCAATTAGACTTACCCTTTTTAATGTATGCTATCAAATTTTATTAATCAATACATGCAAACATCACCCTTCTAGGAACAAACTATCAACTTGATTCCTAGAGGTCCTATGTTTCATACTTGTACTCAGAGTCAGGTTCCTTCTCTGCCTAGCTATAAGCCTTGTGTCTCTGTCTGAGGTAGTGTTTTAGCAAATCTCTATCAGCACTGCTCTCAAGCAAACATGGAATGCTTGAATCTCAAAGTTCAGGGAACACAGGAATAAATTTGTGCAGCCACCTAGAAGCACGGTGATGTCTGGGGCCTCTGGTGGGTTTTTATGGTTTAAAGATGACTAAAAAGCGCATCTAAGTTCTTACTAGGGGCAGCTAGGTGGCACAGTGGATAAAGCACTGGTTATGGATTCAGGAGGATCTGAGTTCAAATCTCACCTCAGACACTTACTAGCTGTGTGATCCTGGACAAGTCACTTAACCCCAATTGCCTTAAACACTGAGGCCATCTCCAGTCTTCCTGGTGTATATCTTGCCACTGGACCCAGATGGCTCTGAAGGTGACCTTGTGCATCCCTCCCTCACTTAAATCCAATTTACTGCAAGTCATGACATCACCTCCCGATGTCACGGCCCTCTGAGATCGAAGGACCAACAACAACCTTAGCTTATGAGGAAACTATTAATCAAAGCTTCCATTTCCTAACACCATTAATAAATGTTTATGAGTTATTTATCAAATTTTGGGGACACATCATTGCTAGTTGTTTACTAAATTTGGGGGGTTATATTAATGCCAAACCAGAAACATGTTGATAGAAAAACAACTTATATGATAACTTAGTCACAAAGTGGAGGCTTCAAACAAAATGGAATTGCTCACCTTAAGTTAACATACTTTTCCCCACTACAGCATGCAACTAAAAAATGCTAGAAAAGCAACATCAAAAATCTTCAGTTAAAAACAAAAATAGAAATTCTGAAAATAAAAAAGAGATAATCAAAACAATTGGCTTAGGAAATAGAGCACTGGAACTAAAGTCAGATAGGCTTGAATTCATATCCACACTCATGTATGTTAGCTGTGTGACCCTGGATAAATCACATGAACTCTCTCGGCCTCAGTTTCCTCAAGTGGAATGGAGATAATAGCATGGGCTTATCAGAGTTGTTGTGAGAACAAAATTAGACAATATTTGTAAGGCACATTAAAAACTATTAAAGTGTTATATAAATGCTAGCTATTAATTGAATTTATAAAAGTGGGACCTGTTGTAACAGCAACATTGTGTGATGATCAACTGTGATAGACAGTTCTTCTTAGCAATATAATGATCTACAAACAAAACAAAAAAACAAAAAAAAACAATGATCTAAGACAATTCCAAAGGACTCATGATGGAAAATGCTCTCCACATCCAGAAAAAAAGAACTGTGGAATCTGAATTCAGATTGAACCATACTGTTTCTACATTATTATTATTTTTTAGATTTTTCCCTTTTGTTCTGAGTCTTCTTTCACAACATGACTAACGCAGAAATATGTTTAATGTGATTGTACATGTATAACCTTTATCAGATCTCTCTTTCTTGGAGAGGAGGGAGGGAGAAAAATTTGAAACTCAAAATGTTATAAAAAACAAATGTTGAAAACTATCTTTACATGTAACTGGAAAATACTAAAATACTTTAATGATTTATATATGTATATGTTTGTGTTTATATGTGTATATATAAATGGGATCTGTTATTTAAAGGAAAAACTAATAGATAAGCTGATCAACAAAATAAGGAAAGCCAAATTTCCAAGATCAATAATGAAAAAGGAAAAATAAATCAATATTAAGTGCTTACTATGTGTCAGGTGCTGTTGTTAGATGCTGAGGATATGAAAAGAGACAAAAGACAATCCCTGCCTTCAAGATGCTTATAATCAAATGGCGGAGACAACATATAGACAGATATATGCCAAGTAAGCCGTACATAGGATAAATAGGAAATCACAGAAGGAAGGCACAGGAATTAAGTAGGATTGGGGAAAATTCATGGGATGTGAAAAAAAGCCATGAAAACCAGGTGGAGATGAGGAGGGAGAGCATTCTAGGCATGGGGGACAGCCGGAGAAAATGCCTAGAGTTGAGAGATGGACTGTCTTGTTCATGGGACAACTAGGAGGCCAGTGTCACTAGATGGAAGAGTACATGTCTAGGAATAGGGTATCAGAAGACTGAAAAGATAAGAGGGGGCTTTGAAAACCAAACGGAGCATTTTATATTGTATTTGTTTCTGGAGGCAATAGGAAGTCACTGAAGTCATTGAGTACATGGTGAATGAAAAGTGCCTACTTTTTGACCTAGCAATACAGTTACTAGGCATATACCCTACAAAGAGATAAAAGAAAGAGAGGAAAGAAAGGATCTATATGCACAAAAAATGCTTATAGCAGCACTTTTTTTTATAGCAAAGAGCTGAACACTAAGGGGGGTGCATAACTTAAGAAATGGCTGATTAAGTTATGGTATATGGATGTAATAGAATATTATTGTCCTGTAAGAATGATGAAAAGGGAATTAAGAGAAACTTATGAGGACTTGTATGAGCTAATGAAGAAGAGCAATTTTATACAGTGTTCCCCCTTTTTTGAACAACTGTGAAAGACTATAATCTATGCAATAACCAATTACAACTCCAGAAGACTGCTGATGAATCATGCTTCCCACCTCTTGGCAGAGAGGTGAGAAACTAGAGGTTCAGAATAATATATATAATCTCGAAGAACATGGCCAAGGTGTAGATTTTCTTTTTGCTTGACTATACTTTTGTTATAGGAATGATTTTTATCTTGCCAAGGAGAGGTGCGTGGTTTGTGTGTCTGTGTGAGAGGAAAATAGGGGAATAGTGGGGAAAAAAAGAAAAAAGGAAAGCAGTGTGATGGAATCATTAAAAAAAAAAAAACATTTTAAAAATACATAGATGAGGGGCAGCTAGGTGGCGCAGTGGATAGAGCACTGGCCCTGGATTCAGGAGGACCTGAGTTCAAAACCAGCCTCAGACACTTGACACTTACTAGCTGTGTAACCCTGGGCAAGTCACTTAACCCCTATTGCCTCCCTAAAATAAATAAATGAAAAATAAAAATACATAGACGAGAAATGAAACAAGTCCAGGAGAGTATACAACAAAAGGGCAATGTTGTACCTACCATCTTAAATGGTAATTTAAATAATTATATACTTTTAAAACATCAAGCTATACATGTCTTCCATTGTTTTGTATACTTCTCTTTTTCCAGTCTTTAAATAAACTAATATTCATGTTTGTCAAAATTATAATAATAATAAGGAACATGTGAGAAACAATTAGAGCTTTTGTTGTACAGTAACTAGATGGAGCTTTTAAAAATATCACTCCTACTATTTAGTTGTTGGAGGAGCTGTGGGAGGACAGGTTAGTCCTATTAACTGCACTATTACTGGAGTTGTGAATTGCTCCAACCATTAAATTTTTTTTTTTTTTTTGCGGGGGCAATGAGGGTTAAGTGATTTGCCCAGGATCACACAGCTAATAAGTGTCATGTGTCTGAGGCTGGATTTGAACTCAGGTTCTACTGAATCCAGGGCTGGTGCTTTATCCACTGCACCACCTAGCTGCCCCTCTCCCACTATTTAAATTATAGGGATGCCGGTTTAAGAAAATCTAATACATAAAAATTCAAACTTTTAAAATAAGCTTTTCACTTCAGGTATTTAAAAACAAACATATACACATAGGCATACAGAGACACATACATGTGTGTACATATACATACATGAGTATATGTGTATGGATGTATATATGTATGTATTTTAATAGTTATAGCACTGATGCTTTAATATGTCCTAAAATTGCTACTTAATGTTTCAAGGGATATTCTCTACTTCTTATGTTCTTGTTCTAGTTAAGGAAGTGCATACCTTTTATGTATCCTTCTGGAGCTTTCTACAGCTTTGACAATTTTGAATACTCTCTTTTTCTTAATAGTCTCTTCTCTCTGGGTTTTTGTGATACTACTCCTGGTTTTCCTCCTTCCTGTCTGCTCCTGATTCTCCCTTGCTGCATCTTCTTCCAGGCGCCATTCATTATTGGCTAACTGACAAGTCTCTTTCTGTTTTAGATCCTCTTCTCTTCTCCCTCTATACTATTTTGTTTGGTGATCTCATCTAATCCTCTGGATTCAGTTATCATCTTCATGACAATGATTCACATATCTATTTATCTAACCTTATTTCTCACTTGACCTCCAGTCTTAAATCTCTCAGTCTTAAATCTCTCACTGACTATTTGACATCTTAAACTGAATGTTCTGTGCACACCTCAAACTCAAAATGTCCAAAACAACTCATATTTTACCCAAACTCTCCCCTCTTTCTAATTACTGTTACTTGCTAATTGTGTCTTCTTTCTTTCTTCTTTGTTTTTTGTTTTTTTGCAGGGCAGTGAGGATTAATTGACTTGCCCAGGGTCACACAACTAGTAAGTGTCAAGTGTCTGAGGCCAGATTTGAACTCAGGTTCTCCTGAATCCAGGGCCAGTGCTTTATCCACTGTGTCACCTAGCTGCCCCTAGTGTTTCTTCTTTCTTATTACTGTTGAGGGTACCACTATCACTTCATGCCTCCACTATTGCAACAGCATTGTGGTTGGCCTCTCTGCCTCAAATCTCTCCTTACTACAAACTATTCTTCACTCAGCTGTTAGATTGATCTTCCTAAATCATAGATCTGACTACGTCTCTTCCCCCATTCAATAAACTTCAGTGGCTCCCTATTTCGTCCAGGATCAAATATAAAACACTCTCTTTGGCTTTTTTTTTTTTTTTTTAGTGAGGCAATTGGGGTTAAGTGACTTGCCCAGGGGTCACACAGCTAGTAAGTGTTAAGTGTCTGAGGCCGGATTTGAACTCAGGTACTCCTGACTCCAGGGCTGGTGCTCTATCCACTGCGCCACCTAGCTGCCCCCTCTCTTTGGCTTTTAAAGCCCTTCATAACCTAAACCCTTCTTACCTTTCCAGTCTTTTTACACCTTATTATGAAATCTGTGATCTAGTGACATTGTTTTCCTTGCTTTACCTTGTACAGGACATTTCACCTTCCCATATTCCATCTTCTAACTCTGAGCATTTTTTTTCCAGGGTAATGAGGGTTAAGTGACATGGCCAAGGTCACATAGCTAGTAAGTGTCAAATGTCTGAGGCTGGATTTGAACTCAGGTCCTCCTGAATCCAGGGCCAGTGCTTTATCCACTACATCACCTAGCTTGCCCCCGACTCTGAGCATTTTTACTGGTTATCCTCTATGCCTGGAATTTTCTCTCTTCATCTCTGCCTCCTGATTACCCTGTGTTCTTTCAAGGCTCATCTAAGGCTCATATCCTACCCTCTACAAAAAGCCTCTCTCCATCTCCCTTATTATTAGTGCTATCCATCTCCTGATTTCCTCATATGTATGTATGTATGTATGGTTATGCACGTATGTGTAGTATACACACAAACAAGATATCTATGTGTGTGTGTGTGTGTGTGTATATATATATATATGTATATACACATATCTGTGTGTTTAATTGTCAGCTAAGATATAAAACTGGGTGTGTGGGGTAGGAAATGTTAATTTGATATTGGACACTAGTGCCATACATTGGCAATTCCAGTTGTGGTTTGATATCCTTGAATTCTAATGGTGTACCCTAAAGGTTACTTAAAGCTCTAGGCTACCATTTATGTTTAGCATACAAATGCCAATGTAATGCAGAAGGGTTCTCAGTAAATGTTAACTGTTGGGGGCCGCTAGGTGGCACAGTGGATAGAGCACTGGCCCTGGATTCAGGAGTACCTGAGTTCAAATCCGGCCTCAGACACTTGACATTCACTAGCTATGTGACCCTGGGCAAGTCACTTAACCCCCATTGCCCTGCAAAAAAAAACAAAAACCTGTTAGCTGTTGCTTTGTATTTTTTAAGCCCTTTGGATTTTTATACCATAGTCATTTCCCAATTTGTTCTCTCCTCCTCCCAATATTCCTCTTTCTTGAAACAAAGAAAATAATTTTAAAATTAAAATTTTATTAATTCACAAAAATCTATCTTCTCATCCTCACACTCCTCCATCCCATGAAAAAGAAAAAGAAAACCAGAATCCTTCTAACAAATATGCACAGTCAAACAAAATAAATCCCTTCACTGGTCTTGTTATAATACACACACATAACATGCACACATATGTTTCATTATGCACCATGAATCTTTCACCTCGTTGTTGGCAGGTGGGTAGCATGCTTCATCATCACTCCTTTGGAATCATGGATGGTCATTGCATTGATCAGAATTCTTAAAGCTTTCAAATTGCAATTTGTCTTTACAGTATTATTTTTACATAAATTGTTCCCTTGGTTCTCCTCATTTCATGCTTCATCAGGTTATAAAAGTCTTCAAAATTGTTCATTTTTATAATATGGGTGTGAATATAAATTGTTCTTCTGCTTCTGCTTACTTTATTCTGCATTATTTCATACAAATCTTTCCATATCTCTTTGAAACCATCCATTGGCTCATTAAAGCAAGTAATAATGTAAATCCCACTTATATGGTGTTATAGCAGATGCAACATTCTATACCTGTTGTTCCCTCACTCCTCTACCAATAAGAGGGAAGGGCATTTCATTCCCCATTCTCCAGTACCAAGATTGGTCATTGAATTTAATCTGTCTAGTTTCCTTTTATTATCTTTACTTATATCATCTTTGCATTTATTTTAACCTGAAATCTGATGAAATTTCAAGGTGACCTGGTTCTTGCCCTCTCCTTTTGATTTAGAATGGGTTGATAATTTAGAATGGTTTGATTTAAAATGGCTAGCTATCTTTAAGTGGTGGCAAGGAATTGGAAGTTGAGGGGATGCCCATCAACTGGGGAATGGCTGGACAAGTTGTGGTATATGAATAATATGGAATACTATTGTGCTGTAAGAAACGATGAGCAGGAGGAGTTCAGAGAAACTTGGAGGGTCTTGCGTGGGCTGATGATGAGTGAGATGAGCAGAACCAGAAGAACACTGTACACAGTATCATGAACATTGAGTGCTGATCTACTGTAATGGACTATATTCTTCTCACCAATGCAATGGTACAGAAGAGTTCCAGGGAACTCATGATAGAAGAGGATCTCCACATCCAGGGGAAAAAAAAAAAAGAACTGTGGAGTATAGATGCTGAATGAACCATTCTATTTCTTTTGTTTTTGGTGCTGATGTTTTTCTATTTTGAGGTTTTTTATCATTGCTCTGATTTTTCTCTTATAACATGACTAATGCAGAAATATGTTTAATGTTATTACGTGTATACATAACCTATATCAGATTACCTGCTGTCTCGGGGAGGGGAGAACTATCTTTACATGTAACAGGAAAAAAATAAAATACTTTATTAAAAAATAAATAAAATGGCTAGCTAGGCTCCTTAGCACATTCACTCAACTGCCTAAGAAAGATGGTCACAGTTTAGCAGACAATATCAAAAGATGCTTAAGGTCTATCTTGCTCTTGGTTTCTCAGCTATTTCTGTGCTAGGACTGTATTCTAGCTAGCCTAGAATAAAAAAGGCTCATTTATTTCACTCTTGTCTCAGTGAGAATTGTGCTTAACTTAAAATCTAGCTAGAGTTTAAGATTTTCAAAAGCAGGTGCTTTCCTAATGGAAGGTGAGCACCCCTAGGTTCACTACTATGGCTACTACCACCACTACCATCACCACCACCACCACTATTACTAGCAAATATTTTTATGTAATATTTTATTTTTCTCCAATTATATGTTAAAACAATTTAAAGAACATTTTAAAAAAAAGTTTTGAGTTCCAAATTCTATCCCTCTCTCCCTGTCTTTCTCCCCTCCCTTCTCCCTGAGACCTTAAGCAATCCAATAAAATTTATATATGTGCAATCATGTAAAGCATTTCCATATTAGTCATTTTGTACAAGAAGACTCAAATTTTAAAAATGAAGGAAAAAAGAAAGTGAAAAACAGCATGCCTCAGTCTATATTCAGGTAGTATCAGGTCTTTTTTGGGAGGTAGATAGTATGCTTCATCATTAGTCCTTTGGATCTAATTTTTTGGATTAGTCTTGGATCACTGTATTGCTGAGAATAGCTAAGTTATTCATAATTTTTTATCTTACTGTTACTAAGTACAATATTCTCCTGGTTCTACTCACTTCACTATGCATCAGTTCATCTAAGTCTTTTCAGATTTTTCTGAAATCATCCTACTTGTCATTTTTTAAATAGTATGGTAATATTCCATCACAATCATATCCATGGTTTGTTTTAGCCACTCCCCAGTTGATGGGCATCTCCTCAACCTCTAGTTCTTAGCCACCACAGAAAGAGCTGCTATAAATATTTTTGTACAAATAGGTCCTTTTCCCTTTTTTTTGTCTCTGGGATATAGACCTAGGTAACATTTATAAAGCACTTTAAGGACTGCAAAGCACTTTACAAATGTCATCTCATTTCATCCTCACAACATTCCTGAGTGCTATTATTATCCCGATTTTCCATTTGAGGAAACCTGAGGCTGAGAAAGAGGTTAAATGACTTTCCCAAGGTTACAGTGAGCCAGTAAGTGTCTGAGGTCAAATTTGAACTCAAGTGTCCTCATTCCACTTCCTCTATTCACTAAACCACCTAGCTGTTGGTATATTTGCCTACGAGGTATTTGTTCTTTGGGGGGAGAAATTTAAATGAGCATAAACATTTAAATTATTAATAGTTAAATATTGTAGGCACAAGGGGCTACCCATTACTTAGGATAGGGACTGGACCTGTGACTTCATTGGTGCAAATGCCATCTGCAATGATGAAGTAGTAGTAGTAGTTGTTGTAGCAGCAGCAGCAGCAGTAGTAGTAGTAGTACCCTGTGGTATGTGTTTGTTTGTGTTTTAATAACAGCTTACATTTATATAGAGCTTGTTACCTGTCACTGTGCTAAGTGCTTTACAATTATAATTTCATTTGATCCTCACCTGGGAGGTGGGTGCTATTATTATCCCCATTTTACAATTGCGGTAACTGAGGCAAAGAGAAGTTGTGTGACATGCCCAGGATCACATAGCTAGTAAGGATGAGAGATCAGATTTGAACTTGTCTTTCAGACCCCAGGCCTGGAGATCTATATGCTGTGTCAACTAGCTGTCCCAGCAACTCAGGGTATTTGTGATAAAGGGAAAAAAATTGTCACTGGTATCTCTTCCCTTTGCAGAAGAAGTGAGTTTGCTTCACCTCCTTGTGTTGGATTTTTCTGGTAGTTTGTGGATTGCTAGCCAAAATCTGTTTGGTCTAGCTGGAGAATTAGTGCATTAAACCAAAAGATTGCTGTGTAGAGGGATAGGTCTTATGTATTAAGTTTTCACTTTTTTCACTGTCCTGACAACAGAAAGAAAAAAAAAAACCCTGTAGACTTTAGCTACACAATATTATTTTTGCCTATCCCATATGTGGTATTATGGGAAGAATGAATGAGGTCCTAACAGCCAATACATCTGGATTTTTGTCCTGGCTCTGACATTAATATAGAGAATAGACTTATAAAAAGATTAACATTTAAGTTTTTTAAATTGAATATGCTAGTCTATTTTTGTTTTAAAATTATTTATGTAAAATGATGTAAGCTAAATTACATCAGAAGCTTATGCATTTTGGGCATAGTCAATGGGGGAATTTTTTTTTTTTTTGCTTGCCTGTTCCTATTTGCTATTAGGGTTTTTTTTTCTTTTTTCTGTGGCGCTGGGAAGGAGAGAAAATAAATGTTCATTAATTGAAAAAATAATAAAATTTTAAAAGAAGTTTATGCATATAGAGATCAAAGCTTCAAAAATACCGATTTTGTTTACTTACAAGCTGGTAGCATAGATCCTTTATGGAGGAAAAAGAAATCCCAATATGATACTGTATTTTTCTTCTGATCATGTTCATGTTTTGGAAAACATTTGTTCAAATCGCCTGGACTAGAATGAAACATGATGGCATCTGGGGGGGGCGGTGAGAGATTAATTTCTCTTCTTAGGGCCAAAGGTAGTTTAAAATGCCAAAAAGTATTTGCATTACAATTCCCAGCATAACCCAAAGTGCTCCTCTGCTCCCCAGTTGTCCTTAAGTCTAGCCAACAAATAGGTTAAAATGAGATATGTCCAGAGAAGAGAAATTCCTTCTATTTGCAAAATTAACCATCTTTTGTATTTCAACCTTTTATTGTATCTCATTTGATCCTCCCAACTCCTCCCGTGAGGTAGATAGGGCAGAGAGTTAAGTTTCCACAACTATAGGAAAAAAGAATAAAAATACTATCTTCACATCAAAGGGTTTTGTTTCAAGTATACAATGTGCAACTTTAGTCTCCATGCTCAATGTAATACTAGCACAAGCAGTCCCCAAATAAGAAACCCCTGACTTCCAGGAAACCAGTAGACAGACTCGTCAATTCTATATTTCCCAAACCATTTTCTTTTGTTACTCAGAGACACTCACTATACCATTAGAGCTGGCCAGGTTCCTAGTGCGGGATGAATCCACATTACCAGGGCCATTTGGGGCGGGCTGGGGTTTGGTGATTCCTGCTCCTGAGGCTAGGACTACACGAGGAAGGAAACTTGGCACCGAGAGCTACATTTCCCCGTCTCTACAGTAGTATCCGCGTAGCTGGATTACAAGTTATTTGGGGACAGGAAGCTTTATTTAAACGAGTATAACAGAGCTTTGCTGCGCATGCCCAAATCACGGAAGACCGAGGAACCGGTGCGGGAGAGGATGGGTGACCTGCCTCTGGGAGGAGACAACCCCGTTCCCCTAGCAGATAGGTGCGAATAGCCTCTGTCCGTTGGCTGCGGGCCAGAACAGACAGTGTCTTTAAAACTCTCTAAATAGGACAGTCACTTTCTCTTTCCGGCCGCCTCCCGGAGCTGAAGGTCCTTTTCACCCACAGCATGGGCACCTTGTGTTGAGCTGAATGTGGGTTGAAGAGCTACCGTTCCTTCCCTCCGTTTTCGGCCGTGTGACCCCAAGAAATAGGCTTGAGGTTTCGGTCTATTTCAGTTGTCCTTTTCAGTTCTGAGTTTAGGCAGTGGAATTCGAATCATGGGAATCTTTGAAGGCACGATTCCGGTCCAGAAGCTGTAACAAGCATCTAGAAAATTGCAGAGCATAGACTGCTGGGCCTGGAGTCAGAAAGACCTGCGTTCAAATTTGGCCGCGGTGACCCTGGGCAAGTCACTTAACCCTGTTTGCCTCAGTTTTCTCAACTGTAAAACGGGGATAATAATAGCACGTACCTCTCTCAGCGTTGTTGTGAGGGTCAAGTCGGAAAACATTTCTAAAGCTTAGCATGGTGACTGGCACATAGTAGGTACTTTAACAAATGCTTGTTTCCTTCTTTCCTACCAGCCTATCTGGGAAGCCCTGAGAAACCAGCTTACTGGGTGGGACTCAAGCTCAGAAGGGGACGTTGGAGCTGGGTGGGATTCTGCTATATAGGAACTGAGTTCAATTGTGAACCTAAACCCTTTCTTCTCCCCAGAGATTCACTACCCAGAGGTAGTATAAGTGGGGAACTATGTTCCCTCGGTGATGAGAAAGAAAGTATATTTGTTCTTGCTAAACATTTGGAATAAATATTCCTTTTGAAAAAGCTAATCTGAAAAAAAAAACATGAAAAAGCTAATCTGACTGTTAAGAGGTTAAATGAAACTGGAGTACAAAGGACACCCCCCCCCAAAAAAAAAATTGAAGGACACAATTGGTGGGAGTTTGAGCCAATGGCACAGAGAATAGATAATCCTCAATTCCTGTAAAGGTACCAGAGAACCCTGGAGGAAGAGAGAAATGTAACATACCTCAGCTCTCAGGCCTCCTTAACAAACAATTATTTATTGGTAGCTTAATATGTACCAGGCATTCTGCTAGGGTCTGGGCAAAAAAATGGGGGGGGGGGATCCATGCTCTTACAAATGCATGAGGAGTATAGAGAAATCCCAGGTGAGGAAACTCTACTAGTACAGGTGGACAGGGACCCTTTCTGCAATTTATAGTCTTTGGAGTAGGGGATCTTATTGACCTTTATTTGTCATGAACTCCTTTGGCAATCTAGTGAAGTCTATAAACCTTTTTTTTTTTTAACCTTTTCTCAGAATAATCCAACCCAATTCAACCTAATAAACATTTATCCTACTTTGTTCCAGGCACTGGGCTAAGCTCTAGTGATAAGATTAATAAAAAGATTGTAGATGTCCTCAGGAAGCTTACATTCTAAGGAGGAGACAATACCCAAAAGGAGGCAGGAAAGCAGAATGTCTTTTAAGTGCATAGATAAGATACATAGTATGACAAAGGAAACCAATTATATTGATATGATTTATTCATGTTTTTAAAAATAAGTTCACAGACCCCCAGTTAAAAACTCCTGCTTCCAATTTATCTAAACTCTAGATTCTAGAGCATTGAGAGCATATGTAAGTATATATAAAATGTATACATGTATGCATATATGTATATATGTATGTGTATACAGGGCAGGCCAAAAGTCATGAAGGAGTTTCAATATTTAAGAACTTTATTTTTTGTTTTTAATTTACAATACCATAGCATCATATACAGTATATATAGGAAATGAACTTACATTATGTGTGAAAAATCAAATCTCATGAATGATGAGAAATAAAGGAAAAATAATTTTCAAAGAGTTATTAAAACATCGTGACTTTTGGCCCACCTTGTATGTATATATGTGTACACACACACACACACACACACACACACACACATACACACACAGGACAGCTAGGTGGCTTGGTGGATAGAGTGCCAATCCTGGAGTCGGGAGGACCTGAGTTGAAATCTGGCCTCAGATACTTCCTAGATGTGTGACCTTGGGCAAGTCACTAAACCTTTGCTTCAGTTTCTCATCTATAAAATGAGCTAGAGAAGGAAATAGCAAACCACCCTAGTAGTATCTTTACCAAAAAAAAACCCATAGGGGATCACAGAGAGTTAGACACTACTGAAAGGACTCAACAACAACATATATACATATGTGTATATGTGTGTATTGTAATGATTGGAATGACGCCACCTGTTGGAGACTTACTGTAGGAAAGCTCCAACATGAGGAGAGGGCCTCTGAGGGCAGGACCATGCGGCTTTTCTTGGGTGTCAGGAAGTGATGTTGGCTTGTGGGAGGAAGAAGGGGAAAGCTGGCGCTCTGACTCACTCTCTTTCCTGAGGACTCTGGTGGAGAAGGGAGCTAGAAATGTGCTCTCCCTTTAATAGATAGATGAATCTAGGTCTTTCTCTCTCCCTTTACCAAATTCTTATCCTTAATAAATGCTTAAAAGTCTAACTCTTGGGCAGCTAGGTGGTGCACTGGATAGAGCACCGGCCCTGGAGTCAGGAGTACCTGAGTTCAAATCTGGCCTCAGACACTTAACACTTACTAGCTGTGTGACCCTGGGCAAGTCACTTAACCCCAATTGCCTCACTTAAAAAAAAAAAGTCTAACTCTTGCTAAAGCTTATAATTTATTGGCAACCACTCATTAGATATTTTAGACAGTATAGCTAGAATTTTAGCCCCTTACAGTATGTGTATATATATATATATATATATACACACACACACACGCGTGCACATATATTTGTATATACACATACACACAATGTATCCCCCTTAACAAGTATTTATTGATTTGACTTTTCATGAATAAGAGCAACCTGGTTAGTATATAAGTGCAGGTCTTCCAGCCTGCCTTTCTTTTTGGAGGGTTCTACTTTAGCTCAGAGAGCAGTCTAGCAAGTTCCTGGTTCCAGAACAGGAGAGACTGTCTTAGTGTGAGAGATTAGTTTCTCTTCCTCTCTACTAAATCCTTCAGTCTCAGCAGGGACTGGGATCAAGAACAGCAAACGGAGCTTGTCACTTTTCACATTAGTCGCTTAATAAACCCAGGCTGACTCTGAGCCAAACCTGAAAGTTATTGAGAAGGAAGCCAAGCCTGAATTGCCTGCAGCAACAACCACACTGATAAGCAATCTGCCCTGTCACCAGCCTCTCTCCTTGCTGTAGCCTCCTTCTTTTAACCACTTTGTTTCTCAAAAACAAAGAAACACAAACTTGTTATTTCCCAAGGTCATAGCTATGTTGCTTTACTGTCTCTCCTCCATCTCCCCTCTTAATAAGGAGAGAGCAGAATCATTTGTTCTAACCTCCACACTTGCTCCTTGGTTATTTCTCACAGTTCGAAGGGGCTGGAGGCCAATCCACGTGCATGAGGCAGTGTAGGGCAGAAGAACTCTAGATTTAGAATGGGGGGGGGGGGCCTGGGTCAGCATCCCAGTTCTTTGATCATGGACAAGGTACTTCATCCCTGAGTTATGCTTTATTATTCTGTAAAAATTAAATGATTGAATGATGTGATCTTTAGTCCCCTTCTGAGCATTTTGTAGAATTCCAGGATGTCATATTTTCTCCAAATCCCAGTCTACTCGTTCATTTAACATGTATTTATTGAGTCCATAATAGGTATCCTATACAATGTAGAATATAAAAAATGAGTTTCTTTTCCCCTTAGAATCTTACTGCCCAGTTGGGGAAAGAAGATATGCACACAAATCTGAAACATTTTTATAACCAAAGTCTCTGAGAAATGCCAAACTCAGTGCTTACATGAAGACAGAGAGATGACTAGGGGTCTTGAATTACTGGGAAAGGTTTTTTCAATCTTATTTTTATTGATACACCTTCATTTTTTCAATAGTTCCTTCCCCAAAACAAAGATTTAAAGAGAGTGAGAGAGAGAAAGCAGTAAAGTAAGAGTAGCCTCATCAACTGTGTCTAACTATATGCAACACCCTACACCCAAGGTCCACCCTTTGCCACCTTGGCACAGAAGGGAGGGTAGTGAATTTTCTCAACTCTTCTCTGGGCCAAGCTTGGTCATTAACAATGAAAGAGTTGTTTCTTTTTTTGGTTCTTTCCATTTACATCGTTGTAGCAATTGTGTGTGTTGCTTTCCTAGTTCTAATTCAGCATTTGCCTTTCCATGCTTTTTTGAATCCTTAGGTTCATATTTCTTATGGAACAGTAATATTTGCTAGAATAGTTTGGTTTATAAGGTACATTCCTTAGGGGTATACACCACCAGTGTGATGGCCAGGTCAAAGAGTGTATGTACATTTTAGTCACTTTATTGTAAATATTATCGCATAATTACAATTTTCTCTCCAAAATGGTTTTATTGATTCACAATTCCTCCAACAATGCACCAATGTTTCTTCCCACAACCTCTCCAACATTGACTATGTTTTCTATCTTTAAAATTTTTTTCTTAATTTCATTCTCACCTTTATTAAACAGTCTTGGTGATCCAAAAGCACAACTATTTTGTGTTTTTTAAAAATTATTTTATTTTTAATTTATGGACTGTGTAAAATTATTCTATATGTACTTTTATTTATCAGTTCTTTCTCTGGATGCAGATGACATCTTTCATCATATGTCCTTTATTGTTAATTTGGGTATTTGTAATAGTTAAAATGAGTTAATCACTCAAAGTCTTCTTAAAACAATATTGCTTACCACTTTTGGGTCTTTTTCCCAAAGAAATCATGGAAAAGGGAAAGGGACCCACATGTACAAAAATATTTATAGCTGCTCTTTATGTGGTGGCAAGGAATTGGAAGTTGAGGGGGTGCCCATCAATTGGGGAATGGCTGGACAAGTTGTAGTATATGAATACAATGGAATACTATTGTGCTGTAAGAAATGATGAGCAGGAGGAGTTCAGAGAAACCTGGAGGGTCTTGTGTGAGCTGATGATGAGTGAGATGAGCAGAACCAGAAGAACATTGTACACAGTATCAAGAACATTGAGTGCTGATCTACTGTGATGGACTATATTCTTCTCACCAATGCAGTGGTACAGAAGAGTTCCAGGGAACTCATGATAGAAGAGGATCTCCAAACCCAAGAAAAAAAAAACAAAACTGTGGAGTATAGATGCTGAATGAACCATACTATTTCTTTTGTTTTTGGTGCTGTTGTTTTTTTCTATTTTGAGGTTTTTCATCATTGCTCTGATTTTTTCTCTTATGACTAATGCAGAAATAGGATTAGTGTCATTATATATATATATATATATATATATATATCAAAAACCTATATCAGATTACCTGCTGTCTAGGGGAGGGGGGAGGGAGGAGAGGGAGGGAGAAAAATCTGAAATTGTAAAGCTTGTATAAACAAAAGTTGAGAACTATCTTTACATGTAACAGGAAAAAAATAAAATACTTTATTAATTTAAAAAAACACACCAATATTGCTGAGGGCAGCTAGGTGCTACACTGGATAAAGCACTGGCCCTGGATTCAGGAGAACCTGAGTTCAAATCCAGCCTCAGACACTTGACACCAGCTGTGTGACCCTGGGCAAGTCACTTAACCCTCATTGCCCTGCAAAAAAGAAAAAAAACTCCTAAAACAATATTGCTGTTACTGTATACAATGTTCTCTTGATTCTACTCATTTCACTCTTCATTATTTCGTGCAAGTCTTTCCATGTTTTTCTAAGATTATTGAGCTGATCAGTTCTTATAGCACAGTAGTATTCCATCACAATCATTTACCACAACTATGCTTTCTTTTCTTTTCTTTTCTTGCAGGGCAATGAGGGTTAAGTGACTTATCCAGGGTCACACAGCTAGTAAGTGTCAAGTGTCTGAGGTCAGATTTGAACTCAGGTCCTCCTGAATCCAGGGCCCACTTAGCTGCACACCACAACTATGCTTTCAAGAATTGGGCAGCTAGGTAGCACAGTGGATAGAGCACCAGCCCTGGATTCAGGAGGACCTGAGTCCGAATCTGGCCTCAGACACTTGACACTTACTAGCTGTGTGACCCTGGGCAAGTCACTTAACCCTCATTGCCTCACCAAAAAAGAAAAAAAAAGAATGGTTGGATCACAAGACAATTCCAAAGAACTCATGATAGAAAATGCTCTCCATTATCCAGAAAAAAAGGGACTGTGGATTCTGAAATGCAGATTGAACCTTACTGTTTCTATTTTTATGGTTGGTGGTTTTTTACTTTTTTGAGGTTTCCCCCCTTGTGTTCTGATTCTTCTTTCACAAGGAGAGGTTTTTTGGGTTTTTTTTTTGGTGAGGCAATTGGGGTTAAGTGACTTGCCCAGGGTCACACAGCTAGTAAGTGTGTAAAGTGTCTGAGGCCATATTTGAACTCAGGTCCTCCTGAATCCAGGGCCGGTGCTCTATCCACTGCGCCACCTAGCTGCCCTGATTCTTCTTTCACAACATGACTAATGCAGAAATATGTTTAATGTAATTGTACATATGTAACCTATATCAGATTGCTTTATGTCTTGGGGAGGGAGGAGGGAAGGAGAAAAATTTGCAACTAAAAATCTTATGAAAACAAATGTTGAAAACTATCTTTACATGTAACTGGAAAATAATCAAATACTTTTATGATAAAAACAAATGGTTGGATGAATTCACAGCTCCACCGTATGTTTCAGCATGCCTTTCTAGGAAAGGTTTACTGAATGAGTTTGGGTTTGAGCTGGATCTTAAAGAATAAGTTGACTTCAGAGAGATGTAGAATTCATTCCAAGCAAGGGGAAATAGAAATAGGAATAAAATCGGCATATGGAGGGGACAGTGCGATGGCACCAGCTATCCTGGAGAAGAAAGTTCACATATCAGAAAGAGAAATGAGGCAAGAAAGTTAGATTTGAGATTTCTTGGGTGAATCTCAAATGCTTCTCTGAGGAGTTTTGACCTATAGGCAGTAGACTGCCACTCAAGACTTTTGAGCAGGAAAATGACATGACAGAAGTGTTTTAGGAATATTGGTCTGGCATCTGAGGGCAGGATGGAATGGGGGTAGAAAAGGAGACCTAAGGTGGAAAGCCCAGTGGATCTAAGTCTGCTGGAACACCCCTTCCTTTTCAGGGCCTTTGCTTTTCTCCTCCCGGAAGTGAACTGGGGGATACTGGCAGCAGCAAGTGCCAGGGCTGGGAGAATAGTTAATAAGAATTTATTAGGAGCTTTCTATGTGTCAGGCATTGTACTAAATGTTGGGGATACAAAGAAAAGAAAAAAAAATGGTCCCTGCTCTCAAAAAGCTTATGGTCTAATAAGAGAAACAACATACAAACAATTTTGTACAAACAAGATATATGATGGGTAAATTGGAGTTAGTTAATAAGAGAGAGGGCACTAGCATTAAGGGGGGAGATCAGGAAATGCTTTTTATAGAAGATGGGATTTTATTTGGGACTTGAAGAAAGACAGACAATAGTGGATGGGGTGCTGGTAGTTCTCATTTCATCATCTCTTGCCTAAGAACCAGCTCATCGAATTGGAATTACTGGGGCTTTGAGGTATTAATAATCCTTCATGGTTATTTTTGGATCTTGTTTCCCCCTTGAATAGCTGCTAGTTTGACTAACTTGACCGAGTCAGCAATCACAAGTCTTCCCAGTCGACTCATTCCCTAACATGATTCTCATTGCATTTCAGTGGGCCTAGCTTTAAGTGCCTAGGTCCAGCTGTGGGGCTGTGAGCCGGTAGCCAGGAAGAAGCTGACCCTTTTGGCTGCCTGCAGGGACAGGTGGAATGAAAGCTGAGACTCTACAACATGATCTTGAGCACGGGGAGGGAGGTGGTTCAATTACAGTCTCTCTCGGCAAACAGCATGACTTGCTCACTTTATATAGCCTGGGAAGCTCTATATAAAGCTGAAATGTCCAGGGCTAGAGAGGAACATTAGTGTAACTGCTGCTGCTATCATCAGTACCATCCTTGTATTATCGGAACTTCTCTTAAAGACCAAAGCTCTGTCTGTGCTTTGCACATTCTTTAGCTTGTACTTACCACTTCCCTAGACCCTCCAAGTCTTTTAGAGGCACTTGGGGAAGAGTTTGCTCTCTCCCACCAACTGCTAGGATGCGTTACTCAGTGCCAACCACCCCTGCCCACCGTAGTCGCTATAATCAGCGGCGTCTACACGCGGAACGCTGTGTCAGATTTCCCAATGATGTCCTGTTTTTGGATCACATCCGACAGGGTGACCTGCGGCAGGTAGGGCGCTTCATCCGGACTCGAAAAGTCACCCTGGACACCATCTATCCCTCAGGTGAGCAAAAGAGGTTCCCCTCTTTCACACTCCTTCAAAAAGTTAGCTATTGTTTCAAAACTGATTTCCTTTTGCTGTCCTACCCCCACCATACCGTCGAAGAGAATTTTAGAACCCTAAAGGAAGTGAAGGGACCTGAAGCTACATCTACACAAGAAGACCTTAGACTTGTTATAAACAAACTGGTGTGTGTGTGTGTGTGTGTGTGTGTGTGTGTGTGTGTGTGTGTGTGTGAGAGAGAGAGAGAGAGAGAGAGAGAGAGAGAGAGAGAGAGAGAGAGAGAGAGAGAGAGAACAGGTGCTCAAAGAGTTCTGAAGGGGCAGAGGAGGAGATAACAAATCTGTACTTGGATTAGGGAGAGATTGCTCTGGGAATAACTGTCACTGATTAGCGGTTTAGCCTGGCTCATAGGAGCACCAATTTAGAGCTGGAAGGAACCTTAGGGGTCATCTAACTCAACCTGCTCTTTTTACAGATGAGGAGAATGAGGTCTAGAGAGGTGACTTACCCAAGATCACACAACTACTAAATGCCATACTTGGTTTCCCCTAGGGTAGGCAGGGAGAAAACATGGAGTAGGGAGTTTGCTCTCAGCCCCAGCTCCTTTCCAATCAACCTAACTGTTAACTTCTTTAATGTTTCCTCCTCCAGGTCTGGCTGCCCTGCATGAAGCAGTACTTTCTGGAAACCTGGACTGTGTGAAGTTGCTCGTCAAGTATGGGGCTGACATCCACCAGCGAGATGAAACAGGATGGACTGCATTGCACATGGCCTGCAGTGATGGCTACCCAGACATTGCCAGGTGAGGGGCCCAGGCAGGGGTAGGGGCTCCGATCTCCTTTTGGCTGCCAATGGCAGACCGGGGACATGGTAATTCACCCAAGGTCATCCTTTGGAGGGAGGAGCAGAATCTCAAATTAAAACTCTAGAGTCCAGCCTCCATAACCCTAAGTTCCATTTCCCTACTCCTAGGAAAAGAGTGGGATGATCTCTAAATGATAGGACACTATGAATTTAAAGCTAGCTCCGAGGGGACCTTAAAGGTCCGACCCTATTTGGGAAACTATTAAGAAAATTAAAGTCCTTGAAGACAAGGGCTACTTTTAATTTTATTTTTGACAATAAATGCTTGAATTGAACTGAACTGAGGCCCAGAGAGGTCAAGGTGACACAGATCATCAATGGTGGACCTGGCATTTTAACCTAAGTGCACATTCAAGCACTCATCCCACCCATCTCTGGTGGTTGATACCAGGACATGAGGCTGTGTCCAGGGATTTAGACCACTTCATGCCTCTTCCTTTACTTAGAAAAAAGACAAACTGTAGGCTGTACCACTAGGCCTCTGGTTCCTCCCAGCCCTTTACCGTTTTCCTCCCCACCTTAGATACCTCATCTCCCTGGGGGCTGACATAGACGTCGCCAATGACGACGGTGACTTGCCCTCCGACCTCATCGACCCCGACTACACGGATCTGGTGGAGCTATTCAAAGGGGCCACGATGGACTGACTGACCATCCATCCTCTTGGGGCCCACATCCCTATGCAGAGCCCTCATTGTTCCCCCTCCTCCCCACCTTCTCCTCTCCTCCTGGAGACCCTGAACTTGCTGCGGGGGGTTGGCGGGGAGGAGCTGGAGCTGGAGTTGTGAAGTGTGTTGGGAAGTTAAGCTATTGATTAAGCTCTTAATGGGTGCCTCTTCCCCAAGTACCGCCCCTCCCAGGTCAGCCTGGCCGGAGGGCCCCCCGCACGCACGGAGGGGTGAACTCGATTATTCGGCTGCGGGTAACCCCACCCCAGCCCCCTGCCCCGGGCTTGGGCGTCCTGCCCGCGCGCCTCGGCCCTGGCGGGAGGGACCCCCGACGGGGAGGCCAATGTCTTGGAGGTTCCGGGCTCCACAGTGGTTGGGAGTGGGGTGGGTGTGGGCATGGGGGCTGTGCTCGCAGATTCCTGCTCCGCCCGGACCTGGGGAAGAGGGCTGTGGATTCCCCTCGGCCCCTCCCCGCCCCGGGTCCCGCTTTTCTCTGCTGCCCGGCCGGGAGCTTGGCTTTTGTAAAGGACATTTTCGTGTTTTGGTTTTTTTTAATCGTTGAACACTTTTTACTTTTTCAATAAATGTGATTTCCACAGACCACTGTTGCCTCTTTGCCCCGCCCCACTTTTCCTGTCTCCTGAGGCCCGGGGGCTGGGAAGGTGGCCGTCCTAGACGGCCCGCCGCGGTCCCTTTCCCCAACCTAGTTCTCTCCTTCCGCTCTCTACCCCAAGGGGTCGGGGATGCGCGGGACAGGGGGCGGAGCCTTTGGGTGGGTGTAATCATTGGGCGGGGCCTCGGGCACGGTCACGCCCCCTCCAGCAACCCTCGGGGCCGAGGTTACCGTGGGGCTACTGGTAGAGAGGCGCGCCCGGGCCGAACAATCACATGGGGGCTCTCCCTCCATCCTGCGCCTGCGCGGCCCCTCTGTCTCGTCACTTCCGGCCCGGGCCTCCCAGCTGGAAGCGGCTGCGGCGGTGGCGGTGTCTGAAACTGGGCGAGGTGAGGCGCCAGGGGGCGGCTAGGGGCCCGGGGCTGGGGGGCGGGACTGGGCTCGCGCCGGAAACCTGTGGGGATCGCCCCGCCCCTGACGCGGCCTGGGCCACGCCTCCTCCCTTTCCCCCCACCCCCTTCATGTCACGATACGACCCCCCCCACCGTTCTGTCGCGATGCGACCGGCACGGCACGTCGTGAGGTGGGCCCCTCCCCCTCCTGCTGGAGGATTCTTACCCCGTGACCTATCCGAGTGTACCTGTCATGTTGTATAACCCCTAACTGGGGAACAGGGGACCCTCACCCTGGGACGAGGTACCCATATCTCGACACCTGGGTTTAGGTGATGTTGGTGGGGTGGGTTTTCCAGTGATTTAGGTCGAAGGCCAGAAGTAGGACTGGCTCACTACAAGCTGGTGTGTGGAAAGGAACAGATCCACCTGGGGATCCTATCCATTTGGTTCTCCTCTCCCCCAGCCAGGTATTAGGACCCTTTTTCTGTCAATATCACCGGTTCCCTCCTGCCGGTGGTGATGTGGGAGGGAGAGCCGGCGGGACCCTCTTCTCCCTGACGGTGAGGTGCTAATCTCCACACTTAGCCACCGCTGCTGGGCTTTTCAGAATAGTGCAGAAGAAGGTGGGGGTATGGGGGAGGCTTGGCCTCCCTTTTAGGGGTTCATGAAACCTGCCAGCAATAGCAGGTAATCTCTGAAGCCTGGGAGTGCGTTTCTGTTGAAAGCCAGTGCCTTTCAACTCTTCTGAGGTGGAAGAGCCCCAAATTGTACTTGTCTTCTGCAGGTATTATTCACTGAGGGAGAGGAATAACCAATAAATATGAATTTGGTACCAGTTTGATCTTAGAAGGGACCTTAGACATCATCTAGACCAAATCCTTTTTACAGATGGGGAAAATAAAGCTCAAGTGACTTTGCTGAGAGAAATCCAGCTCTAATCCAGTGCTTTTTTTCTTACACTATGGGCAAACCCTGCTTTATCTGCTCTTGTATTTATATGGTTTCTGTTGTCATGGTCCCCAGGTAGTTTGACAGGTATGCCCTTTAAACTTCCTCATACCAAAGGGAGATTTATCAGTGCTAGGTTAGTGATAGAGCTGGAACTGGAACTTTTAGTATTTAGTTGTTCAGATACCCTATTGGACTGTCACCCCTCCTCCCCCTTGGTTTCAGGAGGAAGCAACAAGAAGTTGAGAAATTTTCGAGTTTTACTTAAGGATCTCCAAGTGGCTCCCGATTCAGTATCAGCTTTCTGATAAAGTTAAGAAGCCCTGTTGTTGCTGGAGTCTGAAGATCACCTAGATTTAATCTGACTAGTTCAAACTGGAATGTTCAGAGGCCTGGAGACAGAATGATTTTATATCTGTTTATATCATATTACAAACCCTAAATTGTATAAATATGTGTGTAAAAATATGTGTGTATAAAAAGGTGTACAACTATATGTGTATATATATATATACGTAGTTATTATATATGTGATTTAAGGTTTGTAATGTACTTTACATACATTACTTCATTTGGTGATAATAGCTAACATTTTATCATTTGCAAAGGGATATACATTCATTTGATCCTCAGAACAACCCTGGGAGGTAGGTGCCTTATTATTCCCATTTTACACATGAGGAAACTGAAGCAGGTAAGAGGTTAACTGACTTGCCTAGGATCATATAGTTGGTAAATATCTGAGGCAAGATTTGAATCCAGGACTATTTGGATACTACTAAGTCCCTTGATCTATCTATCCATTGTACCAACTACCTTCGTGTTTGATCCTCACAACAACTTTGTGAGGTAAGTACTAAAAATGTTATCCATTTTACATTGAAGAACCTGAGACCTAGAGAGATTAAATGACTTGCTAGGTCACACATAGCTAGAAGGTATCAGACAGGATTCAAATCCATGTCTCTCCAGTCTCTAGGGCTTGCTTTCTTCCCACTTTACCACTGCTCCCTTCTACTTATCAAATATGAGAATCAAAGCATGAATAATTTTGGCGGGAATCAGGAAACACTACTTCTACTTCCAAGACTATCCTACTCCTCCTTCTGCCAAGCAGAAGATCCTTATTTTATTCTTACGAAGCATTTTTTAATATGATTCAAGTTAATTGGGTTTATCTCCCTGTTGTGATCTTACTCACTGTGGGATCTTGAAAATATTGCTTAATTACTTTGTACTTATTTCCCCAGTAAAGTTGGAACAGACCCCAATTACTTCTTTCTTTCTTTTTTTTCTTTTCTTTTCTTTTCTTTTTTTTTTTTTAGTGAGGCAATTGGGGTTAAGTGACTTGCCCAGGCTCACACAGCTAGTAAGTGTTAAGTGTCTGAGGCTGGATTTGAACTCAGGTACTCCTGACTCTAGGGCTGGTGCTCTATCCACTGCGCCACCTAGTTGCCCCCACTTCTTTCTTTCTTAGGAGATCTTGAGGTTGTGAGAATAAATATATATATATGAAGGCCTTTGAATGTGTCAATTCAGCAAATATTGCCAAGTTTTTATTAGGGCCAAGACGCTTTGCTAGGTGCCAGAAGAATTTTTTTTTTGAAACGAAATCAAACATAGCTCCTGAGCCCAAGAAGATTATAGTTTTATAAGGGAGATGAGATGTATATACAAATAACTATAATGTAAATTAATATGGGTTAGTGTACATCCTTGTTTAGTTCTAAGAAAAGTTTGAAGAGGGAAAGGTTGTTCTCTCTAGGGGGATTAGGGGAAGCTTCTTGGAGCCAGACCTGAAAATTTTCAGTGGGAAGGAATCGGTGGGAAAGAGAGTCCATTTCAGGTATTAGGGGGAGGATGTAGTATGAGCCAAGATAGGTAAGAGCAGAAAGAGAGTGGAGGCTTCTGAGTACTTCATTTTGGCTGGAGCCTAGAGTTTGTGAAGGAGAGTAGTGTTGATGAGACAGAAGAGGTAGATTGGATTCATTGTGGAGAGCTTTGAATGCTGGTAAATTTTATTCTGAAAGCAAAAGGCAACAAGCACTGAAAGTAATGGAGCAAGGTGTGATGTGACCAGAATAGAACTGCTTTAGGAAAGTCGGGTGGGTGTTAGGATCATGGATACTTGGGAGAGGGGATGACAGGAAGACCAGTTGGGAAGCTCTCATACAGGTTCATAAATTTAAAGTTGGAAGAAACCATCTAGTCCAACCCCCTCGTTTTATAGATGTGGTAACTGAGGTCCAGAGAGCCCAAGTGAATTGTAAATCACACAGGGAATAAGTATCAGAGGTAGGATTACAGAGGTATGTGCATGAGCAGTAAAAGTAATAAGGGCCTGAACTTGGATGGTAGCAGTAGGAATGAAAAGGAGGTGACAGATTTGAGAAGTATTTCAAAGGTGGAACTGAATAAGGACTATTTTGATGATGAAGTGAAGGAAAGAGAAAAGGCATAGAGATTCTGCAGCTTAGGACTTGGGTGACAGTAAAATGTAAGCTCCTTGAAGGCAGGGATTGTTTTTGTCTTTTGTCCTTGCTTACGTGATAAGTACTTGAAAGTGCTTTTTGAACTGAACCAATATGATGGTGGTACATCAAAAGAAAGAAAGATATTGGGAAGTTAAGGTTAGGAGGGAAGATACTGAGTTCATTTTTGAACATGTTGAGTTTGAAATGTGGTTGGATGTCAGTTGAAGATAGATATCTAGTAGGCAGCGGGAATTTTAGGATGGAAACTCGGCGGAAAGTATTGGATAAATTCATTTTATTGGATAAATTTATTTCCGGATTGGTGTAACATCTACATAGTCACACTGATGTAAGTGGGTCTCAGTACCTGAAGACCTGAAGAGTGCTATAAAAAAAGGTATAGTGAGGGATCAAGCTGTGCAAAGAGAGGCAGAGGTTTCTTAGCAATTTTTGTTTGTTTGTTAAGATGTGGTTGTATACAAGCTACTGTAATTCTCTGAGCCTTCTTTTTGTTTTTAATTTTACATTTTTTTATTGTGAAATTAATTATCAAGGATCCCAGCTCTTGAGCTGGGCCAGATTTGAGAGGCCATCTAGTGCAACCCCTTCATTTTACAGGTGAGGAAACTGAGGCACAGAGAGATTAAACCCCATATTCAAGGTCATACAGCCAGTAAGGAACAGAGCCAGTTCTAGAACCTCTGATCCATGATTGGCTAAGGGCCGACAGCCCTACATGCTCCTCTCCAAGACTTGCCCTGAGTGACACTGTAAAAGTCTGAGGAACATTTGAACACCAGTCTTCCTCATTCCTGGTCAAGTCACTTTGTTAGGACCAGGTCACGAGTGTAGGTCCTCTCCATACCAGGAAGTGTCAAGTGGCTGGGGCAGGATTTGAACTCAGGTCCCCTTGAATCCAGGGCTGGTGCTTTATCCACTACATCACCTAGCTGCCCCTGTGAAATTAATTATCAAATATTTCACTATACAAAGACTATAAGGCTTGTATAAGAAACAACTTGTGTACAGTTTATTTTTTTAAATAATTATTTTTTGAATTGGCAAAATTGCTTTGTTTCCCCTTATGCATTTTTTGTTTTTTAAAGTTTTATTATTCCTCTTTTAAAAATATTTTAAAATGTTAAGTGCTAAGTACTGGGAATTCAAATACAAAGTGAAAAACACTTCCCTCATGGAGCTTATTGTCTATGGAAGGGCATGATTGAAAGCTTTGTTTTAGGAAGATTAATCTGATAGCATCACTGAGGTGGTGGGAGTAAGAATGAGCCAGGAGACTGTGGATAAAGATAATGCTGAAGGAAGACTTTTAGTGCTTGATGAAGACTGGGTGTAGAGGGCAAGGAAGAGGGGGAAAACTGGCTCCATGGTTTTGAATCTTGGTGACTAGGAGAATGGTGGTACCATAGTGGAGTTGGGAGCTGGTTTGGGAAGGAGGTCAACTTTAGACGTGATTTTTTACCTTTTTATTTTGTTTTTAAATGTTTTAAAAATTAACAAAATCTACCTTCCTTCCCACCCCCCCCACTGGGATAAAAAGGAAAATCAAATATTTTTAACAATGCATAGTCAAGCAAAATAAATTCCTGTATTGCCTATGTTCAAAAAATTTGTCTCATTCTGCAGTCTGAGTCCATCCCCTGTCAGGAGGTCGGCTTCATCATGGATCCCTCTGGAACCATAGTTTATCATCCCATTGATCAGATTATTATTATTATTATTATTTTTTTTTTAGTGAGGCAGTTGGGGTTAAGTGACTTGCCCAGGGTCACACAGCTAGTAAGTGTCAAGTGTCTGAGGCCGGATTTGAACTCAGGTCCTCCTGAATTCAAGGCCAGTGCTTTATCCACTGCACCACCTAGCTGCCCCCATTGATCAGATTCTTAAGGCAGAATTGTTTGTTTTTATAGTGGTGGTGTTATTGTATAAATTATTTTCCTTTTTCTGCTTATTTCACTCCATATCAGTTTATACTAATCTTCCCAGGTTTCACCAAAACTGTCCTTCAGCAAATAGTATATTATACTCATATACCATAATTTGTTCAGCCATGCCCTAATTAATGGGCAGCTCTTGGCTTCCAGTTCTTTACTATCACAAAAAGAGCTGCTATAATTATTTTGGTACATAGGTCTCTTTTTCTTTCTTTGCTTTTTTTTTTTAGGGTATAGCTGTGGTAAGTGTTAACTCTGAGCAAAAGGGTACACTTAGTTTATCAATTTGGGGGTGTAGTTCTAAACTGCTTTCCAGAATGTATCAATTCACAGCTCCAACAGATGCTTCAGTGTGTCTGTTTTCTTTCAGTTCCTCTAACATTTGTCATTTTCCTTTATAAACAGATCAGTTTGGGAGAGAGAGCACCTAGTTCAGTGCCTTAATGCAGGTGGAAATATCCACTGGGCAGTTGACAGCATAATACCCTATAAAAATTTGGGAGTTAACTGCACTGAATTGATATTTGAAACTGTGGGAGTGTTAGGACATTTGTGAAAAGAAAACCAGATAATTTATTCTAGCCTGTTTTGCCTTTCTCTCCTACATATGATACCAACTAGTTAGAGAAACCTGTCTGTGTCCTGAGAAAACCCAGTGAGTGATTGTGAAGAAAGTAAGAGAGTTTGTCTTCAGTAATTTCTGTGACACTAAGCTTAGGACACTGAGGCCAGCTGGCTTGTGGTTTCTGGATAGTAAAAGAGTATGAGGAATAATGCATTCCAGTGCTTTCACTGAAGACTGGAGTTTTCATGCCCCTTACCATTGAGATTTTATAAATTAAACAGGCTAGGGAGATTTTTTTCCCTAAAGTAGTTTTTTTTTGGGGGGGGCAGCGAGGGTTAAGTGACTGGCCTGAGGTCACATAACTAGTAAGTGTCAAGTGTCTGAGGCTGGATTTGAACTCAGGTCCTCCTGAATCCAGGGCTGGTGCTCTATCCACTGTGCCACCTAGTTCCCCGCCCCCCCTTCAGTAGTTTTTAACATGGGGTGAGATTGATTACAGAATATTCATATCCATCAGTCAAAAAGCATTTATTACTGGGTTGCCAGCACTGGCCATAAAAGACAAGGTGAAAATAGTCTCTTCCCTCAAGAAACTTAAATTCTAATTCCAGTTACATATTTTAATCAGTTGGCTAATGTAGTACATCTATTGTAGGGATCTTTGAAATTTTTTTTAAAAAATCTTAAAAAGGTACCAGCTTACTTTCAAAAGCTGAGAAGCACTGTTCCTTTGCTTCTTATTTATTCCTTGTTTACCTGTGACTGTACTTCCATGGTTGGAGTCAGTGTCACATTGTAAGAAAACCCACTGGAGTTGAGCACAGGTTTTTATCCTTTAAATCTTTAACTCATCTTTAATAGAAATGATGCTTCAACTGTGGTAGGTTAACCTCCTTAAAGGAACTACTGGCTAAGGGAAAAGGTTTAGTTCAGGGTTTCTTAACTAGAAGTGCATGGATAGACTTCAGGGGGTCCTTGAATTTGTATAGGTAAAAAATTACATCATTCTTTTCACCAGCCTTTTGATTCCTTTGTATGTGTTTTATTTTATGCTTTTAAAATTATGATTCTAAGAAGGGGCCCACAGGCTTTACCAGATTGCCAAAGACACCATAACAACGAATAAGGATAAGAACTCCTGACTTCATGGAACAGTGACATAGAATGGTGGATACCGAGGGATTGGCTCTGAGTCTTTTCCCTAGTGAGGAGTCATCATAAGGGAGATGCCTGTGGAAGTTGCATTCCAGCACCAGTTATTTAAAAGAATAGAACCAGGGGCAGCTAGGTGATGCAGTGGATAAAACACTGGCCCTGGATTCAGGAGGACCTGAGTTTAAACCTGGCCTCAGACACTTGACAATTACTAGCTGTGTGATCCTGGGCAAGTCACTTAACCCTCATTGCCCCGAAAACAAACAAAGAAACAATGAAAAAGTATAGAACCCAGTAAGTAGAATCAGAGACATACCAGAAGGGCTGTCTAGATCCCCTCTTTTACAAAGATATCCTGGTCAGAGACTCACTGAAAGCAAGTTAAGTGAAGGGTTCTTGTCTTTATCAAGAGACCAGAAAGAAGTGTAAACAAATGCCTTCTTCATCAAGTCACTGGAGGAGGGAATGGGAATTTACATTAAACGTAAAACACAGCCTTTATCCTTTAGCTTGTAGGTTTAAAAAAAAAAAACAGCTCTGAATTTAGTGAATACCAAAAAACCCACTAAATAGAACAGAAAAAATTGCATGTGAAAACGCATATCTCTATTACAACTTGCTTTTTTCCCCCACGTGTATAATAAACTCTACATATTACTTTTTTTTTCTTTTTTTTAAGTGAGGCAATTGGGGTTAAGTGACTTGCCCAGGGTCAAACAGCTAGTAAGTGTTAAGTGTCTGAGGCCGGATTTGAACTCAGGTACTCCTGACTCCAGGGCCGGTGCTCTATCTACTGTGCCACCTAGCCGCCCCTACTTTCTTTTTTCTTTCTTTTTTTTTTTTTTTAGTGAGGCACTTGGGGTTAAGTGACTTGCCCAGGGTCACACAGCTAGTAAGTGTGTGTTAAGTGTCTGAGTCTGGATTTGAACTCAGGTCCTCCTGACTTCAGGGCTGGTGCTCTATCCACAGTGCCACCTAGCTGCCCCTACATATTACTTTCAAAGCTGCCCTACTTGTCTGCTTTCCTTCCGAACTTTGAGAAGCTTGTATTTTGAATGGGATGGTAATATACATAAGATAGTTTAAAGAATTATACACAGCATTCTGCATTAATGACAGTAGAGTATTCAGTGCAAAGGAAGTAATAGTTCTACTGTAACTCCGTGTTGGTCAGACCACATCTTTAGTACTATATGGATATTTAAGAAGGACTTTGACAAACTGGAACACTTCCATCAGAGACAAGCAGAGTAGCAAGGGGATTCAAAACCATATTGAAAGAACTGAAGATTTTTAGCCTGGAGAAATGAAAACTTGGAATGTGATTACTGTTTTAAACCATTTGATGGGCTGTCTTGTGGAAGAAGGATTAGATTTATGGCTCCAGAAAGTAAAACTAAGAATAGTAACTAGGTGGAAGTTACACAGAGCCAGATTTCGGCTTTATATCCTGAGGAAAACTTCCTAACAATTAGAGCTTTCTGAAAGTGGAACGATCTGCTTTGTGAGGTAATGCACACTCTGTCATTGACAGTGCCCGATTAAAGACTTATCCACTTTGCACTTGGACTAGATGACCTTGAACTAGATGGCCTTTCAGGTCCCTTCCAACTCTATGATTCCTTGAGTAAATATGCTAAATTTTGTGATTTATTCTTTTTTGCGTGTGTGATTTTTTTCTTATAAATGCTACAGGAAATTCAGCAAATCTTGATTCCTACTTCTTTCTAATGCCTCTATTCAAATTTCTTTCTGATCTTACCTAATTTCTTTCATATTCTTAGGTTTATGTTTGTACAATAATTTGGTATAATATAAATGTAAAAGCCCACATCTGCTTTTTTGCCCTTAATATATAGTCTTTCAGATACTAACAGTTTAATTAAAAAAATTTTTTTACTGATACCTTTTGTTTTTACATCACCTTCATTTCCTAATATGCCCTTCCGTCTTCTCCACCCAGAGAACCATCCCTTAAAAAAAGAAGAAAAGGAGTATAGATGCTGATTGAACCATATTATTTCTTTTGTTTTGGGTGCTGTTGTTTTTTTTTTTCTATTTTGAGGTTTTGCATCACTGCTCTGATTCTTTCTCTTGTAACAGGATTAATGCAGAAATAGGATTAATGTTATTATGTGTATATATATGTGTGTGTGTATATATATATATATATCTATATGTTTATGTATAGAGATATATAGATATAACCTATATCAGATTACCTGCTGTCTAGGGGAGGGGGGGAGGGAGGGGAGGGAGGGAGAAAAATCTGAAATTGTAAAGCATGTATAAACAAAAGTTGAGAACTATCTTTACATGTAACGGAAAAAATAAAATATCTCATAAAAAAAAAAGAAGAAAAAAGAAGGAAAAACAATTCAGAAAAAATAATCAACACAGCCAAGTTTGACAGTATATGCAGTGTTTCACTTCCATAATTCACTCATTCTCTGCGGAGAGGAAACTATAGTCACCTGTCTTTTGCTTGTGTCCAAACTTGTTCTTTATAATTACACAGTATACAGTTTTAATTTTTTTAGTTGTTATTCTTTCTGTAGACCTTCTTATAGTCAGTGGGTATATTATTTTCCTGATTCTGCTTACTTCACTCTGCATCAGTCTCTATAAGCCTTCCCATGTCTTGAAAAACAAGTCTGTTTTCATTGCTTCTTACTGTCCATTGTAAAATAGGGTTAATAAATATTGTGTTCACATTTATGTACTACAGTTTGTTCAGCCATTCCCTGAATGGTGGTCACTGACTTCTCCCCCCGCCCCAGTTCCTTGCTGCTTCTATAAATGTTTTAGGACATATTGGAACTTTCTTCCTAACTTTGACCTTTTTTGGGGTATGTGCCTATGTTCAAATACCCACACCAGCCTTATTTTCCCTCCAGAGATTTTCAAAGATAGAGAGAAAAGTGAAATTCTCGCTCTTTACTCCTTTTTCTCTACTTATTCCTTGCCCTTTTGCCAACGAACTCTTCAAGGGCAGGGTAGATCTTGCCCATCTGTGTCCCAAGTGGGGTATCAAAATGGGGACATTGATGGCACCAGCCCTTGTTTGCCCTGTATGCCATCTCCTGGGGTGCATCTTGCCTAGGTTGGCCTCTTAGATGCTAGACGTACTATTCAATCCGTTCACCCTTTCCTCTGCCTTCCCTCTATCACCAGTATAGTACTTTTCTCTCTCTGGCTGGCTAATTTGAGAACTTCTAACTAAAAATAGCCATTCCCCTGGGCTATGGAAATCCCCAGAGCAAGAGGTAGCTATAAATACTGGTCAGTGATAGGATCCCACTAGGTCAAGCCCTAACTAGGTTGTTGTAAACTTATTTGCCCCCTCCCCGTTCTTGTTTACCCTGATAGAAGCCCAGTGGGGCCTGCTTCTCTGAGGACAAACAGACTCAGGTCAGCCTGATTCTAAAGACCCAAATACAGACTCTTGGAGAAACTCTGGAGTAGTAATCCAAAGGTGCTTCAGTGGAACCCTAGAAGCAGGCTTTAATGACTTTGGGGGGGGGTTGACTATACTCCCAGAATTGAGGAGATGACTACACATCAAACCAAACAAATTCCCATGGCACCAGGGCAGTACTTCTAGGAGCTGAGATCATTTAATCCATAAAATACTGTAGAAGTATGGTTTACCTCCATGGGCCATGGAGTCAGCAAAATCAGTAACAGGATGAGTCTTGTAAGCTTAGTGTCAGGCACACCGAAACTCAGAGGGAGCTACGGTTGGTTAGCAAAGCAATAAAAACGGGTTTGGGGTTTTGCTTGCTTGTTTGTTTTTTAGTTATGTTGAGGGGAAAGAGGAGGATCAAAGAAGGAATAAGATACTTGAGTGGTATCTGACAATAATCCCATATGAAATGGAGAAGGCAGAAGGGGGCACCTCTTATTTTGCTTCTGTTTTCTCTGTCATGGAAAACCCTCTTTGTACTGGAAAGGAGAAGACTAACGACCGAATGGGGAATTCATAAGGGTAGATTGTAAAGAAACACCTAGCTAAGACCTTGAAGAAGAGAGGATGCACCCCCCCCCCTTCATTGCAGAAGTGTGTATATGTGTGTGTGTGTGTGGGGGGCTGTTCCAGGTGTGGAACACAACATGTATCATTGGGCATAGTTGATGTGTTCATGAATTTTACTATTCTGTTTCCCTTCTTGTTATTCTGTGTTGTAAGAGAGGACTTTTTGGGTGTGGAATGAGGAACTGACCATTTTGGAGAAGCAGGTGATATCAATGACATTTTTTCTTAAGTGTACCTAATTCACTTGATTAGTTCAAGTCACCCAGGCCCAAATAAATGACATCTTAACCTTCTTAAACAATTGGCAAAAAGGATTATGGGCCACTTGTCAATGATCTTTGAAAGATTGTGGAGAGCAGCTAGATGGCACAGTGAATAGAGCACTGGCCCTGGAGTCAGGAGGACCTGAGTTCAAATCTGGCCTCAGATGCTTTACACTTATAGCTTTGTGACCCTGAGCAAGTCACTTAACCCTGATTGCCTCTTCCCCTTCTACCCTGCCTCCCCCCCCAAAAAAGATCATGGAGAATGAGAGTTATTGGAGAACAGATGTCCTTTTTTTTTTTTTTTTTTGGTGAGGCAATTGGGGTTAAGTGACTTGTCCAGGGTCACACAGCTAGTAAGTATTAAGTGTCTGAGGCTGGATTTGAACTCAGGTACTCCTGAAGCCAGGGCCAGTGCTCTATCCACTGTGCCACCTAGCTGCCCCTCATTTTTTTAAAAAAGGAACATAATAGTCTATGGACCATAGGCCAATGTATTTGACTTAAATTCCTGGCAAAATTCTAGAATATGTTAAAGGAATAGTTAGTGAATATCTAGAAAAAGAAACATTGATCAGAATGAGCCAGCATGTTTTCATCATCTTCCATAGTAACCTTGTTATTATTTTGTTGTTGTTGTTTTGTTTTGTTTTGGGGGGGTGGTGAGGCAATTGGGGTTAAGTGACTTGCCCATGATCACACAGCTAGTAAATGTCAAGTGTCTGAGGCCGAATTTGAACTCAGGTCTTCCTGACTCCAGGGCTGGTGCTCTATCCACTGCACCACCTAGCTGCCCCCTTCTTATTATTTTTTGACTGGGTAAGTAGCTCAGTACATCAGTAGAATGCTATAGAGTTTACCTAGATTTTAATGAAGATTTTGACAAATCCATGTTCTTATGGAAGAGATGGAGGGAAGTAGGCTAGATTAATGATATATATCTAACTCAAATAGGAACGGGCCACTAAACTGTACATAAAGATAGATCCCTGTGAGCTATAGACTGACTTAGAAAACCACATATTAATATCATCTATGTTTTATTGTATTTTTACTTATTTTGTTAAATATTTTTCAATTGCATTTTAGTCTGGTTAGTGCCAAGTTTAGGAGGGTTGTCACCTCTGTGTTTGACACCTCTGGGCTGGATCATACTACAGTTAAGTAGATTCAGGTGGTTGAATGGCAGATCCAAATCGTCATTTTTAATGCTTCCATATTATCTTGGAAGGAAGTCTCTGCTGGAGCGCTCTAGGGATCTACATAAGGCAAAACTTTCTAACAAAGCTATCTGAAATGGAATGAGCTGCCTTGGGAGATAGTAGATTCTCCCTCACTGGAGGCCTTCAAGCAAAGGCTTGATGATGCCTGCTGGGTATGTCATGAAGAGTATTGCTCAGTTAGGGATTGGATTAGATTGGCCTCTGCTCTCTGTTTTGATTCCAAGATTCTGTGTTTGTGTCTGATTTTCCTTTGCTAAAAGGGGGTGGGGTGCAGTGGGAAGGAGAGCATATATCACCTTACTCAGCATGTGTTCCTAAAGTACTTCTTTCTTCTCTCATGTTGTTTTTACTAATTCTCTCTAAATACATTCATCCTTTCTACTTCTCCCCCAACCTTGGATCTTTCACTGACCTTTTTCATTGAGGTTTTTCTTTTTCTTTTTCTTTTTAGGCAATTGGGGTTAAGTGACTTGCCCAGGGTCACACAGCTAGTAAGTGTTAAGTGTCTGAGGCCGGATTTGAACTCAGGTCCTCCTGACTCCAGGGCTGGTGCTCTATCCACTGTGCCACCTAGCTGCCCCTGAGGTTTTTCTTAATTACTTTGCAGACTAGATTCCAGTTCATCCCCTATTTCAGAAAGAGTTGAATACTGATCCTTTTCACAGCTCTTCTGCTCCCTGGTCAGGACCCCATGCTTCCTGAAACAATTGCCCATACTAACAGTGTAGACATAAATGCCAGGAAGAGAAGCAAGGTCTCCAGCATCCTACCAACTCACCCTTTGGTTGCTCTAGAGGGAAGCAGTTGCCTGGATTGACACTTGGTTTTCATTCTCTAGCAGTTGCCCTTCCAGAGCTTCCCAACAACAGACTGAAGCCAAGAAGGAGACCCAGGCATTCAAGTTGAGTGATTGGACCAGACACCCCCAGCTATGACCAGGTGAGACTTGTGTCATTTTTGCTACATCCACACACCCCAGCTTCTTATGCTAGGGCCTTTCTGGGTTACAAGTCTCCTTGCCCATGGTGGGAGGTGGCCCCCAACCCTTGCCTTTCCCCCAGATACTCATACCCAGGTATTTGTCCACAGTTCTCCTGTTTCTAGAGTTGTCTATAATGGCAAAAGGAACAGTAGTCCCCGGTCTCCAAGCAACAGCAGTGAAATCTTCACTCCAGCCCATGAGGAGAACGTTCGCTTCATTTATGAAGGTAAGTAATCTGACCTCTGTCTCAGGGTCTCCATCCTTGTGTCATCATCTCTTTGGCTTTTCTTTCTAAGTTCTCCTCCGAACTGCTCATTGTCTTTTAGTTTTAAAGGATACCCTCCCACAAAGAAGCTTTTCTCTTTTTTTGTCCCCCTTTCTGTAAGGAGATCCCCTCAACATTGGGGTCACTCAGATTCTATGATGAATCAAGCACATCTTACATGCAAAGTCCTGAATTAGTTGCTGTGAGAGAATACTAAAGAATGTTCTGGGCTATCTTGAATACTGAAACATGGGGATAGAGCACTGGGCTTGGAGTTAGGAACACCTAAGGTCACATCCAACCTCAGATCCTTCCTGACTGTGTGGCCCTGGACGAGTCATTTAAGCTCTGTCTGGCTCAGTTCCATATAAAATGGGGTTAATAATAGCACCTACCTACCAGGGTTGTTGTGAGGAGAAAATGAAGTCACATTTGTAAAGCACTAGGCAAACCTATAAATGGCACTGTATACATGCTATTTGTTATTATTACAACATTACCGTGTGACCTTGGGCCAGGCACTAAACCACTCTAAGTGTTAGTTTCCTCGTCTGTAAAATGAAGAGGTTGGACAAGGGGATCTCTGGGCTCCCCACTATTCTTATGCTCTGTGATCCTGTGGTGTGGTCATTACCCTCAAATATCTTACATCTAGCTAAGGAGCCAGGAGACACAAGCACAGCCTAGATAGCATGACAACAAATCCCCATTAATATCCTGAAAACAAAGTATGTGAAGGTTGAGAGGGCCCAGTGAAGGATTCATCTTAGTGCCATACTCAGGAAGCACTTCCTGAAGGAGGTGGATTTTGAGAGAGATTGCTTAATGGGCAGGAGGCAGTAAAAGGAGTTTTCCCTGACTTGTAATTGTAACCGTGGTGACAGAGTATATGTCAAATGCAGACAGGCAGACCCCAGCAGGTCATTGTCCAGTCACCCTGGACCTTGCTCCCTAACTTCTCGTTTCTCTTCTTGCACAGCATGGCAGTGTGTGGAACGAGATCTCCGGAACCAGATGTCTGGCAGTGAGCGTGGCCTGGTGGAGGAGTATGTGGAAAAGGTCCCTAACCCCAGCCTGAAGAGTGAGTGCCCCTGCAAGGACATGGGGAGGCTACTGAGTCCTAGCTTCCCTTCTGAACTCAGGAGAACATTGGCCACTTAGATGCAGGGCTAGGAAGGAAGGACTTGAGGAAGTGCTTGCTTCCTCTTTCAGAAATCTGGTTGAAGGAGGCAGACTGAATCTTCCCACAGGGGCAGCTTGGAGACTGGTTTCATACAAAACTGGGATAGAGTGGATCCTAAGGTTGCCTTAGGGAAGGTGGGATTAGACAAGGGATCTTCTCCAGAAACTGACATTCAACTCCCTCTGCACCCAACAGCTTTCAAACCTTTTGACTTGAGTGACCTGAAACGCCGGAACACACAAGATGCCAAGAAGTCCTAAGGGCAGTAGCCTGGTTGCTCCCTTCCTCCCCATGGCCTCTGGAAGATTGAAAGTTGCAGAATTTTATGTTGGTTTTTCTCCCTCTCCTCTGGGCCCATCTCCCTGACAGGGCAAGTAAAGAGCTATGCTCATGTTGGGCTGAGTACCTGCAAGGATGGACTTGATTGGCACTCAAGGCCCTTCCTCCCCATCTCCTTCCTTTTTCTTTAGGGAGGTTCCAAGTTGTTACTGTGACTTGAGGGACTTGGCCCCTGTCACCACCCATCCTCTCATCCTGTACTCTAAACCTATACGTCTCTGGAGTTGCCTTGCTCTGTCTGCCCTCCTGGCAGCGGAGAGCCCTCATTTTCCTTCTTTGGCTTTTAGATGCCATGGCAGCTGAGCATGGCAGCCCTCCCATCTTTTCCTGTGCTTCTGAGATAAGGTGGAAGGAGCAAGGGACATCCAGGGCGGGGGAACTGGGGCCAGTGGGGTTTGGATCAAATTGGTTCTCTAAAGTGGTGCGGTTAAGTAGTGGTAGCTCCATCCTCCCACAACCTGGTTCCACTGCAGAGATCTGCTACTGTCTCTGTCGGGGCAGTCTGGGAAGTCTCCATTCTTCCTTTCCCAGATGTCCAACTGAGGCCCTTTCCCTGCTTTCCAAACCCTACTGGCCCCAGCTCCCTCCTGCCTGGGTAGCCCTCTAGGAAACATTCCCTCCAGGGTTATCAGGCAGCCATGCCAAGTCTCTCCTAGATCAGCAGCCTTTCTCCTTTATGAGCCCCATGCCCCTCATCAGGCTCAGTGGCTGCCATTGTTCCCTGGTCTATCCTATTCCCAGCTGGTAGTTTTACTGAGAGGGTTACCAGTAGTTCCCCTTTTTTTTCTGTTACAGTTTGAGAGCTGAGTTGTTTGCCATTACTCTGTAGCCTGAGGAGCTGTAAATAAAGATGGGGTCAGGCATTTGGAATGTGCCTCTGGCTGAGTTTGTAGCCCCCTCTATAGCCAAGTTGGTCAGGCCTGTTATTGTTTCAGGCACCCGCTCAATACTAGGACCTTGGGTATCAGGCCATTTTTCCTCTTAGGCCTTGGGCTGGGCAGCCAGCATGAGGCCTCAATAAGTGGTAGGAAGGAATCCTTTACAAGTGTATCTTACTTCTCAGGAGTGCATTGCTTTCTTAGGACTTTGGAGTTGACAGAAATGAAATTGGAGGTTATAGGCATGATCATGAGAATCCAAATGTTGTGAAATGTCAGTGTCTATGATATATATACATATATATATATATACACGCTCAAAGAGACTGTGCTTCCCAGCAAGGGAGATATGAAATCTTCTCTGCTCCCATGACACTGATTGACTAGGCTTTTCATTGGGAAGCACTGGATCTGGGATCAGTCTCTTGGTCAATAGAGATCTCTGTTCTGGCCCAGACAGTGGCGGGAGTGGTGAAGGAGTTCCTACTCCTTACAGTGGTACAAGCTTCACTATTAAGCCCAGTTTGGTTTCTATGATTGTCTCATCCCCTCCTGACCCAGCCTGAACTCCGTTTAGGAGAAAAATCTCTACTCCTTATGGGGTGTGGTGCTGCTGTGGAGGGAACAGTACCTTTCCTATGTGTTTGGGCTGGAACTTCAAGATTAATCTCTGCTAGAAGAGCACAAAGATTTAGTCAGAAGATCTCTCCCTTCTTACTTCTTTTCTAGAGAATCCTGTGGCTGGGAAGCAGTACCCAATCTGAGGTTTGAGTCCTCAATTTGTCATTAGGTTGACCTAGAAATATCCCCGCCATTTTGGTCTGTCCAGACATGGAACATTCCTTCTGTCTCAGGCAATTGAATTCAAACAGGAATTCTCTGTGAAGATTTATTTCAGGAATGCCCTTTCCCGGAATAGTCTTCTGGGACTTGAGTGGCATCTCAAGCAGTATCAATGCAGTCACCTGCCCCCAAGCCTACCCTGACAGCTGAAGTCCTCTGCCCTGAATCCCAGCTCCCACTCGGTGGCCACCCTTGGTGTCAGGCCTGGCTAGCCACAGGGAGGGCAGGAACTGAGAATGTGGAGAGAGGAAGACACAGACTCCAGGCTGCCCTGGGACCTTGGGATCAGATGGTGATAGGTTTGAAGCTGAGGAAACAGGATTCTGAGAAGCTGGAGTTAGTCCTGTTTGTACTTTCAGAATAGTTGTTGGGATCATAGAGCTAGAATAGACCCAGAGCAGGGAGGGAGCTAATGTACCTGAGGTCATTGAATGAGTTGATGACAGAGCCAAGAATGGAACCCAGGCCTCTTGACTCCTGATCCAGCATCCTTTCTACTCGCCGAGCAATTATCAGATTGGTTTGGTTTCCTGACATCAGACTGGAGAGCAGAGAGGCAATAGCAACTTGGAGGCCTCTCCTAACCATCAGCCTGGTACTTGTGACAGCTCCTTTCTTGTCCTATATTCCATGGACAACACTGGATCCTCAGGGATCCTTTTACTCACTTTCTCTGCTAAACTTTCACCAAGTCCTTCGAAGCACTTGACAGCAACGAGACACAGTTTCTCCACTCCTGTACCTGCAACTGCAGAATACTCCCAAAGAGTGTCCTGAACAAGGGATTGGGTATCGTCAGTTCAGAAAACATGTTGATATTCCAGCTCACAACTTCAGTTTAGTTAATGGTTCAATAAAAAATAAAGTTCAGCAAAAAAAAAAAATGAATGTGGTTCATTTCAGTTTAGGAATTTACAGTTTGGTGTAGGTCAAGGTCTTTCTTGCCTAGAGCTGAGCTGATCCTAGTCACTCCAGATTATGGACCAGTGTTACCAATTTTCCACCATTGGCTGATCACTCATTCCCATATCTGTCATCCTCAACCTTTCCTTATAGCTAGTGATCTGGCCATTGATTGAAGATTGAAAACATCAAGTATGAGCTATTAATTCGTCTGACTCTGTGATTCAATTCAATTCAGCAAACAAGTATCCACTGTGTGGCAAGCGTTGTGCTAATTACTGCAGATACAAAGACAAAAATGAAATATCTCCTGCCTTCTATTGGGGAAATAACAGCATGTATACACATAAAATAGGAATACTTGGAGGAGAGAGCACTTACTAGGGAGATTAGGAAAGGTTTTGTGTGGGAGATGGTATCTGGGCTGAGCCTTGCTGGGAGCCTGATATCTTAAGAGGTAGAGGTAAGTAGGGAATACATTTGGTGGTTCTTTATTCATGTCAGGCTCACTAACCTTGGGTGTCCCCCATCACTCTGTCCCAGAGCCCCTTTCCCTTTTCCCTCTATATCATCTTGGTGATCTCATCAGCCCCAGGGATGAGTTATCAGTTATTGTTGGGGGCACCACCATCCTCCCAGTCACCCAGGCTCAAAACTTCTGTGTCTTTCTCTCTTTGTTCTCATAACACATGTCCATTTGGCTGCTAAGTCTTGTCACCTCTATCTTTACAGCGTACCCCCTACTCATTCCCTTATTTCCACTCGTGCCATCACTACCCTAGTCTGGTACTTCCATCTCTTTACCATGTTATTAAAGTAGCTTTCAAATTGGTCTCCCTGCCTCAAGTCTTTCTCCGCTCTAATCTCCATTTCACTTGCCAAAGAGATTTTCCTAAATTGTAGGACTGATCATGTCACCACCTTAATAAACTCCAGGGGCTCCCTATTGCCTCTAGGATGAAATATAAAAATCTCTGTTTTACATTCAATGCTTTTCTTTCAAACGATTTTGTTTTTTGTGGGGCAGTGAGGGATAAGTGACTTGCCCAGGGTCACACAGCTAGTAAGTGTCAAGTGTCTGAGGCTGGATTTGAACTCAGGTCCTCCTGAATCCATGGCCAGTGCTTTATCCACTGCACCACCTAGTCACCCCCAATGCTTTTCTTAATCTGGCCCCTTCCTATTTTTTCAAGTCTTTTTTTTTTTAAAGAGCTTTTAGGGGGCAGCTAGATGGCGCAGTGGTTAAGCACCGGCTCTGGATTCAGGAGTACCTGAGTTCAAATCCGGCCTCAGACACTTGAGACTTACTAGCTGTGTGACCGTGGGCAAGTCACTTTACCTCCGTTGCCTGCAAAAAAAAAAAAATTATTAAAAAAAAAAGCTTTTAGAAAAAGGGTTATTTATTAAGAAGATAAAGCAAGAACAGAAACACATCCTCCTGAATCAGGGGCATCCCACATCACCACCACCACCTCAGCTCCTGGGAAGAGTGGGCTTATACTTGAGTTGGTTACTTCAAAATATTTGTCCCATCTATATCACTTCCAAATGTGGCATTGCTGATGAATGAAGTCCCTTCCTTCAAGAAACCAGGATCTTGGGTGTCAATCCTTTGCTGAGCCATATCAAGCAAGTTGTTTGAGGCATCATTCCTCATAGGGCTTGGCTGCCCACAGACTCCTAGATACATACATTGTAGTTCCTGCATGCCTAGAGTACTGACCTTTTGAAGCTCACAAAGTTCTAGCCTAGTCCATTCCATCGCTAATGTGCCTTTCCTTAAGGCAGGTTAGAATAATAGACATAACAAGGACAGAGCAACAGGCCTATGTGCCCGTGACTTCATGTGGATCAGGATCAGGTAAGTAGGCCACTGACACTAGCTCTCTCTCCCTCTCCATTCAGGCTTACGGCTGTCCTTGCCTCCTTACTTGAAGGCAGCCAGGCAGGAAAGAACCTTTCCAGTTTTCTTTCTTTCTTTTTTTCTTTATGTGGGTCAATGAGGGTTAAGTGATTTGCCCAGGGTCACACAGCTAGTAAGTGTCAAGTGTCTGAGGTCAGATTTGAACTCAGGTCCTCCTGGATCCAGGGCTGGTGCTTTATCCACTGCACCACCTAGCTGCCCCCTCCAGTTTTCTCAAACTATACTCCTCTCCACCTACTCCAAAATCCAGCTACGCTAGTCTGATTGCCATTCCTCCCACTCTATATTCCATCTCCCATCTCTGTGCCTTGGCATTTGTTGTCCCCATGCCTAGAATGCTCCCTCTTCTCCCTTCCCTCTCTTAGATTCCTTGGCCTCCTTGAAATCTCAGCTCAAATCCCATCTTCTGTAGGAGCCTGTTCTCTATCCCCCCAGCTGTTAGCATCTTGCCTTCTGAGATTGACTCCCATCTACTCTGTATATATCTTCTATTTATCTACATATTGTTTCCACCCATTAAAATGTGAGCTCTTTGAGCACAGGGACTTAAAAAAAAAAAAAAAACTTTCTTTTTATTTCTGGGGCTAAGCATAGCAATTGGCGTATTGTAAATGCTTGATAAAATGTTTTTGGATTGACTGATTCTAGGCAAGGGGATGACAGATGCAAAGAAATGAAGACAGGAAATGGAATATTGAGTTCAGAGAACAGCTAATAGGCTAGTTTGGATGGAACGTATGTGTGTATAGGAGTGACCTGAAATGTCTGGAAAGGTAGGTGGGAGCCAGGTGGTAGAGGGCTTGCCATTCCTGGTGGAAGATTGTAGAGACAGTGGGAAGCCACTAAAGCTCTTTGATCTGGGGAATAACACATTTGGACTTCATCCTATCTATTGTGTGGTAGATGGATTGGAGAGGGGAGAGAACTGGAACTGAAAGCTGAAAGATCAGTCAGGAGGCTTTTGCAATAGTCCAAGTCAGAGGTGATGAATGCCTGAACCTGGATGGATAAGGGAACTAAATGCAAGAGATGTGGGAGTAAAATCAATCAGGTTAGGTAATAGATGGAGGACAGTGGGAGGGAAGAATGAAGAATGACTTCAAGGTTGTGAGCCCCACGGACTGAAAGCCTGGTGGTATTATCAGTGGAAATCAGGATATTTGGAAAAGAGGTGGAATTTTGGGAGAATATATATTTCCTACAGTAACTAGTTGGCACAGTGGATAGAATGTCAGGCCTGGAGTTAAGAAGAGTCATCTTCCTGAGTTCAAATCTGGCCTCAGACTTTTGCTAGCTGTGGGATTCCAGGCAAGTTACTTAACCCTGTTTGTCTCAGTTTCCTCATCTGTAAAATGAGCTGGAGAAGGAAAGGGCAAACCAGTATCTTTGCCAAGAAAATCCCTTATGGGGTCAAGAAGTTTCAGACACGCTTGAAAAACAACTGAACAACAAGGAAAATTCCATTTTGGAAATGTTGCATTTGTGGTGCTTATGGCACATTCAAGTGGTGAGATGTCTGGGGTTTATTGGTTTGGGAGCTATGCACAGAATGGTAAACATTGAATCTCTGGGAACTGCTGTGCTCACCCAGAGAGTGAAGAAGGTGTAGGAACAAAGAGACATGTGAAGACTTACTGGGTAGAGTTGGCTGATGAGATGGGGAAGGTGAATAAGGAGGGTAGGGGGAGAATCGAAAGAAAATAGTATCACTAAAGCCAGGGGAGAGGAGAATATCCAGGGGCAAGGGAATGGTCAAAATGTGCAAAATCTACAGAGAGATATAGAGGTATGAGGACAGACAGAAAAGACCCCTGGATTTGGCGATTAAGAAATTATTGGCGGGGGCGGGGGGGGGGCAGCTAGATGGCACAGTGGTTAAAGCACCGGCCCTGGATTCAGGAGTACCTGAGTTCAAATCCAGCCTCAGACACTTGACACTTACTAGCTGTGTGAACCTGGGCAAGTCACTTAACCCCCATTGCCTGCAAAAAAAATTATTGGTAACCCTGGGAAAAGCAGAGAACTCAGATGAGTACGGGCATACCTCAGAGATACTATGGTCCCAAGGAGGAAAGGCGGACAATAAGGAGTGGGTTCCTGTCACCAAGCTGGGCCGCCTAGTCAAGGACATGAAGATCAAGTCTTTGGAGGAGATCTATCGTTTTTCCCTTCCTGTTAAGGAATCTGAGATCACAGATTTCTTCCTGGGGTCTTCATTGAAGGATGAGGTTCTGAAGATCATGTCTGTTCAGACACAAACTAGAGCTGGACAACATACCAGATTCAAGGTTTTTGTGGCCATTGGCAACTACAATGGCCATGTTGGCTTGCGTGTCAAGTGCTCCAAGGAAGTAGCCACAGCTATTCATGGTGCTATCATTCTGGCCAAGCTGTGAGACGTGGCTACTGGGGGAATAAGATTGGCAAGCCTCACACAGTGCCCTGCAAGGTCACTGGGCGCTGTGGATCGGTTTTAGTGCGCCTGATCCCCGCCCCTCGAGGTACTGGCATTGTCTCAGCTCCTTTGCCTAAGAAGCTCCTGATGATGGCTGGAATTGATGACTGCTACACTTCTGCAAGGGGCTGTGCTGCCATTCTGGGCAACTTTGCTAAAGCTACCTTCGATGCCATCTCTAAAACATACAGCTACCTAGCCCCAGACCTGTGGAAGGAGACTGTGTTTACTAAGTCTCCCTATCAGGAATTCACCGACCATCTTGTGAAGACACACTCGGGTGTCTGTCCAGAGGACCCAGGCAGCTGCTATGGCAACCATATAAGATGTTTTTTTAAAAATTTTTTAATTAAAAAAAATTATTTTATTTTATTTTACGTGAGGCAATTGGGGTTAAGTGACTTACCCAGGGTCACACAGCTAGTAAATGTCAAGTGTCTGAGGCCGCATTTGAACTCAGGTCCTCCTGACTTAAGGGCCAGTGCTCTATCCTTTGTGCCACCTAGCTGCCCCAGATGGGTTTTTTAAAATAATTAATAAACTGAACTATGCCTGCTAAAAAAAAAAAAGACAACAATGAAGTTCTCCGCATCAATTGACTGTCCTCTTCTTTTCACGAAAGAGAACATGTAGTACTGTTTGATAGCATTTTACCCACAGTAAAACTCCTTTCAGAATTGGAATCAATCCTCTCAAACCCTGCTGCTGCTTTATCAGCTAAGTTCATGTCCTATTCTTCAGTGTTGTTATGTCTCAGGGAATAGGGAGGCCTGAGAAAAGGGAGAAGGAGATGAGGGTAAGGCTGGTCAGTGGAGCAGTCAGAACACATTCAACATTTGTCTGTTAGGCTTGCTATCTTCAATGGGTGCAGTTCATAGCACCCCAAAACAATGACAAGAGTAACATCAAAGATCACTGACCGCAGATCACCATGACGGATATGATAATAATGAAAAAGTTTGAAATATTGTGAGAATGACCAGAATGTGACCCAGAGAAGCGAGGTAAGCACATGCTGCTGGAGAAATGGTGCTGATAGACTTGCTCCAAGTGGGGTTGCCATAAGCCTTCAATTTGTAAAAACAAACCCCCCCCCCCATTATCTACAAAGCAAGATAAAGTGAGATAGGCCTGTATGGGCAAAGACTCTCTAGGATCTGGGCTAGGAATGGAAGAAGAAATATAGGACAATTCAGGTTGGGGCCAAGTGGAAGATCTTTGAAGAGTGGAGGAGGCTTAGACATGTTTGTAAGTGATAGAGAAGGAGCCCACAAGGTGGGGGGGGGAGAGAGAGAGAGAGAGAGAGAGAGAGAGAGAGAGAGAGAGAGAGAGAGAGAGAGAGAGAGAGAGAGAATGATGCAGGGGTTGTTTCCAGAGAAGATAGAAAGGGGTGAGATCAAAGACACAAGTAGAAGGGTTGGCAAGAAAAAAAGATTGGTCCTCCTGAGAGACTGGAGAGGAGTAAAGACAATGGGGACCATATGGAGAGATTTTTGCGTGATAACAGGAAGCTCCCAGTGGCTAGTCTCCATTAAAAAAATAAAATAAGGGGAAGCGGGCAACTGGAATGATTTGGGAACCATTGGGATGACCTTAAATAATTCCCTAACAATCCTAGTGCTGACACATTAAATTCCACATATTTTAGTTTATAACATTTGTCTCCCAACAAAATGAGGAGCCAGCAGAAAAATTGGACCTCTATTCAAGACCCTCTCTTACTTGCTGTGTGACTTGGGTTACATCACAACCTCTCTGAGCCCATTTCCTGAGTTTGAGACTGGCTTCAGACATTTTCTAGCTGTGTGACTCTGGCCAAGTCATGTAACCTCTATTTCTTCATCTACTAAATGGGGATAAGGATAGCACCCATTTCCCTGGGTTGTTGTGAGAATAAAATGAAATAATACATGTAACATGTTTTGCTGACCTTAAGTTACTATATAAATACTAGCAATTAGCAGAGCTGATAGTGCCAGGAGCAAATTTTTTGCGTGTGTTTGTTTTTGGTTTTGAGGGGTAATGGGGGTTAAGTGACTTGCCCAGGGTCACACAGCTAGTGTCAAGTGTCTGAGGTCGGATTTGAACTCAGGTCCTCCTGAATCCAGGGCCGGTGCTCTATCCACTGTGCCACCTAGGGCAAAAGTTTTGCTCCAGGGACAAAGTTTTTTTTTTTTTTTAAAGCTACAGAAATGGGGCAGCTAGGTACTGGAAATGAATCAGACCTCTTCAGGGCTTGAAGGGACCTGATTCACATCAGAAGTAAAGAGGAGCAGCTAGGTGGTACAGTGGATAGAGCACCAGCCCTGGATTCAGGACTACTTGAGTTCAAATCTGGCCTCAGACACTTAACACTTACTAGCTGTGTGACCCTGGGCAAGTCACTTAACTCCAATTGCCCAGCCAAAAAACCAACAACAAAGAACAAAAAACAATTAAAAAAAAAGTAAAGAGAAAAGGAGCTTGGAGCTGCCTTGCCACCCATTACTAGTCATGTGACTCTGGACAAATCACTCTCCCTTCCTAGTGCCTCAGTTTCCCCATCTGTAAAATGAAGGGGTTGGACTAGAGAATTTCTGAAGGTCATTTCAGCTTTGATCCTGTGTTGTTTAGATGTAACCTGTGGCCCAGGGCTTTCGATGGACCTGGTCTGATCCTAGGAGCCTGACCCTAGAAGATCACTTTCTCTATTTGGCTTGTTATACTACCACCTCAGAATTTATTCCAGGGGAATCTTAGGTTTCTAGAAGCAGGAGCAGGTCCAATCATCTGCTGCTGCCTATCTGCTGAACTGGGCCAAGTTTAAACAGGCCAAAGGTAAAAGGCCAAGAGATGGCTGCTATTCTCCTTTATAAGGAGGTCCTGTCCAAAATGGCGGCTCCTACATTTATGAGAAGCTCAGCCTCCCTGAGTACCAGCCAGCTTCTTTTTCTGGGGCACTTCCAGGCACTGAAAAATGAATTGATTTTTCTGTGTGCTCTCAGCAAGGTCACAACCACACTCTTCAATGGGAAGGTGCCCTCCAAATGCATCCAACCAAATTACATGTTATCATTGTTCAGTTGTTTCAGTCATATCCCAACTTATTTGGGGTTTTCTTGGCAAGGATACTGGAGTGGTTTGCCATTTCCTTCTCCAGCCCATTTTACAGATGAGGACACTGAGGCAAACAGGGTGAAGTGACTTGCCCAGGGTCACACAGCTAGGAAGTATCTGAGGCTGGATTTGAACTCAGGTCTTCCTGGCTCCAGGCCCACCACTTTATCCAATGTGCCACCTAGCTGCCCCAAATCACCCTTGTAATCCTATCCAGTTGATTAGGGAGTTCATCTCCAGGGGTGATTTGGGAGAGTGGTGGGATAGGAAACTTACATAAGTGAAGAAATCGAAAAGAATTCTTGGGGATCTAGTTCCTCTTTCCTCAATTACTTTAGCCCTCTTCAGTTTCTTGGGGGGACTAGGCTTATGGGGTGGGAGCCAAATCCTTATGAATGGTGTTATTTCTACTTCCGGGTAGAAAGAGACAAGGCTCTGAGGGTAGGGACTTCTACAAACTTCCACGGGTCAGTGGCATCTGGCACTGGGCTGACTGGTGACTCCAGAAAGTCACTCACTGCCTCAAATTATCCAACAGCATGCCCTGGTGGCCTTGACTGGGATTCTTCCCAGCAGGGATGTCAGATGTAGCAGGAGAGGCAGGGAGACTGGCGGCTGTCTAGGTTGTTGGCCGGGTCATCTCTCCCTCTTTCTCCCTATCACCTCCCCAACCCTTTTGCTCCCTGCCCTGACCCTGGAAGCAGTAAAAGTCTGAATATCCCAACTCAGATTAGCAGGGAGAGAAAAAGACCGCCCTGCATTAAAGTATTCCCACCCATGCTGCTTCATCCTATGGGACTCTTGTCAAGTCTTCCCATAAATCCTTCAAAGGGCATCTTCTAGGGATCTTCCTTTACCCCTCTTTACATTATATTGGCACAAATGCAGCTCAAGAAGTTGAAAGGGATCCACCCAGCCCCCTCATTTTACAAATGAGGAAATTGAGGCTTAGAGCACTAAAGAAATTTGCCCTTTTCTCTTCTCTGGATTTCAGCTTCCTCGTGAATGTGATTAAAATACTATTGTCTCATTGAGAAATAGCAAAGACGAAGGGCACAAATAAATATGAGAGGATTTGTAGAAAATGAAGCCTACTGAAGAAAGCAGAGCAAAGCACAGTATACATGATGACAGCATCTCAGTAAATACTAATAAAGGCAGGGGGCAGCTATGTGGCGAAGTGGATAAAGCACTGGTCCTAGATTCAGGAGGACCTGAGTTCAGATCCAGCCTCAGACACTTGACACTTACTAGTTGTGTGACCCTGGACAAGTCATTTAACCCTCAGTGCCCTGCAAAAAAAAAAAAAAAGGAAAAAAAAGGTGGGGGGGACAGAAACAAGAGTTGTTGATACTACCTTAGTGAAGTTACTACCTTATTAAAAGAACTGTAAATCAAAGAAGCTCATTGCAGTTCAGTTCTGGTCTCAGTCGCGTCTGACTTCTAGGTGTTTCATGGCAAAGATACTGGAGTGCTTTGCCATTTTTTTCTCCAGCTCATTTTACATGTGAGTAACTTGAGGCAAACGGGGTTAAGTGACTTGCCCAGGGTCACTCAGCTAGGAAGTGTCTGAGGCCAAACTTGAACCCAGAAAGATGAGTCTTCCTGACTCCAGGCGTAGCTTCCCCTAGCTTAGGGTTTTGTATATGATTGTTTTTCTTGTTTGCATATTTGAATATGTGCTGAGTATAATTTTAAAAAAATTAGTAGTGTCTGTGGTTTCCTCCTCCCACATAGCCCAGGATACTTTCCTGCTTTTCCTGATGTCCCCCATAGGCAGCACTGCTACTCTGAAGGATAGACTTTACAGTTCCCTAGAGAGTCTGCAAGAGTGTGTCTCCTGATGTCACCTGTTTCTTCTCTCCCTCTCAGTTTGTCTCCTGCCTCTGTCTCACCCTCCCTCCTTCTCTGACTCTCTCCCTGACTGTCTTTCTTTCCCTCTGTTTCTGTCTTGCTGCTTCCATCTTTCCCTCCCTCCCTCTGGTCCTCTTCCTCCCTGTCTTTTGTCTCTGTCTCCCTCCCTCCTTTCCTTCCTTCCTTCCTTCCTTCCTTCCTTCCTTCCTTCCTTCCTTCCTTCCTTCCTTCCTTCCTTCCTTCCTTTCTTCCCTTCTCTTTCTTTCCTTCCTTTCTCTTTCTTTCTTTCTTTCCTTCTTTCTTGTTTCTTTTTCTCTTTCCTTCTTCCCTCCTTCCTTTCTCTCTCTTTCTTTCCTTCCCTTTTTCCTTCTTTCCCTATCTCTTCTACCCTCCCTGTCCCTGTCTCTCTATCTCCCCATCTGTCTCTCTCTTTCCATTATTGTTCCTGTCTGACTATGTTATCTACCAGATTGGCGTATGTGTTTGAGTTGTGTGTGTACTCTCGTTGTGTATGTATCTGAACTCTGTGTTTGGGTACATGTTGCAGTGTGTGTGGGGGGTGCAGCCGTGGAGAGTGAGTGCTGCACTCCTCTGAACTCCTTCCCTGCCCTTTTCTGTCCAGTTCATGAAATGTAACCAACTACCTTAGGCGACATTAATGAAACTCTCCCTCATTCAGTCCTCCCCCCATCCCTTAGCTGACATCCCACTGTCCTGAAGGTCTCCCAGATTTACCTCCTCCTTGCCCAACTCTACCCTCTCCCAACAGCTTCTTTTGTGGGCAGGGCTGTGGGGCAAGGGAGGAATCGCTAAGAGATTATAGTAAAACCATATGGAAGGAGCTCATACACCATATAAAATGCTGTGTCCACCAACATACACACTACACAACACACCATAACCAATAATAACAGCTAGTATTTCCATAGCACTTTTAGATTTGCAGAATGCTTTACATGTTAGCTCATTGGATCCTCACAATAACCCTGTGAGGTAGGTGCTATTATTATCTCCTTCTTACAAATGAGAATACAGAGGCACAGAGATGTTGGGAGACACATCCAAGGCAATGTGGCACCTTTCTGGCTATGCGATATTACCCACCCCACCAGACAATTCCCATATACACAGGTGCTACCTCCCTATTATTCTGCCCACAAGGTCACACTCATTCTGTTTCCTTTGTGGCTGATCCAGGACACTTGTGCTGCATACAAGCAGCTGTCCCTTTCTTTCTATACTCCATACTTTCTACATATGGTTATAGATTCCAAGGGACACAGAAGGGAAACCGAGGCACAAGGCACAGACATAAGACCAGTCTGTGATCTCCCAATAGTGGCAGAGGTATATCAGGACTATTGGGCTCTGAATCAGAACATCTGGTTTTAAGTTCTTAATACTTCATGTGACCTTGGGAAAATCATTTTTCTCTCTGAGCCTTCAGAATGGGACAAGATAATGTTTTGGGTTCCTTCCAGCTCTGACATGCTATGATTCTGTGAGGACAGAGAAAGGAATGGGGCCTTAGACGTGGAAGAAGATCGCTTCACTGCGTGGTACTAGGGATGTGATTTGCAGGGTTCCCAAGAAGCACTGGGCACATTAAATGAATGTGGCCCAGCCACAGTGCCCTACCATCAAGTGAGCATCATTGGTTGGGGGAGCCCAGCCCCAGCCTGGGCCAGTCTCAAGCCCCTGGTCTTCCTCAGGAACCCCAGCTGGAAGACATGGGTGGAGGAGGGGAGGCAGGGAAGGGGGTGGGGGAGAAGAGGAGGCTGCATACAGGGGAGGGAAAGGAAAACAAGGAAGAAGATGGGGGATGGTGGTGGGTCAGGAGGAGGGCGTGCCCTTACCACTGCGCTCTGGGCAGGAAGCATAAATCTCAGAGAACTCAGCCTCCGTGAAGGAGAATTTATGCGACACCTTTGCCAAGCCTCTGAGGCAGCAGTGTTCTTGTACTGATGGATGGTTGGTTCTGGCTTTGTTGGGTGGGGTAGATCATGCAGTGAGCCCCCCCACCCCCTTTCACTCATTTCCCTCCCCCAGCCCTGAGCAAGGACAGCCAGCAAGACTCGGCCCCCCGGGAAAGGCTCTGCTCAGGTGATCCATAGGTTCTGTTACTGAGAGTAGATGAGGAGCTAGGTGGCATTATGCATGTGAGCCCGGTGAAAGGGGGAATGGGACAATTTTAGTGCCAGAGATTTAGAGCTGTGAGTTCATGCCTGGGAAGGACGGATCAGAGATATGGAGCGAACAAACATCTGGCTTGCTTTCCATAAATAATTGTGATGTCGCCAGCTTCAGCGCGTTGGTACCCTTAGCGGGAGGCCCCCCAGCTGGCTTGGGGACATTGCTACTGTCACTGCTGCATTTGGATTATAGGAAGAATCCAGAGGATGATAATATTTAGCGCTGGAAAAGGCCCTAATAGAGCATTCTTTTTTTTTCTTTTTTCTTTTTTTTTTTTGTGGAACAGAGGGTTAAGTGACTTGCCTAAGGTCACACAGCTAGTAAGTGTCAAGTGTCTGAGGCCACATTTGAACTCAGGTCCTCCTGAATCCAAGGCCGGTGCTTTATCCACTGCACCACCTAGCTGCCCCCCAACAGATCACTCTCATTCAACTCCTTCACTTTACAAAGAGGGAAACTAAGGCCCGTGGAGATTAAAGAATTCTCCCAAAGTCACTTGGTGAGATAAGCAGAGATAGGACAAAAACCCAGGGCTTCTGATTCCAAATTTAATACATTGTAGATTTAACTCACATGAAACCTCGTTCAGAAGCCTGTGGCTGCCAGCAAGAGGCAGTTCAGAATCTCCCCTCGGGCACTAACTGTGTGATCCTGGGCAAGTCACTTTACTTCTCTGGCCTTCAATATCCTTCTTAATAAAATGAGACTGATGGACTCAATGTCCTTTAAGGTCCCTTTCAGCTCCCTAGTGAGATGAATGAAAAGCCAGAGAGACTGAGTTTCTGGGTAATTAATAATCAATTTATTAATTAGGCTAGCTGACAATCAATAAATTGGTAGTCAATGATTTCTCTTGGTAACCAAAGACATAGAATGCCTTAAATCTTTTTTTTTTTGAAAGGGACTGTCCCTGAAAAGAGAAATGTTTACCCTGATTGGTGAACAGTTAATGAGGGGCGGTCATATATTTATTTATTTGTTTGTTTGTTTATTTATTTATTTTTGTGGGGCAATGAGGGTTAAGTGACTTGCTAGTAAGTGTCAAGTGTCTGAGGCCGAATTTGAACTCAAGACCTCCTGAATCCAGGGTCTGTGCTCTATCCACTGCACCACCTAGCTGCCCCCAGGGGTGGTCATTTAATGGATTTTTTTTGGGGGGGGGCAGGGCAATGAGGGTTAAGTGCTTTGCCCAGGGTCATACAGCTAGTGAGTGTCAAGTGTCTGAGGTCACATTTGAACTCAGGTCCTCCTGACTCCAGGGCCAGTGTTTTATCCACTGCACCACCTAGCTGCTGCCTAACTGCTGCTGTCCTCCAGCAATCTGGACAAAGGAATCCATCTCTACCCAGGCCACTCTGCTTGGTTTTTGCCTTCGTGATTTGGGTCACCCTAAACTCTAATGGAAGGGTCCAAGATCAAACAGGCTTAATGTTTTAGGGTTGGACTCTGGACAGTAAGTTGGTTAGGGTCTGGCCCAAGATCCAGCAGCATGTTCCCAGAGATTTGAGGCAATTTTCTTGTCCTTCAGAGACTGACTGACTGACCTACAGGGGCTGGTCCTTGAATGAGGAAATAAAGAGAAAAAATCCCTAATTCTAATTTCACAATAATATAATATAATACAAAAATAATTTCCCTCCCTGTCTATATTCCTCTGCTGATAAAAAGGATTCAGCTGGGGTGAGGGGGAATATTGGGGACTTAAAGGAAGGGGAGAAAACTTGGAACACCTGCTAAAAGGAATATTTTAGAGACTCACAGTATCAATAAAAAGGACTATGGGGGTAGTGGTGAGAACCCAAACTGTACTCCCTCCTTGGGGGCTAATTGCAGACTAGTAACAGGACTTTTGTCACAAGGTGCCCCAATTTAGAAGGTGCTGACAGGTAGAAACTACTGAGCATAGCACCCAGTTAGTAAGAATAATTGGTTAAAATAGGAAGCTATGGTTAGTTTCGCTGAATTGCTTTTTTTCCTCTTTTTTAATCTTTATAATAAAAGACAGCTGGATGGATAGGGGAGTAGGGAAGGATATATTCGGAAAGGAACATGATGACAAAACAAAAGACATCAATAAAAATAAAATTAAACTTTTAAAAAATAGAAAAATACCAGATGAGCTCTTTCTTCCTTCCCTAAGGTGGGGGTGGGGATGGGGGTGAAGGGGAGCGAAGTACCACTCCAAGTGAGCTTCCATGTATGGCTCCATAGGCAGCCTCTTCAACAATGGACTATGATTACAACGTCCCAGTCTTTCCCCTCACTGGGCCTTGTGTCCTGAGGTCTACCTCACCCAACCTAAATGAATTGGTCTTAGCAATTGGATTTGAGGGTGGCTTTTGTACTTCTTATTCCAGGTGTCAGAATTACTAGTTACAACTCTGCCCACTGTGACTGGAGCTAAGTAGGGCCCAGGATAAGTAGATGTCTCCATGAGCCAATAAAGATGGGAGGGTGGGGGCTTGGGCATTACTGGCTTCAGAACTAAGGATTCATAGACCCAAGGAACCATAGGTTTGAGCCTCCACCAAGTGCATACATCAAATATTGGTGCCTGTGGCTCCTTTCATACAGAGTAGGGTTACTATGGTGACAAGCCATTATCAATATGGCAAACCTAATTTGTTTCATGACAATTAGAGGAGGGGCCCAGGCCAGCTACCCTTCATTCCTCTCCCAACCCTGTCTCTGCTTCTCTGGACTTTGCTACCATGTCTTTGTTGGAGGGAACCTTCCTCTCTTCCCACTTTAGCCTGATTTTCAGCAAGCTCCCTTTTCTATTCTGTCTTCCCTTTTCTGAATGTAAGCTCCTTGAGGACAAGGGTTATTTTTTTGCTTGTTTGTTAATCTAATCCTTTCTGTTTTGTTAATGTGTGTTTTTAGGGTATATCCCCTGAAGACTGCTGTAGCTGTATCCCAGAAATTGTTGTAAGTTGTTTCACAGCTATCACTTTTTTTTTTTTTTTTTTTTTTTAGTGAGGCAATTGGGGTTAAGTGACTTGCCTAGGGTCACACAGCTAGTAAGTGTCAAGTTTCTGAGGCTGAATTTGAATTCAGGTCCTCATGAATCCAGGGCCGGTGCTTTATCCACTGTGCCACCTGGCTGCCCCAGGAGACCTATAATCTCTAAGGTGTCCCTTTGCATCCTGTCTGGCATCAGTATGTTTTATAGAGATGATGTTTTCTTTTAACGCTCTTGCTTTTTGCTTCTCTTCTTTCTGTATATTTGCATGCTGTGCATTGTATAATAGTTTGTGTATTTGCATTCCCTATCAATTGTCCTATCTTTTTAAAATTTTGGTGGGGTTTGGCACTGTGGGTTCAAAATTTTCTATTCTGCCATGAAGACCATAAATTCTGCTTTCACAATTCCAGTTTCTCTGGGACAGCTAGGTAGTGCAGTGGATAAAGTGCCAGCCTTCGATTCAGGAGGACCTGAGTTCAAATTTGGACTCAGACACTTGACACTTAATAGATGTGTGACCCTGGGCAAGTCACTTAACCCTCATTGCCCTGCCCCCCCCCCCCAAAAAAAATTTCAGTTTCTCTCTTAAGCCATTCCTCAACACCCTGCTGTGGTCCCAAGTTTTCTCTGGAAAAGGGAAGTCCTCTGCCTTGTCAGGTGTTGATTCATTTTCCTTTGTCTTGAATTATTCATGGATGTCTGGATTCATTTTGGTGATAAGAGGTCATATTCCCTTCTGTTCTTGATGTCTTTTCCGTTTGTTTATCCGTCTGTACTCAGTTTTCTACCTCTTGAGATTTTTGGTCATTTCAGTCTCTTCCCTCTTATTTTCCTCTACCTCTCACCTTCTCTCTTCCCTTCAAGTGGCAGTTTTGAAGCTTTGAAGCTCCTCAGCCTCCTTTAGTACAGGGCAATTCTTTCCCTGGCCTTAGACTGTGCTCCAAATGACTTCTGTGGAGACAGAACTGGCCACAGCTGGTTGTCAAATCCCCCTTTTTGCCATGCCAGGCCTGGAGGAGACTCCCACACATGGTAGCATCATGCCCCAGGTCCCTTGATGCCTCTGTCACTGCACAGTGCACTGGCTGCACTGAAATCCCACCCAGAGCAAGCTCCTGGCTTTGGGCTTTCCATGGGGCAGAATAGAGAAGTGAATTCTGTTACAAGCCGATGGGTTAGTCTGTGCCGCTCTGCCAGAGAGCGGTGGGTGGAGGGGATGGAAGTGGAAGTGCTGAGCAAGCAGGTTAGGGATTAGCTTGCTCCAATATTAGTTCATCAGGTTGTTTTTGGTGCTTAGACTGTGGAGTAGCTGAAATTGCTTTCTCTCTGTTTTGGAGAGTTTTCAGAGATCAGGAGGATCAGAGAAAGGGTCTAGTCCTCTAAGTTGTTGGCCATGTATTTTTTTCTGTTAGTATTTATATTTCCAGGACTTAATATACACAGTAAGCATTTTAAAAATGCTTTTTGACTGACTGTTAATCCTGTGAATTCTTTCTCAAAGCCTGCATTCAATAGCAAGCCTCCTTCAGTCCCCATCTTCAAAAACAAAAAGCCCTGATATATCAGAGCTGGTGAGCAAAGGCCTGAAAGAAATCTGTACCCTAACCCTAGGAGGCCTGTAGTGGCCTTCCCAGTTGAGAATGACAGGTGGGAGGGAAGGAAAGAGCCAACAGGGAGGTGCATCTAGGGAAGGTTGGTTCTTCTGGACCCTTTAAGATGCCTTCCTCACTTCAAAGCTGTCTCACACTCCTAGGATGAAAATGATGAGGGAATAGAGAGGTTCTGGGAGTGCTCTGCCCTAATCATTTTATTGTGCAGAGCATTCCTTCCTAGGACAAAGAAGACAGGGCTAGCTTTTCAAGTTTTCCTTTTTGTTTTATTCATCCCCTTAGCATCATAGGGTTTAGAGGTTAAGTCATCTATCCTAAAGCAACTCCCTCATTTAAAAACTGAGGAAACTGGGTTCCTTAGAGATTAAGTGATTTATCAAGGTCACACCGAAAGGACTGGGTTAGTAACTGAATCAGTATTTGAACCCAAGTCCGCTGACTCCAAACATAGAACTCCCATTTTTTTCTTCTCTCCCCACCTGATATTTTGACCTTTCTCTCTTATCTTTCAACTTGAGTTGTAGTCCCTCAGGTTTACCTCCTCTTTGGAAGTTCACTCCCAAGTCTGTCCAGGTGTGCCTTTCTTTCTTTGTTTCTTTCCTTCCTTTTTTCTTTGTTTCTTTCCTGCTTTCTTTCTTTCGAGCAATGAGGCTCAAGTGACTTGCCCAGGGTCACACAGCTAGTAAGTGTCAAGTGTCCGAGGCTGGATTTGAACTCAGGTCCTCCTAAATCCAGGGCGGGTGCTTTATCCACTGTGCCACCTAGCTGTCCCTCTTTGTTTTTTTGTTTGTTTGTTTGTTTGTTTGTTTTGTTTTGAGGAAATCTGGGTTATGTGACTTGCCCAGGATCACACAGCTAGTAAAACCTTCTGAAGTTTTCTTGGCAATGATACTTGAGTGGTTTGCCATTTCCTTCTACAACTCAGTTTACAGATGAGGAAACTGAGGCAAACAAGGTTAAGTAATTTGCCCAAGGTCACCCAGCTAGTAAGTGTCTGATGCCAGATTTGAACTCAGGTCTTCCATGACTCCTGGGCTGGTGCTCTTTCCACTGCACCACCTAATTGCCCCGCAGGGGGACCTTTCTCCTCTTCAAAATCCCTCCTAAAAGCTGGCATCCTACGGGATCTTCTTTCTCTCCTGGGTTTGACTGAGGAGGGGTTAGTTTCTGCCTAGTTCCCTTAGTCATCCTGAGGGGCTCCTGAAAAGTAGAAAAAGGGTCTGAGCAGAGCTCTAACACTTTTTTAGCTCCTTGGGAAGTACAAAGGGGAGTAAAATACATTTTCAAGTCAGCCCCATCAAGGACAGATGGAAACCCATGACTAGGCCCATTGGGAAATTGCCCACCTAGTAGTCTCAGGTAGTAGCTCAATTGTGCTAGAGAAGCAGCCATATGAGATTGTTGTTATTTTTCCAATTTCTTTCTGTCACTAGGTGGTAAGTACTATTCCTTCTTCTCCTGAAAGACTAAAATTACTTTTTAAAAATCCCCTTTAAATTTGGTGGCCCATGGGGCACCTAAGGTGGTGCAGTGGATAAGGAACTAGCCTTGGATTCAAGAAGACCTGAGTTCAAATCCAGCCTTGGACACTTGACACTTACTAGCTATGTGACCCTGGGTGAGTCACTTAACCCTCATTACCCTACAAAAAAAAATTGGTGGCCCAGGACAAAGCTTCAGGTTGCCCTGGCCTATCGATAACTCAGGGTCTGGGTAGCAGAAAGGACCCTATTGGGCTCATAAAGGGACTCTGGGGAGATAAAAGGGACATCTGGGGAGATGGGTAAGCAATGAGGGAGTTTAGAAGAGCAGGCTTTGTCGGGGATGGAATCTCCTGGGACAAAGGACTCAGAGTTGGGGTTGGACAATGAAGTTGAGAAGGGAGAAGGGAGGTGGGAGAACAAGAAGGATTTGGGGGTCTTTGGACGAGGATATGGTAGGGCTTGGGAGTCTATGAGAAGGTGGAGAATGGGTGCAGGTCTCAGTGTGTGAAGATTTTTTTTTTATGTTTTTTTAGTGAGGCAATTGGGGTTAAGTGACTTGCCCAGGGTCACACAGCTAGTAAGTGTTAAGTGTCTGAGTCCGGATTTGAACTCAAGTACTCCTGAATCCAGGGCCAGCGCTCTATCAGTGTGTGAAGATATTAAGAGGAGGATAAAAGATTTTAGAACACCAAAAGGAATGGGGAGGTGGGCTTTGAGTGGGAGCCTGTGGGAGGGCAGGGATTAGGATGGGGATGGACCACAAGAAGGATTTATGCTTTACATGGGTCTGGGGGAGGGCAGGGTAGATCAGGGAGAGGCAATACCATTTGAGGTGGATGAGCCACTCCATCCATTTCCCATCGAGGGCCCCATTCATGGGTGAGTAATTCTATTTACTTTCCCTGAGAGGCCTCCTGTCCTTCCATTTGTTCCAATTAGCCCTGGGATCTGCTTGAGTGGCTCCTGCCCACGTACCTCTGTGCAGCTGTGGGTGAGAGACTCCCCGTCCTCACATAAAACCCCTTGACTCAGTTAGCTTCCACAGTTCCTCCCATCCAAACCCCAGCCTGGCAGCTGGCACCTCTTAGACCTGAAGCTGCCTTGAGGCAAGAGTGAGAAGGAAGCCCTTGCCTTTGGGGGCTTTCAGCTTTCCCCCTCCTTTGTCTCTTCTCTCCCCTTTCCCCTTTCATCTTTTCCCTATTCCCCTCTCCCTGTTGCTACATCTGTCTCCTTTGGTATTTCTTGGGATGCCAATTTTTTTCCCCTACCTCCTTCTTAGTCCATCGAGACCTCTTTGTACTCTTCAATCTGCTTCCTTTGCTAATTGCCATCCTTCCCCTGCCCTTCCTTGTGGTGCCGTGGAAAAAGCAATGATTTTAGTCAGAGGACCTGGCTTCAAATCACAATTCTGCTATTCATCATGAATCTCTCTGGGCCTCAGCTCCCCACTGTGTAAAATTATTTCTAAGTTCCTTTCAAGCTCCAAACCTATGATTCTGTGATCCCTCTGCAAGAATGGGACACATTTGGAATTTGGAGTTCACCCCTTTAAATGTCATTCATCCTTTTTATCTCCTTCTCAGGTCGGACCTGACCCATGGAGGTAGAATGAAGTTCAGGTCTCCCTGCCTGGGGTTACCAGATGTCCAGCATTTCCTTCCCCTTTCTCCCTTTGGCCACCTGACACTTAAAAAGAATCATTAATATTGTTTATTAAGGAAAATCATCATTTAGAATGTTCTAGCGGGGGTGTTGGTATGGATTCTACTGGAGGGCAGGTTGAGCCTGCCTCAGGCTGGTCTGGTGGTTCAAGGTCGAGATCAGAATGAAATGAGAAGACCAAAGTCCATTTTACAGTTAGTAAAAGGATTAATTGGTTATAGGAAGGCAAGGATATTGCAAGGATATAGCACTGGCTCACACAGCTTCCTTGTCTTCACATAGAAACGTGTCAATGCAGCCTGCATGGCTGTGAAACATCTGTTGAGCCTCCTCCTCAAGTTTATTCTTCATTTTAGGCCAGAAAGCCCCTGGGCATTAGGAGAAAAGTAGCCTAGTCTACATGGTGGGAGACCCTGGTACATACTGACCCTAGCCCACCCCACCCTTTGGTGGCAAAGTCCAAAAGGTCTTCTAGAAGAGAGATTGTTCCAGAAACTCAAAGCTGAAAACCATATTAAGATGCAATTGGCACAAGTTTAACAAAATAAATTAAAATACAGTATATCATAGATAAGGGAAACTAGCTGTCAAAGTAGATCCAGCCTCAGATACTTCCTAGCTGTGTGTCCCTGGACAAGTCCTTAAAGCCTAAACCTTTGCCTCAGTTTCTTTGTCTGTAAAATGAGCTGGAGAAGGAAATGGTAAAGCACTCTCGTATCTTTGCCAACTCCCCCCCCAAAACCCAAAACAAACAAACAAAAACCCCAAATGGGGTCCTGGAAAGTCAGAAGAGAAAGACAAACCAGACACATAGCAAAACTAAAACAAAATAAAATAAAAACCAATCTCATGGGTCACTGAAGCAGTGATCAAATATAGAAGAGAACAAAAACCAGGAACCCAGACCCTTCTGGAAAGACTGAGTCCTAGACCTCAATAGTCTGTTCCATGTGGTAGGTAATTCACCGTGGGTCTCCTACTGTAAGGCAGTGACAACAAGCAGGGGGTGACATTGGGAACATCAAGGCCAGAGCACAGATGTTGACATGTCTAACAGAGTCACTGATTCTTCCTCTTGGGTCAGGGTCATCTGTAGTAAAGCCGCTATGGGTTCATTATCCCTTTGCAAACAGCCTATCCCTGGTACCTATATCGATATCCAGACTTACCCTGTATCAACTTTCTTTCAGTGTCCCTCAGTCCTCACTACCAACCATGATAGCGCCTCCCTAGGAGTGGCAGGGGGCAAGAGGGGAGTATGAAACCTTTGTTCCTTTAGTGGCAGTAGAGCTGCCAATTGAAGGGGACCCAGACTGTGTCCTCAGAGTATACAGAACCCTCTGAGGGGATGGGAACTTTTGAGGCTTGGAGTAAGTCTGAGCTGGGGAAAGAATTAGGAAGGGCTGGAGAGATCAACCAGAAGTAGATACAAAAGCAGTCTGTCCCTTATTAGGTAAATCTTCCTGGGGGGGGGGGTACATCTGAGAAACAGCTAGACCAGAGAGCCCTCCTGCTTTCTAGGGGGTAGCATGGTTTCCAGGAGGTGGGACACCTGACCCTGTAGTCAGGAGCATGATGACAAAGCTCTTGCTTAGCAAGGAAAAACCTCTGGTCCTGAGATGGGGGAAGAGGGCCAATTTTCCACTTGGGAGCAGGTCGAGGACTACCTGGCTCTCAGATAGACATGAAGAGGACTGTTGAGAAGAAGTAGCTATTTCCTGAGTTAATCATACAGTCCCACACTCAGCAAAACAAAGCATTAAAGTCTGTGTGCCAAGATTGGCAATAGACTTCCTCCTGAACGTGGGGCATCCTCATAACAACTTTAAGCTGATTCTTTAGTTCAGAAGAGGGAAGGCATGTGAGGGGAGCTGGCATGCTCCACAAATGACTACAAAGGAGAGGCATTGATAGAATTCTCTTCCAACTCTAATTCTGTGTTTCTGATTCCTCCGTTGGTCCTGCGCCCAGAGGGGAGCACCTTTGACTGTTCAATCCTGTTCTTTCCAGATCCCTTGGTCAGACCATGGCTATTGCCTAGGAATCAATGAAGATGAAGATCTTATCCCACAATCCCTCCAGGCTTTTTAAAAACCTAGCCGTGGGAGAACAAAAGGTCAAGAACATAAAAGGAATTAATGGAAAAAAATGTAAAGGAAGGACTAGCAGAACCAGATCTTAAACTGTATTATAAGGAGATAATTATCAAAACTATCTGGTACTAGCTAAGAAATAGAAAGGTGGATCAGTGGAACAGAGAAGACAATACACACAATAGTGAATGATGATAGTAACCTTGTGTTTGATAAATGTAAAGATTTAAGCTTTTGGAATAAGAATTCATTATTTGGTAAAAATTGTTGGGAAAACTGGAAAGCAGGGGCAGCCAGGTGGTACTGGTCCTGAATTCAGTAGAACCTGAGTTCAAATCTGGCCTCAGACACTTTACACTTACTAGCTGTGTGAACCTGGGCAAGTCACTTAACCCTCATTGCCTTGCAAAACAAAAACAAAAACAAAACTGGAAAGCAGTCTGTCAGAAACTAGATATATACCAATATCTGATGCCATTTACCAAGATAAGATCAAAATGGATACATGGGGGGCAGCTAGGTGGTGCAGTGGATAGAGCACTGGCCCTGGAGTCAGGAGGACCTGAGTTCAAATGCAGCCTCAGATACTTGACACTTACTAGCTGTGTGACCCTGGGCAAGTCACTTAACCCCAATTGCCTCACACACAAAAAAATGGATACATGACCCAGGCATAAAGGGAGATATCATAAGTAAATTAGAAGAACATGGAATATATTACCTATCAGACTTATGGATAGGAGAAGAATTTATGAATCATCAAGATATTAAATTAAATTTTAAAAAAGGTTTTGTATAAATAAAACAAATGTAGCCAAGATTAGAGAGAAAGCAGAAAAGTAGGGGAAAAATTATAGACAGTTTCTCAGATAAAAGTTTCAGATCTCAAATATATGGAGAACTTTGTCAAATTTATAAGAATATATGAGTCATGGGGCAGTTAGGTGGCACAGTGGACAAAATACTGGGCCCATCTTTGCCCCACAAAAAAAAAAAAGAATATATGAGTCATTCCCCAATTGATGAATTGGGGATAGAGCGCTAGCCTTGGAGTAAGGAAAAGCTGAGTTCAAATACTGTCTCAGATACTAGTTTACTTGCTATGTAACAAATCACTTACCTTCTCTCAGAATCAGTTTTTTAAAAATTGACAAATGGTCAAAGGATATGAACAAGCCATTTTTCAATAAAAAAATAAAAGCTATATATAGACATGAAAAAGGCTCTAAAGCACTATTGATTACAGAAGTGCAAATTAAAACAACTTTGAGATATCACCTCATACCTATCAGATTAACTGAAATGATTGGAAGGGAAAATAACAAACTTTGAAGAAGATGTAGAAAAAAATGGCACACTAATATACACTATTGGTGGAACTGTGAACTGATCCAACCATTATGAAGAGCAATCTGGAATTACACCCAAAGAATTATAAAACTGTGTATACCCTTTGACTCAAAAGTACCCCTTTTAGGTCTGTTTCCCAAGGTGATCGGGGAAAAGGAAAAGAACCTATATGTTCTAAAACATTTATAGCAGTTCTCTTTGAAGAGGCAAAGAACTGGAAATGGAGGGCATGCCCATCAATTGGGGAATGGCTAAACAAATTGTGATATATGATTGTGATGGAATACTACTGTGCTATAAAAAATGATGAGCTAGTTTATTTAAAAACATGTGGGAAGGGGCAGTGAGGTGGCGCAGTGGATAAAGCGTTGGCCCTGGAGTCAGGAGGACCTGAGTTCAAATTCGGCCTCAGACACTTAACACTTAATAGCTGTGTGACCCTGGGCAAGTCACTTAACCCCAATTGCCTCACCAAAAAAAAAAAAAATTGTATAAAAACATGTGGGAAGACTTGGATGAAATCATGAAGATTGAAATGAGTAGAACCATGAGAACATTATATATAGTAACAGCAATGTTGTTTAAAGAATAACTACAAATGACCAAGCTATTTTGAGTATTATAAATATTCAAATCAACTATAAAGGACCTATGAATGAAGACGTTATCCACCCCCAGAGAAAGAACTGATGAGTAGAATTATACATAGTATGGTTTTACTATATATCTGTACCGATTTATCTATCTATCTATTTATCCATCTATCTATTTGTATCAAGTGGTGGCCTTCTCTAGTACAGGGTGGGGAGGGAGAAAGAGAGACAGTATGAAACTTAAAATGTAACAAAAAATTAATTTTAAAAAATCCTAGCCATATAGCTTGTACCTCAGCTCATTGGGAGGACTTTCTAGGACCCATTTTTTTTCATGGTAAACCACACTACTGGATTAATAGTTACCAAAATCCAGTTGCATATGCTGTTTTTATAGCAAGTAGAGCCATTGGTGAACCAGGCAAAATGGCATTCTTCATAGATGGGACTGGCAGAAGAGGCAAGGTATCAAGGCTGGGATGGGAGGCTTCAGTTTCTGGTAGAGTTGCAACCTGTTCATGAAGCACACTAATACTTAAGGCACCTGGGCAAGCATGGTTTTTTTGTTTGTTTTTTTAGTGAGGCAATTGGGGTTAAGTGACTTGCCCAGGGTCACACAGCTAGTAAGTGTTAAGTGTCTGAGGCCGGATTTGAACTCAGGTACTCCTGACTCCAGGGCCAGTGCTCTATCCACTGTGCCACCTAGCTGCCCCCGGCAAGCATGTTTTGACTATATTCTTTCCATTTAATCACAGAAGCTCACTATGTCCCACCTATCTTGTCAGAGAGACATCTTGCATCACCGAACTTATGAGAGGCAACTCTAGATGAAAGGACTCATCCATTCAATGGATACAAAGGCCCAGTAACAGGTGAGCAATTGCTTTTCAAAAGTGGTACAGAGGGGCAGCTAGGTGGCGCAGTGGATAGAGCACTGGCCCTGGATTCAGGAGGACCTGAGTTCAAATCCGGTCTCAGACACTTAACACTTACTAGCTGTGTGACCCTGGGCAAGTCACTTAACACCGATTCACACACACACACACACACACACACACAAAGTGGTACAGAGAGTGGCCACTTTAGGATGTTGTATCTCCATAACCCTGATGGTCATTTGGTTCGGCCTCTTGATGTCTGCCAAAGGTTCTACTTATCCTTCTCTTTATGAAGAGACTTCCAAAAATTTGGACTTCATGGTATCATAAGGGCTTAGGGGGAGAAACTGTTGGATGGTCCACTTCAGGTCTTTTGGGGTTGAAGCCTATTCTAGGTCCCACTCAAAAGAGGCAGACTTGCGGTAACTTGGTAAATGGGGGCCATCAGTCTACTCGCGGGTGAGGAATGTTGGTTCTCTAAAACTCAATCAGTACAGTAAGCTTCTGGGCTTCTTTTTTAGACTGTTGGGAAGTGGTTGTCAGAACCTCTTTCTGGGCTGTGTCTAGAATATCTGAGTTCTTCTATCTGCGGTATTCTTTCAGTTCTTTTTTTTTTTCTTTCTTTTTTTTTTTTTCAAGGCAATGGGGATTAAGTGACTTGCCCAGGGTCACACAGCTAGTGTCAAGTGTCTGAGGCGGGATTAGAACTCAGGTCCTCCTGAATCCAGGGCTAGTGCTCTATCCACTGCTCCACCTAGCTGCCCCCTATCTGCGGTATTCTTGAAAACTTGACTGAGTGAGCTGGATTCCCTATTTTCTTAGGGTTGGTTGATCTTCCACCTCTTGCTGGAATAACGTCAGGCTTTAACTATGGGCCCCCACTCCACCTAGTTTCTCTGACACCTTGGCTTAGTCAACATCATGTCATCAATAAAGTGGTAGACATCAATACCCTCAGGAAGTAAGGTCTCTCTCAGGTTTTTTAAGTCCTCAGACTTGATTTTATTATAATCATTTTGGATAGGAATCTTTCTGAAATACAGGCCTACTTTCTTACCTAGATCATGCCAACATGATCCAATCTTTATTGATGATTCAAGATCATTATTCAGTCCTGTCCAACTCTTTGTGATTCCATTTGAGGTTCTCTTGGCAAAGATACTGGAGTGGTTTGCCATTTCCTTCTCCAGATCATTTTACATATAGGAAACTGAGGCAAACAGTATTAAGTGACTTGCCCACGGTCACATAGCTAGTAAGTGTCTGAGGCTGAATTTTGACCCTGGAAGATGCCTTTCTGACTCCAGGCCTGATACTCTATCTGCTGCCCCATCTAGCTGCCCCCAAATCATCAGGAATAACAATTATTGTGCTGTACTGTAACATGGAAGACAATTGGCCCTCTACTAAATCATCCCATCCTACTGTGCCTTCCTAGCTCATGTCTACTTCTTTTAATAGTTTTTTTCTGCTCCTTCCCTCTTTGTTAAGTCAGCCATCTCTCATTTCTGTTGGTGTACCTTCTTTGAGTAGCTACCCCAAATTTACTTCTAACTTGTTATCAACTGGGAATCTAGATAATCAAGTTTCTTAGAACTGAGTCAAAAGTAAGAGGAAACAGGCTCTGATTGAGGGCCTACAGGGCTCTTCTGTAAGTAAAGTGCATGAACTTCAGAGCCTGGAGGCTGTGTGACAACTCATGCTGGTGATCATAGGCCTTTATTTCTTCTTTCCTGGTTTTTAGCTATATCAAATAGTTGAAGTTGCTAAATGATGACCTCTGGATATTTTGTATGAAAGGAATCTTATTTCTGTGATTGTTCTCTTGGATCATTCCATGTCCCTCTTTATTTTTCATTTATACCTTAACAAAGTTCCTTTGAACACTCTGACATTTCTATCTTGCCAATTTTTGTTGTTTTTCGGTTGTTTCAGTCATGTCTGACATTTTGTAACCCCATTTGGGGTTTTCTTGGCAAAGATGCGGGAGTGCTTTCTTCAGCTCATTTGACAGATGTGGAAACTGAGGCAAACAGGGTTAAGTGACTTGTCCAAGGTCACACAGCTAGAAGTGTCTGATGTTAATTCAGGAAGATGAGTCTTCTTGACTCCAGACCTGGTGCTCTATCCACTGCGCCACCTAGCTGTCTTGTCTTACCAATACCTTATGAACAATATGAACAAATATGAACAAAAAATAAACAAAACCAAGCTCCATTCATTCTTTATCTTTCCTCAAAAATTTTTTCACCCTGATTCTGATTCTACTATTTCTGACTTTGGCATCACTGTTTACTCAGGCTTCCATTTTGATAACTTGGAGTTATCTTTGACTCTTGCCTTTCCTTTACTTCACATCTAATTAATTGTCAAATTTTGTTGATTCTATCTCCACAACATTTAGTGGGGTGTGCTGAAGCCAGTTCATACCTTCTTGCAAGAATCAATTGTTAAATTTTCAGTGTGAACATTTACATCTCGGAAATTGGCAAATGCTACAAGTCAGAGCTTAATTCATTGTTTTATTTTATTTTATTTAAACTTAAGAAAGTAATGGAAAAATGTTAATAATGGAGATTAAGCTTAAAAGTTTGTACATTTCCTTCCCAAAGAGCCTGTCATTTGACATTTGCCAGAACACCACTGGATACATACATCTCTGCCTCTTTATTTCCAGTGCTATCATCCAAGTATATGTGCTTATTACCCCTAGCCTGGACTCTTGTTATTTCCTCTAAGAGAGTTTTCCCTCTTCTCTGTCATTCTCTCCCTCGAACCCATTCCTCAGATCACTGCTAGAACAATCTTTCTTGTAGATAGATCTGACCATCACTCCTCTGTCCCAAAATTTTCCAGTGTCACATTGTTGGTGGTCCTGCTGAGACTGGTACATTAGTAATGTGTTGAATAGTATGATGCTGTAAAAATGATAAATATGAAAGACGTAAAGAAATAAAAAAAAAACTAAACCTTTGTGAAGTGATGCAATGTGAGGTCAGCACAACTCTAACCACGTACAATCAACTCTCAATTTTTGTGGGGGTAATTATTCCTTAAAAAATGGCACGAGGGGCAGCTAGGTGGCGCAGTGGATAGAGCACTAGCCCTGGATTCAGGAGGACCTGAGTTCAAATCTGAACTCAGACACTTGATACTTACCAGCTGTGTGACCCTGAGCAAGTCACTTAACCCTCATTGCCCCACCACCCCCCTAAAAATGGCATGAAAGTAAAAAACCCAAATGTTAGTACATTGAACCTATGGGAAATAGGGAGTTAGATTCCTGTGACCACCAAAAACTACAATCTTTCACTAGAGATTGCTGAAAATACACTTTTCTACACATATCTCTTTATAACAAAAAATTCATTCTGATAATATATACTTTTCCTAACACAGTAATCATAAAATAACCTCGAAAATGCAGTGCACAAAATAAAATTGGTAACATACAAAATATTTTTCCCAGTAGTAATTCTCCAGAATTTTGTGACCTTTTGTTCTAACATCTCAAAAAAAAAACCCCAAACAAAAATTGATTTCAGACAATATTCACTTTTCATAACACATGTACCAGATAGTCCCATAAATAGTGTACGGCAAATAAAATGTTTAAAACTAAAACTTTTTCAAAGTAATAAACATTTTTCTTTATAGTTTTGGGTTCCAATTTTTATTCTTCCCTCCTTCCCCTCTCCCCTCCCTAAGGCAGTAAGCAGATATAGTTTATACATGTAATGAAAACATTTTTTTTACCTGAATCTTATCTTCCACTGTGTCAGATGGTAGTGTGAGTCTGTTGTACTTTTTGTTGTTTACTATACTTTTGTAAACCTCTCTACCTTGGCCACCCTCTGAAAATCAGTGGAGAGGTTGCTAGGACTTTAGTTGCAACTTTCTGAAGACTGGCATGGTCAAGACATCACCTTAGAGCCCAAAGGACTTGAACTGTGCTTTGGGGGCATAATTGCAACACAAATCTTGAATTTTAAAAGCAAACAATACAAATATGCAATGAATGCAGGGGGAGCTCTTTACAGAGGTAGGGTGAACAAGACCAGTGAAGTGTCAAGTAGGACACCAGCCGCTCTACACACTTGTCCAAATTGTGCCTTTTATTTTTCTCTACTGTGCAAAGCCAGGAATGTGGTTACTAATAAAATCACACAAATGCTGGAAATCATGAGAATTAAATATGGGAATGTTGAAGATTGACTTTAAGCATCTCTCCTATCTGGCTGGCTGGTTGGTTGCCATCCTTTGTTCTCAAAGAGGACCAAAATGACATCACTATATTGTGTCTCTCTGAAGGCAGGCCAAGATTGCATTAATTTTTTTGTCTGTCACATCACACTGCTGACTCATATTGAGCTTTTGGTCCACTAAGAGTTCTAAATCTTTTTTGGGCAGATTGCTAACAATGTCCCCAAGTGTGATTGAGTGTGGCTGATCATAACCAATATGAGCTCAGAATGCTCTACCACAGGTCGAACACAAATAGTCCATATCTCTCCTATCTAAAAAGAAAACAAAGCTGAAGGTAACATAACTCCAAAACTGTTGAAGGGGACACAGTGTGGACATTTTTTCTTTGTTGTCTGTTCATCTACTTGCTTCCACCTCATTAAATGCTAAGGATTTCATGTAATATTTTGTCTCTTATTTTGTATGTTTATTTGATCATGTCTTAATTGGTGGTTATTACATTTCCAATACAATATTAAAAATAAAATCTGTGAGGCTCTATACCGCATTAATTAAAGATCAGTCTCCTTTGCCTGGTACATTTTGGACCACCTTGTACAATTCTGGACCATCCTGCCTTACTAGACATATCTTATATTACACTTCTCCTTCCTCCAGGAATTCAGCTCTGGTCAAACTGGACTACTCTCTGTCCCCTGACCACAGTCACTTCTATCTCTTTATCTTTGTCCATGTTCTTCACAGAATCACAGAGTTTTAAAGTTGCAATGGATCTCAGTGGCTGTCTAGTTTCGCCTTTAGCCAGAACATGCCCAAGACAAGAAATCACCCATCACCTGCTAAAATATCTCCAACCTGTTCCTCCCCTGTCTTTCACTTTTGGACAGTTCTAATCATGAAGAAATTTTTCCCAGCATCAAATCAAAATTTTCCCCTTTGTAATTTTCACACATTGCCTGTGGTTTTATTACCCTCTGGGGCCAGAGAGAACAATCTCCAATATGACAATCCCACAAATACTTAAAGGCTGCTATCAAATTCTTCCACAGTCTTCTCTTTTATAAGCTTCCTTCAACTTCTAGCCACTGAGGTTCTTGACCTCATTGTAATCCTCATCTCCTATTATAGAAAGATCTCATTTCTGGAAGCTGACATACTTCTCCCCACCTATTCAATTGTTTGCCAGATGTTGTAATCTCTTCTCTACATCTCTTGCATGTGTTCTTTCTCTCTACTCACACATCCACCAACCTAGTTCAGGCTTTCATCCCCACTCCCCTTGATTATTGCAAAAGCCCTCTATTAGGGGCAGCTAGGTGGTACAGTGGATAAAGCACCGGCCCTGGATTCAGAAGGACCTGAGTTTAAACCTGGCCTCAGACACTTGACACTTACTAGCTGTGTGACCTTGGGCAAGTCACTTAACCCTCATTGCCCCACAAAACAAATAAACAAACAAAAAAAGCTCTCTACTAGCCTCTACTAGCCTCAAGTCTCACCCAACTCCAATCCTTCCTCTACACAACTGCTAAATAATTTTCCTAAAACATAGGTCTGCCCATGCCAGTCACCTCCTCCTCCTCCACTCATATTCTACTGTCTACTTATAACTCTACAAACAAATAATCACAAACTTCTCTGATTGGTATCCCAAGACCCTTTTCTATCTTTCTACACACTCTATGGTCTGGTCTTGCTGTTTACTTATAGTTCCTTAAATTTCCTATCTCTACAACTTTGCCCTGGCTGCTCCCTTGGCCCTTACCCCCACCCCTGAAACGCTCTACCTACTCATCTCCATCTCTTGGAATAAAATCTTCCTTCAACATTTTTTTTCGGTGAGGCAATTGGGGTTAAGTGACTTGCCCAGGGTCACACAGCTAGTAAGTGTTAAGTGTCTGAGGTCGGATTTGAACTCAGGTACTCCTGACTCCAGGGCTGGTGCTCTATCCACTGCGCCATCTAGTTGCCCCCTTCCTTCAACATTTAAATCGAAGCTGATAACCACAACACACAAAGCTGGTTGATTAGCAAGTTGGTCTGGGTTCATCTACAGACCAGTGAACAGGCCAGGTGAGTGAAGAACCTGATCCTCCTTAAATCATACCACCTGGGACTTCTGAAGCTTGGGATACTGCAGCCTGGAAACAGTGTCCCATTTTAAGGAGCTAAAAGTCAAGTAAAAGAAAGGCAAGATGAGCAGACAGAGAAAGGTGAGGACCATAGAAAATTTCTTCAGTGACAAGGAAGACCAAGGGGTACCCTCAGAGGAAGATGTCAACATCAGGGCCCCTATATCTAAAGCTTCCGAGAAAAATATGAATTGGTATCAAGCCATAGAAGCCCTCAAAAAGGACTTTGAAGATAAAGTTAAAGAGGTAGAGGAAAAAATGGAAAGAGAAATGAGGGTGATGTAGGAAAGACACAAGAAAAAAGTCAACAGCTTGAAAAGCCAAATGGAAAAGCTCTCTGATGAAAATAATTGCCTAAGAATTAGGATTGAACAAATGGAAGCTAGTGACTTTATGAGAAACCAAGACACAATAAAGCAAATCCAAATGAATAAAAAAATAGAGGGCAATGTGAAATATCTTCTGGGGAAAACTGCTGACCTGGAAAATAGGTCCAGGAGAGATAATTTGAAAATTATTGGTATACCTGAAAACCATGATCAAGGAAAGCGGTTAGACATCATCTTCCAAGATATTCTCAGGGAAAATTGCCCTGAAATTCTAGAAGAAGCAGCTAAAATAGAAATTGAAAGAATCTACTGATTACTTCCAGAAGATATCCCAAAAGAAAAACTTCTAGGAATATTATAGCCAAATTCCAGAGCTCTCAGGTCAAGAAGAAAACATTTCAAGCTGTCAAAAAGAAGGAATTCAAGTACTGTAGAGCCCCAGTCAGGATAGCACAAGCTCTAGCAGCTTCTACATTAAAGGACTGGAGAGCATGGAATATATTCCATAGGGCAAAGGAATTGGGTTTACAACCAAGAATCACCTACCCAGCAAAGGTGATCATAAACCTTCAGAGGAAAAAATGGCATTTTAATGAAAAAGAGGACTTTCAGGTATTCATGATGAAAAGACCTGAACTGAATGGCAAATTTGACTTTCAAAGATCCTAGAGAACTTTTCAAGATCCTAGAGAACCATAAAAAATTGGAGTTGGGGGACATAGCTGGGGTTGTGCAGTAGGTGACTGTCTTGTGTCTGAGGCTGGGTTTTGACTGGGATCCCCCTGGGTCCAGGGGGGATGCTTTGTCTACTGTGTCACCTAGTTGCCCCATGATGACATCTTTAGGGTTAAATTGAGGGGTGAGGGGAATGCACAGGGGAAGGGGGAAGGGCAGAGGTGAAATCCTACTTGAAAGAAACAGGAAAAGGCTTATGGAGTGGGGGGAAGAGATGGGGGAGGAACAGGGCAGTAAATGAATTTTACATCATCAGAAAAGGCTCAAAGACCTTAAACTCATCAGTGTTGCCTCAAGAAGAGATTAACACACACACACACACACATCCCCAACTGGGTGGAGTATTCTATTTAATCTGGGCAGTAAATGAGCCTAACACTCAACAGAACTGGCTCAAAGACCTCAGCCACATCAGAATTGGCTCAAGGAGGTAATAAGATACACACTCAGTTGGGTGGAGTAATCTCTCTAACCCAGCAGGAAAATAGGAGGGGAAAGGGATAAAGAGAGAGGGGCAAAAGAAGGGAGGGCAGATTGGGGGAGGAGACAGACAGAAGCAAATCTCTTTTGAAGAGGGATGGGATGAAAGAAGATGGACAATAGAATAAATATCATGGGGAAGGGAATAGGATGGAAGGCAAACAGTTAACAATAGTAATCATGAAAAAGAGAAAAGGGGGGAAAATTGCACAAAAAATATTTATAGCAACTCTGTGGTGGCTAAGAATTGAGAACCAAGGGAATGTCCATCAATTGAGGAATGATGGAAAAAGCTGCGGTATATGATTGTGGTGGAATGGTCTTATGCTATAGGAAATGACAAACAGGATGATCCCAGAAAAACCTGCAAAGACTAATGAACATTGATGTATAGTGAAGTGAGCAGAACTGGGAGGACATGGTGCATAGTGATAGCAGTATTGTTCAATGAGCAATTGTGAATGACTTAACTACTCTCAGCAATGCAATGATCCAAGACAATCCCAAGGGACTAATGACAGAAGCTTACTATCCACCCCCACAGAAAGAACTGATAAAAAGAACACTTATGGATTGTACATATATAACCTGGTTGCTGTCTTGTGGAGGGGGGAGGAAAGGGAGGGAGAAAAATTTAGAACTCTAAATCTTATGAAAATAACCATTGCTTCCCTTTCTAGAGCTTCACCAGCTGTCTCTTAAATGATCTATTTTAGAATATTCCCAAGATTGAAGTCAAGGCCAATGGCCTATAATCTACATACTCTATTCTCTTCTCCCCACCCCTTTTTAAAAAAAAAAATTGGGATGTTTGCCGTTCTCCAGTCTTGGAGTACAGTTTTTCATTTCCCGTGCTCTTTCAAATATTAACGCCAATGGCTTGGCAATCACATCTGGTCATTATTTCAGCACCCAGAGATGTCTATCTGGGCCAGGTGCTTTGAATTCATCAAGGGTAACTAGCTACTTTCCTACTACCTCCTGACTTGCCTAGAGTATCAACTCTCCATTGGCTATTTATATTTTGCCATTTCTAGGGCAAAGGTTGTTTTCCTTGAGAGAGAAAACAGAAGCAAAAAGAATTAAGTAGTTATTCTTTCTCTTTGTGGATGATTATCATCTTCCCACTCAACCCAGTCCTATTCCTTCTGCAATCCTTCTCTTTTCCCAACATGGTTTAAAAATACCCTTTCATGTTGACCTTGGCTCCTCTCGATAATCTCAGCTCATTCTGAGTATTAGCACTCCAGACACTATTTTTACAAGACTGTACTATGCTATCGTAGTTATGCTCTGTTAACTTCCCTTAGGGCAGCCAGGTGGCTAAGTGGCTAGAGCACCAACCCTGGAATCAGAAAGACTCATCTTCCTGAGTTCAAATCTGGTCTCAGATACTTACTAGCTGTGTGACCCTGGGCAAGTCACTTCACCCTGTTGGCCTTGGTTTCCTCATCTGTAAAATGAGCTGGAGAAGGAAATGGCAAACCACTACAGTATCTCTGCCAAGAAGACCCCAGATGGGGTCACAGAGCATCAGACATGGCTGAAACAACTCAACAATAACAAAACTGAACTTGTTTCCATCTTCTATATAAATCTTATAAAAAGCTAAGTTGGGTGGTGAGTTTTTTATGCATCCACATTTCTTCAGACAACTTTTTTTTTTGTATTTTTTTTTTTGGTGAGGCAATTGGGGTTAAGTGACTTGCCCAGGGTCACACAGCTAGTAAGTGTTAAGTGTCTGAGACTGGATTTGAACTCAGGGACTCCTGAATCCAGGGCTGGTGCTCTATCCACTACGCCACCTAGCTGCCCCAACAACTTCTGTTTCTCCTCATCCTTGGACTTATTAGATAGGTTTACTGTTGTAGAACTGGAAGGAACCTCATCTAGCCCAACGCTTTTACTTTTTTTTTTATTTTCCCCCTTGATACTGGGTCTTCTCTCTCACACTAGAAATGCAACAACCACTCGCAAACCTGAGTCTCACAACTAATTGGCTTGAAGTTCTTCTATTTCCTACTTGGGCTGGTTCACCTTCCCCTCCCCCCATCCCCAGGCTCACCATATTGGTGCCAGGCTTAGCGCAGAAAACCTGATCCACTTTGCCTACTGTAGCTTAGAACACCAGAGCTCAGCCAATCCACTGCTCTCAGCTTCCTCCCATTTTATGGGTAGCAGGGATTACATACAGAGCTCATTGTACTTGGCATCCCCACATTTTACAGATGTAGAAACTGAGACCCAGAGAAGTTAAATGCTTTGTCCAAGGTCAAGGAGGCAGGATTTGAATTGAGATCTTCTGAGCCTTAAGTCAGCACCCTTTTCACTCTTCCACACTGTGTCATCAGCTTTCATTCCTGAAAGTTTCTCTTTCCTCCTGGGTTGAATTATCCAAAGAATTGAAATCCATGAGCTCCTATTCATCCTTCCTCTAAACTCTTTGAACTTTGTTTTTGTTTTGTTTTGTTTTAAATTAGGACATATATTAGACTATACCTAGATTTTCTTCTTCTTCCGTGTCACAAGTACTACAATAGAGTGGTTCCCATCATTTCTATCCCATCAACCAGTTCCTCCCTTCCAATAAGGAATTTCCTCTTGTTAGTTCCTCCAACTTTTAAAAAATAAAATTAACATGAAAGCAAGTCAAGATGTTTTGAGCTGCTCTGCTTTTTCTGCAGTGAGTTCTACCATATGTTTGGATCAATCACAACAAACCTTTATTAAAGACCTATTAAGTGCCAGTCATGATGACACACTGTGTCTCTGTGTTAGGTGTTGGGAATGCAAATTAAAATAGTGTCTCCATCCCCTTTCCTTACATTCTGTGGAGGGAACAACATGCACACATATACATGCATATATAATATATACACATTAAATACAAGGCAATTTCTGTGAGGAGGCACTAGCAATTGGCAGGATGAGGAAAGATCTCATCTAGGAGGTGGCACTTGTGCTGAGCTTTGAAGGAAGCTAGAGATTCTAAGAGATGGGGGTGAGGCAATAGGGAGCCATTGGAGATTATTGAGGAGGGGAGTGACCTGTTTAGACCTATGCTTTAGGAATATCATTTTGGAAGTTGTGTGAAGGATGGCTTGGAAAAGTGACATCAGTTAGGAGGCTTTGGAATGAATCCAAGTGTAAGAGGATGAGGAGAGAATGGAAAAAAGGTGAACAGATGTGAGAGATGTTAGGAAGTTGCCAAAACTTGGTAACTGATTAGATACCTAATCTAATGAGAGAGAAGGAAGAATTGAAGATGACTCCAAGGTTGCCAACTTGTGGGTCTCAAAGGATGGTGGTCCCCTCAACCGAAATAGGGAAGTTATAAAGAGGGGGGAAAGATAATGAAATTTGTTTTAGGCATATTGAGTTTGGGTTGCCTACTGGACATCGAGTTTTAAAGATCCAGTAGGCAATTGATACTGCAGAATTTGAACTCAGGAACGAGATCAGGGCTGGCTATGCCAATCTGGGAATAATTTTTGTAGAGATGATAATTAAATTCAAGAGTACTAATAAAATCATGGAGAAAGAGAGTGTGTGGAGATATGCGAGTAGAAGGTCCAGTCTGAGAAATGCAATCTATTTCCATTAGACATCCTTTGTGACATGTTATTTGTCTATCTATCCATCTATATAAATGTGCATATGCATATGTATACATACATATTATATATGTATATATATGGAAAGACAGAGACAAAGTAAAAGAGACAGAGACAAACAGAATGAGAGAGACAGAGAGATGTTGCTAATAGGTGAAGGGCATTCCTCTTATACCTACAAATAACTTGGAAGGTATATAAGAAAAAGGGGAGATTCTCATGTAACACCAAGAAATAGTCCAAAAAGGGGACCCACATTATACACATAGTAATGTACAGTCTTATTCCTGCATCCTGGTTCTTTCTACCTGAAGGGGTTTATCTTCGATATGTCTGGGTATTTAAAAATCCGCTTTAGTATATTAATCTTTCTTTGCTTTCAATATCTCCCTGTAAATCAACTTGAGCTGGCTTAGCAATACAATTGAAAAGTAAACCCAAAGTGTTTGTGACCTCCACTGGGAGTTCACTACCTCTATCACCTCCTCATTTAATATTGAGGAGGTACGTGTCTCTCATTTTCTATCCCAACACACATTTTCCCCCCCAAACCTCTATCCTTGCTGCTATCATTAATTATACAAGATGGATTGGTGGCTACCAGTTTTCTTTATGTGAAGGGGAAATAGATGATAGCAATGAAAAAAATAGTGTAAGGGGGAGGAAGTACTTTTCCCTGATATATGAGCAGCCAAGCAAGTCAAGTCAAATCAACAGGCATTTATTAAGCACTTATTATGTGCCATGCACTGTGTTAAGCACCGGGGATACAAAGAAAGGCAAAAACAGTCCCTGCTCTCAGGGAGCTTACAATCTAATGGGGAAGACAAATTGCAAAAAAGCTCCATAAACACAGGACGAATTGGAGATCATCTTGGGGGAATGCACTAGCATTAAGAGGGACCAGGAGGGGCAGCTAGGTGGCGCAGTGGACAGAGCACCGGCCCTGGAGTCAGGAGTACCTGAGTTCAAATCCGGCCTCAGACACTTAACACTTACTAGCTGTGTGACCCTGGGCAAGTCACTTAACCCCAATTGCCTCACTAAAAAAAAACAAAAACAAACAAACAAAAAAAAAACCAACAAAGAAGAGGGACCAGGAAAGGCTTCTTACAGATGGTGGGATCTTAGATGAAACTTGAAAAAAGCCAGGAGGTGGAGGAGAAAGAGAATTCCATAGTGAAATTACATGGACTCAGGAGTTGGATTATTAGAAGATGGAGCATCTTGTTGGAGGAACAGCACGGAGGTCAGTGTCACTAGAATTTGGAGGATGTGGAGGGGAGTAAGGTATAAGCAGACTGGAAGGATTGAAAGGGACCAGCTTATAAAGGGCTTGAAAAGGCAAATGGGCTTTTCTGTTTGATCCTGGAATTAATAGGAAGTCACTTGAGTTGATCGACTTGGGGGACAGGGGTGATATGATCCTACCTGCACTCTGGGAAGACCAGCTTGACAGCTGAATGGAAGGTGGGCTGGATGTGAGGAGAGCCTTCAACTCCAGGCCATACTGCTAGCCGGAGCAGGAATCAAGTGTTTCTGCTTGTTTCCTTCATAGGGAAGAGGGGGAGGCAAAAACTCAAAAGATTGGCTCAGCAAATGAACAGTTTGGTTCTTCCCCACTAGACTGTTTCCTTTTCCAACTTGTTATTTGTCTTTTGTTTTTGAGGAAGACCAATGACATCATAGGTGACATCACTTGGCTCCTTTGTGAATTGGATTTAAGTGAGGCAGAGTTAGAATCATGGGGGAGGAAAATTGTCTCTGAGAGTTCTTGGGTTAGCTCACCAACCATGGTCTGCATCAGCCCAGCAACTCACGTAGTGGCCAAAGCAGCCATAATAGTCACGTTAGTCCCTGGTATCAGTTTCTCTGGAGAACCAAATTAGGGGTGCACAAACTGGACCCTCCAAACTCCTCTTTCAGGCTCTGGACATTCCTAAAAGTTGGCACATCTGCCTGGCAAAGTCCCTGAGGTTTTGAAGACGCTTTTTTTCTTTTACACGTTCCACACCCTCAATCAGCCTCTTTGGCCTACAGGATGCCCCGTCCTTGATATTCTTTCCAGGCTTCTAAGTTCCAACATTATGAAAGTGGCACTAATGAGACAGGAGCTGATGCCATCTCACTGACATTGCAGTTGTTTCTCCTTTTCCCCAATGATCCGGGCTATTGAATGAAGTCTGGCATGAGCTCCCCCTGTCAGTCTCTGTCCTCCTCTCCTGGGCCTGGAGTTGTTACAGTGATACCCATCTGACTTTAGCCCGAAATAGGGAGTGATGGTTCTTCTTTTCGTTCTAAGTTACCACCCCTTGACCTCCTTCCACCCTCACCCCCAGGAAAGCAAGGAAAGCACAGATCAGAAAGAACTGTGGGAGTTATTTATTTTGCAGCATACACAAACCCACATGCATGCAGGAACATATACATGAAGACAATGCACATGCATAAAAACACACATACATCATACACAACACATTGACTCTTCCCCTCCCTCATCCCCCCTCCACCACGGGCCTGCCTCTGATCCCTAAATGCCCATTGGAATCCAGGGCTTTCTTCTCCTTGGACGTCTGCCATCTACTTCACCCCAGCTGACTGATCCACATTCTCTGCCCAAGTGTGCAGAGATCAATTGGATGCTTTCTGGGTTCTGGGGCAGAGTTTGATGTGGTATCAGGGAGGGAGGAAGGAATGTAGATAAGGGGGAGGGTCTTTCACAGACAATCACAGAAAAGGGGCTGGTGGTATTGAACCAGGTGCCATGCCGGGCGATCCCTTTATGAGGTACAAACGATGAGGTCCTTTGAATGAATCAGAAAGGAAGCAACATGATAGTATGAAGAATGATAGGCCACAACTCTGCGTGACTTTTCGAAGTCAGTTCACTGAGTCCAGAAAAGAGTCTTGAAGAAAGTCCCATTTTCTGAAGGGATCAGCAAAAGACTCAAGAAGCCAGAGAAAGGGAAGCTGTAAGAAGCCGTGCAGAGCTGGGAAGAGGGAAAGTATGGGTGGAGGCAACCACCATGAAGAAAGGGGCTAGAACTCTGGTAATGAAGCTGCTTGGGCAAAACATATGTCAGGATAGAAGCTGTGTTGCTGAACCCTCCAATTTTCCCAAGCTTCTACCCTCACCATTACCGATTCCAAGACAGTAATCCTATACCCCCTTGAGCTCTCTCACATGAGCCCAGAATTTTTCCTCTGGGCTTGAGGAAAATCTGTTTACCTCTCTCTGTTTTAGACCTTTATTTTGTCTTTATTAAGACAATACGTTGTCTTTTTATCTTAATTATGTTAATATATTTTCTTCACATATTAATTACCTCACCTGTTAGTCAAGGTGTACTTATTAAGAATATAGTTGTGAAGAAGCTACTGAGGTGGAAACATCCCCAGAAAAGACATAGAGATAAATATAACACCGAGGTGTTTTGCCAGAAGTACAGTCTTTGGTTGGGGACTTGGAGCTAGCAAAAAGATACAGAATTACAGATCTTTTGATACTACTTCCCAGAATGGAGAAGGAGCATTTATACTGAAACACCTATCTGGACAATAAGTCAGTAGTAGGATGAGGGGGAAATAGGAGTGGTTAAATGCCACACCATCCCTTTAACACTGCTACACAGATACGACTCCATGCAGAGATACTGGTCCACATTCTCTATGTGTCTGCTCTCTTCTGCAGGGAAGAAAGTGAGAGCTACAGAAAGTGCAGATAGCACTGCTTGGTACCTAGGCAGGAGGATACCAGGGCACACCTTCTACTTCCCTTCTCCCACCACACCTCACTCCATCTGCCAGGCTTTCTCTCAGCCTTAGATCTCCAGCTTCTGGGCTACAGATTCTAGACTCTAGATTCTAGATTTATAGTATGTTAGAGCTGAAAGGAACCCGGAAAATCATTTAATCCAACTCCTTCATTTACAAATGTGGAGAATAAAATTCAGAGTGGGGAAAAGATTTGCCTATGGTCAAACAACTAGTTAGCCACAGAGCCAGAATATGAACTGAGTGGCCTTTCCACAGCACCATGCTGCCTCCAAGTCCTTTGAGTAATGAATGTCCCCTTTCTCTGGCTGGGCTACCTTGGCTTTCTAGGTTTCAGATGCCAGTATTGTCTTTCTCCTGACCTGGTACTCCAGCTTCTGGGTTCCAGGCTCTGTGTTCTAGGTTCTGGGTCCAGAAGCCTTTCCCTCACACAGAAAGGCTCAGAAGTTGCTCTCTGCTACTCCAGGGAAGGTATAGCAGTGGGTTTCCTTGCCCTCAGTGCCTGGGTCACTAGGGCTGGCCCCAGGGTTCTCAAGGTAAGAGCTTTGGGTTAGGATGTTTGCTTGACCAGCCCCTGCCCCATTGCTGGTGCTGCTACAGCTTACCAGCTGACGCTTTTCACCAGGGCAGGTGGACCCTGGCCGGCCAGTGCTCATGTGGCTGAATGTGTGACGATGCTCCACTTCCAGGGCCCTCCCGAGCTGCCAACGGTGCCAGCTTTTCAGCAGCTCTGCCTGAACCTGCAAGCCAGTGATTGGGCATATTCACATATATGTACTCAGAGGTGGGAACATAGAACATCACAACCATGGGGCTGGGAAAAGATAATCCCGGTAGGAATACATATGGGCACAAGTGTGCACACTGACTGACATGTATTATTTGGAATAGGAGCTTGTTTAGAAGAGCACAGTTGGCATGGGCAGAGGGAGGCGTGGGAGGGTGTGGTGAGAGTAATTCAGTGCTGGAATCTTATTGAAAGCCATTGCATGTTGGAGAGGGCATCTGGGAGCCCTGTGTTCTAGGTCTGGCTCTGTCATGTTAACCAGCTGTATCACCCAAGTAAGTCCCTTTCCCTCTCTGGGTCTCTATTTCTTACTCTGTATGAAGGGACTGGGATAAGGTCTCTTCCATCTCTGATGTGCCATGCGTTCTGGAACTTGAAAGGTCTATGCTGATAAACCAGCACTCAGACTGAGGGTGAGATGCCGGAGCTGATGCTCGGCTTTGTTCCTTTGGCCCTCCTTAGCTCCTTATCCATCAGGGTGGATAGGCTGGCCTGATGTGGGGGACATGGAGGGTGGGGAGGGTTCCCAGACTGAGACTGTCACACTTACCTCCTTGTTGACAAAGCAATAGAGAATAGCCACCAACATGCCCTGGGTAGAAGAGAGAGCAGGATCAGGGGAGAAAGGAGCAGCCCCCATGTCCCCCATTGCTACCAGCTACCAGAATAGGTTCTCTGGAGAAAAGGACTCCGGAAGGCCCAGGGCAGAGGAGATAGAGCATCAGTCCTGAATTGGGCTTAGTCCCTATGCTTGGGGACATTAGGGCTGTGAGTGTCAAGAAGCATAGTCACCTGGAATGAGCTGAGAAAGAGGTCAAAGAAGAGCTTGACGGAGCGTAGGGTGCCCTGGGCATGCTCATCTGTCACGAAGGCAAACACTACCTCGTGGATGCCCAGAAGAGGGATCAGAGTCAACGTTGACTTAGCCAGTCTGCCAGAAGGGATATGAAGTCACTCACAAGATGTAGCCACAGTTACACCCCGGGGACAGTGGTGGAGAACAGGGCAGGCGGAAGAGATCTAGAAGACCCCCTTTTGGGAGCGGGATCCCACTGGCCAAGCCATAGCCCGACCTCCCCCTTCCCTAACAGCTACCCCCAACTCCTCGCCTTGGGGCTGAATGCTTCCCTGAAGCATTGAGTACAGCTGCTTACTGTCTATACCCTTGGGCACCTCCCTAAACCTCTCTGAAACTCAATTTGCTCACCTATAAAAGGAGAATGAGACTTCTGCTATCTACCTCATAGTATTTTAGCCTGCCTCAGTGGTGTCCAACTCAAATAGAAATGGAGACCATTAATCCATACACAAGGATCCCAGAGAGCTACATATCGACTTAATTTCAAATTTGGATATTATTTGTTTTATTAAATTTCATTTATTTTGGTAAATATTTCCCAGTTACATTTGTAAGGGTCACAATGCTTCATGTTTGACACCTCTGCCCTAGACTCCTCTAAGACTATAAATTGCAGAGAAGGTGATGACTTGCATTGATTGAGGGAGTTTCCTTAGCCTGGAATTCCCTAAATCAATGAAAGTAAAAGTCTACTCCCCATCCCTAGCAGCAGCAGCACCACCATCATTATCATAATTTTCATAAATATCATTATTAATGCCCCTTATCCATGTGGGAGGCAGGGAATGGGCAATGAGTTGGAGTCCAGTGAGTTATGTACATCCATATTTGCACCCACATACTCACATATACCCACACTCCTCCAGCCACCCACCGAAACTTGTAGTCAGTGTATCGCATCTGGTGGGCCTGAAGTTTGGAGATGAGGATCTGGATAATACGGATGAAGATGAAGAAGTTGATCTGCAGAAAGAGAAAGTAGGCAACTCCCCATTCCCAAATCTGAAACTTGTAGGATTTTTCAAGCTGAAAGAAGCAATTAGGGGATCCACTCCATGCATAGAGGCTTGGGTCTAGAGTCAGGAAGACCTGAGTCCAAATCTGGTCTTAGACACTTCCTTAGCTGTGTGACCCTGGGCAAGTCATTTAACCCTGTTTGCCTCAGTTTCCTCACTTGCCTTACAGTGCTGTTGTGAGGATAAAACGAAATCGTATTTGTAAAAAGCACTTAATGTAGTGTCTGGCTCAATAGAAATGCACATTCCCTTCCTTTCCCTGGAAACTGTAAATAATTACAGTTCTCTAACTTGATAGCAGTTGCCTGTTTAATCACTGCCCATGTGTCTTGTGAAACTCTCCTCTCTCTGTGTGCTGCCTTAATCAGAACAGAATTCCACTCTGTAAAGCCAGTGTAGCTAAGAAGGGAGCATTGGGTTGCTTGTTTTTGTAATTTAAATTTTTTTTATTTTGAAAAGGTTTGATTAGCATCCTGACCATTCAGACTGGCCTCTGGATCTTTGAGGTATGTCCCTGACGTTTTTCCCATGTCTGCTCCTATTATTTTATTTTATTTTATTTTATTTTATTTTATTTTATTTTATTTTTAGTGAGGCAATTGGGGTTAAGTGACTTGCCCAGGGTCACACAGCTATGCTCCTATTATTTTAAAAGGGCAGGGATCCTGTCTTCATATCTCCACACAACACTTATCATGTGTTTTCATACATAGAAAGACAGTCAGTAAATGGTGTTGTTGCCCCACTGACTAACCAAGTAACCAGATGACTGACCGAGTGACTGACCGGTTGACTGTTGATCACATAATTGGATTGATGAAATGTGAGGAACTAAAAAAGGAGAGACCCCTGGTGTTTGTGTAAGTTGTAGTTTCTTTATAGCTTATATTTGAGCTTGAACTGTCTGGATGACTGACCAACTCAATCAACTGCCTACTCAATCAACAAAATCACTACTTAACTAATAACCAACTGAATGACTAGACCAAATGACCACTCAATCAAGCAATAACCATTTATTAAACACCTACTATGTGCCAGGCACTGTGCTTAATGATGGGAATACAAAAAGAGGCAAAAGACAGTTTGAATCTTCAAGGAGCTTACAATCTAATAAGGAAGACAATATGTAAACATATACCCAAGGAAGCTATATACAACATTCAGTTCAGTCATTTTCAGTTGTGTCTGACTCTTCATGACTCCATTTAGGGTTTTTTTGGGCAAAGATACTGGAGTGCTTTGCCATTTCCTTCTCCAGCTCAATTTTTTTTTCCAGGTCAATGAATGAAAGTTAAGTGACTTGCCCAGGGTCACACAGCTAGGAAGTGTCAAGTGTCTGAGGCCGGATTTGAACTCAGGTCCTCCTGAATTCAGGGCCAGTGCTCTATACACTGCGCCACCTAGCTGCCCCCACCAGATCATTTTTACAGATGAGGAAATTGAGGCAAATGAGGTTAAGTGACTTGCCCAGGGTCACACAGCTAGTAAGTGTCTGAGGCCAGATTTGAACTCAGGAAGATGAGTCTTCCTGACTCCAGGCCCAGCACACTACCCACTGTGCCACCTAGCTGCCCCATATGCAGAATAAATAAGAGTAATTAACAGAAGTATGTTAACAGTAATTAATGGAGGGATGGCACTAGAATTAAGAAGGGCTAGGGAAGATTTCTAGTAAAATAAAGGATTTCAGCTGGCACTTAAAAGAAGCTAGGGAGGTTGGTAGGCAGAACAGAGGAGAGAGAGTGTTCTAGGCATGGGGGACAGCCAAGAAATGCCTGAATCCAAGAGTTAGTGTCTTGTTCCTATAAAAACCAGGAAGCCACCAGAAGCCCTTGACATAGCCCAGGCATGGGGTGATGGGGCCTGTACTACAATGGTGGCAGTGTCAGCAGAGAGAAGGGGGTGTAGTCTAGATATTTTGCAAGGGTAAAACTGACAAGTCTGGCCACAAAGTGGACATGGCAGCATGAGAGATATACCGGATGGTCAACTGCCTTTGACTAAGTGCCTCATCGAGCAACTGACCAACTGACTGATCTTGAGCTAAGAACCAACTGATTAGCCAAACAAATGGGTTGTTGCTAACAAGGAATGATGAGGTTAAGACAGTAGAAGGGTAAGATGGGTCTCTTTAAATAGTATACAACTGGAATGGTGAAATGTGAGAAGCTAGAAAGGGGGGACTGCTTGTGCATATATATTAGTGGGGGCTTCTGTATAGCTTATATCTGAACTTAAACTAACCAACTGACTTATGACAAACCAACTAAGGGACTGAATTGCCAAACAATAGGCTGGCTGCCTGGTCAACCAACTGATGGCCTAACCAACTGACCTGCCAAGCAACCTGACTGATCAATTGACTAGCTGACTAAACAATCAACTGATGTTAACCTACTGACTGTCTGAATGGCTAGCCATCTGACAACCTGACCAAACAATCAGCTTACTGATTGCTTGGCCAAATGACTGCTTGGCCAACCAATTGACTGTCAAACACAGTATGTGATTCAGAGCTAACATGTGTGTAATTCAAATGGTAAGTGTTGACAAGTTCAGTCAAGAGCAGTTGGGAATGAGGTAGTTGTGAAGGACTTCATCCAGAAATAGGACCTTCAAGGATAAGGAAGATTTGAATAGGGGTAGTGTAAGGGAAAGTATAAGGTTGGGAAATAGCATGAAAAAAGACTGTAAAGAATGAATATGAGGAATTTTAACTTTAATCTGTAAGTAAAGGGGAACTAGTTTGAGTATAGTCTTGAGTAGGGAAGTGACATGCAAAAACAACTGTTAAATGAATTAGGGAGGAGGCAGCTAGGTGGCACAGTGGATAAAGTACTGGCCCTGCATTCAGGAGGACCTGAATTCAAATCTGGCCTCAGAAACTTGACATTTACTAGCTGTCTGACCCTAGGCAAGTCACTTAACCCTCATTGCCCTACAAAAAAATGAATTAGGGATTGGGTAAGAATGAAGTGGAGATTGGAGGCTAATGGTAGAAAGGTCAGTCAGGACGGTTATTCATTTCAGTGGTCCAGGAATGGGACAAAGTCTTGACAGTCGAAATAGAGAGAATGGGACAGGCTTGGAAAAGCATCTTGAAGGAAGATGGACTGAGTGATTGTATATAAGGAGGGAAAGGGAAGGAGAGACCAGTGAGATATTACTCTGTCAAGCCTTGGTGGCTGTTGGCACTATTGAGGGAAACAGGGAAGTTGGGAATAGGTTTGATATGATCCCTTCTCTCAGACTCAGTTTTCTTATCAATATTTTAGGGGCTTAGACTAGATGATCTATAAATTTTCATCCAACTCTAACACTCTATGATCTTATGTTTGATATGCTGACTGTCTAGCTGACCTATTGACTGGCTAGTCAAATGATTGACCAAACCATTGATTGACCAATCGGCAAAAGTGATGGAGAAGAAGCATAGAAACAATTGGCAGGGGGAGGGGACAGTTGGAGGATGCTGTCACTCACCAGGATAGCTAGGAAGACAGGGAATCGAAGGATCCACCAGAAACCCATGTTATCATTGCTGGTCCAACACCTGAGAAAAGGGATCAGTGTCTGTGTTGTAACATGTGCGTCTTCAACCCAGTGATGACTAAACATGGATCCAATTCATTCCATAGTACACAAATGGATAACCAGTCATAACACATTTTCCAGCTCCCATAGCCACAGGACCCAGGGATACCCATCCTCATGGCCAGACAGCACACAGCTGAAGGAGAGGGTTGAACGAGAAAGTAAATACCAGATGTCACACATACATGCAGAAACCAGTCCTCTTTGGGGACTAGAAAGACACCACATTTGTTGTTGGGTGACCAATAGGACACCAACATAGACAAATTCACACACCTGATCACAAATACACTCATAGCCGTACACTTTTAAAGCCTGAGATTTAATTGCCCATACACAAATACACATATAGACACCTTCACTGAAAAAGGGACACAAGGGACACGAGTCAAGTTCTTACCCACCACACTTCAACATTCCCAGAGGTGTAGTACCCAGATATTATACAAATAGAAAGACATATACCCTGAGTGAACTTGGCAAAGAAAAAGAGTCTAGAAATTGGAGGGGTGGAGTGGAGGGAGTCTATCCAGTAGGTAAAAAGCCCTGACACCCTATCTGAGAAGTCTCCCAAGGCAGAGATCATGAAGGGAGTGGGGGTCCCCCTCTGGAGTCAGAGGTATCCTGAATTTACCTATATACCTCACCCACTCTGGGATGTAACTTTTCCCTACCCTCTACTTCTCAGAAGCCCTGTGGTCCTCCCCCATTAGCTTTTGGTACTTACTGGATATTCTCATAGAAAAATTTCACCACGACCCAGGGGATGACAAATAGTATGGGGGCCCCTGTGGAGACAATTGATAAGATATGATGAGGCTCCCTTTAGGGAGCCAGGACTTAACCACTGAAGAATCCTCACCACAATCTCCCAGCCCCCCTGCCATGAGGCCCATTGTCTCGACACCTCCCTCCAGTTTCCCTTGGCTTGCTCACCCCAGCCAATGCCCAGGTAGAGGTTGAAGTAACTCTTCTCTGAGAAGACAGCCAGCACCAGCAGGTTGTGCAGATAGACTCCTTCCACCAGCAGCCAACAGTAATTGGCCACAATGCCGTACTGCATGACCACCGTGGCCACTCGGCACCCCGCCACCGCCTGGCAATACACTGACATGGGAGGGGGTGCCACGGGTACCCCATACCAGGTTTTACACACACCCACCCTCCAAGCTGGAGTTTCCTGGGTGGGAGGGACCTGTCACTTGGGTACTAGATGGGGGGGGCAGGTCTCGGAGAAGAGAGGTGGTGATGATGGAGGTCTGTGCAGTGATGCTGGGGGCAAAAGAGGAAATTGGGGCATGGGGACTAGTGGGGAACCTGAAGGGTCAAGGAGATCCCAGAACTGGAGCTTCTTATATTAAGGAGAGGATGGAAGAGGTAGGAATTCATGAATTGCATCAAGGGCCAAGGAAAGGAAACAATTCTAGTGGAATGAAAACTCCGTGAGGGAGGGACTGTTTCTCATTCGTATTTCCAGCATCTAATATAGCATTTGGTTTACAGTAGGTGCTTAATAAATGCTTGCTGATTGACTAATTGTATTTGGATTGAAGGAATTCTGTGGGTAGGCTGACTAGAGGAGAGGGGAAGGGCTTGGGAGAGATCAACTTATAAAGCAATGACTATGGGTTAGGTACTAGGTTTATAAAGGAAAAATTGAAATAGTCCCTGCCCTCACCTGCCTTTCTCTGTCTCTCTGCCTCTCTGCCTCTCTCTGTCTCTTTCTCTGTCTCTCTCTCCCTCTCTCCCCCCCTCTTTCCCTCCCTCCCTCCCTCCTTCTCTTTTTCCCTCCTTTCTCTCTCTCACTCTGTGTGTGTGTGTGTGTATGCATATGTATATTTGAAATGTACAAAGCAGATCCAAGGTAACCTTGGAAGGGAAGTCACTAGCAGCTGGAGGGACTGGTAAAGGCCTCATGCAGAAGTAGGTGCTTACACTGAATTTTGTAGGAAACTTGGGCTTCCAAGAGGAGGAAGGACATGCCACATATGAGGGGTAGGCATTGCAAAGAAAGGTAAATGAGAGATGGAGTGACATGTGTGAACAAGAGGAGGTAGAGGGTATATTTGGGAGATGTCATGGAGAAAGAAATGATGAGGGGCAGCTAGGTGGCGAAGTGGGTAGAACATCAGCCCTGGAGTCAGGAGGACCTGAGTTCAAATCCGGCCTTGGACACTTGACACTTACTAGCTGTGTGACCCTGGGCAAGTCACTTAACCCCAACTGCCTCACCAAAAAAAAAAAAAAGAAGAAGAAGAAGAAAAAGATGAAATCTGGCAAATGATTGGCTAAGCAGGGTGAGGATTGAGGAGCATAATATCCAGCTGCAAGCTCAGCATGCAAAACTTGGTGCGTGGGCAGCTAGGTGGCACAGTGAATAGAGCACCAGCCTGGAGTCAGGAGTACCTGAGTTCAAATCCGACCTCGGACACTTAACACTTACTAGCTGTGTGACCCTGGGCAAGTCACTTAACCCCAATTGCCTCACCAAAAAAACCAAACAAACAAAAAACCAGGGAAGCTCCAAAGAGGGGTGGGTTTGGGGGAAAGGATAATGAGTTCTGGTTTGGACATGTTGAGTTTGAGACATCGCCAAGACATCCAATTGGCAGCTGGTGACGTAGGACTGGAACTCCACAAGAGAGACCAGGATTGGTTATGTAGATCTGGGAGTCATCTGCATAGAGATGATAAGTGAACCCAGAGGAGCTGATGGGGTTACCAAGGGAAAGAGCATAAAGGGAAAAGGGAAGGGGGTCCAGGACAGAGTCTCAGGGGCACAGTGGCAAGTAGGGAGGGAGCCTGACACAGACAGTGATCCACCAAAGGAGAATGAGCAGAACTGGTCAGGAGAAGCAAGAGAGAGAAAGGCTGGTATGGGTGGGGCTGGGCTGGGCTGGGCTGGACCAGAGGCACTGACCTCATCACTGAGCCAGATGCTCACACTGAGGTCGTCTCCGATCTTCTGGCTGTAGCGTGTCTTGAGCAGGGCATCACTGACCAGCACAGAGCTGGCCTTGAGAATGAAGGAGACAAACAGGTTCATGTGGATGTAGTTACGGGTACAGTGCAGCTTGCTGTGGGGGAAGAGCAGGAATGAAAGAACCCTACCCACCCTTTCAGACTAGATGCCCAACCACTTTCCAGACTCCTTTCCTGCCCCTCCTAATATGTGCACCAATTTCCCCACTCTTCACTCGCCCCACAAACATGCCTCCAAATGCAGACTCCTCTTTGTTGGCTTTACCACCCTGTAACTCCCACAACGGGCAGCTAGGTGGCGCAGTGGTTAGAGCACTGGGCTTGAAGTCAGAGAGACTCATCTTCCTGAGTTCAAATCCTGTCTCAGACACTTACTAGCTGTGTGACCCTGGGCAAGTCACTCAACCTTGTTTGTCTCAGGTTCCTCATCTGTAAATGAGCTGGAGAGGGAAATGGCAAACCACTCCAGTATCTCTGCCAAGAAAACCCCAAATGGGATCACAAAAATGACTGAACAATAACAAAAGCAAAATTCCTTAGAATCATTTTTCCTGGAAAGGATTTTAGTGATCACTCAAGCCCTTCAATTTACAGGCAATGAACTGGAGCCTAGAGAGGCCCAGAGAGTGACCAACTCGAGGTACATGGGTAGTAAATAGAAGAGCCAAGATTTGAACCCAAGTCTGGGTTTGAACTTCAGAACCAAGGTTTTCCCTCATACTGTAGGCATTTCCCCCCCCAATCCTCCCCCCTAGAACTTGCGTGAAAAAAAACAGAAACCACATGACTACTCCCTGGAAACTTCCTATAGCTCCTGAGACCTCATAAGGATGCAAGTCATGTAACAGTTCTGTGCCTCAGTCTCCCTATCTGCAGACGGGGCATAATAGTAATATCAACTTCCTAATTTTTTGCCTGTGTGTGAGCTTCAAATAATATATGTAAAAAAAAATGCAAAAAAACCCAAAAAAAACCAAATAATATATGTAAAAAAAATGCAAAAAAAAAACAAAACAAATAATATATGTAAACTGCTTTGCAAACCTGAAGCTACCATTTATGTGGCATAGTTCCCACAGCCTCCTGGGATTGTACAGGTTTTCATGCTCTTTCGATAAGGGCCCCAAGAATCCTGGCCCACCCCGCCCATGTTCTCAGACCACCTTTCCCCAGGTACCTGAAGCCCAGCAAGATGAGGAGGGCAAGGAGCAGGGCTCCCAGGGACATTGAGTAACCCACAGTGTACATCACCTGGAAACTGCTGTACATCAGAGCAGACTTGTTCTGGGGGGTAAAGGTGTCGTCAAGGGCCTGCCTCATCTGGGCACTCCCAGCTGACCCCCTTCCCCAGCCAAGGCTCCCCACTGACCTGTGACCAGATGTCATTGATGTCCATCTGGCACTGAGAGGCATTGCGCCAGGCCTGGCCTTGGGGCCCCTTCACCCATTGCCCATCAGGTCCACATTTCTTGAAGACAAATCGGTGCTGCACTAGAAGAGGGGGGCACACTGGCATTGGTTAAGGCTCCTCTCCAGTGAGACCCATCCCCCTGCCCCTCCCTCAGTTCCTAAAGTTTACCTTTATGATGCCAAGGCAGGTACCAAGGGCAGGAGATGTTGGCTGTGGTGTTGGGGAGGGTGTCGGGCCAGCAGGAGTATTTGTCAAAGGTCCTGTTACAGACCAGCTCTGCTTATAGGGCAGGGCAGAGAAAGAGGAGGAGAAAGGGGGTTGCTCTGGCCCTGCCTCCCCTTTATTCTCACCCCACCCAATCTCTCTGGTTTGAGACTGTTAACTTTCAGCTGACATATGGCACAGCTCTGACGCCCCAGCCCCCAGAATTGCTTTCCTCTAAGACAAGGAGCCTCTATGAAGATGGTGGACATAGAGAAGGTGGAGGCCCCCTCTTCCCTTCTTAAATTTTTCACAGTATTACAGGGGATTATACTTATCCCACTCTAATTTGAACCATAAATATTTGTGTCTGTATCTTTTCTCCTCTTCTAGATTGTATTCCTTGAGGCCAGGGAGTGAGTCCAATTTCATTCCTTGCACCCCAATCAAGCGCTAAGAACAATTTCTTGCCCACAGCGGGTGCCAAATAAACGTTTTTCTATTTAATTTTTAAATTTTATTTGTGTAGCTATCCTTTAACATTCAGGGCAGCTATGTGGTGCTAGGCCTAGAGTCAGGAAGACTCATCTTCCTGAGTTCAAATATGGCCCCAGACACTTATTAGCTGTGTGCCCCTGGGCAGGTCACTTAACCCTGTTTGCCTCAGTTTCCTCATCTGTCAAATGAACTGGAGAAGGAAATGGCAAACCACTCCAGCATATTTTCCAAGAAAACTTCAAATGGTGTCACAAAGATTCGGACACAACTAAAAAAACCTACTGAAACCTTCAATGTCATCTTCATCCAGTTATATCCCTCCCTATCCCCCTATCCAGGGAGCTATCCCTTGTGATACTGATCTTTAAAAGAAAATGAATAGGGGCAGCTAGGTGGCACAGTGCATAAAGCACCGGCCCTGGATTCAGGAGGACCTGAGTTCAAATCCAGCCTCAGACACTTAACAATTGCTAGCTGTGTGACCCTGGGCAAGTTACTTAACCCCAATTGCCCCACCAAAAAAACAAAAAAGGAAAATACATGCTGCCTTGCCAAACAGCTTCCTGAAGGGGCTGTCAGGGTGGAAAGTTTGAGAATCAGGGAGGGCCTGGGGTCGTGCTGGAGAGGTGTCCCTGGAGCAGGGGTGCCTCACCCGTAGGAGGGGGAAGTAGGCTCAGGTTGTAATGACACTCATCGCTGTAGCTCTTCCATTTTTCAAAGAGGAAATCCATCACCTGGGCAGAAGGAGTCTGCAGCTGAGGGGCAAGAACAGAGGGAGAGATGAATGGTAAAGGAGCCCAGGCGGGGAACAGTGGGTCAAGAGAAGGGCCCAGGGTGGGGGGGGGGCAGCGCTCACCTGATAGGAGACCAATAGCAGTAGCAGCAAGACATGGGTGAGAGGCATGCCTCTGGACAGCTGTCCCCCACATCTGGATGGGGGTCAGAGGTCTTGTGGCCACTATCCACTGAAATTCCCCAAGGGCATCTAGGCTCTTGTTGGGGGCTAGAGGAAGCAGGCTTCAGGGGAAAGATCACAGGTTCATCAGAACCAAAAGAACAATTTATAAAACAAGAAACAACGAAAATATCGTAAAGACAAACAACTCTGAAAGACTTTGGAACTCTGACCAACATAGAGACCATCTATGATTCCAGTAGATTCATGATAAGACATGTTACTCACCTCAAGAGAGGAACGGGATGAATTCAGAGTGCAGAGAGACTGAGGTATAGACGCGGACCTGAAAATATAAAAATCGAATTAAAATGAAAAAAAAAAAAGATCACAGGTTCAGAGTCAGAAGATCTGTCTTGCCCCTGGATAGCCTGTATGCCCTGTTCTGCCAGGGATTTTTGTGTGTGTGTGTGAGGCAATTGGGGTTAAGTGACTTGCCCAGGGTCACACAGCTAGCTAGTAACTGTCAAGTGTCTGAGGTCAAATTTGAACTCAGATCCTCCTGACTTCAGGGCCGGTACTCTATCCATTGCGCCACCTAGCTGCCCCCTCTGCCAGGGATTTTTTTAAAAAGTATTTAAGTTTTAATTTATAGAATAAAACAAGCATTTCCATAATACAATATAATAAAAAAAAGATGATTGTACATGAAACTGCAAATCTATTATCTACAACTTGCTATTCCCTTTAAATATATAATAAAATTTTCATGGAAGTTTCTTTTTTTCCTCTTTTTTCTCTCCCTCCCTAGAGAAGGCTACCATTAGCCACAAATAGGTGTGTGCGTGTATGTGTGTATACATATATATATATATATATATATATATATATACACATATATAATATACACACACACATATATATTATGTATGTGTGTGTAACATTATTCTTACATAATTCTACTTATCAATTCTTTCTCTGGATGATGATAGTATCTTTCTTCACATGTCCTTTGTTGCTAATTTGGGTATTTATAATAATCAAAACGACTTGGTCGCTCAAAGTCTTTCTTATGTTTTTTATTTTTTGTTGGTTTTTCTGCAGGGCAATGAGGGTTAAGTGACTTGCCCAGGGTCACACAGCTAGTGTCAAGTGTCTGAGGCTGCATTTGAACTCAGGTCCTCTTGAATCCAGGGCTAGTGCTTTATCTACCATGCCACCTAGCTGCCCCCTCAAAGTCTTTCTGAAAACAATATTGCTGTTACTATATAGAACATTCTCTTGGTTCTGCTCTTCACCTCCCTCTTGACCATTTTATGTAACTAGGTAGGTCTGCAGACCACCTAGTCTGTGGATAGATTTCAAGGGGTCTGTGAACTTCAATGAGGGGGAAAATGCACCTTTATCCTCCTTGACCTCTAACTGAAATTTAGCATTTCTTTCGGTGTTAAACGTAGGCAACAAACCACAGTAGCATTAGTGGCATCTGTAACTTTGTCATCAGTTAGAAATCACGGCTCTTTTCATATCAAATTACAGTTGTTGGGGGCAGCTAAGTGGTGCAGTGGATAGAGCACCAGCCCTGGATTCAGGAGGACCTCAGTTCAAATCTGACCTCAGACACAACACTTTTTTTTTAAATTTTACATATAAGGTATTTTATTTTTTCTGTTATATGTAAAGATAGTTCTCAACTTTTGTTTATACAAGCTTTACAATTTCAGATTTTTCTCCCTCCCTCCCCTCCCTCCCCCCTCCCCTAGACAGCAGGTAATCTATATATCTATATACATATACATATAGATATATATCTATACACACACATACACATATATATATACATCCTATTTCTGCATTAGTCCTGTTATAAGAGAAAAAATCAGAGCAATGATTAAAAACCTCAAAATAGAAAAAAAACAACATCACCAAAAACAAAAGAAATAGTATGGTTCATTCAGTATCTATACTCCACAGTTCTTTTTTTTTTTTCTTGGGTTTGGAGATCCTCTTCTATCATGAGTTCCCTGGAACTCTTCTGTACCATTGCATTGGTGAGAAGAATATAGTCCATCACAGTAGGTCAACACTCAATGTTGATACTGTGTACAATGTTCTTCTGGTTCTGCTCATCTCACTCATCATCAGCTCACACAAGACCCTCCAGGTTTCTCTGAACTCCTCCTGCTCATCATTTCTTACAGCACAATAGTATTCCATTGTATTCATATACCACAACTTGTCCAGCCATTCCCCAATTGATGGGCACCCCCTCAACTTCCAATTCCTTGCTACCACATAAAGAGCAGCTATAAATATTTTTGTACATGTGGGTCCCTTTCCCCCTTCCATGATTTCTTTGGGAAAAAGACCTAAAAGTGGAATTGCTGGGTCAAAGGGTATGGACAGCTTTATCGCCCTTTGGGCATAATTCCACATTGCTCTCCAGAATGGTTGGATCAGTTCACAGCTCCACCAACAATGAATTAGACACTTAACACTTACTAGCTGTGTGACCCTGGGCAAGTCACTTAATCCCAATTGCCTCGCAAAAAAAAAAAAAAATTACAGTTGTCGCAACTACCAAAAATATCACTTACATTCATTGCTACTTAAAAATTCCTGTAGTTATATTAGGCCACTGCTAAACATATTACTCTAACAAAAATTGGATTTTTAAAAAATATTTTGAATACTCGGGAGTCTACTTGCCAAGACAAACCCAGGAACTCTATGAACACAACTACCAAACACTCTTCACACAAATCAAATCAGATCTAAACAATTGGAAAGATATCAATTGCTCATGGATAGGCAGAGCTAATATAGTAAAAATGACAATACTGCCTAAATTAATTTACTTATTCAGTGCCATACCAATCAGACTACCTAAAATTATTTTATACAGCTAGAAAAAATAATAACAAAATTCATCTGGAAAAACAAAGAATCAAGAATATCCAGGGAAATAATGAAAAAAAAATTCACAGGAAGGTGGGTTAGCGGTACCAAACCTGGAGCTTTACTATAAAGCAGCAGTCATCAAAACTATCTGGTACTGGCTAAAAAATAGAGTGGTAGATCAATGGAATAGGCTAGGCTCAGGAAATGCAGTAGTAAATGACACTAGTAGTGTCATAGATGCTGATTGAACCATACTATTTCTTTTATTTTGGGTGCTGTTGGGTTTTTTTTCTATTTTGAGGTTTTTAATCATTGCTCTGATTTTTTCTCTTGTAACAGGATTAATGCAGAAATAGGATTAATGTAATTATGTGTATATATATGTGTGTATATATATCTATATGTATATAGATATATAGATATAACCTATATCAGTAGTAGTGTTTGATAAACCCAAAGACTCCAGCTTCTGGCATAGGAACTCAGTATTTGACAAAAACTGCTGGGAAAACTGGAAGATAGTATGGCAGAAATTAGGCATAGACCAACATCTTACACCTTATACTAAAATAAGGTCAAAATGGATACATGATTTAGACATAAGAGGTGATACCATAGGTAAATTAGGAGAGAAAGGAATAGTGTACCTATCAGATCTTTGGAAAGGAAAACAGTTTTTGACCAAACAAGAGATAGAGTATATTATAAAATGCAAAATGGATGATTTTGATTATATTAAATTAAAAAATTTTTGTACAAACAGAAGCAATGCATCCAAAATTAGAAGGGAGGCAGAAAGCTGGGAAACAATTTTTGAGGCCAGTACTTCTGATAAAGGCCTCATCTCTAAAATATATAGGGAACTAAATCAAATCTATAAGAATCCAAGTCATTCCCCAATTGAGAAATGGTCAAAGGATATGAACAGGCAGTTTTCTGATGAAGAAACCAAAGCTATCTATTCCCATATGAAAAAATGCTCTAAATCTCTAATGATTAGAGAGATGCAAATTAAAACAACTCTGAGGTACCACCTGACACCTATCAGATTGGCTAAAATGACAAAAAAGGAAAATAATAAATGTTGGAGAAGCTGTGGGAAAATTGGAACACTAATCCATTGTTGGTGGAGCTATGAACTGATCCAACCATTCTGGAGAGCAATTTGGAATTATGCCCAAAGGACGATAAAGCTGTCCATACCCTTTGACCCAGCAATTCCACTTTTAGGTCTTTTTCCCAAAGAAATCATGGAAGGGGGAAAGGGACCCACATGTACAAAAATATTTATAGCTGCTCTTTATGTGGTAGCAAGGAATTGGAAGTTGAGGGGGTGCCCATCAATTGGGGAATGGCTGGACAAGTTGTGGTATATGAATACAATGGAATACTATTGTGCTGTAAGAAATGATGAGCAGGAGGAGTTCAGAGAAACCTGGAGGGTCTTGTGTGAGCTGATGATGAGTGAGATGAGCAGAACCAGAAGAACATTATACACAGTATCATCAACATTGAGTGTTGATCTACTGTGATGGACTATATTCTTCTCACCAATGCAATGGTACAGAAGAGTTCCAGGGAACTCATGATAGAAGAGGATCTCCAAATCCAAGAAAAAAAAAAAAAAGAACTGTGGAGTATAGATGCTGATTGAACCATACTATTTCTTTTATTTTGGGTGCTGTTGGGTTTTTTTTCTATTTTGAGGTTTTTAATCATTGCTCTGATTTTTTCTCTTGTAACAGGATTAATGCAGAAATAGGATTAATGTAATTATGTGTATATATATGTGTGTATATATATCTATATGTATATAGATATATAGATATAACCTATATCAGATTACCTGCTGTCTAGGGGAGGGGGGAGGGAGGGAGGGAGAAAAATCTGAAATTGTAAAGCTTGTATAAACGAAAGTTGAGAACTATCTTTACATGTAATGGAAAAAATAAAATACCTTATATGTAAAAAAAAAAATTTTGATAATTGTATTTTTTTTTTTAGTGAGGCAATTGGGTTAAGTGACTTGTCCAGGGTCATACAGCTAGTAAGTGTGTGTTAAGTGTCTGAGGCTGAACCTGAACTCAGGTACTCCTGACTCCAGGGCTGGTGCTCTATCCACTGCGCCACCCAGCTGCCCTGATAATTGTATTTTAATAGAACTGGATTCCTTTTGTGATCCTCTGCATTTTATTTTATTTGAAAATGTTATTGTGAGAGGGGACTGTGATACAAACAAGACTAAAAATCCCTGCTTTAAGTTCAAGTCTAAACTTGCCTTTTCTAGTTTTCCTCATCCATAAAAAATAATAGCACTCTTCCTACCAATCTCACAGACATACTGTGAGGCTAAAAGGAAAGAATGGAATGAGCAATGACAAATTTCTACATGTATGGAGCTGCTCTTATTATATTGAAGGGGTAGGGGTCTTATTATATTGAAGGGGCACTTCTGTCTCTCTTCTTGCTTCCAAGCCCTTCCCAGTTTCCCCCTCTGTAAACAGGGATGATAATAACACCCAAATGATTGTGAGAATACTCTTCTACCCTTCCCAGCAACTCAGTGCAGGGTTAGCGTTGGTGTGGCTGCCTGTCCATAGGTCTGTTACTGAGCTCCTGCTGTTACTGCTACTGTCCATGGGGAGTTACTGAGTCGTCCCTATCATCTTCCAGTGCCCAACCCATTCGCTAGGTGTCAGTACTTGGTGGGTCCCCTACACTCTTTGGGATCTGCCAAGCAAAGCACAAATCCGCACCTCAAGAAACCAGTTAATTCCTCTATAGCTGGTTCAGGCCTTGGGATTTGTCTTTTAACTAACAAAGAGTCCATTCAGTCCACAGTTTTCCCCCTACCCCCCACCCAGGGGGGTAGTCATAGTTCTGAACGCCCTCCCTCGGGCCCTGGCTTCCTCTTGCCAGTAGGGAGGAGGGCTTCAGGAGCTGTCACCAGCCTTCCTTCCCGACTTCCCCAGCACACCTCCAACAAGGAGAGCTGCCCCTCGGCTGAATGCCTCTCAGGCAGGTCTCATCTGTTTGGTCAGGGACTCTAATTAGGACGAGGGCTATCAGCCATGCTCCTGAGCTCCTTATCAAGGGCCCCTCTGTTACTCCACAAGGAGCATGGCTACTCTTGCTTTGTCTAGGACAGCTTCTCCTCTGATGCTCCAAACACAGATCCTGGATCCCTCCTCCCTTCCAATCTCCCCTCTGGAGCCAGAGAGGGCACCAGGGCAGTTTTCTCTCCTTGCTCCTGTCCCTTGGGGTGATGCCAGGGTCTGGGTGAATGACTGGGAGCTTCCCTCTCCCTGTTCCCTCCCTACCTATTTTTAGCCCTTGGGAAAATCATCTCGGCTGGATGACTGTGACCCCCAGTGGCAAGCGGCTGTGGGAGGCCTCCCAGGGAGGGAGCCCCATTGATCACAGAGTCCCAGCTGTCTCAAAGGGCCCAATCACCATATTTAGCAAGGCAGTCCCTGTGGCTGGACTGCCCCTTCCCTCCCCTGCCTGCCCCCCCCTTCCCCCCAGCCCTGGAGGAAGCTAGAGGTTGTGCTGGGATCTCCCAATTAGGAGCAGGGGAATTCCAAAACTGTGCTTTTTGCCCTTTCTAGAAAGGATATGGGCAACCAAGTCATCAGGTTGGATCAATGTATCCCCAGGCCAGTGGATAGGTGGCTAGAAGGACAGAGCATCAGGCCTGGAGTCAGGAAGACCTGAGTTCAAATCCAGCCTCAGACACTAGCTGTGTGACCTTGGGCAAATCACTTCATCCTCTTTGCCTCAATTTCCTCATCTGTCAAATGAGCCGGAGAAGGAAATGGCAAACCACTCCAGTGTCTCTGCCAAGAAAGTCCCAAATGGGGTCACAAAGAGTCAGGCATGATTGAAAACGACTGAAGAACAACAATACACATATACACTCTACTGTATTCCAAGTACAGGGAGCAGGGCATCTAGGTGGCCCAGTGGATAAAGTACCAGCCTTGGATTCAGGAGGACCTGAATTCAAATCTGACCTCAGACACTTGACACTTACTAGCTGTGTGACCGTGGGCAAGTCACTTAACCCCAATTGCCTCACCAAAAGAAAAAAAAAAAGGTAATAGGAAGCCAAGTACAGGGAGCCCCTCTACCCAACTCATCATGCCCTGTTATACTAAGATGCTCTGCTAACAGGGAGCAAACCCATAGGGCAGGGCATGAAAACTAGGGCTGTCAGGATAGCACAGAAGCCCATTAAGGAGCCCATAAGGGAAGAGAGAAGGCAAAGGAGAAAGAAAAGGGGAGAATGAAGTAAGGTTCTTTTTCTCTGTGGTATAGATGACTCCTGTCTTTAGCCAAAGGCTGTGAAGTTGTTCCCAAGTTGAATTTGGCAAGGATGAAAATCCACCTAACATCTCATCAGGGGCTGGCTCAGCCTAGGCCCCACCAGCCTCCCTCCCTCCCCCAGAAGGCAGCATCTCTGGGATGCCAGCGCGTCTGAACCATAATTGTCAACAGCCACCTGGAGGTGCCATGCCTGCTACACTCGGTGCCACCACGTTTTCTCACAGAAGCAGTGTGGCACAGTGAAAAGAGCTCCAGATTTGGCGTTATATGACCTGGATTCAAATCTCTGTTCTGCCACTTACTACTGGTGGAAACTTGGAGGAGATTGACTTAACCACTTTCTATGGGTTTCGGTTTCCTCATCTGTAAAAGGATCAATCAGTCTGTCAATAAACACTTATTAAAATTTTTAAATTCATTTTAATCTTTTAAAATATTTAATTTTAAAATTAATTAAAATGATAATAGCCAAGGTTTAAGGGTGGCAAAGTGCTTTTCGAATATTATCTCATTCTATCCTCACAACAACCATGATCCTTTGTTGTTGTTTTTTTTGTTTGTTTGGTTGGTTTTTTGTGAAGCAATTGGGGTTAAGTGACTTGCCCAGGGTCACACAGCTAGTGTCAAGTGTCTAAGACTGGATTTGAACTCAGGTCCTCCTGAATCCAGGGCCACTGCTCTATCCACTACCCCCCTTTATGATCCTTTGTAATCATGAACCCTCCAATCCTCAGCCCCAGGGACTTCTCATTTCCCTAAGAACCCTGTCCTTATGGAATAGACCCGGCATGGGGGGCTAGGTGAGAAACAGGACCCAATCATCCTTACTTAGTCCCTGTCCTAAACCCCAAAGATATTTCCATAGAGAATGCAGAGGGCTGACTGAAGAGGGAGAGAAGCCTACTAAAAAGATGGAGCAGATTGGGAAGTTGAGGGTAGTGGGGAAATAAGGCTGAGATGAAAATAATGGGAGGTTCTTGGAGACAGAGAAAGAAGACAAAAGGGTGAGTCAGGGTTGGGGGACAGACACAAAGAAGCAGTGAGGTCACCAGACTCTGGTTCCGCCACCTCATTTGTCCTCAGTGCCCATTCACCTAGCCGGGCTCCTGTTTGAATGCCCTAGGCTCTGAGGACGGAAGGGCAAAACTAGCAGGTAGGCAGGGAGAGGACCAACGGGCACCTGATTTCATCCTGACATCTGATCAAACAGCTCCATCTGCTCTGGCTTCTCTGGCCAATATGTGCCCAGCTCTATTGGGACTCTATAAACCAGAATCAATAAGAGATTGGGAACAGACCCTCCTGGGTCCTCTCTGTCCCCTATGTTGGGAATGGCCACAGCAATGTTCCTATGGGAATTCTCTGGTGCATGTGGCTGTGGTGACGCTCAGGTTGTTACAGAGCTGAGGTTTTATCATTAGACCAGTGCCCTCACTACCTGTTCCACCAAAGCTCTAACCCTATTCTCTGACCCTGCAAAGGCATGGACATTAGGGGTTTGCCTCAGAGCTCTTGGTGTGAGAAGGGTAGGGT